>NC_138956.1:9007500-9680000 GCF_965226115.1 Aulonocara stuartgranti | reverse complement strand
ATCTATTTTTAGAGTTTTATTTGAAGGACACATCTGAAGAAAAAGAAAAATTGGACTCAACCCACATATGAAATGATCACAGGGAAAGTAAAATTGCTTCATTCCTGTCATTTTGGCGAGACAGCCGTGGTACCTGAGGCTGCCTACGGGCCAGGTCTGCTCCAGTGGAGTTTCCCCAGGGCGTCTTCTCGCCACCTGTTCTCCCAGATGTGATGGAGCTCCAAAAGCTCTCTTAAGCATTTTCCTGTCTATAAGTAACAGAAAAGAACTTTCTATTTGTTTGTGTAACTCAATATAAGACATGACTAGGGTTGCCAACCGTCCCTTAAAATACGGAATCGTCCCGTATTTCGAAACAAAAGTACACGTCCCGTATTGAGCTAATAAGGGACGCACTTTGTCCCGTAATACAGTGAGAATCAAAAGTAGTCTATAACTTTTAATGGAATTAACGCTTTGTTTGAAAACATAATTCCCAGCCCCTCTCCTGCTTTGTGACCAATGAGCTGACAGCACACTTACGAGTATGACAATTCAGATTACCGCTCATCTCATTGGTCAAGGAAAGGTCGCTTACGGAGAAAATACCGGAAGACAACAGATGACCACAACAAGAAGCATGGCCAACAGGGAAACAAACGCCGACACTGCGGTGCAAGTCTCGGACGACAGTACACCTAAAGCTGGGCAGACACTGTGCGATTTTTTCAGTCACGTTATTCAGCTCCTGCTCAAACTGCACGATTGACTCGCAGGGGTTAGAAGTTGGTAGGTCACGATGCAGGTCTCACACTATACCGCCCGATGCTCTGATGCGACCTGAGTGCTCACACTGTGCCTCCATAAAATGAAGGTTATAACAGAAAATCTGTCGCGCTCTCTCTCTCCGTCTTTCACTCACACAGACACGCACACCACCACCATCAACTTTGCTAAATTGCTAATGAAAAACATTGATCGGGCAGCTGTGATTGAGCAGCAGTGTAGATCCAACTATTTTCACGGTTGTTGTGTCGTGATAATTTCTGAGGCCACATCGAAAAGGCTCGGATGAGCTTTCCAAAGTTCTACAAGTTGTACCTCCATCGCTTGTGTCCAGATCACACGCTGCACAGCCATGCTGCTCCGTCTTTTTCGCCGACATTTGTGTTTGCGCGTGAGCAGTGTGACAAACTGCGGTGACACCCTCCCGACCAAGCGATTGATGATCGGGAGCTGGTCGTGAGGTGTTAATCGCGTCTCGTTACCCCACGTATACTACACGATACACGACGCACGATGAAGGCCAAAATCGGGCCGATCGCCAAAACGGTCGCACGACTCAAAAATCTGCTCAAAATGGGCCAAAAATCGCACAGTGTAAGCCCAGCATTACACTCACACAGACACACACACCACCACCATCAACTTTGCTAAATTGCTAATGAAAAACATTGATCGGGCAGCTGTGACTGAGCAGCAATGTAAATCCAACTATTTTCACGGTTGTGTGCCTCCATCGCTTGTGTCCAGATCACACGCTGCACAGCCGTGCTGCTCCATCTTTTACACCAACGTTTACGTGTTTGCGCGCGAGCAGTGTGAGCGGCTGTGGTGAGACCCTCACGAGCGATTGATGATCGGGAGTTGGTCGTGAGGTGTTAATCACTTCTCGTTACCCCACGTATACTACACGAGGCACGATGAAGGCCAAAATCGGTCCGATCACTCAAAAATCGGCTCAAAATGGGCCTAAAACCGCACAGTGTAAGCCCAGCATTAGAGCAGCAATGTTTGTTCAGAGAAAGGGAAAAATGGGAAAAGGAAAACACCTGGCTGGAAAAAGTTAATATGGGCATGTGCAGTGAATATCAGTGCTATGTGGCCAGAAGTGTGATAATATAATTTATTTTGTGTAATAAACAACTGTAAGGATAGATGATTACAACAAATAGATGACTAATACATAAAAGTAATACATAGATGAATAATGATGATGAGTTAAGATGCGTAATCATGGGAACAAGCGGGTTTACAAACAGGAGCAGCTGATTAGCATTAAGCCAATTGTACTAAATGCACTAAATGTGCACTGTTACAAGAATGTTTTTCTTTCTATTGTTTTCTATTATTTTAAGTTAAGCAGGACAGAGTTCTTTTAAAGAAAGATTTACTTATATTCTCAAAAGTTAAGCATGACAGGCTTCTGTTTAAGAAGGAGACCTGTTTTATTGTGTTAATGTTGTCATTTTGAGCTAAAAATAAATGGCTAAATGATCATTTGTTTCACATGTGTTCATATCACAAAGAATAGAATATGCATCTACTTAAATCAAATTCAAGTCAAATGGTTAAAAAAATAATTTCACACACAAAAAAAGAGCTAGAAAATTCACCACACTGGGAAGGGTGAAGACAACTGGGTCGCCCGGCCCTGGCCACGAGGTGTCCCTTATTTATTTTTCAGGGAGTTGGCAACCCTAGACATGACTGAAATAAATAACTTGAGAATAAAAGAGGGAGCTCAAGGATGCAGTTATTTGGCAGATGCAGGTTTATTTCCAAATTTGGGAATCTGAGTTTAAAACAAAGCAAACTAAACTAAACTAAAACACAAACAAACAAACAATGATTTCCTACTGTAATGATTTATATTCTATATTTAAAAATATTATGAATATTTGAAGTACAGACAACATTTAAAATATCGAAACTGAGAAACTGTATTGTTTGTTTTTTAGTAAAAATGTCTGCTTATTGTGATGCCAGAAACACATTTCAAAAAGTTGGGACACAGGGAGTGTTTACCACATTGTTGCATCACCTTTTCGAACAACAGTCTGTGTTTGAGAACTGAGGAGGCTGCCACTAGAGTTTTAAAAGTGAAATGTTTTCCTAATGGTTCAAATGAGCTACTAGAAGTTTGAGGCCTTGTTTGTCATATTTTTTTCATTTTACGATCTTCCTTTGTCCATCAAAGGGTGACAGGTCTGGACTTAACCACCGTGGACCTTCGTGCAGAGCCGTGGGTTTGCAATAGATGCAGAATGTGGTTTGTGGTTTTCTTGTAAATAACCAAGTCTGACTGTTCCCCTCCTCTTTAGCAGGGAGGATGCAGTTTGTGAAGATTTCTAGAAAGGATTTAAATTTTTGATTTGTCAGCCCACAAGAGTTTTCCACTTGACCTCCATCCATCTTAAATGAGTTTACGACAGGAGAAAGCTTTTGTACCTTATATGTGCATGTTTCTTTGCATGCAGAAGTTTTACCTTTTTTGAGGATGCAGCAGTCTTGCTGAGCACATACAGTGTTCTCGGATGTTTTTGGAAGTTTTTTTTTTCAGCTTTGTGGCTTCAAATGATTGTTTATATTTACTTTTTTTTAAAATGATACTATGTACCATATATGATGAAATTGCCAAATTCTTTACAATCTTCTGTTTTGTTGCAGTTTGCACACTCACTCTTTCCCCACTTATTTCTTTTTTACTTCAGATCATGTTACCAATAAACTTAATGTATGTTTCACCTTTTCCAATCATTTGGATCATTGTTTCTTTATGGCATTTGTTCCTGGCATTAAACACAAAATAAATACATAATACAGAGAAAACGTATTTTAAAAACAACTTTTAATTGTTTGATATTTTCCTCATAGTTTTTCCTTTTTAGGTTTTTTATTCTAAGCACTGTATTTTATTTACACTTCACACAGCATCACCACAGTTTGAAACAGGCTCACAGATACTCTCGTACTATAATATGATACAGTGGCTAACAGACAGTATTTATCTACAACATCTGCGGCAGAATTTCCTGTCACACTAGTTTGATATGATAACAACCATTTTTTGAAGTCTCACCCGATTCCCTGCTGCCGCTGGTTATTGTCTCTCCAGCCACAAGCTCTTCTCCTCCAGGTTCCGGTATAAGCTGCCCGTGGAAATCATACATAACAAACATCCTTTTTCATTTTAGTTTGTGTTCTTTGATTTAGATGCTTATCACAGGTGGGATTGTGGCTGTGCTGTGAAATACTGACATTTGACTCTACTAGCTTTTCACAAGAAGCTACCTGAATATTAAAACACAGTTGCGGCTCAGCGATGGTGATTGGCACTTCCATTTGGAATTTCCTATTCTGTCATAAGAGTAACGGAGACAGAGAGCATGACAAAGATCAATAACTGGTCCCTGTGCTTGTTTACTTGCACCAAGACCTTACTTTTATGATACTGACAAACACGATCCCCTATGATACACATTATTCACAGCAGGAATACAATCTCTTGAGTGTGAAAACAGTGCTTGGCCTATACTCAGCCTGCACTGTTAGACTGGTTATATCAACTGCCTTAATATGCCGGCAATGTGAAATGTATGTTTTTCTCAGGAAAGAGCAACCAAAGAAACTGAAAAGGTAGAGCAGTGAATTTCCCGTGATTTGTTACTTTTTCTGCTGATGATTTGTTTTCAGAGGAAATGGTTTTCAGTTTTTCAGTCAGGAATTACACGGTCAACTCTTACATGCTGATCTTTCTTAAAACTATTAAAACTGCATAATACTGAGAAAATACATGTATTTTTAAAAATCTACTGCAGAATTAATCATTTTAAAGCCACTTTATGCACTCCTGTCCAGACCTAATTCATCATTCTTCTTCTCCCATTGTGAAAGTTTCCTACCTCTAAAAGTAGTCCAAGGTAAAAGAAAATACTATTTTCAGGCGACATCACAAGCAGTTCTCAATGTGAAAACTTATGGCTCTGCTAAAGTTTTTTTAATTCTTAAATTTCTGCTTAATAATTTCTATTATTTATAATGCTTTAAAAAGTTTATATTATGTCAGCTTTTACTCACAAAGTAATGAACAGAGTTAGATTCAGGTGTTAAAGTTATTGAGTTATTGAGTAATAAAATCTATAGGTAGATTAGTGCATATTACTACTGAATGAGTTCATTTTTCATGTGCTGCAGCCCGGTGTTGCTTCCAGTGACTGTATGGAATGACTTTTTTAGTAATAAGAAGATAATTTACATCCCACTGCGCATTTACACCTTCACCACCACATCCTTTTTCCTTTTTATCTCTTCATTGCGTTCATCCAGATATAAAGTTAAGGTTGCTGCATGTAGCCAGCTACAGAAGGGACCAAGAATTAACGAATAAAATCCACCTTTTCAAAATGAAATATCACCAGATTCAAACTGATTCCGTGCATTTTGTTATAATGTTAATGTGCCACACTAAGAGATGGAGAAAAACAAAAGGAAAGGGAGAGGACGATACAAGATACCTTTGAAAGGTGACATTGATAACCTGGACTTTAAAATCTTACATGTAATCTCCTTATTCATTTTGGAGCTTGTAATCAGATATTTAGTCTGCACATGATGTTTTGCCGAATCGTGATTTTGTGAAACATCTTGTAAAAAAAACCTGAAGTATACTCATTCTAGCTAAACTGGCCAGTTTACGATCATCTTCTGTTATTAAGGCTACATCAGGAGAAAAAAACATGAATTTTTATTTAAGGCAACAATGCTGACTTGATACATGTACTGAATTGTATCTTTTATAGCAGCTTCATCTCTAGCAATGGAAAATTAGCCATGCAGCTGCTGTAACATCTGCTTCTATCTTGTTGAAATCAACTGGCAAAATGGCACAGGACAGCCTTACACAAAGAAAAATAAAGAGTAATTCTTTTCCCCAACCTGCCAAATTCCATTTTAACTCCTGGTATATTTTATGAAGATGACAACAAGAGACTTCACTCCTTCATCTACACAAAACCATTGTCTCTATTCCTGTACATATGACTCAAGCTCTATTGAACTTGTGTCACAAGTTCATTGTGAGATGTGTGTGACTGATAGCTGGTGTGGTTCATTTGATGCCCACAGCTACTTTAGTTACCAGCGTCAGCAGCTCCTGGTTCTGGCACCTGTAGGAGCTGCCCGAATTTTCAATAAATGAAAAAGCAAATTGCTTTTCTGCTCTAAGCTAACTTCCAAACAAATTATCACTCTCCTACATTTCTCTCACCAATGTGACTAATGTTAGAAACTTTAGTGCTGTGAAGTAAACACATCATTAGATATGTAAGCTATCATTATCTAACAAAGGCAATTTCCAAACTCTAGAGTCTGGTCCATAATTGTAAGGTCTGATTCCTATTTCTTATAACTGTTTCAATTGTCAGTGTAAATCTATTTTGTAATGTATTTTTTTTATTTAATTGGGCTTCATTTCCCTACACATTAAATCACATGAGTCAGTCTGAGTCTTAAGTAAATTGTTGGCCCATCTTTGGTTCTACATGGGAAGTCATCTGCATTCACCCTGGCAGCTACGACAGGAATAATTACATTTGCTTATGAATTACTCACTTCTATTCTCGATTTAAATATTTGCCTCCTAGACGTAATGTACTAAGAGTTCCCACTGTACCTTACAAATAATTCAGGAAGTGCAAAATAGTACTAGGTAATAGGTCATTTATCAGTCGCTCTTTGTGATTACACTAATAGCCATTGTTCGGAGCTATTTCAATGTGGTTCACCTGTTGCTGTCTCGTGTCTTTAGCTTTTTACAATGTTTACAATACAATGAGCGAAGCCGAGACACTGCAGAATAAATTTGACTGGGCAACTGCTTAAATTCCTTTAATCACCCTAGCATCATCTCTAATATTTATGTGTTATAAAATGTAACCTAAATTAGTCATTTGTCATCACCATTAAATGGTGATGACAAATCAAACCCTTATTTTGTCCCAAAGCCTTTATGAACCGAAGAACCAAAAATGTGACAGTTTGTTTATGAAGTCACTATCATAGTGCAAAGCTGACATTTCCCCAGCAAAACTGAGTTCTAACCAATTTCTTTCTTTCATCATTCCAATAAGATCCGCTCTGCACAAACAAGAGGCACAGGCTTGCTTTCCAACTGCTCATTTTCCATCGTTATAATTGCAGGAGCCCTTATTAAAATGTTGAATGTACAGGAAGAATTTATTGGCAGCAAACTCACAATAAATGGGAAGATGTCCACCCATGCAAAAAGGGAGTAATGAAGCCAATAGAGTCTGCGCGTCCAGCTCGTCTCTCGGCTCCTTTCACACTTGCTGCTATGAGGCTGGACAGGGCCCTAATGGCAGCTAAGGGACTGAGCTCAAACACACAAAGAAGCCAACCCTGCGTTGTAACAGGGAGCAGGCTTATTGCTGTGGGCATTAGTCTTTCACAGCACAAATCCACGGGTGAATGGGGGTGAAATATTCTGTATGTCTGCCTCAGATGTGTTTTCACCTGGGGAACAATTCAGCCTTTTTAGCCTGTGGGCCAAAGCCAGCAGGTGGGTGACACATCCGCTGACATACCTGCTGGGTAATGGTGGGAGGCTTAATCACAAGCTGAAAAACAGTGATATTGTGAATCACATCCGTTGTTACAACTATATCAGAAGAGGCCCTGGTGTACATTGTGCCTCCTGCCTGAAGACAGTGACGAGTCACTCTGATCTCAGCTATAAGTTAGAACTGATTATTATGCAAATATGCGGTCACATACCGGGGGTTATCCCTTAACTTTCTTCCATGGAAGTGACTAGCTATTCATTACTGTATAGACCGACATCACCATTCTTTACTGTCTGCCGAAGAACTTGCAGACTTTCCAAGATAAAATGTGACCACAGCAAAAGTCTGCATCCCATTTCTGTCATGCTGCAAAGTACAAAAGCAAAATATACATTTAAGAATCATACTCAGTTGCGTTGGGTTGTGTCTGCAAGCCCAAACTTTATTTATGCACCAATCTGTAGACCTTTCCAGAACCCCCAAACTATTCTACACGATAATTTGAAACCTACATTTGTGTCACTGACGCTGTGTTTACGGTGGTACTGGAAGAAGCAATATCTGTTGTTAGTGAATGCTTTAAGATATTTACTGTTACTGCAAGTCAGCTTTGGAGCCAATTTGTTCCTGACTGTCATGATTACTGGAAAAAAAAAAAACAAATCAGTAGAAAAATTTACAAAGAAAACTTTGTGTGTGGGTATCTGTGTGTGTGGCAACATTATGACTACTTTGACTATGTGTGGGCAAAATGTTTGTGCTGTTTGCTTGAACAGCTTCACTTTTCTGTGTTCAAATTTAGTTGAGCAGAAAGATTAGCTTCAGTCACGCTTTCACTGCAGATCTGCAATGATTTACAATCAATGTTCAGTCCTTTATGCTTTCCTGTGCACCAGTGCCCACTGTGGAACCAGTTGCACACATTTCCACCAAATGCTAATGCCAAAAGCATTAGCACCAGACCATGCATACTTCCCCAACTTTTACTACTTAATGTAATATTACACAGTCGGGTCGGGAGCCAGTCAAACACCCCTCCTGTTTCTTTTCTTAATGAAAATTACTTGACTCTGCTGGACAATGTCTGTAATGAGGTCAAGGTGAGATTTGACCGAGAACTCAGGACAAAGGAAAAGAACACTTGATAGATGTGTTAAAGCTGTATGTCCCAAACACTGCAAAAACTGCATCTTAGATACTTTGCCCCTTTTTGGATTTATCCCAGAAGGAAAAGTGGGCTAAACCCCCAGTTGCCCTGTACCCCTTGGTGCAAGTGAACCCCTTTCTATATATTATATCATATATATAGAAAGCACTTAAACGTACTGAATCTTTTTTAAATGTAGTATAAAAGTGGGTAAAGTTAATTTGTGACCCTAAATTGCCCTCAGGGGTGAATGTGACTGTGAATGGTTGTCTGTCTCTCTTTGTTAGCCCTGCATCAGACTGACGACCTGTCCTGGTTGTATCCCAGCTCTCTCCCTATGGTATCTGGGATAGGTGCCCCATGACCATGAAAAGGATAAGGGGAAGAAAATGCATTGTCACAGTCAGGAAGATACTTAAATAAAAATCTCTTCTCTTGGTTAACCCACATTTTAAAATTAGAATTATAATTAAAATACAAAAATAAACATTTCTCTTAAATAATAAGAATATTGTCACATACCTTTAAAAAAAAATCTCAGTCCATAATAATAGTATTTTCAAAATACCACAAACTCAAAAGGTTGGGCACAGTAGTTTGAGGTTATTGTCTTACACCTTTGTCCCAGAATTATGACTTTGTCACACCTGGCCTTGAACTTAAATCCCTTCCCCTGTGGGCAGATAAACAGATTACAGTAAGTGGGGTCTTAATAAAAGATAACCCTGCTGACTTGTGAGGAACTTCAAGAACTTGAAGAAAAGATTAACCTACCTGACTCAAATTTTGACCAAGACCAGGCAAAGACTTATGCTCTGTCCTCAAACAACCCTGCAGAGTCTCTGTATTTCACCCTGAGAGAAAGGCATGAACAAAATAAACAAGATCACACTTGTCACACTTCAATGTTTCAGATCATCAAACAAATTTAAATAATAGTCAACAATATCCTGCATAAATACAAAATGCAGTTTTAAATGAGGATTTGTTAATGGAAAAAAAAACTCTCCAAATCCATTTGGCTCTATGTGGAAATTGAAACCCTTCAACTCTTAAATCCTGAATTAATTGTGATGAACTACATTTTATGGAAAGCTGAGTTCAGTTTCACTAGCCACTGCCAGACCTGCTGGATCGAGAAAGCGCTTTAATACAACCTGTCTGACAAAGTGAAGCACATCATGCTACAATCTTAAGAAAGTCATCAACATCCATCAGTCTGGAAAGGGTTGCAAGCTTTGTGACTCCATCAAACCACGGTGAGCACCATTATCCCTAAACAGAGAAAACTTGGAACAGTGGTGAACCTTACCAAAATTAGGAAATGAATGACTAAAAAATCCAACATGAAGGTTTTTTGAGTGGCCTAGTCAAAGTCTGGACTTAAATTTAATTAACATGTTTGCCATGACCTGCTTGAAAACCCTCCAGTGTGGCTGAATTAAAACAATGCTGTAAAGAAGAGTGGCCTAAAGTTCCTACACAGAGATGGGAATTGATTACAGTGATTACAGTTCCTCCTTCCAAGGATGGCACAAAAAAAAGGGGTTATCAGGTTTAGGAGGTAATGACTTTTTCACACAGAGCCAGGTAGATTTATTGGAAATGAAATCATCAATTAAAAACTGCATTTTCTTTAAAAAAAAATAAAAAGAAATAAGCAAAGAAACTTTAAAATCAAGAATTTTCCCAGCACTGTGAATGTTTCTGATCATTTTGCTGACGTTCTTTCTTAGAAGCGTTTGCTCATCTTTCCCATCACAGCTATCCAGAAACGTATCTCCATTAAAGCCCCAACCAGGAAAGCAGTAAAGAGGCTTCTACAAAAAATCATTTGTCTGATGTCATCACACCGATGCCTCAAAATGAGCGTTAAAATGCTATACAGCTGCAGGAACATATTTAGCAATCATTCAGCCCTGGTTAGAAGGAGTAAGTTAAACTCTGCGCTAATCCATCTCTGAAAATCAAACCTCATAGGCAGTTACAGGAAAAAGTGCGATGGAGGATTTTGCCAAAGAGAAGCTGTACGAGTTATAAACATAAGTGTTCCTGTACTTTTTTCTCCTATGCAGACGGTGACTGATTAATCAGCATGTTTAATGACTACGTGACAAAAAAACTGCTTGTGGTTTTAGTCAGACTGTATTCGTATTGAAGACAACACAACCACCTTTTGTGAGTGATCAGTGTTGGAATCAAGCAATCAAGGTAGTCTTCTGTAAGGCTGAGTATTAGGATACTCTGCCTTCTTTAGGTATCTATGTTGTTTGGATTTTATTATATATTTGATCTTTTTTTTTTTTTTTTACCACACCTGCTTTCTCTCATGCATTATTCAGGAGGAACTGTGATTAATGCCACACCAGGAAAAAGGAAACTGTTCAGTTTCACTAACAGTGTCGCTTTGTCATACTGTATGTGGAAAACTAGCTGGCTGGCAACACAATCTTCCATTTATAGATAAATTATAGGTATCCGTGTTATGGCTCACAAAGTGACTTTGAGCTGCATAAAAAAAATGCATTTCATAGATTGAAGTTGCTGCTTTTCTTGGAATGTGTCAGCAGTTTTAATGGCATCATTCATAGTGAATTATATTTGATTCACGAATCCATTTTCTAATTCATTTTTACTGTCTAGGACAGAACAATCAATATCCATGAAGATGAATTCTTTCTCCCAAAGACATAAACATGCACAACAGTGAAATGTGGGCCTACACTCGTTATATCCAAAGTTCACTTTCTAATAAGTTCATATTCTTTAATATACTCAGATATCCTGCTTATTCTCTGTGTGATTCCACCTTTCTGCCCTGATCGCCTTTATTTCTGAATCTGTAGCTGCAAGACTGCAATACATTTCACATTTATTTCGTGTTCTTTCTTCATTTTGATCAATAAAAGATGCTTTTGTTTTTAATAAAAGGGGTAAAAACAGGAAAATCATTTCAGCAAGCTTTTGAAATTGAAAAGCAGCATCGACCTCACCTTTAATATATGCCCAGAAGCTCTGAATAAGTGTTACTTTTTATTATGCTGCAATTCAGTAAAGCTTGAATTTTCTATTCCATCCCATGGATGAACAAAAATTACGATACATGAAAGCTATTTACTAATACTCAGTTAAAACTGACATTTTAATGCTGTGTCCACACACTAATTTAAAGACGCCGTAAACAAAAGCCTTTATGAAATCAATACAGAGTCAGTTCGTTTTAAAAAGGTCCCTGAATTGTTTTATGGGTTTGGTATTGTTTTTGAATCTATTGTTTTTATAGTTTTCTTTCAGCCTGGAATATCTGCCACCTTTTCTTTTCTTCCTCACTTTTTTGATCAGTGACATAAATCACTGTGGACTTGATGCTACCCTCTGACCTCACCACTTATATCTTGATATTTTGCTTCCAAGGAACTTCACTTTTTTAAAGGATATTCTTTGGACATTGGCTGCTTTTTCACTTATTTTCTCCCTGCCATTGCAGTAAAAGTATGCCTGCATGGAAAAACACACAATGGGACACTATCAGTCATGGACTGGTCTCACCAGAGCTCGTACTTCAACAATACTGCAGTACTGTAGGATCATCATGATAAACAGCAGACCAAAAAACATCCAGAGGAAACAGTCACTTTGGGTCAAATGTTGGTTGTCTTGGAATAATAAAAGAAGCACAGACTATCCTTCTGCAGCAGCTTCATGAAGAACCACGCCTTGCTAGAAATATTTCAAACTGGTTTCTTGTTTTCAGGTTTGTCAACACTAAATGGCACATTTCAGTTTTGTATATTTCTCTACACACTGCTAAAGTGGAAGTTTAAACTGATGATACAAGCAAACCAAATCCCAAAACAGCTGTCCAGTAAATGTTTAGGTTGGTGGGGACTGGAGAATTTCACACTTTGCAGTTTTGTGTGATCTCCTGAGGTCAGCGCCTGCCACTACACATTATTTCAATCCAGTAAGGTCAATGGAGAAGCATCAAAGACACTATCTGGTATTTCCTTGGTTACTGGGACAGGATATGCAACATTTCTGTGTCTATCATACTGTTTTGCTTTTGGGTTTTCTTGCAGATTCACAAATAATCTAGAACTTTACAGCTTTCTGTATCCTGAGCTTTGACAATTTGGAAGCAGAACGTGAAAGATCAGGATTTACTACATGTTCTTCCACCACATTCAGCTTAGGCAAAGGGAACCATTAAGTTTTCTGTAGAATGGGTCAGTGGGTTGATAAGAAAGATGTAATATTTCACCAGGTCTCCGTGTCCTCTACAAACAAGGTGGAAGCTAATGGTATCCTCAGCTGTTGTGCAAGGGCACTGTCACTCCAGGGATTAGATCCCTGGAGTGACAGGGATCTCTCTCCAGATCTCTCTGGACTCTGTTCAAAGGAACTGGATATTACTGTTTATTCACAGGGTGCTGGTCACTGTTTGTGGGTTGATGTGTTAACTGAGTTTGTCTTTGTTCATCAGCCAGTGGGGGTGATTCCTCTCAGGTATGATGGGACGACTTCTTGGACAGGATGTCATTTGGACCCTATTATGCAGGCCGGATGTTGTTTCATCTCCACCCAACAACATGAGTGAGGTATTGTGGAGGTTTTCTGTGCTGAGTGGGGGAAACCACAGATAGCACAATTACATATGCTTTCATCCTTGTTCTGTATGCTCACGCTCAGTCGTTGTGCCAGCTCATCTTCACGGTGTTCAGACATTAAAGCAACACACAGCTTTCTGGAACTCTGACATGTTACTGTAAGTGTGTTTAAAAAAAAACTGCTACCCACCAATGTCTTGTCATTTCATGTAGCATGCCGTGTAGTGTTGCTACTCACTACAACATGCTTCCCACCACAGCATTTGTGGTAGATTGGAGATGATGTATCTGGGTCTGTACTGGCAGATGATACTTGTTGTAAGATGTAAGGATCTTTTTCGAGATGTGAAAATCAGAACTTTGTTTCATCTTTAATGCATTTTTGTCAAGGTGGTGTATTTGCCACATATGATAAATTCTTTGCAGACCTTTAAATATATTTGTTTGATCCAGCACTTCATCACCAAGTTCTCCATCGACTCGTTTTTCAAGAATTTGATTAAACTTTATTAAGTACTGTTTATTTCATATTTTTAGTTCCTCCAAGCAGATCATGTGTTTATTTATAAATTATATTATTATTCTATTATCCCACAGCTGACACATTTCTCTATCTATTCTCTATCTGTTTGCCTTCCCCTTGTACTGTCTAAATGAGTAACATTTGACACTACAACATTAAAATAAAATAATACTATGGAGTTAAAGTAAAGTCAACACAGGGTTATGCTTGCAGCATGTGAGCAATCACAAACGTTGAATACTCACAGTGAAGTGGCTTGTTTGTAAAAATAAAGAGATCTTGGCTATTATAAAATGCTAAGAGGTTAAACACATGTTATATACACTATGGAGGAACACAGTGACTGCAGCCCAAACAGCAGAGTGGTTGAATGGACGTGCGAAAGATGGGTTTATTTAGACTGTTATACAGACTGAGACCAGGTTAAAGGCAACTTTTTAAAAAATGAATTCAAACTGATTACGTAGGTTGACTTGCAAATTTCATGCAAGATCAACAAGTGCAAGGATTTAATGTTGTATCCTTTGTAAATATCACAGCCAACATTATCAAGTAAACGAGCTTCAATGATTTAGCTTCTTTATAACCACACTGGCCAACGTATGTGACGTAGAGAAGATGGAGTTTGGAAACGTTAATAACTTCTTTAGTACATCAGCATAGAAAGCTGCAACCATGATGGAGAGGGCGCAGCAGCTCTGACCATGTCAGATCAGCATCTATGAGAATGTCTAAATATAATACATCTAACCAGCTGTTTTGCCAACACTCCACCTTCATTTTTCATTCATATTTTAATTATGTCTGTAGATATTGACAGTTAAACATATCACACTGCTCAAGTCTTTTTTTTTTTATAAGCCTGTCCCGTTTGGATCTTTGGCCATGTCTGAAGACCAAAAAAGATGCCTAGTGGAGTTACTTTACCAAGTGGATCATCATGGACTTGCCATATTGGTCCATTTGATTGACCTTATGTATTTATTTTATTTTATTTTCAGTTGTTATATACGGTGGCCCCTAGAGACAAAGCACGTACAAACTCCAAAACACATGCAAATTCCAAAACACATGCAAACTCCAAAACACTTGCAAACTAAAGAACACATGCAAACTCCAAAACACGTACAAACTCCAAAACACTTGCAAAATCCAAAACACTTGCAAAACCCAAAACACGTACAAACTCCAAAACACTTGCAAAACCCAAAACACTTGCAAACTAAAAAACACATGCAAATTCCAAAACACGTACAAATTCCAAAACACTTGCAAAATCCAAAACACTTGCAAAACCCAAAACACGTACAAACTCCAAAACACTTGCAAAACCCAAAACACTTGCAAACTAAAAAACACATGCAAATTCCAAAACACGTACAAATTCCAAAACACTTGCAAAATCCAAAACACTTGCAAACTAAAAAACACATGCAAATTCCAAAACACGTACAAACTCCAAAACACTTGCAAACTAAAAAACACATGCAAAATCCAAAACACTTGCAAAATCCAAAACACTTGCAAACTAAAAAACACATGCAAATTCCAAAACACGTACAAACTCCAAAACACGTACAAACTCCAAAACACGTACAAATTCCAAAACACTTGCAAACTCAAAAACACATGCAAATTCCAAAACACAACGGAAGTGCTCCAGGACGCTAGGGGCAGTGTTGAGCTCGATTTGCAAAATAAACGGCAAGTTTGTCTGTATGGGACGGTCTAGTCTCCGTCGCGCTTCCCAGGTTGCCTAGCAACCGTGATACTAACCGCTGGAAACATGTCATACAACTTGGTTTGACAGAAATGAGGGAGAACATATTTTGTTCATTTGTTTGTTTGTTTCTACATGACCTTTGTGTGATTTGATAAGTATCTGAGGCTGAGACCACAGGACAGTAAAACATGATTTTTGGGCTTCATTTCTGTACTGAACAGTCATTTCAAGATTAATTAGTAAATAAGAATTAGCTGATGTTGTTCATGAGACTAAAGTCATATCACTTTGGTAATGTAAATATAATATGGCCAATATTCTAGTTATTATATTAATCATTATTAGCTATTACAGCAGTGAACATGAACTCTGTGTCAAATACTGAGCTTCAGTACAGATTCAAGTTGCAGTTATTTATATGTCTTATCACCTTAAATCTTCACTCAAAGACAAGTATCTTTGACAGTGCATATATAGGTGTATCATATATAAGAGACAAATGTTGTTCCTTCATGCTGGCATTACTAAATTTGGCTCATTGCTTACATATATTTATAAAAAGAAAATGTACAAGCTGTGATAACTGTTTCTGATAAAATGAAGAGTAGACTGATATATGAAATATTCCTTTATTGGGTGAGAAAATCAGACCATGTCATAACTGCTTTAAGTCATACAGAATAGATATCAGAGCCTTAAACAGGCTGGCTTCTGCTAAATGGGTCAAACTGGGCAGAAAGTCTACAAACACATAACATCCTTACAGAATATGATGTAACACTATAGATCAACTTACCTCAGAATATATAAAGCATATAAACAATTACAGCAATATGATGCAACAAACACAGCAGTGCTACTGATCCAAAATACTCAAAGCTTCATAGAACTGAAACAAACATTTGTTTTTAGCTCCATTCTGCTGCTGATACATACTTTAGGTTTCTGAATATTACACTTATTGCTGCCTTTCATAGTGTGTAACTTGAAGGCCCTGAGTACTTTCTCCCACACTGAAAACACTGGAATGATAAAATTATTTGAACATTACCTAATAAGACTGATTCAGGACAGACAATTAGTTATTTTAAACTTTTCTAGCAGTCCTTCACAAACAGGGAACAGTCTGTCTATTCTCTCCATCTGTCAGCTGCTGCTGGCTCTTCCTCACACACTGTTGAGTTTGTCCTGGTGGATCATCAGGGGTGCAAAGCCTCACAGATGATGTGCAGCAGTGGGTCCCTCAGTCTGTCCTCACTCTGGACACTTGCAGTTGTCACACATGGAAATCAAATGTGTGATAAGCTGCAGGATTCAAACACAAGTGTGACTTATAAACACATGTTCATATTTTTATTACACAATCAGAGAGAAAGAAACAGAGAGAGAGTGCAGGACAGACAGACAGGTGACAGTCTCAGGTGTACACACTGCTACAAAACAGCACAAAAGAAGGAGGATTTAGTGTTTGTGTTATTACGAAACAAGAGGAGTTCCCAGATGGTACAGTGGACACACATGTGTGACTCCTGTGATTAAAGCATCTCTCTTTCAGCTTAACGAGTGAACCGTCAGCTCGTTCAAACACACGTTGAAGTCCGTTTGGCTCGACACCACCGAACAGAGGCAGCAATATAACATAGCTAACATTAACAGTGCAGTGAATCTTCCTTGTGCTGTGATATTCAGGACTGCAAACCGAGCAGCATCACTGACTTTCAGCTTGTTGTGTTTGTGGATATATGACTGACTTTAATTATCCACAAAATCATCACAATCTCTGTAAGATTAAGATCGACTATATATATTTTTTTAAAGTAAAGGCTTTAAAACCAAGTTAATTCTGAAAGTACAGACATGACTAATGTCACATAACTTTCCCGACATGTGGCCAACAATAATGGTTTAATGTTCTTCATTAAAAAAATATTTGCGCATAAATAAGTGACATAATATTCAGTACTTACTTCTGAAAGTTTACACTTCCTCCGCTCCGCTTCCACCATTTTTTTTCGGCAAAATTATCCACACCACCACCGCACTATGAAGTCTGGGATATGTTGGGCCATGAAGGCTACACCGACCCATCCTTAAAATTCAGGGAAATTATGGACGCATTTGAGGGCCGCATTTCGAGCAGCCTTTGAATTGGGAAAGCCTTCTCTTGTCGCTGTGACGTAATCGGCCTTAAAATGCGGCCTTTAAGGCTGCAAACCCCAAATCCGGTCATTGGTACTTCCTGGCTTGTGTAGTTACTAGGTAACAAAAGCTCAACACTGCCCCTAGCGTCCTGGAGCACTTCCGTTGTGTTTTGGAATTTGCATGTGTTTTTGAGTTTGCAAGTGTTTTGGAATTTGTACGTGTTTTGGAATTTGCATGTGTTTTTTAGTTTGCAAGTGTTTTGGAATTTGTATGTGTTTTGGAATTTGCATGTGTTTTTTAGTTTGCAAGTGTTTTGGATTTTGCAAGTGTTTTGGAGTCTGTACGTGTTTTGGAGTTTGCATGTGTTTTTTAGTTTGCAAGTGTTTTGGATTTTGCATCTGTTTTGGAGTTTGTACGTGTTTTGGAGTTTGCAAGTGTTTTGGAGTTTGTACGTGCTTTGTCTCTAGGGGCCACCGTAGTTATAGACAGGACAGACATGACTGGGGGATAGGACAGGGAGAGAGAAAGAATGAAAGAAAGAGAGGGAGGGAGAGAAAGACAAAATAGAGGGGAGAGAGAAAAAAAGAAAAGCAAACAAACAAACAAACAAACGAGAAAGAAACCCACCTGGATCACCTGTCTAGAGAAGAGAAAAAAACAGAAGAGAAAACAAACAAAAAAAGAGCAACATAATAAATACAACACCATTGCAATAAACTAGCTAACAGTAGATAACAGTAGATGCTAAATATTAAATGTTATTGTGCAGTACGCAAGATCGGCAGTGCACAATGTGCTTTGAGGTAGCAGACAAGAAAGGTGTAGTTTGTGTCTGTGAACACTCATGTGTATACCTGTGTGCACATCTGTGTGGATCAGCACGCTTGTATTCAAAAGGTTTCTCCATGCAACTATCTGCTAAGGAGTGTGGGGAGCGATAGCCCCGTCCCCCAGGGCATGAAGCACGTATGGAGGAGATCCAGGCCCCAGACATCCAGAGGGCCCAGAGTACGAGGACCCAAGGAGGACCACCAAACGGGCAACCGTGCCACCCTCCTGGGAAGAGCTGAGGAGAGCCCCAGACAAGGGGTCACCCAGCAGCCACAGAGCAGAGGCCAGAGGGGGTTGTAGTGACGTGCCCGCGGGCTCTGCCGGTGGCCAGCTGTGCCAGAGAGGAGCAAGCCCCAGGTCCAGAAGCAGGAGGCCTGAGGGCGCCCTACCCCTGAGAAGGGGCCCAGCCGGGCCACAGGTACCAGGCCCCGCCAAGCGGCCACCAGGAGTGAGCCGGTACATACATGAGCTCCCAGCCCCAGACGCCAAGAACCACCAACGCACCGACATCTGAGGGCATCGGCCACTGGCAGGGAGTGTGGTGAGGGGAGATAGGCCTCCATACCACGGAGAGCCTGAGATATTCCATGAGAGGTGGAGTCTAAGACCCGACCTGCCATATAGACACAGACGAACAGGTGCACACAGACACAAACATGTATTCCCACCCCCATATACACATAAGCAAATATTCGGCACTCAACCGACGTGGAGACAGACACAAATAGACACTGTACACACATTCACACTCCCCAAACATACTCTATATCCCAGGTTCAGGTACCCTCGCCCCAAAGGGGCAAACCATACCTAGACCCAGGACATGTAACCCTTTTCCCTGGGGTGGAGGCAAGCAGACCGCCACCTTATCTGCAGTAGCAGGGAGGCCCCGCATCTCAGACCCCAATCTGACGGCCAACACCTCCTCCCAGCCCCGACGGTTAACAGAGAACGGGGGTGAGTGAAGACCCCAAACCTCCCTCCGCCCACTCATATGTAGTGTTGCTGCGTGTTGTACTAAAGTGCATTTAAAACACAGGAGGGCATGGTGCTTCCTGCCAGAGAGCAGCACGGCTCCTCCCGAAAACCCTCAGTGTCTATATGCATTTAAAATTGGGGGTTGGGCACCAGCGCCAGAGGTGGGTTTGAATACACAGACCATCCTCTGGATGCCGTCTAACGTGCCCATCCTCAAGGCCCTATATGTATGTGTTATGAGAGTATGAGTAATGTGGAAGTCTAGGTCACGGAATAAAATTAAGGCACAGGCGGCCAGAAGGGGACAGAGGGGGAGTGCCTCCCCTGCACCCTGGTGACACACCTGCACCCCAAGCCCTGCATGTGCAGGTGGCTGGGGCCAGCTCCCCCACTGACCCCAGTAGGCACCCCCACACCCTGGAACCCACCGGCGCAAGGTGCCCCAGGCCCATCCGGACCGGGGACCACAGCAGCAGTACTGCCCAGCCCCACAGAGTCCAGGGCAGCCCACCCGACCCCACCGCAGAGAAAACTGCACCCACCCCATCATCCACTCATCTCCCAGACTACACAAGACAATAGACACCCAGGTTGAGTTCATTCTCCACTGCTCAAGTCTTTTAATTCAGCTGTTTTTTATCATTATTAATATATTTAAAAAGACTTTAAGGAATTCTAGATGTGGGCCTGTGAGCTAATGAACATCTGTTTTTTCACAGATCTGTAGGACAGCCACTACAAAGAATATGATGCTGGACATTCAACAGAATATAAATTATTTAAAATTAGCTCAACCTTAAATGTGCGCAGCAGTAATATCATTTAATCTAACACTGATGGGGAACATTTCTCTGCATTTTTACTTTTCATAATGCATTTTGTTTACATTTCAATTTAAAGGTGTTTTCATTGTGGTTTCTCATTTCTTCATAATCTACATAAAGGAATGGTTTTAAAAACGTCCCACTGCTTGTCATTTACAGCTAATAAAACATAATTTTGGTAATATAGTAGATTTTTAACTATAGCAGTAATAATATTTTACAATTTTTCCGCCAAAGGAAGGACTGTAGAAATGTGAGGATGTCCATGTAAAGCGCAGACAGTCAGCTGATCTTTTTTTTTTTATCTTGTTAAACTGGTAAATCATGGAGGAAGATGGTTTTTGTTGGGGTGGAGGTGGGGTGGGGGCATCATCTCTGCTTGCCTTTCTGTAAAGGCAACGCATGGCGCTGTCATAACCACTTAAGTGGATTGGACTCAAATGCAGAACTCTATACTAAAAGTTTATTCACAAGCACACAAGGATGGCAATAGTTTAGACAAAAGGTCTGTGTTAGTGAAGTCCGAGGTTCCAGACAAACAGACAAATCCACAGTTCCTTCTCTCCTCAGAATCTCTGTCACCAAGCACAAGTCCCAGCTCTCCGGTTTCCAGACAGAAGACAACAAGGTAAATAGCTTTCACAGAGAAAAAACATAGCAAAAACAACAAGCAAGGGAACCAGCTTCAATCCTGCAAAGACTGAAGGCAAACCACCACACATGAAATGAGACGATGAGGAGCAGGTGAGCTCATTACTTCCAGGTGCGTGGAGCCAAAGGGCAGGAACCCAAGATGTGTCCCAACTCTGAAAAACAAGCACGAATTTAACTCCCAAACAAAGACAGACAGAGGAGAGGAGAAAGAGAGAGAGAAAATGGTGAGCCAGCACAGGAGGACTGAGCGACCATGACAGAAAGACAGCAGGTTTTACACACTCTTTAAAAACAAGATGTGATCTGACGTGTGAGTGATCTTCCAGAAATGGTGACATCATAGAACTCTTCAGTCAGTAGTGTGTTGTGTTGCACGTTTCTCTTACTTCTAACATAACCTGCTCCAGAGGATGTGAGGTCTCCAGTATTAGTTACCACGGTGATGTAACTTTGGGTAACAGGTGAACCTTCATAAGCTTAAAAACTTAGAATTAACCCTAAAGGTATTCTGCTGCTCTCTCGCTGTATTACGGTTCTGGGTAAGATGTATGGAGGATAACGAGTGCCAAAATGAATTAAATAAATACATTAAATAATTATTTAAGTGTCATTAATGGATTAAAATTGGAACTAAGTAAAGAAATACATCATTTCTAAAATAAAAAAAATATAAAATGCCTTGATATTTAATTGTTTATTTTTGTAATTAATGTAATATAATTTTGTAATTAATTATTAACAAAGTTAATTATTTAATGTTGTATAACAATAACAACTGTACAGTTTCAAAGTCAGGTGTGTGAAGCTAGACTGGGTTGAACCTAAGCAGTGTAATGCAGTGATACAGAAACGACAAACGCTAACAAAGGTTCAAAGTTAACTGTGCTACTACTCACTAGACCAATGCACTTAACTGAGTGTCTGTCAGGTTTGGCAGGTTAGAGTCTATCTTGGGTCATATTGAGACTGGAGGACATAAAGCTTCCACAGACAAATGATTTAAAGCAATTAGAAGAAATGGTGAGCACCTAATTCCACAAAACCACAGCTGACATGATCAGGTGAACACAGATTTTTTTTTCTTAATGAGCAATTTTCAGGTCTAAGCCATGCTTTCTCTTTTTACTCTCACTGCGTGCTGCAGTTGTCCTTACAAACTAGGTACTGTTGGCATATGGTGAAAAAGTTAAGTGATTGCTCCTGTAGTAAGCAAAAAAAACCATGAATGACTGAAATTCAGCTGCCCTCCTCTCAAAGGTGGTTTCCTTGTGCAGCAGTGCACTGCTGTCAACACTGTCTGCAACTTTTTAAAACTGTCAAAACAGCAACGCCTTCAATTAATTTTTAAGGAATAGGGTTCTCCCCCCACACGCCTTAGAATATCACAGTAGAACTGCTAATCTCACTTTAGGAACAAATTTACCTGTACAAAAATAGTCAAAAAATTAACAAAGAGCATGATCCTGGTCATAATTTGGGTCAAGGGTCGTCCAGTGTCTTGACGGACAGCCAATGGGATCCTCCGGCTCAGTGCTGGTGAAATTTTTTGGTGTCTTCCACTTGACTTTTGTTTCATGACCCTCAGGATCATTTAAGAAATTCCAAATGACTGTCTTACTGCTCCCTCTTCAAGAGGGAGCTGAGTGTAAAAGCAAAGCTCTCAATTTACCGGTCGATCTACGTCCCTACCCTCACCTATGGCCACGAGCTGTGGGTAGTGACCGAAAGAACGAGATCGCGGATACAAGCGGCAGAAATGAGCTTCCTCCGAAGGGTGGCTGGCCTCTCCCTTAGAGATAGGGTGAGAAGTTCGGCCATCAAAGGGGCTCAGAGTAGAGCAGCTGCTGCTCCACATCGAAAGGAGCCAGCTGAGGTGGTTCGGGCATCTGACAAGGATGCCTCCTGGGCGCCTCCTGGGTGAGGTGTTCCGGGCATGTCCCACCGGGAGGAGGCCCCGGGGCAAACCCAGGACACGCTGGAGAGATTATATCTCTCGGCTGGCCTGGGAACGCCTTTGTGTTCCCCCGGATAAGCTGGAGGAGGTGGCTGGGGAGAGGGAGGTCTTGGCCTCTCTGCTTAGGCTGCTGCCCCTGCAACCCGGCCTTGGATAAAGCGGATGAAGATGGACGGATGGATGTCTTACTGCATCCCACCTCAGCAGCAATGGCGCGTTGCGAGAGACCCTGCTTATGCAGTTCAACACCCTGACCACATTCAAAAAGGGAACGTTTTTTTGCTTTGCCATCAGAATGTCATGACAGTGTGACTACCTGACAGAAAATGACAATGAATCCACATTTTTGCACAGATGTGGCCTTTTAAAACCATGTGGTCTTAAACTTTTGATCGGGACTGCATGCGCTAAACACCTAACCCAGAAATTACATCTGAGTAATCAGAGTAATCTGTTTTATTCAAAATAAATGATCTCTGGTTTAAAATTGAAAATATGTAAGCTATAAACTCATAATTACATTGTTCCACAGAAAACAAGGACTTTTGTGCACCTGCTCTTTTGTTTTTCTCTTTTTTTCTTAACTGCAATTTTTATTAATTCACATTGAATGTTTTATGAGAACTGATCCTTCTGTATGTCACACATCAATGTCTTAATGTGTTTTTTCAGTTCCATCTCTGTTGTTTCAGAAAGTCATTGTATACTGTGCATTATCCTGCTTATACAATGCTGACTAATCACAAGGAGAAATTTCAAATTGCCCTTCATTTCTCAGAATGTGAAGATCTAGTTCTTACAAGAAACCAATTACTACCCAAGGAGTGGAAGCATGCCAGTTTCTGTGAAAGCAAGTTTGTTCTCCTGAAATTATTACTCATCATTCGCTACATTGTGTTTCCCTGTCCATTACAAAGGTTGCCACATAGATGTTTTCACCAGATTTTGGAGTAATTAATTGTGGAGCAGAAAAAATAATGAACCTGAACACCCCCACTCCCCATCTACTGTAGGTCTGAGTTTGCTTTGTTTGTACTCTTGAATATTGAGGGAAATGATAAACTGGAGCCAAGGGGACACAAATGGTTATTTTGTTGTTGTTCTGTGAACTCTAGTTGGTGCTAATCATTTAAATCCCACATCATTTAGTATTAGTTTGGAAAACATTTTTGCATTTTGGCCTCTGGAGAGATTTGCTCCAATTTTTATCAAGATCTGCTACCTCTCCCAAATGCAGTTCTGAGCATAGTGTGTAAGGTTGACCTAGATTTTGGTCAACAAACATTTTAAAGTAACGTTTCATATTGTCATGTCAGAATGAAAATTACATTTCTACAGTCCATTTTAAACATCACAGCCTATTTCTGAATGTCAGAGGAAAAGGCAAAAGTGGCCGAGGGTTTTTTAAGATTAGCAGTAACACCACTCTTTAGTTGCCAGTTTTGCTTACATATATAACATAACATGTGCAGCAGAGACTCATGAAGGGTTTTTTTCTACTTGCTTTTGTGGCTTTTTAGTCTTTAATGAGACAGGAGGTGGAGAGAAGACAGGAAAGCTGGGGAGAGAGAGTTGTAGTAACTGTCTTTGGTGCAACAGCCTGATGGTATATGGGTTACCTGCTCAACCCAGTGAGTTACACCATTGATTCCAGTATAGCTCTGCAGCTCACATAAAGCTCTGCGGTTGTCAGGCAGGAAACAAAAAGTCAGAAGTCACGTTCAACTGCATGCCTTCCCTCTCAAGTCCTGCCTCCTCTTTTCTCAGTATGTTAGCATTAATTAATTCAGTGTCAGATAAGTCGGCTTTATAATTGCTACGTTGAGTATTCTGGGATCTG
Organism: Aulonocara stuartgranti; assembly: GCF_965226115.1. Lineage (NCBI taxonomy): Eukaryota > Metazoa > Chordata > Actinopteri > Cichliformes > Cichlidae > Aulonocara > Aulonocara stuartgranti. The sequence goes on along the minus strand of NC_138956.1, from coordinate 9,655,434 downwards.
AGCCACACACTTTATAATTTATAACGACGAGAGAGTGCATCGACTGGAGGGATCAAAACTGGCAGTTACCCAGTTAATGCTTTGTTTTCAACGTGACCTCCATATTTGCAGTCAGCGGTGATTCGATGTGAGCTCATTCACGAATGCTGACGTATTAAAGAGTTTAAATATGAAGTTTTTAGATTGAGCTTCTGCTCTCCACACACTATGTCGTGAGTACTTTTCAGAAAAGCTGCTGACATCAACATTGTGTGGCTCGGGGTAACGTTGCCATTAAGTACAAAGACAATGACACAATTTGGCTTATTGATCACAGAGGATCATTTTTATTGTGATGCGCAATGCAGTTGTGTGTGCTAGTGTAAAAAATAATATAATTTGCTGTGTTAAGTCATTGAAGGCCTGTGTAAATATATTAGCCAATTAAATAGCAGGTACTCTGTACTCAGCAGCTTACACGATTAACAGTAACATTTTTATTCTGATTAAATTAACACTGATTTCTCATCAAATAGTTAAGTGTATAAAATCGTATAATAAGAGGCCTGTTACAACACCATCTCTCTGAAGCAGGTGTCTTACCATATGCTGCCTCAATTACACAAAAATCTTTAAAGACTTCTAACACCGCTCATTATAATCTGTATGGTACTGTGCCCTCTCTCTTCTCCCTGACCCTGATGTTATTTATAGCCAAGCAGAGACTCAAGTGCCTGGTATAAAGGAGAGAAGTGAAATTTCATGTTGAGGGAGGCCTGGAGAGGCTGTGAGATAGAGCACCTGCAATTGTTTTCACATGATTTTCATGTAGAACAGCATCAGACCCAGGCCAAGACAAGAATAGGTCATTTTCTCCATGTATGAGCAGCTAGGACCTTAAAATTATTGTAATTCAAGATATGAAAACAGATAGAAAAGCAGATTACTGGCATTTCATTTTTGTTTTTTTGTTTGTTATTTTACGCTCTGTTCATTTTATATGCAGTCAGCACATAAGCAAAAGCACATACATGCCGTGTTTCTACACAGGTTTCACTGCCCTGAGTGAGGAGGAATTTCAGCACCACGGACAGCACCGCTGCAGTAGGCCTGAAAGCATCAGTCACTACCAACCTGTAAATCAAGCCTGCAAAATCACTACAGTAGGACAGGAAAATGGAAGAAGTGTGTGGAATTGTGTGTTCATTGCATCAAGTCAAACAAGTGCACAGTAAAAGTACAAAAACATCAGAAACTTTGGCATTTTTGTAAAATCAAGTAGAAAAAGGGATAAATTACTACACTCATCCAAAACAACCTGTCCATTCATACCCGTATATGTCATAACCCCACATTTATCCAAATCCTACAGACTGCTACATTAAAGTTTTAATAAAGTTAAAGTGTTTTTGCTCAACGGTGTTATCTCAGCCTGAGCTTTTACACTACCACCCTTTACCAGGAAGTCTGTGTTTCAAACTGTGTTATGGAGTTTTATAAGTTAATAGGAACCATACTGTAGGAGCCACTGATCTATATGAAGGACTAAAAGCCAGCACATCCCATCTGCTGCTGCTTTGATTTTGACCATTCTGTTTTAATCGTTCTCTTGTGAGTCCTCCAATTTTATGGAAGTACAACATTAGATCATTGGAGAGCCCATTTAAACGGTGCTTTTAAGTGTCCCCCTGAGTTTTTCCATCAGTTGGGAAAAAAAGCCCCTGAATTTGCATTTAGATAATGTAACATTATACCTCTCCATTAAACCCAAGTAACACCACTACTGAACAACTTCATGCTATCTTGTGAAAATTTATCAAAGCGTTTTAGTTAAGTGGCTAATGCTAAAATAAATATGTGGCAATAAAAAGGCAACATGTGACCCGGTACATGAGACCGCCCTTTTTTCTTAGCTTCACTGAAACAAAAAGCACGTTTGTCCATAAAACTGAATCAGTCCCGTCTAATAATTTTTTTTACATTTTATATTTTACATTTATATTTATTATTGAAGCTTGCACCAAGGGAGCGGCACTCCAATTTCGTTGTACTCTGTACAATGACAATAAAGGCTATTCTATTCTATTCTATTCTAATGAGGACATCTTTGATTTCGGGGTGGAGATGCCTGCTGTTATATGAACTGTGAGCTTGTCCACTCACATCACATCACTTTCTTTCTGAAGGGTAGATGAACCTTTGCTGACCCTCGTCTCTAGAGGCTGACTGGTGGATTGCTGGCTCTGGATGGTGATACTCAGCCCTTTGCCCTGAGCCGGGACATGGAGTGTCTGTAGACTCGGGGCAAAGGCATGGGGCTGACCACAAGGAACGCAGAGTAGTATTAACGCCTGCCGTGCCACAAGACAGTAGGGTGCAAGATCAGTGTCATAAATGTACCAGGTGCTGGCAAGTGAGAGAGGTAGAAGTAAGACTGTGAGGTCAGACAAGGGTGCGGGGCTTGGAAGAAATGTCAGTTCATCAACAGGCAGGGGGAAAGCTGAAATCAATAGGCCAAGAGACAACTCAACTATGTTAACGTAATTCATGTTAGACTCTTAGATTTCACAAACAGTCTAGTGAGATCAACTTCTCTAGTGAAATAAATGAAACCGTGTGTGTGTGTGGGGGGGGTACCATTAGAAACAATATTATCATATGGTGATTACTCTTGTACTGCTGGTTAAAAAGTTAATGAAAGCATTGACTGAACCAAAATATTTAAGCTGCAGGTTGTAAAGGTAAAGAATGAGCTGAGAGGAACACAAAGAAGAGGGACAGAGCTACAAAAAAAGTACAAAGTAAGTACAAAGTAAGAAAGGTGTAGCAGAAGCAAAAGTTGTTTTCTGTCACAAGGTTAAAAAAAAAATCAAAGTTTAGGGCAGATCAATCAAAATATCAATAGTATCGATACCACTGCTGGTATTGTTAATGGATCAATACTAACACAGTAAGATCAATATTTTGCTTCTATCCGTCAAGTTGAGCATGTAGGAATTGTATCAAATAAATTTGTTATTTTGGAAATGAAAAACTGTACTTCAAACACGCTCTATGAAAAATGTCTGAACCTTTTTGTGTTGACTGCCACGTCTATTTTATTTATATCCTACAGCACATTTAAACAGCAGAGGCTGACACAATGACAGGCACATTTACATTCCAGGCCTCCGAAAAACACAGTTTCAAAATACATGCTTTGTATTGTTCTTTGCTGTGCTAACATATTACTGTTGAATAAATTAGTTTAACATTTAAACCTATTTTCTGCACATTCCAGCACATAAAATAAAATGTTTTTTGTGTTTACACTCACTCTTTCAAATAGATGCAAGTAAAACACAGCAGAACATAAATAAAGTCAAAGACTCAGCGGTCCTGTTGCTCTATTTTCACCTATTAAGCAGCACTGCGGTAGCGGAGGTTTACCCTGGTGCAGGTGTGCCAGTGTCAGTTGAAGAATCCGCGCGTTTCTCTGTGAGTTTCTCTGTGAGTTTCCCATTACGTCGTTGCGCACTCGGTGCTTGCTTGGAAGTTTAGGGCTTTTTTTCGCTGTAAAAATAAGTTTTCTTCCCACGCACAATGGACGCTAATGTTTTTGTCACTTTTTATGGAATCAAACTCAAAGTAAGGTCAGTACTTCCACGCTTTAAACTAGAGATGGACCGATCCGATATTACGTATCGGTATCGGTCCGATACTGACCTAAATTACTGGATCGGATATCGGAGAAAAATAAAAAATGTAATCCGATCCATTAAATATCACGAAAGCACCTCACAAAACTTGCAACACGCCGTAACTCACCTCAGAACGTTAGCATGTCAGAGCAGTATGCATCACGTGATAGAGCGGCTGTGGCATGCGGGACCTGTCGGTGGTCTGGATAGCATTTGGAGCTTCGCTAGCAACCTGGCATTTCATCTCCGACAAAGTTATCCCCGAGAGAAGTAACGCAAGTGTGTAAGTCCATCTCTGAATGTTTGTAAAGCATTCCTGCGTTAAGCTTAACGAGCGACTGCCTCTCGCTCTCCGGCTGCTACTTCAATCATGAAACTGCTTAAATGATCAGCTGATCGGCTTTTCTGTCGCGAGTCCTCTTTGTTTTTGGCCCACTTTGCACCAGAAAGAGGAAACCAGTGGCTGAACAACAGCAGAACGTTTAAGCTTGATAAGCTGTTGTTAGAATTTATTTAATATTTCTTTCTACTCCAGGATCTTTTTCTACGTAGCTGACGCTGGTAACTGTGCAGGGGCGGATCTAGCAAAGTTTAACCAGGGGGGCCGATAGGGCATTAACTGGGAAAAGGGGGCACAAAGACATACTTTTCTTTCTTATTCTCATTTAAAATGTCTAGCTTTTAATAAATAATTATCTGACACCCAAAGTTTTAATTTGATGTAAAATGAATAGAAGTCAATTACTGTATATAGTGACTATTAAGTCTAATATATATACCCTAGTAAGCTATAGTACTTTTTCCTTTGGGAAGGTACCATCTGTGCAGTCTGCAATTTTGTTGAAGAAAGATGTTGAATCTATTTAATATTTCTTGAAAAATAATTGATTTCTGTGCATTTTTTTTCACACTGCATCAAATTAAGGTTGATTACGTCGATTAAGCATCATGAGGTGGAGCGTGAGGGGTGGTTCCCTATTTTTTATTTATTTATTTTTGTTGTTGCTGGGAGTTGGAACCCTATTAGTTAGCTTAATATTTACGCTAAGTACTCTTTAAAATACCAGAATAGGGAGGATGGTGTAGGTCTAAGTTTTTTAGATTGATCAGTATTGCTGAACTATGAAATATTTTTTTTGTATACAGGTATAACAGAATAGCTTTAGTGTAGTTGTTGTTTTAAACTTGAGTATGAACTTGCAGACTTGCAAAATGCAGCAAGATATTTTAAAAAACAGTTTTGTTGATTAAAAAACACTATATCGGATTCATATCGGTATCGGCAGATATCCAAATTTATGATATCGGTATCGGACATAAAAAAGTGGTATCGTGCCATCTCTACTTTAAACGCTGCACGCTCATACTCTCTCCCACAATCGATATATGATCCATTGTTGATCTGCACACAGCTGTTGTCACTAACAGCGCACTTGCTTACGTCACTGTCGTGAGACATTCTCGCAAAAAAATCACGGTTTTAGTAACGCAGTAACGCAGCGTTCCTACGGGAAAGTAACGGTAATCTAATTACCGTTTTTGCAATAGTAATCCCTTACTTTACTCGTTACGCGAAAAAAGTAATCAGATTACAGTAACGCGTTACTGCCCATCTCTGCAGGTGAAGGTCCTGCACCGCTGCATCAGAGACCAGGCTTGACGGGGCCTAATTTTTTTCCTGTAATGAGGCTTTGCTGACAGCAGTAAATGCAGAATGATGCCAGCTGAGAAGTTTTCATTCCAGATTGGATTTTATGGAAATGTCCTGAACTGCCTTTACTCTCTGCCTTTAAAAGAAAAGTTAAAAAATAAAAATAAAAAAAAAATACCTGAGCTCTGACCCCTAGCCTGATAAGGTGGACACACAGTCGAAGGCCCAATTTATCTCCAGGGGACCTGGTGCCCACTCATGAATATTTACCATATTTCTAAAACAGTGCGCTTAGGGCAACAGGACTGCACTTTGTAATCAGTGTTGAAGCAATAGCTTAATAACATCAATTTCATTTTTGTCTCATAGCCTAGTCTGATTGGCTTAAAATGAATTTTCTGCATGTAGTCAGTCACAGGAAATCTGCATATGAAAATGTGCAGACAGTCAGCCCCAAGATAATCTTCCAGCGTTTGTACATTTAAAAAGTACAGTACATTTAAAACTGACACACAGTTTTAAATGTACTGTAAATGCAATGTGTAAATGTGAAAGGACAAGGCAGAGGCGGGAGGCCACTTTGTAGTGTCTCTGATGTCACTGATAATGTTTCTGTACATCCCAGGCTTGCTAAGTGGCAGCGCACTCTGATGTGCAGTGGTTAAAAGCAAGGCGGATATTCCTCCAATAAGCCGAAGGAAAAAAAAGAAGAAAGGACTAAAACTCTTGGCTTTGAACACAGTACTCCCAACCTCCGTTGTGCTGCCTTTCTTAATTATGCCAGGCTATTCTGCTGACAGACAGAAAGTGCACCGTGACACCCAATCAGGACTCCATATTTCATTTCCCCTCTCTCTCTCTCCTTTTTAACCGTTAGTACATTAAACCAGAAATCCGGTGGCTGATTTTCAAAGAGCCTTGATTAAACCCAGGAAATGGGACATGATTTCCCATTTAAAATTCATAACAGGCTAACACTTAAGTAATTTAAATCCCCTTTACCGTTTGAGCAGTTTGTATCGGCATCAGATTGAATAATTTCACCTTAACTGCATCAATCCATTTCATTTCAATTTGATTGCAGGAAAACTCAGTCAGAGGACCCTTGTGTGTTTTCTCTAAAAGGCTTGGCAATGAAAATACAAGCTTCTGAAATGCCCTGCTGCTTGTAATTCAATTTGCTTGACCTTCCAGGGTGCTCTAATTGAAAAAGGCAGTTATATGAGTAATAACTTTATTAGTGTTGAAAACCTGGTTTTGCTAACCCTTTCAAATATGCCTCTCTGAATAAAACTGCGCATATTGTCTCGTATAAATCTGGGAATCTCTGGCTGCTTTGGATGAAAGGCTGTGATGATGCAATCTCCTTCAGAATTGCCGGGTGGTGTTGTCGGAAACTCAAGGAAGTCCAGTGCCGCTGAAGGTTGAAGTTCAAATGAACAGCGGTCTCAGTTTTTGAAGGGGGTCTTCTTCTTGTTGCCAGGCAACATCAGTTAAGGCAATGTGACATTGTCTGTGACCTTACAGATACAATGTTCCCTGGTGAAAGGGAAATTGTGAATTCTACACTGGTTATGAAACAGTCCAAGCCTGTTCAAAGCACAAATAACTGCGTTCTTGGTTTATGTAACAATATTTTTTAAAATTGCTCAAAAAGCAGCCAAAATATCAAAAACCAAAATGTTTCAAAATGCATAAATTAGCTTCCAAAATGATGAGAAAGCGAAAGCTCTGAAATGCCAGAAGCTTTTTTAAATTTTTGCTTCTGTACATCAGAAGAGTAGGTTTTAACCTCCACTGTCGATGGTAAATATTTCCTTAACTTTGTGGCTGTTTCTTTGGTGTGATCAGTTTTGTAAACATTTAACACAAGATGAAGTTTGTTTTGGATTCCAGCAACTAACAAAAAAAAAATCTAACGTACAAGCAGTAATTTCTTGTCATAGCAATACTGCTGCAGACAGTAAAACAGTATCCACAGCAGTGCACCAAATGTCGCCAGGAAGAAAGCATGAAGTCCTCAGAGGAGGCGAGTGGGCTCGGCCCGTTCACCAGTATCAGGGGCTTATCCTCCTATCCCATATGGAAAAGATATATATAAATCTTATAACGTTTGTATCTGTCTTGTGTGAAACTTGTATGAAAAGTATACAAGAGTGAAAACACATATAAGATCCCTTGGAAAATTATATAATGAAACTTGTATGTTTTGTATACTTACTAAAAAAATATATGAAAGTAATGAGAAAGTGGCCACTTTCATGAGTAAATCATATATTTTTTTACTATTTCTTTTCCATATGGGATCTCATTTGTCTCCAGTGAAAGTTTCTAAAACTTACAGTGTACTGCAGTCACTGCAGAGGTGGCTGTTGGTGGTGATCATCAGCACTCCACTGTGGGTCTTCTTCAGCTTAGAATTCTTGGTGAATTTTGATGAGGCTAAGCTTTTTTGCTTTTTTCGGTATCCAGAAATGAAGGCAACGCCAAATAGCAAACTGTAGGCTGCAGAGCCAGTAGGTGTAGCAACTCACTATCCAACAAGAGAAAAACTAAAATAAGTGTTGGAGGAGGGATCGTGCTGAGGAAACTTGGAAAAGCGTGTTGTTGTGAAAATGATAGAAGTAAGTAAAAACAACCGTGGGTTAAATTGTGATTTAGATGTGGAATCAATGCAGTGGAGAAGTTGGGGTGAAAAATAAAAACAATTCTCTTAAAATAACTCCTAAGTAACTCTGTGGTCATCTGTGGACTTCTAACAACTAACTGGTGATGTGAAAAAGAAACTTATAGACACCCACAAAGCAGGAAGAGGCATTAAAGTCAACATCTACACTGTTCAAAGTGCCATCTGTCTGCTGAAGCTGATATTAGGCACCTTGGCCCCTGTCACCACAAGCTTGGAGAAAGAACACTGTTCCTACTACTAAGCGAGGGGTAGCAATGCTGTGCTTTGGGGTTGTGTGACAGCTAGAAACAGTGGACAGATGGAAAGAAGAAATCCTCGCACAGGATATCAACCAACCTCTGGGTGCAAATAGAAAAAGTTTATCAGGAAGCAAGTGCACCCCTCACTCGAAAATCCTTTAAAATATGTAAGCAGATATTTGCTTTTTTGTGCAAGCCTGAGAAAAGTTGGGAAACATTTTAAAACTTGAAGAGATCTGCAAGAATGAATTGGTGAAAAACCTCCAAAGTCAAAGCCTTGAGGTATCTACAAAAAAAAAATGTTTGCAAGCTGTGATATCTGACAAAAAAAAAAGGGATTAATAAGCAATGACTTTGCAGGGTGCCCATACTTTTTGATGTTTAATCCAACATTTTAAAGAGGATCCCATAAAAATATCCAGAAAACAAAAGCAAAAATTCATATTTGAAGACAGATCCCTCTTTGATGTGCGTCCGCTGTAGAGGTTGCGCCTCTTTCTCCTTTCTCTTCAAAAACATCCGAGCACAGAGTTAGCCTCAGCAGGGGTTCGCTGCAACCACAACTTTATGCTCCTATCAGTATTACTACAGATTTGTAGTAATCATTACTGAACTGCTACTGCAAAAACATTTCCATCAAGACTTCTCTTTGCAACAAATCAAAGAGTAATATGACCTGCGATGAGTCTTTTATGATCAAACACACTGGTTCAGGCACCCATAGTGGGGCTGGCCTCAGAATAAAATCGAAGAAGCCTGTAGCTTGCAGAGATCATCCCTCTGCTTCTATAGTGGATCACTGCTCTTTGATTTCAACACAGAGTTTGAGACGGCACCTTCTGGTTTATATCAGAGCAGGTGGGGAAACTACATTCCCTTAACACTGCAACATTTTAGTGCCATGCAGAAAGACATCCACTCATTTGGATCAGACCTCTCATTTACTGCTGGTGGCTGTGCAGCTATGAAAGGGAAATATGTTAAAGTTTCAGTGTTACCTTTGATTCAGACCTTTCATTTAACAAGGCCCAAAATGTAGTATCCCAAGGAGCATATTTCTATCTGCAGATTCTTGCAATTCCCTTTCTACCTTTTCTGATGTGCTGCAGTAAGAATGCCCCACGCTGCGGCAGTCCATCAAACTGCGGTGGTCTCATTCCTAGACCACTGCAGAAAAATACACATATTTGAATCCCCGCGGATAGGATACACGAGGACACTTGAAAGTCCCATTGCCCAGTCCTCAATTTCGCTTCGTCATTCACTTTATGTAACTGCTTCTGTCATAAAATCTTTAAGGGGGCACTGGCCCACAATACATCTATGGTTTATTATCCGATACACCCACAGGAAACTTCCTTTAATGGTCTACAGGAATTATTGTTAGCCAACATCCAAGGCAGACAGCTGGGAATGGAAAATGTTCTCTTCTCTTAAGCCAGAAGGACTAAGAAAAAAAATCAATGCATTTAGCACAGCTTTCAATCTACTTTTCCTCCCACTCCTCAACAGCAGTCGGCGTAGCTCTGCTTTTTTCTTTTTTCTTTTCTTTACTTGAGCTAATTTACAGCCTCAATTTTGGTTTTTAGCTGACGATCCAGCTCAAAGTCATCAACAGCGCAGGAGCAGATACGGTTGACAAAGTGTTCAAGGAGACTTACTGTAGAGGTGACTACTACCATTAACGAACCACTGACCCAGTTAATAGAGGATATGTCTCCTTATAAGTATAGTACTGTGCAAAAGTCTCCAGTCATCCCGATTTGATACGTGGACTGGTACTTGTGTCCTGCTTATCTACTCAATTTGGGCACTCAAAGCTCTATTCTACTACAATTCTCATTCGCCCAACCACACACACATACATACAAGCACTTTTTTCTCTTGCCCAAAAACTACAGGAATCAAACCACCAGCCTTCTGATTCAAAGACGACCCGCTCAAGCTCTTGAGATAAATTTCGCAAGGAAAATAGGTGAAATATGTACAAACACACGGGGAAACAAAGTCAAACAAAGAAGCAACGAATAAAGTAAAAACTGAGCTGTTTAGGTTGTTTTTAGCGAGTATTTGGTACCACCAGCTGTATTCTTCAACACAGTCTGAACTCTTATTTGATCAAATGCTGATTGATCACCTCAATAAGACCTGCTGACACTGACTTTCAGTCCAGTTCTCGTGTAACGTGGCATACCTCAGACGTCTCTCCCTGTTTCCCTTCTACTCAGGCTATTTCTGATGAGGCTTCAGTGAACAATAAATGGATAAATGGAGTCAGATCTGGATATTTTACTATTTTTAAGTGTGTGACTTTCAGATACTGTTCATTGATACTTTGGTATTTTATAATCATTATTATTATTATGTGTAGGTTCAACTAAATAAAGTGGAACAAATTATGTTTTAGTGACAGACTGCAAATAAAAAAGATACAGTTTAAAATTGGCTCTTTGCTAAGCTGTCAGTGGTTCAACTCTTGAGTGATTCAAAGATCAGTTTTAAGGAAGAAAACCCTGAAAGACCTTCAGAAAACCTGGAGACCTATTGATCAAGAGCATCATATAAAGAAATGAGGGGCGGCTCAACATTTTTGCACAATACTGTACATCATTTCATTCGTTTAGCCACTTATCATTAGTGCTACCTGCAGTACACACTTACTGTATAAAGAGCCATAGAAATATACAACACCGTGATAGACCTGTTTGAAATGGTACTGTATGATTTGTAATCCAAAATGAGTTTTCATATATTTTTTCCTACTGATGTGTCCTGTCAAGTGCCACCAAAAGAAGCTATGCGACTAAAAAAAACTTAATTTCTCATTCCCCTCTACGACATCTCTGAATTACCACAGCAGGAGGTCCTGCAGCAGAGGGTGCAGGTCAAAAAGACTTGAGCTGTAGCAAAATGCAGTGCCATGGTTACTAATAAAAATCCAAGCAAATATTCATACCAAGTAGGCTACCAGCCTCTATTGCATAAATGCTTCTTACCTTGCCAGGGCTGACATGAATGATTGATGGTGAAGCATCAGGCATCAAAATACAAACTATGAACCTCTATGTGGTTTCTTGACATTTAATAAACTCTTGCTCACTGTTTTGTGTTTTCTCTTTTATCTCCACCCTGTAGCAACACGCCCATCAACATATCTCCTCGCACTTAAATGGCCTTAAAATACCCTTGCCCCCATCTTCCTCGGTGAACAGTCAGTGTTAGTTAAAACATCGACCCGGCAGCTGAGGAAAAGAAAATGTTTGTCTTTTTATATTATCAGATAAAATTAGTCAAAGGGGTTGCTTGAGGGACAGGCCAACACTAGCCGTGGATGAAACAAACAACAATCTGATAAGTGTGCTCCGAGAGTGGTGCTGGAAGAATGACTGAGGGATGATTTAAATCAAATGTGCTTTATTTGTGTGCTAATAAAACTGTGATAGTTACAGCCGAGTTCAAATTTTGGTCAGGTCGTGAAATAGTCACAGAACTGCTCGGGTACCAACAAGAGAGCAAGCAGCTACATCAACAGCTGCACTGCACTGAGGTGGCCACTCTTGGCTGGTTAAGGAAACAAGTCAACTGCAGTAGATCCGTGTGTGAAAATCCCCAATAGACACAAGCATGTTTACCCCTTCACAACAATCATGAGGGCAGAACATGTGTGACATTGTAGCCTAATGTTGCCAGTAACAGTTCATCTCCATGTTTGTTGTGGGAAGTTGGCACTGGTTTGGGAATGGTTTTGTGTGTTACATTTGCTGTGAGCCAATGGCTGCGATGGGGTTGGATTAATTGAAGGCAGGTGTATTTGATTGTGCTGATACTCTAGTCTACTTACTAGCCCAAACCCTGCTGTGATATTTTGTCACTCTGTGCAAGTTATATGGCCAGATCTAAGATGACTTGATTTAAATATGTTAATGATGGATAGTTTGCTGCTCTGTTAATTGTTTAATGAAGACATGGTGATATTTTGCTCTCTGTGCAGGCCAGGCCCTATATGCTGCAGCCAAAAGGCAGAGTTGGGTTGCTGACGCTGATTACTTGCCTTCTACTTACAGGGTGGTGGGTCTTGGAGGACAACTGCTGATCCCTGTTAAAGTGGTCAACATGTAACGTACATCTGACTTGTACTGTGTGTTTTATCCCTTTTGCAAGTGGGACATGGGACTATTTTATCCTTTCATTTTTTTTATTTTTGTTCTAATAAATTATCCTTTAGAATTTCATCGGTTCGTTGGTCAACTGTTGCCCACGGCTGAGACAGTTGGTCAGACCTAGAATCTGTGTGTTACAGATGTTTGAAACTCAATCTTGAATCTTTGGAGCTAAAGATAGGGGCGTGGCCACTTTGAGTCACAGGTAGAGCAGGTTAAAGCCTTTACCTCATTTGATGAGAGAAATTCTGCTCTTACTCTGCACTAATTGTCAAAAATGATGCATCCATGCATGAACAGCAAGATCACAAAGACTATATACAGCAACAGGTGTGAACCACCAGTTGAAATGTAACACACAGGTGAATATTTCATTCAGAAAACCTCCACTTACAAGTTACCTTTACCAAGGTATTTGTTGTTGTTGTTTTGTCTACAGTGAAGTGTATATATTTGAGTTGTTTCAGTTTTATTTTTATTGACTTTGCTTAACTGATGTATGTGTCTGTGTGTGCTACTAATTTATGCAACTTTACATAATTGCATTTTTAATCTCAAAGATTAAATGCATAAAATAAAACTCGTTGCAATAAAGGTTTAAGAAGTGCAAAGTTATCATTCCACAAAACTTTTGGATATTACTTTGTAGTTTGTTCTTGTTTCTTCCAGAGATTTCTGATCATTTCTCTTGACTTCTTTTAAGCATGGTTATGTTCCCAGGGCACAGAAAGTAGCTTAAAGCTGTCCTATTTATCAAATGTAACATTTTTAGTCCCACTTATAACTACTAATTAAAGAAACAAGACCAGTCCTATTTTTGGTGGTCAACACATTTGAAAATGGAGCCAGGCTAATACAATATATAAGTCACAGCTGATCCACTTACACATCAGAGCAGCATCACATCAAGTCCACAGAGAGGAGAAGGAGAGAAACTTTGTCTAAGTCCCCATTTTATTTACAGTGTAGAATTTATGCAAATCTATTCACTTATTATAAAAGCCATTTCACAGAAGTACACCCTTGTACCGTTTCCAGGGTTAGGGATGAGTTTAAGTAGCGCACAGGTGCTACTAATCAAATACACTTGATTAACTGATCACTAATAAGTGAGCACCTGTTCAGAAGCCTCTTCTCTAAAAAGAAATTGGCAATGCAGCTTAGGTTTGTAAACTTACATCTCAACAAACCACAAGACCTCTGCAACAATATGCTTTGAACACACAAGAAGATGTTGGGCTACTATCCACAGCTCCACTTTTGGCGAAAACCAGACACACATGCTTGATACCAACTGTCGAACACGGTGGACAGCAGTCATGATTTGGGCTTGTTTAAGAGGCCAGCTTTGCTACAGCTGAAGCTTGGCTGAAGCACCAGGACAAGGATCCAAAGCACAAAAGAAAATCTACAGCAAAATGACTAAAAAAAGAAAAGAATCAAGATGTTGCAATAGCCCAGTCCAAGTCCAGACCTCAACCTGATTAGAAATCCTGCCGCAGTATATCTTAAAAGAGCTGTGCATGAACGAATGCCTGCAGTAAAGATGAGTGGGCCACAACCGTGTGTCTGAAAAAGTCAAACAGTCATGCATTTGGTTTTACAAGCTACTGAATCATGAGGTGTACTCAGTTTTCTTTTTCACACTACTGTGTTTTATTTTAGTTTTGAAAAAAATATTTCAGAATATCAGAATTGAAATATAAAAGCTACAAAAATAATCCCATTTCCTTTTTTATTTAGTATAATGACGGTAATTTTCTTCACAAAGTGCTAGCATTTTGCTATGGTGTTTGGTAAATTAAAGACTCATAATGGCACCAGTTAATTATAATAAACATTGAGAGCTAAATCAAAGAAAACCATATGTGTATTAAAAGCTATATAATCAAAATGACTGGGGTTCTGGTGGGTGACGGGTATTAGGTGGCTAATGCTAAACACTTTCTGCTTGTTTATCTAGTACTTATAGAACTTTATTCACTGTTGTAACTAGAGATGGCACGATACCACTTTTTTATGTCCGATACCGATATCATAAATTTGGATATCTGCCGATTCCGATATGAATCCGATATAGTGTGTTTTTAAATCAATAAAACTGTTTTTTAAATATTTTGCTGCATTTTGTATAAGTTCACACTCAAGTTTAAATAAACAACAACACTAAAGAGATTCTGTTATACCTGTAAAATAATTCATAGTTCAGCAATACTGATCAATCTAATAAACTTAAACTTACTCCATCCTTCCTATTCTGGTATTTTAAAGAGTACTTCGCAGAAATATTAAGCAACCTAACTAATAGGGTTGCAAACTCCCAGCAAAGAAAATAGGGAACCACCCCCCACCTCATGATGCTTAATCGACGTAATCAACTTTAATTTGATGCAGTGTGGGGAAAAAAATGCACAGAAATAATTTATTTTTCAAGAATAATTAAATAGATTCAACATCTTTCTTCTACAGAATTGCAGACTGCACAGGTGGTACCTTCCCAAAGGAAAAAGTACTATAGCTTACTAGGGTATATTAGACTTAGCAGTTACTATATACAGTAATGGACTTCTATATATTTTACATCAGATTAAAACTTTGGGTGTAAGATTCAGATAATTCATTATTAAAAACTAGACATTTTAAATGAGAATAAGAAAAAAAAGTATGTCTTTGTGCCCCCTTTTCCCTGTTCATGCCCTGTCGGCCCCCCTGGCTAAACTTTGCTAGATCCGCCCCTGCACAGTTACCAGCAGTCAGCTGCTTAGAAAAGGATCCTGGTCTAGAAAGTAATATTAAATAAATTCTAACAACAGCTTATCAAGGTTAAAAGTGCTGCTGCTGTTCAGCCGCTGGTTTCCTCTTTCTGGCGCGAAGTGGGCGATAAACAAACAAGAGAGACGGACTCGTGACAGAAAAGCCGATCAGCTGATCATTGATCAGTTTCATGATTGAAGTAGCAGCAAGAAGAGGCAGTCGCTCCATATATCGGTTGTTAAGCTTAACGCAGGAATGCTTTACAAACATTCAGAGATGAACTTACACACTTGCTTTACTTCTCTCTGGGATAACTTCATCGGAGATGAAATGCTGGTTTGGTAGCACAAATACACACCGCCGCTCTATCACGTGAGCACACTGCTCCTACATGCTGCGGTTATGAGCCGAGTTACGCCATGTCGCAAGTTTTGTGAGGTGCTTTTTTTTTTTATTTAATGGATCGGATTACATTTTTTATTTCTCTCTGATATCCGATCCAATAATTTACGTCAGTATCGGACCGATACCTAATATCGGATAGGTCCATCTCTAGTTGTAACCCGTTCAAGGTTCTCTATTCTTTATTCTTCATTCTTCATTCTACTAAAAAAGTGAGGAAAATGACCTTTTATGAAACCCGTTAAAGTCCATATTCATTCTGGACTATCAGGTTAATGGCACCCATTGCAAGGAAATTCTCCCCTATTGATTAACTCTCTGGTAAGTCAATTCTGACCTATCTCTATATGAAATTCGATGGACTGATTGTAAAGGTTTCACACAGATAAGTAAAGAGAACAAACGTGATTGATCTATTTTTTTTAAATAACTAAAAGGTTATACATGCTGGTTTATTTGTGTTTCATGATATCAGAATGGGGGGAGTCTTATACAAGCTCTTGAATTCACTAAAGCCTCAGAGGAAAGGAAGAATGGCAAAACAACTGAGCTGTATGTGTAAGGCTGCCATCTACTGAGAACTGTCTTGAATTTGGACAGATCCAGGTTTGCAGTGGCAGGAACAGCGTCTGCTCCCTCAGAAAATCATGTTCCCTCTGTGCTCAGCAGTCATGGCTGAGGGAGGGTCCTGCTGAGACGAGTAATGAGGTAATTGAATTTCAGTTCATTAAGAGCTCCTTCTTGCACCTCATGTCACAATTTCATGTTTATTAAAGAACCTCGACTGTTTACATAAATCCCCATGTCAAAAGCACTTCAAGCCTGCTGCTTGAAAGCTTCAAAATTCGTGCAGTTCGAGCTACACCCCAATCAGTGATGCCACAGCAGACGTTTTGCCTTTCACAGCTACAAAAAACCAAAAAACTGCCGTGGCATCGTTCATCCAGGTGTGGGAAGAAGTGAATCTTTGAATTTTCTTTATTGCAGTATTTCTTTTTTTCCCCCAGTAGGGAAAAACCGTCATTAGCTCCTTTGCTGTAATGTGTGTGTTTTCCGTTTCAAGTGAACCGCAGTAATAATAACAAACTCTTCTCGCCGCTGCACGAGTGCCGATCCAAACCAGCGGTGTACATGAGGAGGAGGGCTTGTTGCTAGGTTGCATATTCCTTCAGTTACAAAGCTCTTTGATACCTGCGTCGCTGTATGCTTTCACAGACATGCACCCACTTACTTGGCTCAGGCCAGGCACCTACACACGCACACATTCACAAAAGACCACACTAACACAGAGACATGCACCAGCAGGTAGGCCTGCTTTTTTCTCCCCACCCTTTTTTCCTAAATCAGGGCAACAATGGGTACGCTTCCACCCAGCAAACCATCAAGGCAGCCTTGACTTCGGGCAGCAAGACAGGACCCGTCTAACCACACTAACAAGGTGAGCAGACAGTGTGAGTTGTTGTGGCGGGTGTCTGTGCTCCTTCAGGAGGAACTGACAACAACTGGACTGGCACCACTAATAAGGTGTCAGTGCAGCTCTGCCCCACGCTCAGAGAACAGCCATGCAGCTCACACCGAAGGGCCTGCTGCACCAACCAGGATCCAGGCATTAAAACCAACAGAGGGAAGGGTTTTGTTTTTTTCTTTTCCACACTTTCACACAAACAGAAAACACCACCCCATTCCTATCGGAGATGCTATGCACTATTTTGTGCCAGATTAGGATGGATGGGAGGAGGAAATCTTTTCCACGCACAGGCAGAGACACGTGGGACAGCTCACCAACAGACACCCGCTGTGAGGGCAGTGAATGGAAAACTGAAGTCACTTGCCTCGCCATTTAAGGGTTGGGTTTTAAAGCCTCTACATGGGATGGTGTGCAGCTGTGCATGTGGAAGGAATCCACTGATTGGTTAGAGCAAAACAAAACAAAATTGGCACGTTTTTTTGTTTTTTTTTTCTTTTTGAGGAAAAATCTGATGTTATGTTGAATAAAATCTGATTAAATAATTTCTGATTAAGTCAGTGGTTCATTTATGGGGCAGATCAGACGGCCGGTCGCACGTTAGCCTCAGATGAACTTTTGAATGCATCGACACAGAATGGACTCAATTTCTAGTCTCTCAAAATTTCAGCATGAAACAGGAGGAACGTGTGCACCAGCCAGCACCTCGTCCGTATGGCATTTAGCTTTTGTATTAAGGCAAACTTTAATTAAATATAGGAACCCATCCATGTCGGTGGTTACACAGCCTTAAATGTGTATATTTGTAAGCTGTGACCATATTAACATGAAATGCATAATACACAAAGGATGTTTTTGGGTTTTTGTTTTTTTTTTTTGCTTTGAGAAGGTAAAGATGAAGTGCACTAGGCTTGGCTGCTGTCTTCGTTTTATTAGGCTTTGCCGCGCTGGTGAGGCTTACTTTGCAGCCTGCATTCTAATGAGAGAGAAAGCAAGGATGAAGGAAGTATGGAGGGGGGTGCAGAGGGTGGAGGGATTGTGTAACTCTGTTACATAACACAATATGCACAGCCTTCTCTCCGTCTCCGGTCCTCCTCTCTCTCTCTCTCTCTCTCTCTCTCTCCCTCTCAGCACCTCCAATAGAGAGAGACATGGCAGAACAAGCAGGAGGGAGAGCATGAAGGGTTTAAAAGGGTGCTGGTGTTAATGAGGGCGATGTGAAGAGATGTGCGCCTCGCTGGAAAATCATACTTCATTACGGCGCTGTTTCTAATAATGCCAGTGATGAGGAGAAGTTGTTTGGGAGGTGAGGGGACGAGGAGTGCAGACCCCCGGCTTGTCTTAGATTAAAACTCGGCCATCAAGTGGCATTCAAGTGGGTTTGCTGGGTAATTAAAGTCGATAAAATGTTATTGCTTTCACCCTCGGCCCACTTTCGGATGGCTGGGGTTGAACTGCCAGGCTTTTTGGATGAGGACAGCTCACTAGTGGGAATCAACCTTGACACCTTAATTGCAGATTGCATGCATTACTTTGCTGATTATGAAACAAAGCAAATTTACAACATCATTTACTACTTTTCAGGCTGCTTTGCACCCAGTTTATAGCTCCCAGTACTTTTAAGTTTAGTGCATAATTTAGCAAATAAAGCTTTTCTAGTCAGTTTTGTTTTGTTTTGTTTAGAAAGGAAGCTGGCGATTCTATTCAACATGTTTGATTCCTGCAACGTGACCTCATTTTATTGTAACAAATTTCATTCAGACTTCTTGGTCACGCAGTCCAGAATAAACCAGTTCGTATGAGAAGACTGAAAAACACTCAGTGTTGCAAAGTTTTATTTTCTTGAAGAATAATCTAATACAAAATGACAAAAGAGCCAGGAAAGTTTCAGTTTCTTTCACACTCTTAAAGTATATTACAAAGTACAGCATAGTCAACATTTCCACTGAAGCTTCTACTTGTTTTTTCAAACAACTTTCACTTCATGAATAGTTTACTTTCACACAGAACGTCTCCTCCGTCTTCTCCTCCAGGTTGTTCACGTAGACCAGGATGTCCACTGATCCGGGACTCTGGGTCGTGGCAAACCGCAGTCCGATGGTGTAACTCTCTCCCCCTCCAATCTGAACATAGTAAAAATAACACATAATTTTATTTAGATCTTTATCTTTTTTTTCTTATTAAAGCTGACCTGTCTGCCCATTCACACGTTTAATAATAAATCCATCATTTTTGTTTTGAACTGCATTGTTCACAAAGATCTGCCCCAAGATAAAAACCCTGAATAAATGGCAGTCACTGAGACCGATTTGGCAGCACGGTGTCTCAGTGGTTAGCACTGTTGCCTCACAGCAACTGACATGGCTTCCTGTGCTTGCTCTGGTTTCTCCCACGATCAAAAACATGCTGTTAATTCCATCGGTGTGCCCTGGACCATAGCTCTGGGTTTAACTAGCCGCTGGTCCCCAGGTGCTACGCTGTGGCCGCCTGCTGCTCCTAATGCTTAGGATGGGTTAAATGACTTTCCTGACAGGGATCAATAACACTGTCTGATGTTATCTGTTAACATTATTAGAGCTGTAAACCAGTTATAGATGTGACTCCCTTTTTCTAGACTAGATCATTTACACTAGATTAACCATATATACTTCACTGTGCTCATGTAGCCACGGTAACAGAGCCAGACTTCTGAATGTAAACCCCCACTCATTCTTCTGAGATGAAGACAATGCCTCAGAGTGAAAAAATACGTATCCTACAACACATTTAAAAAACTGAAACCAATATATACCAAAGGTGACATCTCACAATACAATATTATCACAATACTTCACTCACAATATATATTATTGCAATATACTGCAATAATATATATTGTGAGTTACTGATAGTACAACAAATAGTTGTAAGAAATTGTTGAAAATCACATATCTGTTGCTGTCTACATAGACAGAAATTCACATTTAACATAATTCTATTTACTTATTACGTCAGCAACCGTTCTATATGAATATAACCAGATTATTACCAGCTGGCAGCCAGTTGAAATGAATCCCCTCAATTCAGACTGATGGCAACATGTTTGGAAACCTGAGCATTTATAAATGAGACAGCAATTATTTGCAAACCTTCAACAATCTCTCTGAGAGTGACTGCAGCCAGCCCAGGTCAGACTGCGACTGTTTGCAGAAAGGTCACCTCCTATCAGGTGACCCAGGTATCGCCTTGTGATTAATCTTAGGCTCTAGGCAACATTTAGACACCAGAAGTTGTTCAGCTGTTTTTTATGCTTTAACTTCTTTAATACAATTTATTTGGTATCTGTGTATCAATACAACGTTGCAATGCACAATATTGTGATACTGTTCTGTATTGATTGTTCCCTTACCTCCTAAGATATACAGAGAACCTACTTTACAAATTAAATACAACTGCCATGCAAAAATAGTGAGCTCTGGTTCTTTCACATGGAAATACCCATCTAAGTGTTTAATCGCATGTTTTGTGACTCCGGTGACCTCATTTCAGTATCCAATTAGTTTCCTTCTTCCATGCAGTAATTAGATAATAAACAGAGTGTATTTCAGTTAGATTTGAAGGTATTTTACTGATCTGACTCAAAAATAAAAACATTTCTCAGGACAAAAATGACCCATATATGGAGCAAATGGTTATCCACACTGTTTTAATGCTTATCATCGCTGTGGGCATCTCCTTTTCAGGCATGTCTAAAACACAATTATTAAATGAGGAAGCACCAGTTGTTCTAACCTCCTGACTGCCTCTGTGGAAAGTCTAGTATTAGAATTTTTTATTTGTATGTTGTGATTGTTTTTCTGTTCAGGCATCACAGTGAGGTAGATCTTTAACAGGTGTTTTTTTGTTACTTTCTCACTACTGTAGATTGACCAGAAATATTTCCTTCTACTCTCTGTAATAGCCAACAACAGAAATATGGGTCAATTTAAGGGATTTATGCTGTAATCTTTCCCACAAGCATGGCAGTATTGATCTCTGCTTCGCCTTTCCTCCTGACAGCTGGTTTTATCACAGTGAGGTAGTTATGTCAAAAAAGAGAAAAGTGTCTCCACATTTGCCTAATGCCACAGGCATGGTAAATTCTTTATAAGACACCTGGAGCTTCACTGACAAGATGGAAAAAACAATGGGCTGTTTTTCACTTGGCTCACCCTCCCTGTCTAATTGATGCAGTGTCTTCTGGCCAACAACAATGAGACTCTTTAATAGTTTATGTGAAAACAGGCTCCCCTCGCCTCTCATTCATTTATTTCTTAATTTAAAATGATAGTTTCTCATTTGTTTTAGCATTTTATCACACCTCACTAAATTAAAGGCAATGTCAGCAGTGTTTCATGTCTGAATGTGAGCAAATCAGCTTTTAGAGACACTGAGGCTGACCGCACAATAATAAAACAGCAGCACTAATGACTTTGTAATATTCTTTGCATTCAGTTCTGAAAGCCGACAAGGAAGCCATTTACGGAGGAATGAGCAGTCAACATAAAAGACTAGAAATTATTGATGTCTTGTACTCACCTGTCAGGATGACAAGAAAGTCAACAGTATTGCTTTGTATATTCACGACTCATACACTCATATTTTCTACAATAAGCCTTTTGGTCAAAACAGTAGCGTTGTTATGCCATAACCCATTTATAATTTTGACTGGGAGGGCATGAAAGCTGATGACAGGGCCTGATACCAGGCTAAAATCTCCAGAAGAAACTTGGGGAAAAAGATCCAGTACAATAATATCTAACCGCTTGCCTCCTACATGGCAGCTCCATCATATCGGCTGTAGATGAAATCTCCATCAGAATGTCAGAAGACTTAACTGCTTAGACACACAGGAAGCACTTTAGCCTAGTTTTTTTCTAAAATCTGTCAAAAAGAGTTTCGTTTTAGTCAAAGTGTGTCAGATTATACGTGGTCAGTAGCACCGCTGGTTAAAGCTAATGTTATTGACATCAGTTACACCATCATAGCAACATATGTACCATTACTCCGTGAAACAAAACTATCTGAGCAGCTTTTGTTAAGGAGGAGGGTTCTTTCCTTCTAGTCACTAATTAAAGTATTGATTTTACTCTTAATGGGGGTATGAGACGTGGACGGCCTCCAGTCTCATTTTACCTGGAATTTATCCTCTTTGAACTGGAGCAGATCTGGATGGTCAGAGCGAAGCAGGAATGTACGGCTGCTGGTGTACGGATTGGTGTAGGTGATTTTTCTGGAACTGCCACGTCCACCGCCAACTGGAACGCATACTTCAAAAGCCTGCAAATACACACACACACACACACACACACACACACACACACACACACACACACACACACACACACACACACACACACGTGTTATAGCATCAAACCTTCTTGGGCACAGAGGAATGAGGGAGGGATTGAAATGTCTGAAAACAAGAGCTGAGAAAACTGCAGGATTCATCCAAGTGCACCAGATGATTTGATGAAGTATCCAACAAAAGGAAGCCCATGGCTGCCTACAGTGAAACTGCAAGAGTAAATGAACTTGAACAGTTTGTAAGTGTGATCTGAATGTGATTTGATACTTCAAAGTAATGGTACAAAGCTGGCAGGATAAGCTGGCTGCCTGTGAACTGGTGTAATGAGCATTTGTACAGCGGCCACAGTGGATGGATCCGCATGTTTCATTTGGCACAGATTTTACACCTGGTGCTTCCCTCACTTTTATCCAGTCTTGGTACTGGCACTAAGAGTACGCTAGCCTATGACCCCTTAAAGCTGGGTTTGTGTTCCTGCCAATCTCAAACCAGGGGTCTTTTGCATTTAATGCAAATGTGTTAACCACTACACTACCACTACCACTAATGAGCATCTGTAAAGGGATGTCCACTGAAAGAAATACTTTCCTACAGTGTTTGGCATACACCTGACAGCAAGAAGATCCTGGATTTGAATTCAACAACTGTCTGGTGGCTTTCTATGCCGAATTTTCATGTTTTTTCTGTGCCTACATGGGTCCTCTCCATGTACCCCAGCTTCCACCCACAGGTCATGCTCATTTGCTTAACTGTCAATTCTAAATTGGCTATAAGTGTAAACGTGAGTCTGTCTCTCTGTGTTAGCCCTGCAATAGACTGGCAACCAGTCCAGGTTGTGCCCTCCCTCTCACTCTTTGACAGCTGGGAATCCAACCTAGATAGGTCACCACACAGGGAAGACATGCAGCCATCCTATGGCCAAGACTGGCTTCAGATGCTTATTTCATGGTTTTAAAGTAATGTTTGGCAATCCCTGACTTAAAGCAAGATAACTTTATGCAATGTGAGATGATAAATAACCACTGCAATACCCTTTAAGCATTACATTTTCTTTGTTTTGTTGTCAGAGAAAATGTGATTGTTGTCAATCACTTGATTGTTTAGCATTTTAGGAGAAGCGGATATTTGATCAACTTAAATTGATTTCATTTGATTAAATGTATATTTCTGCTGTGTAGTGCATAAGAAATATGTTCTGTACACAACAGGCAAAAGAAGAATTTAGTACTTTACCTATAATGCATAAAGCATAATCCAGTCAGCCAGTTAGGTACACAGTCAATTGATTAGACATTTGATTGAGAAAGGCAGAGAAGAGCATTATTAAAGACAATTGGATCTAAGCACTGGTCTGCTGCTCTTTATAAAGGGATTGGGAATGTTGAGCTGGCCTTGGGAAGTACCCGGATGATTCAAGTATTGAATCTGTTACAAATACAAGTACTATAAAAATGAAATCATGATGTCAAATCTTCTGTCTTCCTCTTAAATATTTTTTTTATTTCATACACTGATATCCTTCAAACGCATGTCCAGAATCCTTCAGAGCCAAAGCCAGTTTGCTGGTAGATTGTGGTGTGTTAGGTTAGTAATGGTTACCCCTGCTGGAAAGCTGCAGATGATAGCTGGTAATCTTCTTTCCGCATAGGCAGTATTACTCCCAGTGTTATGTAAAATTGGGGGTTCCCTTTTAAATCACTAGAGCTTCACAAAGTGATGATAAAATGAGAGGCAACCATAATGCAGTTTATTAACGCAACACTGTTGCATAAGGAACACATTTGAAAGGCAAATTTAGGTCATTGACTAAATGCACACAGTGCTCACAATGCTAATGTTACGAGTACAGAGCAGGAGAGTCCAAAGAGTTGGAAAATCCCAAATCCCAAAAAGGTTGATAATGAAATATACTCTACAACACTGGTGAGACAAAACTAGGTGGCACAAACACTTTTATTGTATTGATATTGTGGTAGATTATTGCCGTACAAGTTACCAAGCTAGGCAGCTAGCTGCTTGGTAGACACTGTCCTGCTTTTCGAAAAAGATGAATGACTGAGCTCCTGTAGGTGCCTGGGAAGGGTTAGCATGTTACCTTTAAGCAGAATCAAGCTTCTAGCTTTAGCTAGTGCTTTTTTCAGAGAAATGCTTTTTGTTATTTAACCAACAGCAGTGCAAAAATGATTAAAACATTGTCCTTTAATGACTGGGAGGGGGAGCGCTCAAGTTCAAGGGAGACCTTTAATTAACACATCAACCACATTTGCAGCAGAGCGGTGTCATGAGCAGGTCTGCAAATCTGACGCTTTCGTGCTGTAGTGTTTGGCTTTCAAACAGACACCTGGAACTGTATTTAACACACTGTTCTGCTGCTGCTGCTGCTGCTGACACAGTGAAGAAAAGGGTAAAAACCCGGGTTGCCAAATGTGCCCCACTGGATAATGATGGCCGATACCCATATGAGGAAACGATAAAAACACAAGATTTTTTTTAGGGTCCTACCTTGGACAGCACAGGACGGTGAACATTGAGACAGAGCAGCCACGCGGTGACCAGCCGCTGCTGCTCCACATCTACCGCGTTCACGTACAGAAAGCGGCTGCCAGCCTGCCATGGCTGCACCTTCAGCTGGAGCTCCTGCACTGCTGCAGGAGGCAAAACAAACACACCCGCTGGGTCCACCTAAAAAGAAGGCAAAGGCCATTAAAGTTTATTGGGTTTGGCAAGTGGACTGAGAAATGTGTCGACCAAGTGACAAAAAGAATGTGACAGTGTTCAAAGAGAAGAGATACATTTAATAAGAAATGGAAGAGGGACAGAATTAATGGAAAAGATGCTTAACAGAGTCAGAGGAAGGTAAAGGAAGTGTGCAGATTAAAGGAGAGTGGGTGAGAGAAAGGGTGAATGAGGTTCAATAAAAAAAGGGGGGAGGCAGACAATGAAATGAGAGAAGTAGAGGCAGGAAAGTGACAGAAATAAGAATGTGGGAATGAGATTTACTGTGCAGCTCCTTTTCAATCTGTTGAGAAAAGCAAAGCTATTCACTGACGCTGAGCTTTATCCTGCTTTATAGAACTCCTCCAATGCATTCCACTGTGAGCTAACCTGCCGCGAGTCAGATCAAAGCAGCTGCTCATGCGTACGCCGAAATCTTTAAAAATACATCTGTCGCTTTTTCAGCCAGTACCCTATTTCTAAAGGTAAAACATGTTTGGGTCATACTGTATGCACCCGTGGTGGTTGTGACAGTCTATCACTTCTCTTTTTTTCTCCATGAATGCTATAAAATGCCCTTTTATTCCAACTCTGAGGAAGAAGTATTGTCATGCTCCCTCTACTCTTGTACTCAGTTATGAATAAGAAACAATCTATTAAAAATAGAGGGCAATGTGACACTCCTGGAGCATATTTTCACATGTTCAGAGTGCATAAAAGCCACTGCTAATTTTTTTCAAATTGTATCAAACTGGGTCCCGACATGATCTGGCATGAAGACAGGAAGTAACGAGGGAACCTAATAAAATGAAATGAAACCCCATAAAAAGACCTATTATGCTGTCAATCTGCATTTGCATGTTCTTGACAATGATTCAAATCTTAAACTGGAGGTATTATAAGGGAAGGAATTGCTTCCATTTTTTTTCCTTTTGCTGCTAAGAGAACAATTTGCATTAAATCACTTTAGATGAGCAACTTCAAAATTGCTCACGATAAAAAGATCATTTGTCAAGAATAAATCCCTCAACATTTTTTTTTAGATAAGTGAGATTTATGCATTTTTTTTGTCCTGTATGTTGAGTGTCGTCTGCATCAGTCGGATTTTGTCCAATTGAAAAAGAACACAATACAGTAAAAGCCTAATTTTAGTTCGAACATGCCACTTTCACATATAAAAAATGCATCCAGACCCAAGCACCCTTGATGACTAAGATGCTGCTCCAGTCTCTGAACCACAAGCTAATGTTAAGTGGCGGGGGAAACAGAGAGTAACAGGACAGGGAATGTGTACGGGTGGTAGAGAGGGTGTAACGCATAGTTCATCACCACAGACTACTACTGCTGGTTGCATGCTCTTGATCTCTTTTCAACTTGACTCAAAACAAGAATTATATATTCAGCTGAAGTGCTATGAACGCTGGATTAAATAACTAGATTCCTGGGACTCATAAAGAATTGAACGGAGCTCTCCACTAGAGGTCTTCGTGGGTCTAAAACCAAAACCGGACCGATGGAACTAAATGAGCCCAATGTGCAAAAATTAATTTTAAACATTAAGTGCAACAGGATCCTAAAGGGACCCACATAAAGCCTAAGGGAAGCAAGACCTCATCCAAAATCCAGTTGACTAACAGAGAGTCAGAACAACATCAGCAGGAGCACGATGCTCCAGCACTTAAAGGGCAGCTGTCATCCAAAAAAGCAAAAATACATGTTATTTTTCTTTCACTTCACACATCTGCCACAAAGCAACAATTTTCTACTGCAATGGTTGTGATGCACACAAGATCTGAGCTACAGAAGAGGGTCAGTTTGGCTATGTCTATTAGACAAGTGGATCCAAGTGGCACAAAGAAGCTTTACCGACCTGCTTTTTTTTTTTTTTAAATGTGTTGTTACTACATTATTTTTTTGTAACGGACAGCCAATCAGAAGAAAGGCGACTTAAACTAAAGGGGATGGGAGCTAAAACAGCTTGTTTCAGAGAGAAAATGAACACAGGGGTTGCACCAAGGCCAGGTATAGAGTAAATACAAAGTCTTTTGAGGAGTGAATCATTCAAAGGTGCTTTAGTAGAATCTAAGAATAAAAATGTGCAGTGTGAAATGAGCATAAAAAGCCCACTTTAAAACATTTTTCTTCACTTTTTTTTTTTTTAATCTCAGGTTAATAAAATAATGACTTCACTAGAAGACATGTGAGTTGATTTTAGTTTTGATGAATCTTTAAATCTTGATAGAGGCCTGAATCCCACGCTGCAGAGAACATGTGCACATTGTTTACTATTTCAAAATAGTGCGTTTAGTGACAATCGTACCTCAATCTCGCCGGGGTGTGATGAGAAACACTTGACCTTACGGATAGCCTGCGTTCCCCTCAGAACGAGTGACTGACAGCTCCGCTGGCCAGTCACACAGCTGACGTCCACACGCTCCAGGAAGTGCACGTAAATCTGCCAGATCTGGGAGGGCGCTGCCATCCACTTATCACTACAGAGGAAAAACATCATCAAGAACAATTAAACTAAGGCCCCCTGGAGATGCAGCCGGTGCAGCACGGGGTAAGAGATGAGGAGGGCTGATCTACGGCTGTGCTAGCATTTTAATAAGCAGAGCCATCAACATCATCCTCACACTGCTGAGATGAAAGGAATTCAGTCTCAGTGGCCCTAGCTGACTCAGAGTGGGAGGCGATGCAGTCACCTACTCAGGTCTGCTCTGAGACAACAGCTCTCATAAAGTGTTTGTGGTTATTTGGAATAGGATTCAAGTGATATGGGGTTTTGAGGGCAAACACGTCATCTGGAGGGTTGAAGCTAAAATATTTTCACAGTGATATCGTCAGATATTTTTTTTAAATGTTAGAAATCAAATCCAGATCAAATTCACAAATGTATTTGCGTGTAATTTGCTGGTAATCGGGTTGGCTGCTCGACACTTGGGTGAAAAATTAAAAAAATGCTCAACCACTAATGCAAGGGGGCCAAATGACTGTGTTACAGCACTTGGGACTGGTTTATACTGCAGTATTAGAGGACAGTATTAGACATGAAATGAAGAAGCAATGTGTCTTCTGCAATATATTTTATTAGTAAAATAAATTAGCTATACAGTATGTGCTCTTCTTGATGGAAGCACGTTGTAATATAAAGATTCTAAACCACAGATGTCAAACTAATCTTACATCGAGGGCCACACACGGCCTACTTTGATCTTAAGTGGGCCGGACGAATGAGCCTTTGTGTCAGCAAAAAGACGTTTAACTACACATTTAATCCCTGAGATATCTTATCATAAGACAACAAAGTGCAGGTTCTGGTAGCTAATGTTTTCTCAATGAACCAAAAATATAATGTTTCATTTCTGCCATTTAATTGTTTATACTGTATATTACTTTATGCACGGCTGAAAGGGTTGTCTTTATCAGCTGGAAAAATTTTCCAAAGCTGTCCAGAGGATCAGATTGGAGTCTTTGCTGAGCCAATTCTGGCCCCTGGTCCTTATGTTTGACACTCCTGTTCTAAACATAACCATTAGTACCATTAGTAGTGCTATGCACATATCTGTGGTTAGGATTGTATATTGTGTGAAAGAGTGCATGTGAATGAGCATATGCATGATGCAATCCATCATTTCCACTAAGTGACAGAGGAAAATGAGGAAAACAATGAAATCATGTGAAACGAGGCAAAATGCTTTTATATTCATGTCCTCAGAGTTAAACGACAGCTCTCTGATATTTAATAGAAAACAAGTATTTGTATATCACATTAAAAACAAGGTGTACATAATCCTGATGGAGATTAGGCAAACTGGACGATGGACTGTGGAACTGCAGGCAGCCAGAGCATGAAACCTCAGTCTGATTAGTTAATTGATTCAAGCCTGCATGAACAATTTAATTATTGCAAAGATGAATGCTTCTTCAGGCTAAGCTCTGTGCGTGTGTGTGTGTGTGTGTGTGTGTCTGGCCAGTAAATAATACATACGTGAAAACCATTACAAAGAACATTTTTATGTGTGGACTGGGACTCCCTGGCACTTTCAAGTACACATCTTGAGGCTCTCCTGGTGCCTACAGACAGAAACAGATAAAAGGTGGAAGAGTAGAGGGGGAAAAGAGGCAAAAATAAAAAAGACCCCACATTGGCACTACAATAGTGTAAAGGCACGACACAAGGGCAAGCCTTTTCTTCTATCAAAAGAGCTTGTAATCTATCAAAAATGAGCTAGAGTTCTGTCCTGATTACGTTTTGTAAAAAAGAGACAAACATGTCAGAAGGAAGCTCAAAGAATTACACTTTATGTTGAATCCAATCCTTCAAACAGAACTGGCTGATGATGGTTTTGTGACATTTTGAGATGAGATGATGAGATGAGATGGCCTTTATCCTCACACTGTCAGTATGCAGTAGCTTGATTTGTTGAAGTCTCTGAGATAATGATGCAGACATATGTTTGCCTTTGACCTGCTTATTTTCCAATGTGTAAATATTAGATTGTATACCTATAGGATACTTACCTTGTAGTGTCCTGTGTTAGCACTTAACAATATTTACCTGAGGATTACATGACAACCTAATAAGAGGTTGTTGTTGTTTGTGTGTGTCTTTATGGTTTCACTCCAATTCAGTGATGTCAGTTTGATGTGATTGCTGTGAATGAAGCCATTAAAGGAGCAAGCACGCTCACTTTAATGGCTCTTAAAAAGAAGTTTGGCTGGCTGTTTATCTATGGTCACACTCAGGGAGGACAACACACAAAGAGACCAGTGCAGCTAGAATAAAGTGCTTTCCCTTCCAAACAGTTATCAGTTCAGTAATTAACCCTGTTAATATTTGTATGTTAATTGCAGAAGGAATTAAATCCAATGTCATTCACTCACCAGCATCCTTGTTTGGCAGATGATGTTAGGGTCACTGCAGCGGACAGAAACATGAGCATCTGGGTTGATAGCTGGTTTTCCCAACAAGAGGCAGGAAAAAACAAATATAAGATCAATTTACTATTTACTATAAATTGTTTTTATTATAGTTCAGAACATCAAGCCAGTCATAAAAGCCAATCAAACATTTTCTTGATTTTAAACTTTTATTTCTTGCTTTTCATTTCCTGCTCTGCATCCAGATATTTCTCTCTTCTTATTACCCTTTTTGTTGACAGAAACTGCACTGATATTGAAAAGTTGTTTCTGTTGATATTTAGTAAAAACATAATAAAGTGAAGGCAGAATACATTACTCATTCCCATTTCCCACATAAGCTGTCAAAATTGTTTTCGCCTTGTGCGTGTGAACATGTGATTCACATTTATGCTCACACAGGAGAGTAAGTCAGTATGAGAACTGAATGTATATTTTAATCTTCATTTGATATATTGATTAAAACTGGAATATATGCAAACGACTAATTTAAGCACAGTTCAGAAAGCAAGAAATATGAGTTGAAGGATGAGGAATACTTGGCTCATGGGGGATAGCCAGGGTAATCTGTACAACCTGCAGGGTCGTGCCAGACTGGCAGGCGGATGGCCTTTTTAAGGAAACAGAGCTCGGGGTGGTAAAGTCGGAAAGTCTGGTCAACGACATGGGGCGTTGGCTCCACATTCACTTGGCAGATGGCCATTGGCTTTCCATCTTCTGCTTTGAAAGTAACCTGTGGAGATAAAGTGAAAATTCAGCATTATTAGCAGCATGTCACTTCCTCACCTGATAGTCTGATATTCAGTGCATTAAAACAGGTTTTGCATCATAAGGTAGTTTAAGATTCATTAGAAGCTTCAAGTTACTACCTCGCATTGCAAATACATTACATGCACGGTAAGTTGTGCAGTATGACCAGAGGGGTTTCTGGAAATTTAAAGAAGGTATCCAGTACTGGAAACAAAAAAAAACTACACGTAGAAAAACTTTGGTAAAACAAATCTGTGTAGCAGGAATACATATCTTTCATCTATCGCGTTCTAGTGTTTAGAGGTAAATCTAAAAGTAAACAACTGAAGTTTTGGAAAGTTCACTAGTAGTTGTGTAAGTCAAAGTTAACCAGGCTACAGCAAATACTTTCAACATAATCATTTTCTCTTCCAAACAAGATTAGTTAAATAGACTGATTTAAAACCTCTAGGGCTCCTGCGCTGCCAGATTTCTTACTGGAATTAATAGCCAGGTCGTGTATACTAGGTAGTAACAGCACAAACTGGTTTCATTAGTTCAACAGGGCTTTTTCCTCCTGATTTCTCTCTGTGTGCCATGTTTTCTTCCTGAAGCAGTTCATTTCTAAACAACATATACAGGCATTTTAAAAACAGCCTTGGGGAAACTTTATATTAAAATTCACCAGAGAGTATTATGATGATGGAGAAAGCTGTACACTAGAATATAAAAAGTTGCTTGCAATCTGACTGCTAAAACCCCCACAGACTGACTGAATGTGCTTTGAAGATTGCTGCATTAACATAGCCCCCAGGAGTTGTTTGAATCAACACAAATGTGTTCATACACATGTAGTCATTCTGCACGGTTATATATGATAACTGGCACATACATCAGAGCGGCATATGAAAACACACTGGAATTGCTCATTCCTGCTCACAAAGCGTCATATTTTAGGAAAACTAGTGTGTGCTGCTGTGACTTCACTGTCGGAGACAGTTTCTGCTACAGCTGCCGGACCACAAACTGTAGGTCTGATAATCCAACCATCTATTCTCTTAACCACTTATCCAATTCAGAGACAGTGGAGTCATATGACAAGAGGAGGGTACAGTCTTTGTATTTGTCACACTTAAGTGTTTCATATCATCAAACAATAATATCAGACAAAGATAACCTGAATAAATGCAAAATTCAGTTTTAAAGGATGATGTCATTTATTAAGAGAAAAAAAGTTATCCAACCCTACCTGGCCCTTTGTGAAAAGGTAATTGCCCATAAACCTAATAAGTGGTTCTTGGCAGGAAGAACTGCAATCGAACATTTATGATAACCGGTAATGAGTCTTTCACATCTCTGTGGAGGAATTTTGGCCCAACTCTTCTTTGCAGAATTGTTTTAATTCAGCCACGTTGAAGGATTTTCAAGCATGAACAGCCTGTTTAAGAACATTCAAAAACACTTCAATCTGATTTTAATCAGGACTACGCCACTTAAAAACCTTCATTTTAGTTTTTTAGGTCCAATCAGAGGTGGACTTGTATACTTGAGCTGCAGGGCATGAACAGAGAGCAGAGAGCAAAATTCATGGTTCCATCAATTACAACAAGGCGTCCTGAAGCAGCAAAGCAGGTCCAGCCCATCACACTACCACCACCATGTTTGACTGTTGGTATGGCATTTCTTTTGTGCTCTTTTTATGAAATTCTGTGTTAGTTTTTTGCCAGATGTAATGATGTGCAAACCTTCCAAAAGTTCAGCTTTTGTCTGATTACTCTATTAGTTCCCAAAAGTCTTGGAGATCATCAAGATTTTCTTTTCGGTCAGCAGTTTTCACCTTTAACTCTTCCATGGAAGCCATTTTTGCACAGTCTCTTTCTTATTGTTGAATCATGAACTCTATCTTAACTGAGAAAAATGAGGTCTACTGCTCTTTAGATGTTGTTCTTGGTTATTTTGTGACCTCCTGGATGAGCTGTAGATGAGCTCTTGAGGAAAAGGAAGATTTACCACTGCTCTGAGTTACAGTATCTCTATCTGTGGCTAATGGCTCTCACCGTGGATCACCGGAGTCCCATAATGTCTGTCATTGACATCTATCAGATCTATCAGTCTATCTGATAGACTGATAGATCTGATAGATTTGTCGACTTTGTTGCAAAGATTTCCATTTCTGAAAGGTTATAAACCATCCTGATATTTTTAGCCAACCTCTACCACAAAATAAGGTCAGTTGATTGAAAGAACTTGAATAGCACAAGCCAAATATTTTGATCAATAACTGTTAAGTGATTACTGAATTCAGTCACAATAATGTGTTACATTCTGCTGAAGCAACGTGACGCCGCTTTTAGATCCGGTGATGGTATGCAGTACAGTGCAGCCAGATCTCAGTTGAAAAGAGGCATCAGAGAGGCCAAGGCAGCGTACAAGAGAAGGATCGAAGACCACTTCACCACCAACAACTCACGACAGGTATGGCAGGGAGTTCAGCACTTAACCAACTACAAACCTGGCAATACCACGTTGACTGAGGGTAACGCGGAGCTTGCAGAGGAGCTGAACCACTTCTTCGCACGCTTTGAGGTGAAGGGACCAGAGGCAGCAGCAGCAAAAACATCGGACAGCAGCAGCCCAAGCCTCATAGTGCAGGAATATGAGGTGAGGCGCACACTGAGGGCAGTGAACCCCAGGAAGGCCACCGGACCAGATGGGGTAACCGCAAAGGTCCTAAAAGAGTGTGCAGACCAGCTGGCTGGGGTCTTCACTAAGATCTTCAACACTTCACTGTCCCAGTCCTGCATCCCGCCGTGCCTAAAGTCAGCCACAATTGTCCCACTGCCAAAGCGTACTAACATTAGCAGCCTCAACGACTACCGACCAGTTGCTCTAACACCTGTTATAATGAAGTGCTTTGAGAAACTGGTCCGACGTCACATCATGTCCTGCTTGCCACCCACACTCGACCCAGATCAACTGAAGATGCCATTGCTACAACGCTCCACACCACCATCTCTCACCTGGAAGTGCAGGGCCGTTACGCCAGGCTGCTCTTTGTTGACTTTAGCTCTGCTTTCAATACGATACTCCTGGACAGACTAATAGATAAACTGCTGGAAATTGGACTTCCTTCCACCACCTGCCGCTGGATCAGAGACTTCCTCTCAGACCGTGTACAGAGAGTTAGAGTGGGGCCTCATCTTTCCTCAGCCCTCAGCCTCAACACCGGCTCTCCACAAGGCTGTGTACTGAGTCCCCTACTGTACACTCTGTACACACATGACTGTGTTAGTTCCCACCCAGACAACACAGTCATCAAGTTTGCAGATGATACCACTGTGGTGGGGCTCATCTCAGGGGGAGATGAGACTGCATACAGAGCTGAAGTTCAGAGGCTGTCAGATTGGTGTGCAGACAACAACCTGGACCTCAATACCACCAAAACAAAAGAACTGGTAGTTGACTTCAGAAGGAGGAAGTCCGAGCTGCAGCCTGTCAGCATCAACGGGGAGTGCGTGGAAAGGGTCTCCAGTTTCAAGTTTCTGGGTGTGCACATAGACACAGACCTCCAATGGAGCTCTAACACCTCTGCGGTCTTAAAGAAGGCCCAACAGCGTCTCCACTTTCTGAGAATCCTCAGAAAAATGGACCTGAAGAAGGAGCTGCTGACCGTCTTCTACCGCTGCTCCATTGAAAGTGTGCTGACATATTGCATCGGTGTGTGGTTCTCCAGCTGCACCACAGCACACCGAAAGGCACTCCAGAGGGTCATCAACATGGCCCAAAAAATCATTGGACATCCTCTTCCCTCCCTGAAGGACCTGTACAGCACTCGCTGTCTCAAGAGGGCACGCAGCATCCTACGGGACTGCACACACCCAGGACACCGGGTGTTTAAGCTGCTGCCGTCTGGCAGGAGGTTCAGGCTGCTGAGGTCCCGAACAAATAGACTCAAGGACAGCTTTTACAACAGGGCAATAGCCCTGATCAATGTAAATAGCTGACCTGACTGGATACCTCCCTGGACTTTTTAGGGGGAGGTAACAATGTTTAAAACGATAACAATAATATTTATATTTATAACAAGGTGCAATAATAATTAATGTGCAATAATAACAGTGTGCAATACACATACACTTAT
This sequence comes from Aulonocara stuartgranti, assembly GCF_965226115.1. Lineage (NCBI taxonomy): Eukaryota > Metazoa > Chordata > Actinopteri > Cichliformes > Cichlidae > Aulonocara > Aulonocara stuartgranti. The sequence goes on along the minus strand of NC_138956.1, from coordinate 9,620,581 downwards.
TCTTCTTTTTTATACTAAGTTAATATACTGTGTTGTGTTGTTTGTTACGTTGTGATGTGTCATATCGTGTCGTGTTGTGTTATATGTAGTGCCGACGTAGGACAGTTTTTCCAATTTCATTGTACTACTGTACTATGTATGACTGTGCAATGACAATAAAGAGTTATCTTATCTTATCTTATCTTATCTTATCTTATCTAATGCATCACCCCAGGTAACAACTAAAAACTTTTAAAAAATGGTTTCTGTCCCACCTCCTGCATTCCCACCTGCTGTGCTAGAATTAAAAAAAAGATTACAAAATAAATAAATAAATAAAGGAACACTACAGCAACTGATTAAAACAGACTCAAATTTCAGCCACGAGGAATGCCCTACACTCTGAAGTTAACTTCCCACAATCTGGTCATTAAACACACAGCAGCTGTCCAAATCGTTGATGCGTCAGATTTGCAGGCTAATGCTGACCTACAAGAGCGGCCCATATCTGGCTCTGGTGATGTGTGCTGACTGACAGCCGTGCCAAAGCTGGCATCCTGACAGCGCTGCTGTTGGGACTTGTCAGTTTTAGCGGGACACAGATTTGATCCAGACCCGACCTCTTTGACCTCCTGACAGGATTTTTGCTCAGAGCAGCAGTGCTGACACCGGCACACAATACGCACAAACTGCAGGCAGACACACACACGCACGCTTGGCATACTGGCAAATATTTCATCAGCTTGTGCAATGTGAGAGCTTCTGGGTACTGTACTCTACACCAACAACAGGATTATTGTAAGGTCCTGCAGGTTAGCGAGAGGTGATGAATATATTGTTTTTCAGCACATTCAGGCTACATTCCAATAACGTGAGATTTAAGCTCCAGTATTTAACAAGAAGCCTTAAGTTTCGTTTTAATGAATTCCATAAGAAACAGCATTTAATTTTAGTGACAACTGCAGCACAAAGAATATTCTTTCACGTGGTGATGTGGAGGACTTATCTATAGTACAGCCCAACAAGCCTGTTCACAGTGTTTCTCCCTCCTCTAACCGTCTTACATATTATAAACAGCTGAATAAGTTCTTAATACTGTCAAATAACTTCAGAGTAATACTGTATATGCATGGTTCATTTAAAGTAGATTAACCAGACGTGTCAAGCTGTCGTCTAGCCTGGGATAGTTTAACTCTCCACCCTGACATTTGCCAGTTGGAGAAGATAAACAATGTTCAGTAAGATAAAAGTGATTTTCAGCATATAATTTTGCTTGACAATCTTGTCTGGCTAGCGTAACTTTTTTAATAGTCGACACTTCAAAGTGTTCTTTGGGTCTGTGCTGTGACTGTGCAGGAAAGAATAGGAGAGGAGAGGAGGGAGGAGGCGGTGCACTGCCACTCCTCAGAGAGTTGTCTGGGAGTGCGGGTACAGTGGATGTTGTTAGACTTTGGGATCTAGCAGGAGGTTAACCCAACTAAACTGCAATCACAAGTAGAGAATAAGAAAAGTATGTCTTTGTGCCCCCTTTTCCCTGTTCATGCCCTATCGGCCCCCCTGGCTAAACTTTGCTAGATCCGCCCCTGCACAGTTACCAGCCATCAGCTAAGTAGAAAAAGATCGTGGTGTACAAAGTAATATTAAATAAATTCTAACAACAGATTATCAATCTTAAACGTGCTGCTGTTGGTCAGCCGCTGGTTTCCTCTTTCTGGCGCGAAGTGGGCGATAAACAAACAAGAGAGACGGACTGACAGAAAAGCCGATCAGCTGATCATTGATCAGTTTCATGATTGAAGTAGCAGCAGGAGAGGGAGGGAGAGAGAAGAGGCAGTCGCTCCATATATCGGTTGGCAAGCTTAACGCTGGAATGCTTCACAAACATTCAGAGATTACACACTTGCTTTACTTCTCTCTGGGATAACTTTGGGATGAAATGCCAGTTTGGTAGCGAGGCACCAAATGCTGAACCAGACAACAGATCTCGCATGCCACCGCCGCTCTATCACGTGACGCATACTGCTCGGTTATGAGCCGAGCTACGCCATGTCGCAAGTTATGTGAGCTGCTTTTTTGATATTTAGTGGATCGGATTACATTTTTTATTTCTCTCCGATATCCGATCCAGTAATTTAGGTCAGTATCGGACCGATACCGATACTTAATATCGGATCAGTACATCTCTAATCACAAGCTTTATAATATATGTCGCGTTTAAGGCACTTTCATCTTTCTCAGCTCACCTGAATCAAATGATCAGTTTATATAGCCAAATATGGGAAAAAGTGTAGATCTCAGTTCTAAAGCTTGCGTTACGGCAGAGAAACATTTACATTAAAGTGCAAAGTGAAGAGCAGATGCACTCTGCACTTTAAATTCAGCCTGAAGAAAAACAAATCAGGGACTGAGAGGCAAAAGACTTCAGATATATAATATAAAAATGGTTTAAAGCATAAGTAACACATTCTGTACCTTGATAGTTTTGGCAGCAATAATATTGGACAGATTCTTCTTGGCCACCTGGGAACCTCTGGCTGTAGCCTTCAGGCTTGGTCCCTGTGAGGATTTGATAAGAAGCCCACATTTGTAATCAAAAATGAACATCTACCCCAAAAAAAACATAGCAAAAGAGCACAAAGAAAAATTGCATTTGCACATCCAGTAAGAAAACTGTATACAATCACGATAAGCAGAATATAACCAAAGGGTTTAAAAACTACCTTCATCTAGAAGAAGATAAGAGCGCAGCCAATCTAAATGACATTTATTTTGAACTGTACTTCTGGCATCAAATTAACTACAAAGACTGGGTTGGCTTTATGTGTGTAAAACGTGCCCTTGAAATAGGTCGGCTTTGGTTACAGAAACCTTGAGGTGTACTGACATTTATACGACTGTTACATAAACTTTCATCATGCTCCACCTCTTACTCCCATTTTTTTTAAATGACATGAGATCAGTATATGAAAGAAGATTTTTTTATAGGTTCACACAAGTTACTTTGATCGTTCATTTGTAGTGATAAAAATGTGGTGACTGCTTCTTACTGTAAGACAAATCTAAACATTTAAAGGACTCAAGAAAAACAACTGATTAAAAAAAATATATCTAATTTTGTCTAACATCCTGCAGCCAGAAATAGTTACCAATCCAAGAATGTGGTTTTTCCTTACAGAGCAAGTTCACACTTTATAAAACATGCTGTGAGAGTGCACCTTTATTCTGCACCATACCTGAAGGGCCATGGTGTGGTCGCAGAGGAAGCTTTGGTATTTCAGGGGCACGTGGAGGCTCTCTTTGGGCCGGAGGTAAACCCTAGGACCTGGAGCACCCTGCTCCGAGTGGAACATGTTTTCCTCCAGCGGGGTAGGAGTTCTGGTTAGCGCTTTGAAGTAACGCCACTCCTCAGTGTTTGTGATGACACTGGATGAAAAGATTAAAGGCCACAATTGAAATGAAAGGAGGCTCTTACATATTTTTAAAGAGATCCATCAGGGGATCAAAGCTGGACTTGTTACGTGGACAAGATCCCTCATTGCAGAATACTACAGCGTTTATTACAAGCTATGATGAGATTGTGCCGAGAGGAATATAGAAGAATAAACCCTATGCTGAAGATTCAACTAAAATCAGGTGCAAAAAATTAATGTAGAGAAGAAGAAGCATTAAGTTGTCATTTGATTGTATATTTAGAGTCAACCGCCATCACTTTTTAAACTATTGTAATTATTGTATTTTTTAATTATTGAAGTAAATGTCTCATCTAGATAAAGCCGTCTTTTTCAAGAGTGGCCAGACCAAGCGATTGGAGAGCATTGTAACAACCACCCACAAATCCCACAGCACACAAGTGAAGCAATATCCAGTTCATAGAGATAGGAAGATCGAGGTCACAACAGTGACAGACCAAGAATACAAATTTTTCAATCCTTAAAAAAACTGACTTCAAGCCCCCAATAATACTCCACTCTGACAATTTTATGTCCTTCTGTAGATTATTCTAGGTGACAGGGGAAATATATTTATAGTGGAACTAATATGCTCATTTCCAGCTCCATAATTTTAGTCTTGGATTGAACAAGAATAGCTTTGCATGATTCATAGTTTCCCCCAGAAAAGCTAAATTTATCTAAAACCAGGCCCTGGGGCAGTCCTTCATTTTAACGACAATTTAGCTTTACCATTAAGATCACACTCCCTTTAAGCCAGATTTGTTCTGATTGGCTGCCCCTTGCAAACAGAAGGTCCAAACAGCACGCGGTTGGTTCAAGAGCTGTGTGCCTGAGATGACCATATTAGGCATATCTGCTCTCAGTGACGTATTACAGAGATAGAAATAATAATAAAAAAAAAATTCCTTAAACAGAGTGCTTAGATAAGTACGAAAACTTTGGGGAACAGAGCGTGCATGCATATATGCTAGCATAATGATCTGAGACTCGTTTCAAGGCAAAAGTAAAAAAGAGAGAGAAGAACCAAAGATCCTTTACATACTGACCGCACCTATTTGCATATAAATCCCACAGAGCACTAAACGTTCACCCCCCTTCACTTTCTGAGCTAAACAGAAAAAATAATACTGACCTCTCACACTTACAACCTGAATCTCGCAATGTAAATTTCACTGCAGTGCAAGTGACCAAAATTTCACGGCCAAGAGTTACACCGCTTGCACACAATTCGTTGCTTTTAATTATCAACAGTAGACAGGGGGGAAGGTGTACAGGGCTCAGTGAAAGTCTCCCTTCTACTCCTCAACAAATGGATTTCCAGGGAGAAAAGTCAGGCGCAGATAACACATTCCAACCAAGGGAGGTCTGCCTCTATGCTTTCCTCTTCCCTTGAATGCAAAAATTTCACACACAAATGCATAAAGAGGAGTGCTGGTTTAAACTTCAAAGGTTTCAAGCCACAGGCATGGAGAGGGAAATGTCTCTCAATAGGAGAGTGAGTTTATGAATTTTTCAGGGCCCCACCTCGCTAACATTAAGGAGAGATGCAACAGGCTATTCTATGAAAATTATTTGGCTATTCCCACCTGTGCACTTGAAATAAAGGATTTTGCCTCCGGCTCATCCCGGCAGTGTTTGTCCACCTGAGCCTCAAACAAAGACCACAGGCTGATAACGCCTTTAAAAAAAATAGAAAAATGGAATGAGGTAATGAGGAAAAACAGGTTGAGAGTAAAAAGGGAGAAGGAATAAAACGAAGTCGATAATTAAAAGGACAGCAGGAGAGAAGGGTCGAGAAAGCAGAGAGGAACATGGATAATGACAGCGTGAAAAGTAATGAGATAGAAAGCAGTTGGATGAAGCAGAATTCTTTCTGTCTCTGTTAGCCACCAGTCTTGGCTCACGCTGGGCTCTGTGAGGCCAAGTGTGAAAAGTAGCCATGAAAATGGATGGCAACAGGTAGCAAACCTTTCCTCCATGTCAAGAGGAGCCTCTGGGATTGAAACCACTGCAAACATCAAAGCCACAGCTAGCCTAGCCTGCCACTAAGTACTGTCCTTTCAAAGTCTGACGCTCAAATTTCAGTGAAAGGTTAAACTTGTTTTTTTCTTGTTTGCTCCTGCAGAACAAAGAGCTGACCCGGGGACCGGTTTACATTTTCAAGAAAGCTCCTTGTCAATTATTTGGCCACAATATAAACAAGGAAGTAGGTGCAGAGTAACTCCAGTGCAATGGACAAACTGCAATTCATAGAGTGCGGGAAAACACGGTCATTCAGGCCAGTGTTGTTGTTTTTGTACACCTCCTGTCCCTTTAAAGACACTAAAGAGAACTACTGTGAGTAATACTTAACCTCACAGTTAAGGAAAACTGTATTGGCTGTTATATACATTAAACAGTATATGGGTAAAAGATGAGGGCACCAATTCTTTGTAATTTGTCATCAAACTATATTTCATCCATGAAGCTTTCCTGTAGCATTTAAAGTTTGTGATTACTTCCAGCATCTGGTTCACCTTATATTAATGTGTCTTGTTTTTTATGTCCTAATTCCTGTGTATAGAAAGTGTATACAGTGTATACATTTGTGTTAGCCTATGACAGGCTGTTATTTGTACTGAAGACAAATCATACTAACACAATGAATGCAGCAATACTAACTATATAGATTACTTTCTAAGAACCGTCATCCTAAAAGAGCAGCTTGTGGGAAAGGTGTTTTTTTTGTGTGTGAACAAAGAGTTTAAGATCTGTCAAAGAAAACAAATTTATCAATCAGATTTCCGTTTCCAAATAACATTAAGGACAGAACTTGCAACAAAACTATGTGACAGTCCAGTATTTCCTGCAACATGTTAAAGAACACAAAAGACTGAAATGAACCCAGTTAATATTGATTTTATATAAATTTCCCTCTTGTGTCTGTGGAAACAGCATTCACATGTACATTACAATAATCCATATCACAGCGCTGCTTATCTATGATTAAATACCAGTTTTATAAAATGAAAATGTGTCATTAGCAGTGCCTTGCATAGTGCACTATGCATTTGTTTCATAAAAAGGGGCTGCAGGAAAAGCGCATCCAATGCTGGCGCTTGCTCGTTAATTTACACATTTCAGGGCTCTTGGTAGAGGTGACAGACGGTTTGGTGTAAAGTGTCACACCGTCTCATCAAGAAATGAAAAAACTAACAGAGTGCTAAGCCAGCAAGAGGACAGATGCAGGGATTGATGACTCTCAATTAGACCTGCTAGGCCCGGTGGCCGGGCTAATGCCATAATGAGTCATCCAGAGCGCACTGCAGCATTTGTTGATCAATGTGATATATCCTAATCCAAGCTCAGGCATGAGCAGAATCACTAACAAAAGACTCAAAGAGAGGGGATTAACTATGATGCTAACTGAAGGAAACAAACACCAGAATGGGTGATTCAGGAAACATCAGCCATAATGGCTGCTATGGGCAGATTAAAGAGGGTATTTAGCATCTCTCGAACATAATGTGTGCCTCTGTGTCAAGTGATTGTGCTGTGGAAGGAATAAAAATATTCTTTTTTCATGGCCAGACATGAAATTACGCAACATTGTTTGTTACACCCAGAAATATGGTGGTGTTCTGTGGTCTAGACATACACTAAAGTCAAAGCCAGTCCCCTTAATTAGAGATTGACTGAGATAGGATTTTTAAGACCAAATGAAGGTGTCATTCTAAACAGCATCATGGCAATGTAAAAATGCCACTGATGCAACAATTAGTAGTAAAATTCCTGTCCTTTTAACTTTAAACTTTCTTGATATTCCTCAGTCAGCTGTAACCATAACTGCAGGGCAAAGTGGAAGCATTCGAGACTAAAAACAGGACTCCTGTAATAGTAAAGTGCTGATTGTTGTTAAGATCTTATCTTATGTTAATGATTTCACAGCTATATTTAGAAATGATCTCAACATCTACCAAACATTTACCATAGAAACCAGTGGTGTGAATGATGTCACTGTTATCTTACTGTAACAAAGCAGATGATCGTCATGATTCTCTCATCCCCCATCCTCCAAGAATTACAAGTTACAGGTTATCCACTGCAGTATATATAACTATGTCAGTGCATCATAATACTGTAGATCTGTTGAAGTGACTGCACGTACTGTAGGTCAGACTTGTGCTGTGCTGAATGTAACTCAGGAGAACCTGTTGAGATTTGGGTGATTAGGGTGTGTAATTAGACATGAAGTCAACACATTCAAATACTGTCAGAGTTTTGGAAAGGAGAGGTTGAAAGGTGCTTACGTACATGAAAAACTGTGAAATGTTAAAACATAATGTAATGCACTACACTGAAAACTTTAGATTTTTAACTTTTTTGATAAAACAACTGAAATGTGGTCAGAAAAATGGGTTCTTTTTTCTCCGGCAGAACACAGACACTGGCAGAGATCATCATTATGTATAATTAGCAAATGTAGTAATGTGGAGACCTGGTCGATGTTAAGTTATGTAAAACAGAGCACCTGCGTGAGATTCACACAATAGGGTTGAAATTGCAAAAAGCAGAAAGGAGGGGTGGCAACAAGTGCCCAGCAAATTAAACACATAAGCATCTCAATAATGAAATTAATTATCTTTAATACATTTTAGGACAGTGCAGCAAACACTGTTAATATAATTATAATAACTTCCTCAGACTAAAGTGCCTGCAGTACCTCTGAAAGTAAAGAGTCAAGCCAAAAAGTCTTTATAATCATGCAATGCTCATCTTATTATCATTGCAATAATCACATCCCATGTCTTGTGCAAAAGACTGCCCATTATTTAATCTTGCTTATAATGAATAATCCAGCTAACCTTACTGATATATTACTGTGGCCAACAATGCAGCAACTGCTCCAAACTTCACCCCAAACCGGAAGCAACTGGATCAGGCTAACATGATAATGCATGTACAGAGAATGCCCACTGATGTAAAAAACCCAATTTCAAGTCCTAAAAATGTAATAGATGAAAACCCGCACACCAGCACACACCTACACGTACATGCATCATTTCAAATCAGTGAGCAATATGTGACTCAGACCTGCAAAAAATACACAGTCACACAATCAAACCTCTTCATGAATTTATCACATAATCTTCCCATTGTTGACGTATCACCCTTTTAGAAGCATATTTACACATATAACTGTGTATATACCTAATTAACAACAGCTTTTGGATGATGAGATTCTTAATCATTCTTAAAACATTTCGAGTTGCATCACAATTTGGTTGCTTTAAATTTCTTCACAGGAAACAATTTTCAGATTTAGGTTCACGTATTGTTTAGGAGGTTTTTCTCCCCCAACTACATAAGAAATAAATGTCTTAAAATGCTTCATAAGCAACACGAGCTTTTATGAAACATATAAAGAGGGTAAGCATGCAATCATGTTTTGTTCCGTACATTAACAGATGATCTTGATAAAGATAGTCAAATCAGAAACATGGCAGCCAGCAGCTGTCATAGTTTTTCTTTTCTGCCTTTATTTCTTTCATGTAGTCATTCATTCAGTCTGGTTTTCATCTGCTTACAAAACCATCTTCTCCCTCTTCAGACTCGCCACTCTCACCTGCCCTGCTTTCCTGCCTGCATCACCTGATCTTCCCTGGCCTCTGATCACCAGGAGCCACTTCACTAATCAACCCTGCAGGATATATACCCTAAGCTCGCAACTGCTACTCTGCCAGATTGCTTCTGTGCTCTTTGCCGTTGCTTTCCAGAAAACTTTTTTGCACCTCATGCCTTACCTGCTTTTAGGACCTTGTTTTTTTTGAAGTAAAGCTTGCTTTTTCCCCCCACTTTTACATCCTGCTCTGGTTTCATTGTAACTAAACTATCTTTGGCAGTATCTACTGCAAAAAAATCATAACACTTATGAAATTTGCTCTCACCTCAAAATGATCAAGTGGTATTTTGGCACATTACAAGCACTGTAAGGTATCCGAAACCATGCAAGATTTGATTAATGTTTGCAAAATCTAAAGTCCTCATTTTGTCTGATGTGTTAGAAGCAAGAAAAATGGACGAGCATAAGAATTTGAGTTTGAAGAGCAAAGGCTGGCCTGTGTGGTCCGATCCAGCAGACGAGCTATATGCTCAAATTGCCAAAAAAGTTAATGTTGGCTGTCAGAAAGATGCCAGAATTTACAGTGAATCACGGTTTATTCCCACCCACCTCACCACTCTAAACTGTGTTCTAAATAACCCTAATCACTCAGGCCACTAACACAGAGACTCTACACTCAGACATGTCCTGTTGCATTGCTTCCAAGCACTTTGTTCTCCAATGTGTGCCTTTCTCTTGTTTTGTATATATTCTTCTTAGCTGTACATATTTCTTTTGTTTGCTACTTATTCCTGCTGTCTTACTATTTATATTTTACTTTTGCACGGAGCATGGGGCACCTATTTCGTTGTTGAAGTACACGACAATAAAGGTCTGTTCCATTCTATTCTATGTTGCGTATTGGGTTGCATAGCTGCAGACCAGTCCGGGTGCCCATGCTGATGCCAGTCCAACAGCACAAGCACCAACAATGGGCACATGACCATCAAAACTGGACCACAGAGCAATGAAAGAAGGTGGTCTGGTCTGACGAATCATGTTTTCTTTTGCATCATGTGGATGGCCAAGTTTGTGCAGTATGGGAATAAGGCAAGCCATCGGACGCAGTGTGATACTTTGGGCAGTGTTCTGCTGGCAAACCTTGGGTCTTGCCGTCCATGTGGATGTTACTTTGACACACACCACCTACCTAAGCATTACCAGAGAGCATGGACACCCTTTCATGGAAACAGTATTCTCTTATGTCCGTGGCATCTTTCAGCAGGATAATGTTCCCTGCCACAAAGTAAAAGAATGGTTTGAGAAGCAAAATGAGATTGAGGTGTTGACTTAGTCTCCAAATTCACAGGATCTCAATCCAGTCGAGCATCTGTGGGACGTGCTGGATAAAACAAGTCTGATCCATGGAGTTCCCACCTCTCAACTAAAAGGATCTATTGCTAACATCTTGGTGCCAGATACCACAGGACACCTTCAGGTGCCAGTGGAGATGCATCGACAGATGAAGGCTGTTTTGGCACAGTAGAAGGACCAATGCAATATTGAGCAGGTGGTCATAATTTTATGACGGATAGGTATAATTTGTAGACACAGATTAAAGCCTGTGTTTGAGGAAAAAAAGTTTCAATTCAAAAAAAGCAAAAAGCATATTTTTTATCAAACTGTCCCGGTTTTGTGCATGCTTGTTCATGGTGCATTATGCATGGTTTTACTGCAACACTTAAATAACTCAAGTCATCATTAATGCCATGAGTGTCAGCTGTAATTTTCATACCATGGCAAGTAAAAATGTGTGCTGAAAAAAAGACATTAAAAATAATAATTTGAACCACACTGATAGTTGAAAAATATTACCAAGACAAAGACAATCACAAGTCTATGAAAAGAGTGTAGGGATGGCATTTGCAATTAATTACGCCCTAATGATGATAATATGAAGGAATAAGGATTCAGCACACCACTTGTTACCTTTTATACACAACAGACTTGAAGCCATCAATTAAGATTTTTAAAAAGGGTGTAGAAGGCCATCTTCTTTCTTCCTCTTTGTTAATGATGGCTCATATCTCAAATTTTTCTGCCCTCACCACGTGGTAATAACGGCAGTATCTGATACTAATGCTGATGACGTAAATGTTTAAGGGATAGGTGGATAGCCTAAATGTGTGTACCCTTTTGGATGGGATGTGTTTCACAGTGAGGAGTGTCAAGTGTGAACACAAAGCATCATTTCCTAAAGCAGCATGAAAATAGGTTCCAAAAACATCATCTCCAGAGCTTTACTGTCACCTACGGAAACACATTCAGAAAGTGTGAACACAGTTTCACGGTGGAGCAAGGCTAGTTATAGTTTGATAATCGAAAACACATACAGTATAGAAAACACATGTTCACAGTTGGTGTGCTAGAACAGGGGCAAACCTATAAACTTGTAAAATCCATTTAATTTTAAAGATTGAAACACGAGCTTTTTGGTCTATGAGAGTGGGAAATATAATTATGGCAGCACATAAAGGGTTAAAAATAGGACATTAGTCTGACACCACCTCACAGACAGCTCACAGTTTATAGGATCTCACCTTAGCTCAGGGTCATCGCTGTGAATGGTGACCGTCTGTGGCACATTAAATGGATTCTTAAGGACAAACTCCATGTACTCTGCAGAGCCCAGGCTAGCATAAAGCAGGTGCTGGGTGGTGATGGCCTGGCTCAGCATGTTGGCGATGCTCTCTGCTTTGCTCTTGGCTTCACTGGGATTGGCCAGCTGGGCTTTTTTAGACTGAGCCTGTTACCAAAGAAAAATAGCAAAAGGCTAAAAAACAATTCAGCACTCGGCTGCAAACTACCATAATTATTACCAACGCAGTTGACAGAGAGGGACTTCATTTTTGATCTACCTTGCATGCTGAAGTTTGCATACACATCATTTTTGTTAAAAAGAAATATCCTAACCAACATAAGGTGTACTCACTCACTTTACCTAAACTTTTGCACAGTTTAAAGTCTCCCAACTCTTTACACTGACTTTTGCATTTTCCCAGATCACAGCAGTCATTTTGAGTCCAATGTTACCATAACTGATGACATTTAAAAAATGATCCCAACGTTGCAGTAAAACAGAGTTTTTAAACATGACATTTCTGATAAGAAAGAAAAGAACGCTCGACTGAATAGCCTATGATTACATGTCATAGATGTGTACAAGCTTTAAAGAATGCTTTCAGAGCAGGCAAACATTCCTTTGGAGCCAATGACCTTTTCAAAATCAGTTTATATTTTCTTAAGCGAAATGAGATAGATCCAGACTTTTATCAGTGCTATAACACTGAGAACGGATCATTGTAATTGATGTTTATTCTCAAACATTAAACTGGTAAAAAAAAAAAAAAAATTCCAAAGCTGATGGAAAAGATGTTTTTTTCATCCCTGACAAATATGCCATTATAAATTTAATGTAAAAACTTTTATAAAGCTCATAATGCCCGTTAGTAAATTGGTCCAAAAAAATAAATTAAAGACCTGAACTTCAGCTTGCCAAAACACAATATTGAAATTTTCCACGGGTTTAGTCCTCTAAAATGATCCCCAGCATCAACCTGGTCAAATGACGGTTGAGCCCAGAAAGAAAGTTAAATCCAAATTGAATTTGAAGAAAGAACTCAAAAAATATGGTTCCAGTGACGCGAACAAGATTGAGTTATATTCCAAATTGTAATAGCTGTTACAAAGCTGTGAAACAAGCAGATCACAAGGTCTTACCACAAGAAGAAAAAGCCTGCACCCATGGGTGAAAAAAATGCAAGTTGTCACAAACAGTTAGTTAAAGTCAAGTTCTTCTAACAAAGACATCATGATGTTAAATGTCTTCATTATGGACCTAGGATGTTAAAGCTGCATTAAAGATGACTTAACAGTTCCAACCATCCCTTAAGACTATGCTCATGACAAGTGTCATATCAGTCTTGTGTATGTGTTACAACCTATCCTGACAGCGTGCCCTTTAACCTCCTGTGCTTTTGTGACTGTGAGGAGAACTCTGAGACATGTTTCGGAGCAAGAAAGCAGGCTGTTGTTGTGCCTCTGTTGTCTTTCTCAGATATCAGTGAAGAAGACTCAGAGGGACAGATTATTGCAGCTCAGCTTTAGATAGGAGCTATTTTTGGCTCACTGTGGACTTAAAGTGCAATGTTTGACCTCACCGCAACCTTTGCCGTTTTAGCATCTTTGCTGGTCTCCCGCTCGCGCACTGCAGCCATGCACTTCAGCTTTCGGTCACTGTCATCAGGTTTGTTTAGGCTGTTCTCCTTGGGCACGACACCGTCAGCTCTGATCCCGCGTCGGAACAATGGCACCCGATCCTCATTTATCGGCAGTCTGTCTGCTTGTGCAGTGTTCCTCGCTGTGAAGTAGAAACAAGCTGCAATCATGAATATATTTACTGAACAGAGTGGAGTCTAATCTCTTAGCCATTTTGACCATATGTTCTAAAACCCCTCCAAATGTCCACAAGAGAGAAGCGCTGACAAATTAAAGTATTGTTGGAACACAAGAAAGAACAGCTTGTTTACAGAAAACAGTCCAGTCAAACAACTGGCACCGCTACAACTGGGCCAAAGCCCTGCTGCTGGGAAAACAAACTCACTCTCTCCTCCTAAATTATCTTTCACCTCCACGGTCATGTGTACTCTTCAAGGACTAAAACACCTAATTAAAATATCAAATTCATCTACCAGTCACCAAATAATCCATCCTCATTTGGACTGGATCATGCAAATTACCCGACTGTTTACACGAGAATTTGCCTAATCCTGCACTTTGAATAACACTCAGACATTAACAAACTTTAAGTGAGAGCTGCTTAAACCATATTTTTGTTATCTAGAACAGCTTTACTCTTCCAACATTCGGTTTGGAGCCAAGTGATGGAGCTCGCATCGCAGCAATGGGAAGATAAACCCAGACTGACTGAAATTGGCCACAAATCTTAAACAGAAATGGGCTGTTTTCAGTGCGGAGAAAAAAAGCAAGTAGTACATCAGGAAGTGAGGGTGAGAAATGGGGAGACCGAGGGGGGAAAAAGAGAGAATGACAGAAAGAAGACATGAGGTTTATGTAAAGTAGTTTATTTAAGCTCTTCAAGAATATTACCTATGGTAATTGGAATGCATCAGACATTAGACTTGGATTAATTCCTTAAGCATTCATCAGATGGTTTTCAGGATCCTCTGAAAACTATTCTTCTGCTTTATTTTGTACTCCTTGTAATGCTTCGGGTTTTGCATTGCATTTGTTGTTAGATATACATCACCTCACTGGTCATAGTGCCTCTGAAATTACTTGTATTTGCTGTGTCACTTTGATAAATAACAGCCTGATGGGATATCTGACACCCTTTCTGTTTTCTACTCCCACTATCACTGTTCTTCTCTGAACCAGTGTCGTTATCAAAGAGGCACTGGCCTGACAGTCACCTAACCTGATAGTGTCCAGCTATACTGGTTCCTTCACAGCCACGGGCAGGCAGAAGTGGGACAGGGATGGTGAGATGCACACACACACACACACACACACACACACACACACACACACACACACACACACACACACACACACACACACACACACACAGCACAGTGCAGCTGCTCTGTTCACAGGTGCTTACTGTTAACTGGCTGACTGGACTCCAGTGAAAGCAATTATTGCGCTGAAAGTGTTTAAATGGCACAAGAAGGTGGAGAAGAGGAAAGAGTTCAATTTAGGAGAGACAAGAGGAGTCGGAGAGGTTGCGGTAGTTAGAGAGGTGCGATAAAGGTAAGACTGTGAGCAAGCAGTGAACAGACTGTGTTTGCACAGTAACAAGAGCTGTGAATACATGATTGCAACAGTTTGTGGAATACAGGCGAACCTGTTCATGAATTAATTATGAAACATATTTTATATACACAAAATGTTTGCTGCTACCTCCAAACGCATTAGAGTGTCTTTGTGTATCAGTATGTGGTGTGCACGAAGCAAATGTTTTAAGAAGTGTGATGAAATTCTTTATACTATTCTAAGCAACTGGCTGATTTGCAGCTTGCTTTTAATCTGTTTTTTATCCGTGTGTGTGTGCGCGCGTGTGTGTGTGCCAGTCATTCACATTTGAGGACAAATTTAGGAATCACATACCAGTTGACTCGTGATGGTTTCTGTAATTGAGGAAAAAATTGGTTTCCCCAGTGTGTTTCTGCCTTTACTTGGAGTGTGCATACACACACACACACACACACACACACACACACACACATAAAACACAAACAGGACTGTGGCTAGCCACCAGAGACGCTTCTGTAAGCTCAATTAGTTTGAAAATTGAGTGGTTCTGTGGTGCAGCCAAGAGAGAATGTGAAATAGATCTGGTTGAGCTGATCAAGGCACAAACATGGTCACTGCCAAAATAAAAGACACTAATTACTCTGTGGCATAAAATACTCAGTAACCTACATGTGCTTAGACATGCACAGAACTCTAAACAGAGAAAAACAGGAAGAAAAAAAACAAACAAAAGCAAAATGCGGTGTGTTGTGGAATAAAATGCTTGCCATTGAGCTGGAGGATGTTCCTGCTGGACAGACTTCCTCCACTGAAACCGCTGGTGACTTCACAAGGCGTGATGATATGCAAGAGAGACTGCATCACGTCTGCTGGCCTCTTTCTGCCAGAGTCTGCAGGGCACCCTTTAGGACAAACAGCAGCTTTTAGTTCTATATACTGACATACGAAACACCTTTGAAAGAACTTTGATTCAGTAACTCTAACTAGCAACCCAGTTATTAACTAAAAAAGGAGGGCTGTACAGTCATTGTGAGACCAGCTCCATCTGTGCTGACCTTCACCTTCACTATTATCTCTTACATTTTTAACACTTGCTTTATCTACTGTCACTGTTTTTCAATTTATTATGCAACAGTGAAACAACTATACGTAACAACTGTTTCAATGAAAGTTTTACGTTTAAAAAAAACATATTTCAACTGATATCTCAGTTCTTATGTAACATAGGAACCCATAAATACCTTTTTGAACACCTGAAACATAGAGTATATAGTGCAATGTCTTGCAAGAGGCATGAAAGTATAACATCAATATTTTGCAAAAGCTGACAAGAAATTATCAACCTTTAAAAATCTCCAGATGAATTTGGCAACACTGGTGAGATTAAGGCTTATTGAATAAAGCTCAAATAAATCAGAATTATAGGAATTAAAGGAGTACAGAACAAGTCACTATTTAGCAGCAAACGGTTGTATGAGACTGCTGTAGTGTCTCTGGATTGCTGAGAACCTCTCAAGGCAGGATCCTCCACAGTCTGGCAGCTGTGCAGAAAGCTGCAGTTATGTCATCCTTAGCCAAAGCTCATAAAGGGAGATTTTTGCTCAAAAGTCATCTGGCTCTGAAATACAGAAAGATTGCATGATACTTTCCAAGAGATGGAGCTCTGAATATTTTGAGATACGCTACTCTGTCCAGTCAAATGATGTAGATGTTTTTGGAGTGGCCGAGTCGATCCCAGATCCCAGTCACAGACAATGATGTTAAAATGCCCAAGTTTATAAAGAAAAAACTGTTTGTGTTAACTCTTAATTACCTCTTCAAAACTACTGTAAGGGTGGTGTTTAATTAAGGTATTAAAGCTAAAGTTGTGCCTTATTGGTGGTATGGTCTGTTTGAATGACAGGTGGATGCTGACACAGGCCATTAGCTGCCTGCTAGCTGTCACCTCCACTAATTTGACACATTGAACTGAACCCCCTGATAACATATGTGGTGTTACTTAGCACTAATCAGCAGGTATCTGTGTCTGTGCAACACACCCATACTGTCCATCTTTTACAAACTCTCTATGATTCAACCTGGTGATTTACTACTGTGTATAAAACGAAATGTCATTAGTGCTGCAGCATCAGGGTATACTCATTAACTCCCTCTATGAAGTATTTTGTCAGACAGCGTGTTACATTTCATGTCTGTCACTTTTCATTTAGCATTTATTTGAGCTAGTTGTGGCATTCTTTTTTTTTTTTAATAATTGCATCATTATTTCTATATTGTGCTTAATTTTTTAGTATTACATAAAATGTCACAGCAGCAGTAGGAAACGTTTCCACCATTATGTTTATTGCTGCAAGCAAGCATAGTTCATCTCTGTCCTGCTGAAAAGCAAGCTTTGGCTGGTTGGGGTATGCATACAACAGGCTGTGTATAGAAGAGATTAGCATTGTGTTTACACTCACATTCTTCTCCTTTGCGCAACAAATTCAACGTAAAATGCATCTCCACTCTTTAAAAGTTGTTGTGTTTGTCCCATATCGCCAAGAGCTGGGATATAGTAAATAAAATAACGGTCCTCCTTGTGAATAACCTTCGTTCATGGCACAAAAAACTGTGCCAATAAAGAAACTTACTCGAGATATCTCACAATACTACAAAACCTACAATAGCAGTGACTTGCAGATAAGGCTACTGCAATTTTTCTCCAACATTTAAGATGTACTGCACACTTTATTTATGAAGTCAATATTTTATCAGTCAAGTTTTTTTTAATGCTACAATAACAATTTTGGAGATTTTTTTTTCTTTGTTTTCAGTTAATCACATGTTATGTGCTTAGAACTGTATCAGGAGCACAACAAAGGCATGCAAGCACAGTCATCTCTTATTGTTTCTCTGGAGGCTAAAAAGAAAGGTCTGAGGACATATCCTCTATGTTTACGATAAAACAACGACAAACAGATTTAAGTTCTCTTTAAAGTCACGTGCAAAACAACGCATTTTTCACTGTCAGTGCTGCCAAAGTGAAAACATTCCAGTGACAGTTGAGGGAAGATCAATACATGCAGACAAGCCTACAGTGGTAATTAGTGGCCTGAAATTGCCAGAAAGGTCTGGACACAAAAAGCTGGCAACACGATGCTGATGGATGGGTTTGTTGGCCTCTGTCTGGTTTGGCTGAGTGCTGGGTGTCAGTGATGAAGTAAGACACGTGAACACAGAGCAGTTAAATATCACCTGGAACTATCTGCCAGTATTTCTGGAATGGGGACTGGCCACAGATTTACACAACCTTATTCTAAAGAATTCTTAGATAAAGAAAAAAAAGATCTCTCACTGTATTAGTCTTGTCATCACATCCGCTCTATGTTCAGGATAGTTTGAATAGCTCAGTTGACAGTTTGGAAAAAACAGTCCCGGGAGTATTCAACCTGCTGTAATTGTGTCCTCTTTTTGTTTCCAGGATGGCAAAAACATAACTTTTCCCTCTTTTTAACAGGCAAGTGGATAAATAAGTGCTTCATGGTGCACTTGTAGCAGGACACTGAATGATGGTCAATATTACAGTTTCTCCAAACATTAATTCATCTAGTGCAGAGCCCCTGCAGTATAGCAGCCACAGGAAAGGCTTGTTTACACCTTTGAATGGTGCTTCACATACAAAATGCCCGCTAAGGGAAGTGACGGGTAATTGCACAGAGTCCCAACCAAAACCTACGACCCACCTTCCTAAGAGCATTTTTAAATACCACAGGTCAAATAGTCTTTTACAGGTACAGGCCTCCACTTGGAAACAGTTAGCTACAATTTACAACACTTGACTGAAGAAGCAAGTCAAATTAAAAGTTTGCAACTGCTTAAATTACAGTGCACTTTGACACGTGCGCTCCCATCACTCCCCTCAGTTTCCAGGCTTTGAGCTGCTTAATTGTATCATAAGAAGTATAGTGTAGTATTTTCTGAGAGGCTGCGGGATACATAATCCAGGATGCTTTCATATGAAATATGGTGAGTGCAGCAATTAAGTGGCTTTACTGCCCAGAACTGACACCTCTGTTAGCTTATAAGAGTTTTACAAGGGTGTGCCAGAAGTACCCTCCAACTCTTTTAGAGGCCAACTTCTTCATCAGCAATCTGATAATAGGCGGCAGCTAAATGAGTAATGGGGAGCTGGTATTGCCATGCAAACAGACACAGACAGCGTAGCTCTGCAGATTAATGGGTGAGGTGTCTGCCGTCCCAATGCGTTCTTCTCATCATCCATCACCTTTCCCTGGCCACACGACTTAGCCAAATGTATTTGTTTTCAGCAGTGTTTCCCAAATATTACAGTAAAGACGTCATCATCATCACCATCACATCATCATCTACGATCAGTTACGCAGCTGTGTAGAGCTCCTTCCCAAAACCTTCATTATGGACCCTTTGTTTATGTCAAGAATGGCTTTGCTGATCGACAGAATTACACAATAAACCATCAAGAAAGTGATAAGATGAACACCGAGTGCTACATGTCTATAATAAAACAAATGGACTGATGATGAACCCAATTATGATCCTCTGATTTAATCATTCAGTTATTTTAATTAATTGGCTATCGCTACAACCATCATTAAGCCCAACAGATAATACCTACTTAAGTGCGTCTTCTGGTTGACGTGGGTGTCGTATTATCTTTTTTTCCTACCTGCTGAATCACAGTGGCAGATTGTTAAGACAGAGCTCGCGGTCCTCAGTACTTAATTACAACGTGATACTCCAGGTTTGTGCTGCAGACAGAAAGTCAGCACAGCGTCTGCTGCTTCACGTTGTCTGTATGGAGGAGAGTAATTGTGAACAAAGTGCCAGGGGGCTGAACTCTATCAAATTTATTGACTGCTTCTCGCTGTTGCATGACAATAACCCTTCTCTGGAGTAACCCACCTGCCCGCCCTCATTGCTCTGCTGGCAGTTCTAGAGGTTAAGGCCACAACAAACCACTGATTTACTGGGCCCCAGAACAAATGGGAGCAAGCACCAAGGGGGTTTCAAAGTAGCCTGCAATATTCGATTTCTTCTGCCTCCCCGTTCCAGGCCACTGACCTTTCAGAATAAGCAGATATTCTCTAACCTCAAGGCTAAAAGCAAGGCATATGAAGTCAGCCGACTACAAGAGCCTTTAATGAGCAGATATACTGTTTGTGCGCCCCCGAGGGAAGTCACCTATAGCTAAACTAATTGTTAGGTAAATTTCCTGGATATTTTGTTTCACTTGTGCCAGCTTCGGGCAGAAATCTCTCGACTTGTTCCTGCTGTAGCAAACGGTCTCTCCAGGGCTTATCAGGCGGGTGCAGATGAGGAGCACTGTGGTCTGGAGAAGGTTCTAATCTGTCTTCTCTACTGTGCTGAAGCAGATACATGCTGTCGGTTTGTGTATGATGTGTTGGGAGAGATGTGTGTATATGAGGACTACTTAAAGGGACGCCAACAGAACGTACGAGTTGGAGAGAAAGGATCTAGCCACGACACAGTCAGCAAAACTAGTTTTCATCAAAAGGCTTTCCTTTCTGTCACATATGGGCTGTTTTAGTGTTGGCAAATATTACTGTCATTTCAGAGTGGATTAAAAAAGCACCTCCTATTTCGACTTTTTCTTTGGCAATGTAAGCAGTTTTACCTTTTTATGAGTCAAATAAGGTAGAATTGGAGAAGCTGTTAAATAAACACACACATTTGGGATCGGGCACCGAAACAAATCTGTGTGAAATCTGAACTAATGACAACTTTTAAATAGCAAAGCAACAGATCAGCTTTAAGTAAAAACCTCTAAATCACCTTTTAAGTGAAAGGGGTCACCGGGTGATGAAGCTGGTGCTGGTTGTTTGACTCTCACTCTGTACTCTCATTAACCCTGGTTCCAGCAGTGCAGGCAACAGTTTCCAGGTATTGAGGTCTCACAGGCCCTTTGCAGGCTGCTTGCCTAATACCAAACAACATCGAAAACACCAACTGGAGTCTGAGCATAGGAAGAGCCCCTGCAACAGAATTTGGTGAAGACCAACACTAATGTAGGGAGAGATTAAAGGAGAGACAATCAGGGGGTCAGATACTCTGTTTGTCTGAATAAAACTGTCGAGAATAAATAGTTAAACTATTAATTTCATGGTAATCGTCTTATTTTGACGGTGAAAGAGATAATCTAACCTGATGTAACCCTGTGCTGGCACTAAGTAAACCTCTAATGCTTTTAACTAAAATCAGTTAAAAATAATAATAATAATAATAATAATAATGATAATAATAATAATACTGTCCTATCATCAAATCTTGCATTTACTTGAACAGTAAATGCAGCATCCTGGCACTTACTATGAATAAAACAACTGTAAAAAACAATGTACACGATATATATGATACATATACAATGACACATGCATATGAATATCATGTGTTATTTTTATATATATCATATTGTTTCAATAGCACCAGGGTTTACTAAAATTGCAGAGATAATATTGTTATCCTTAGGTCCTACTGCAGTGACAAAATCATCTGGGGAAATCTGCAGCGCATGTAAGGAAAGGATTTTCGGGGCAGCCGTGAATGTTCACAGTCCCACAGAAGGAGCCACTGTTTGAGTTCAGTATACACCCCTGTTGTGGTTTCTTAAGGCGTCCTCAGGCTTTAAAGCTTAAAATCTATGAAAAACAATGTCTTGTTCACTTCTTACATTGTTTATTTATTACTTCATTCAGATTTTATCTGTACCCATCTGACTTCAATCTATTCGCTTTTCCTTCCCTTCTTGTTTTAGAGAGACAATAAATACATTACAAAGCCATCAGTCAGTGCACAGTATCCATCTATGGAAAAGCTGCTTTACATGCTGCTCTATGCTTTACATCATAATGACACAATGGACTAGAAAGCTTATTCAATTTTTGTCTCTTCTCTGTCTTTGGGTTGAAGTTGGTCACTGATCGTAATGCTTTGATTAGCACCTCCCTTTAATGCATCTTTCCCTCTGTTTCCATCTCAGCCCCCCTCCCCTCCCCACCCCACAGAGTTTATTGTGGGTTTACCAGAAAAAATCAATAAAGCATCAGAGTTTTCCTCCTGACACACCAGTCAATCCATTTCATGGGACGTGCAGGCGGTCGTCATGGTTTAAAGACTCCTCATCTGCTCCCATAGTGCTCTATGTGGGAGCACTGTCATTCTTCCTAATATACTGCAGCAAAAAGCAAACCCTTGATCTCACAACTCGCTATTATTCAACTAAGCCACATACTTTTGTCCTTTACGACGCTATTAATAAAAGCTACTTTATAGAATGATTGAATAGGCCTGACAGCATATATCATTACCATTTAATTAATTACTTGTCAATCCCACCTTGTGATAATTAAAAAAGGATATCATTTGGTGTTTCACTCTTTTTCATTTGGAAATGACAGTATGCCACTCATTTTTTTCAATAAAGCCTAATTCTGATGAATTCCCAAAGGAGAGAAGTAAAGACATGATTAATAGCATGCATGACTGAGACACATAAAATTACAAAAGGGGCCGAGCAGTAGGTAGTCAGGTCTGTGTTGCTTGTGAATTATAAAAGGCTTGGGGGATGATAATATAATGACACATGTATATCATATATTATTTATAATATAAATCCACAGTGACATCAGGGTTCACTGAGAATGCAGAAATAATTTAACACAACACTAATTTTATCAGTATTACCAGAGTCGTATGATTCCCACCCTTGTGTTCATTTGACAAAGTGTCTAAAGTCTATCTTTAGACAATTTGCAGCCTGCTGCAAAAACATACATTTTATTCCAATTACTTTAGTTCAACATATGAGAAAGACAGACATAAAATAGTATTTTTGCACCAACAAGGTGATTCCTTAAGAGGTATTAGTTGGAAAGTTGCGTATGTCTCAGCATTTTCAGTTGATCCATTTACTTTTGGCTGAAACCTCATTTGAAACAGTGACAGTGGAAGGGTGGCTGTCAAGAAGCCATTCTTAAGCAAGGGCAAAAGACAGAAAAGGCTGAGGCATGCCAAATTATGCCAGAGCTGGACTCCAAATCAGTGGTAACAGATCTTACGAAGTGATGAATTTAAATTGGAAAATTCTGGTTCATATTCTGTGCAATATGTACAAAGGTGGTCATGAGAGAAGTGCAACAGTGAGAGTCTTGTTTTCAAAATTATGAACACATAAACAGGGTCATGTGGAAAGCATTTGATTGGCTACAGCTTCATGTTTTAGCATGCCAATAATCCCAAAACACATTCCTAGTGCAGTAAAAGCATACCTGGATAGAAAAACACACATTGGAAAGCTATCAGCCATGGATTGGTCTCCCCAGAGCCCGGACCGTATTGGATAGGTTAAGGCCTTTTCTGTCCTTTTCTGTAAATTTAGTTGGATTAAGACGACCACTTCCTGTATATGTATCAAAATAAATTCCAAGCAGCAACAGGGGCCGCATTATGCCAAGCAATAGGTGTCTGGCTTTTAATTTGAAACATTTGTGAAGGAAATGCTGAGTGTCACTGATTATACCTTAAGAGCAGTACCATTTTATAAATGGAAACTTCACTATGAAGTAAATCAACTGGAATTATTGAATGAACACAACTGAATGAGCATTTCTGCAAGAGAAGCGTCACAGTGCAGAGTATTAGACGACTATTGGTGTGAACTAGACACTTCCTCTTATTGTTTTTGATAAATGCAGTTTTCATCAGGACCAAATAAAAGATGATAAAACAGAGGCTACAAAATATGGCATAGAAAGTGACCAACGTTTAAGAATTTACCAGATCAGACTACCTCAGGCTGCTGAACATCATTCTATAATAACGCTTCACTGAAAAATTTCTGCTGCTGCTGCCACGCACGCCTCCATCATTGACATTTTCAAGCAACTTTCCTTCACCTCTCAAGCTGAAATCCAGGCGCTGTATCTGCACAGTATCACCACAAGTACACAGCCTGTCTCTCAGCTTGGCCGGTGGTCCTTTGTTGAGCCTGTGCAGTGGGGATTTAAAGCCAGGGGAGAAGGAAAATGCTCAATCCATATAGGAGCCTTGTAATCCTTCCACTGAACTTAAAAATCAGAGAAATTGTGGTTCCAGGGTTCTCATATTATATCAGTGATATACTCTACCTGTCCTCCTCTCATTTTTGCCATCCTGGCTCATCACACAACCTGCCCACGCTCCGTTACACCTGTCTGTCTATATGTCTGTGAGTACAAGAGTGCCTACCTTTCAGGCATGTATGAATGGCTTGATATGCATCTGTGCTTGTGTGTGTGTGTGCATGCGCATGCATGCGCGTGTGTGTCCTTTCCATCAAATGCTGGCTTCACATCCTTCACCACCCACCAAATAAGAGTGCTGATTCATTATGGCTTGATGACAGATGCTGAGAGAGAAAGAGAGACGCGGTGGATATTGGAGAGGTGAGATCGGTAAAACAAACAGCCAAATAGAAGGTGGAAGCGAGCGTGTGATAGAAGGGTAAGAGGTAAATGGATGAATAAGAGAAAACAGGAAGACAGTGATAAAGAGTGAAGAGAGGAGGGAGAATGTGAGAAAGGCAGTGACAGATGGAAGCTGAAACAAAGAAAAGTGCTTGCAAGTACTCCCTCCCCAAATTGATTCTGACTGTCGGCCAGGGCGCCTGATGGATATCTGAGCCTTGATTGGAATTTACATGCCAGACACAACCCTCCTCCTCGCATCCCCAGCACACCTAATAACCCGCTGCGCTCTCAACCTGCTTTGAGTGATAAGCCCAATGAGAAAGTGCTGGCATATTTAGCCCTAACAATGGCACACCGAAGAGTTTTGGAGGCCTGGAGAAGGATGCATTGTTTATGAGAGGGAGTATCGTTTCAACAGTTGATTAATGGCAGGGAAGCTATCGTCAGCTGCCATCGCGCCGCAGGGGCACGCCGGGCCCAAATTGGATGAGCGCAAAGGAAGAAGCAAGGTGTTCAATTGCTAGACGAAGCGGAACTATCACATCAAGATATTTTTGCTTTGGCACAGCGTTCGCTTTGCAAGCCTGCACACCTCTGTTTGCCGGTGTTGGAAATGGGAACTCTGAACAGCAACAGCAGTCCTGGTGATCCACTGCCATTTCTCAACTCTACACATCAGCAAGAGTAAATAGACAACATTACTTCATAAGGCTCCAATGGAATATGACCTGAATATAAAACACTCATAAATATTTCAGATGTAGAGGGATTACCGAAAGTGGATTTTCCCATAAAAGCTCAAACAAGTGTAACTCTGTGTTTTCCAGGTTTTGCTTACATTTACGTTCACATTATCAGAGCGCAACCGCCGAACCATTTGCACTTTATCACACACACTCACTCCTCCGTGTCCCAGTGGAAGCCGAAGAGTGTCTGCTACCGGCAATAAAACTTGCGACCAACTAAGTGGCAGGTCCAATGAATTCTTTCCAGTGCTTTAAGCGTAGAGCTTCTTCCGTGTGTCCCCAGTAGAACATGAAGATAAACGACAGTATCCAAAATCTCTTGCATACAGTATATCCATTAAAAGTCATGACAGCGGGGAATTATGGTCATCGCAGCCATGGAATACAGATCAGTGATTATGCACAAGAGCCTAAGGTTTTTGCAGAGTCATGAGATGGTTCTTCAATTAAAGGCACTGAAAGAAGACCTTGAATAGTGATCGTGCTGTCACACCTAAGGATATTATTTTGTTCATCTCTCTCAGTTGGCCTTGTTACAGTTGAAAAACGTTGCCACAGCTACAGCTGAGCAACAATTTATTTAAAATACTCAAGAGAATTGTTGCTTTTTTCACGACGTTGGTATTGTTATGCCAAAGCAGGAAAGTTACAATTGAGCAATAGAGTTGCAACTGAGTCTTTCTGTACTTGCCAATGTTGCCTGTGCGTATGTGGAGCCGGCCTCTGACAATGGTGTGAACCGTCATGGGGCTGGAGGCAGAGTGTCGACCCAGGTCTGGGTTTGTCAGTAAGGTATCCTCTCCTACGTAGTCAGTGGTCAGTACCTCCACCTCGTGAAGCGCCTGTACTGCCGATTTACACTGACGCAACATGTACTAGGGATTTAAAAAAAAAAAAAAACTCAACATGAGAAACATTGGTAACACCTTACAATTACTACACTATTAAATATTAGTAAGGTACTCATTCATCATTTAGAAAACATTACTCCTAACTGCTCTAAATGGTTATTTCTGGATTAATAAATTGATAAAACATGTTTAATGACAATATTTTCAAACTTTATAAATAATGGGAATCCATTATTTATAAAGTATTGCATTAAGTGCAAACCAATTATTTATGATCTCTTAATGAGTCATGGTGACTTTTAGAAAGTGTAACATAAGTATTAACAAAGACTTTAGAGGCTTATTTGTACATATAACAATTATGATACTCATTTATCATAATTGTTGTGGGAATAATCAGTGACAATACCAATGCAGAAGCCTTTGTTTCCTGTTCTCAGTTGACAGGGGGGCATACGGTGTGGTCTGAACTTGCTGTCTTTCTTGTATTTCTCATTAACTCCAGAAGTTTTTGGAAAATATCAGGTGAGCTGAAGTCCAGTGTTGTGGTTCTAAACCATAATAGTCACATTATGATCACAGGTTTGACCTCACAGGCTTTTACCTTGAGTTCGATTGCAGTAGAACCTATCAGGAGCAAGGAGTCACTGTCCCAGATGTCAATATGCATGGCGTGGAGGGCCAGGTAGCGAAGAAACCAGCGCTTCTCCCCTGGCTTCAGGAAACTATCATCTACTCTGAACTGCAGCTGCAGACCTGGAGAGCCTGAAGAAGGAGAGAGAGGACTTCAAATAAAAGAAAGCATTAATGTTAACCTAATATGGATGTGAACGTCTGAATTACAGAAAAGACAAAATGACAACAAATATCACTGCCCAAATATAACTGGACACCAGTTTATTTTTAACACAGTCAAGAAACAACAGCCTGACATTACTGAATGTATCCCATGGAGTAAACAAACTACTGCAACAATCAAACATGTTCAGGTGATGTACTGGATTAAATACACTACTGTGCAAAAGTCTTCAGTCAACTGATTTGTTTGTTAAGTCACTAAAGAGTGGCTAACAATCATTTGTGCATAAATAATGCACCTAACTCAAGGGATGAACCAATATTGTGTCTAAGACTGATCACTCATCATCTACTGCTCTTCTGGAGTGATGAATCCCAATCTGAAACTTCTGGTTAAAATCGTTTTCAGTATGTACACAGTAGGTCAAGAGAAAGCTACAACAATGAGTGTCTACAGCCATCTGTAAAACATGGTGGAGGCTCTGTCATAGCTTGGGGCTGCATTGTAGCCAGTGGTATTTGGAGATCTTATCAAAATTAATGGATTTATGAACACAGAAAAAATACCACCAGATTTTGATCTTCCATGCAATACCATCAGGAAAGCATCTGAATGGCAACAGCTTCATTTTTAAGCATAACAATTATCCGAACACACTGCCAGTGCACTAAAAGCATACCTGTATAGAAAATCACAGAGTGTAACACTATCAGCCATGGATTGGGCTCCACAGAGCCCAGATGTCAACATTTCTGAAGCAGTGTGGGATCATCTTGACAGAGAACAGAACAAAAGGCAGCCAAGATCCAAAGAAGAGCTTTGAATGTCTTTCAAGAAGCCTGGAGAACTATTCCTGAAGATACTTGAAGACATTGCAAAAAAGCTGTCTAAGACGGTTCAGACTGTGCTAAAGAATAAAGGTGGTCATATCAAATTATGATTTTCAAGTTTGTATTATACTCTTTTTTTGCTCTTATTTACTGTATTTTCATGTCTGTTGGCACACGTTTCAATACATGGCTGCACCTATTACCCATTTTCCTTTGGAAAGATGAAGAAAGAATGGTAGCTTAAGTCTTGCTATTCTGTGTCTCTTCTTATAGTGCTGTAATTACGGTTGTGTAACTGCCATCAGTAAAGGTATGAAGCATAGCACTAACCTGTGTTATTACTTTGCCACATTTTACTGTGAGATACAGAGAAAACAGAGACTGACTGATTAAAACATTGTCAAATAGCTCAGCTAATGATCACAAATCCCAGTTGATTCAAGACTGGTTAAATTTAACTTCTGAAGAAACAATCAACCACTCAGAGCTGTATTGAGGCAGGAGACATCATCCCACCCTAGATGAGATTGTGGCAGCTATATAATAATAATAATAAGCATGATTTTCAATTTTTCAGAAAACCTTTTGTAGGTAACTGCTCTAGCTTACTGTTTCTGCACCTACTGTATCAAAAGAAAATCATGTCAGTAGGAATGATTCACCCCTCACTGACTGAAATAGTTTGCAGCAACATCAACAGTAGGATGTCCAGACAGCTGTTAAAAACTCATAAAATCCGATTCTTTGGGGGCTTGACCCATTCTTGGGTGTCAAGGTCTAGATATCTTTGTCGATTACATGAACTTGCATGAACTTGGCGAAAAGCTTTTCTCTAAGCTTTTCACCAAGTTGACGGATCTAGGACTCAGCTCATCACTGTGTCAGTGGATCCTCAACTTCCTCACAGACAGACCCCAATCAGTGAGGGTGGGAAAACAAGTCTCCCCCTCCATCTCACTCAGCACTGGAGTGCCTCAGGGCTGTGTTTTAAGCCCCCTGCTGTACTCACTGTACACTTAGGACTGTGCAGCCACATCAGACACCACCTCCATTGTCAAGTTTGCTGACGACACTGCTGTTGTGGGCCTGATCTCCGACAACATCGAGACGGCCTACCTGGAGGAGATTAGGAACCTGGAGACCTGGTGCCAGGAGAATAACCTGCTCCTAAACATCAGCAAGACTAAGGAGCTGATTGTGGACTTCACTACAAAGCAGGCGAGGAATTACAAACCCCTCATCATCAGTGGCACACCAGTGGAGAGAGTGGACAGTTTCCGATACCTGGGTGTCCACATCACTCAGGACCTGTCATGGTCCTGCCACATCAACTCCCTGGTTAAGAAAGCCCGTCAGCGTCTCTTCTTCCTCAGAAGACTTAGAGACTTCCTTCTGCCACTGAAGGTGCTCAAGAACTTCCTGCACCATCGAGAGCGTCCTGACGGCAAACATCTGCACCTGGTTTGGGAACAGCACCAAGCAGGACAGACGAGATCTGCAAAGAGTGGTGCGCTCAGCCGAACGCATCATTCAATCAGAGCTCCCTGACCTGCTGTCCATCTACACCAAGCGGTGCAAGTCCAAAGCTAGGAAGATTATGATGGACCTCTCCCATCCCAACAATGGACTCTTCTCACTGTTGAGGTCTGGGAAGCGCTTCTGCTCCCTTAAGGCCAAAACAGAGAGAATGAGGAGGAGCTTCTTCCCCCAGGCTATTCGGGCCCTGAACCAGGTGTAGGACTGGACTCTCCCAAACACGTCACTATAAGACTGGACTCTCACACACGTCACCACACGCACCACCACACATTTCCTATAATCCTATAATTCCTATAATTTATAATCTTTATAATCTCTTCTGCTATTTGCACATTCTTTACTGTAAATTCCTAAGTTAAATTGTAAATTTTGTAGTAACCTGTAAATAGTAAATATTGTAAAACTTTTTTTTCTGTCATTTAATGGTCGGGCATTGTACAGCAACAAGCATTTCACCCCCATGTCATACTGTGTATGGTTGTGTGTGTGTGACAAATAAAATTTCAATTTGAATTTGAAATCTGACTTTTGTCAAGTCAGTCTGAGGAAAAAGTCACCAATCTGATTATGTTAGCCGTTCCTTCTAGCCAGATGGCTTTAAATATAGAGAAGAGTCATAATATCTGGAATCAGCTGCCAACCTTGTGGGCATTTCTAAACTGGTGCACTAGCCATCTACTGGGAGTCATTAGGTCTGATGACTGCACAGAATCAGAGTGAAATGCCCAGGGAGTATAAAGCTATTTCACAAAATCAGAAGCTCTCCAGGGTTCCCATAATTCAAGACGATAATGGTGCCTAACTGCCAAAAAAACCTCAAGAGTAATTTTATGAACAGTGGGATAAAGTCATGGCTTAATCAGCACATTCACAATCGTCACTTTCCAACCTTTAAAAGGACTAATCACTCAAACAAAAGGTTTTCCACTTTAGACAAAATACTGAACACACAGTAAGATAACAGACGCTGTTTTGAGAACTACAGCAAGCCCTTAAACATCACTAAATGTTGCATATTAAACAGCAGTTTAGACTACATGCAGGGACGCACGCATAAGAAATTATTTTTGATTAAATCGGTTTATGGTAAAAGCCAAGAACCAGTCTGAGAACGTAAACTGAATACTTTGTGTGATACACCCTGCTGAAAAGTGAATCTTCCTCTACGTCCAAATCATCCCTACACCGGTGTGTTAAAATGTGTGAGTATGGGGTCTGCGTGCCAACCTTATTCCCAGAATTCTCTTCCATGGAATCCATGGAAGTCTGTATCAAAGCCCCACGCTGTCTTTATTCCCATAAGTTGAATGTGCAGAGAATCAGTCGACTGGATAGAAGTGGAGTAATGAGGACCTTTGGTGACAGCCCCGCTGTGTCTAAGAGACCAGCATGCCCCTCTGAATCTTTCCACACATGAAATGAAGGGAAAACTTTTTTTCTTTGCACATTTTCTTTCTTTTTTCCTTATTTCTCTCTCTCTCTCTCTCTCTCACACACACACACACACACACACACACACACACACACACACACACACACACACACACACACACACACACACACACACACTTCTTTAGTGTCAGTATTCCCATGAAGCATGCATGCAGAAATAGCCTTTTCTGAGGCTAACAGACAGGGTTCTTAAAGGTCCAAAAAGACTGGTTTATTTAAGACAAATACCTGTAATTACATGTTGGCCTCCAAGATAGCTGGATCTAAGCTCAAAGAGGCAATTAAATCCAGTTCTTTTTGAATCAGCTACTTGGGTGATTTAGATTTTTACAATCTGATGACCTCCAAAATAAAAAAAACAGTGACCCACTTTATCTTTTAATATTTTTTTCCTTTCACAAGCTTTCATTCACATCAAGGGATCTAATTTACAAGAAATTCTCCTGGGTGTTGGAAACAAAGATATCATCTTATTAACATATGAAACTTTGTCCCTACGTAACAAAACAAAAAAACTAGCCTAAAACCCAATGTTAATTCAGCACCACTTCCTGCCATAAAGGACATCTACAGGAAGCGGTGTCTGAAAAGGGCTGGGAAAATCATCAAAGACCCCAGTCACCCATCACATGGACTCTTCACCCTCCTGCCCCTGTGGCGCTACAGGAGCCTCCGGACTAAGACCACCAGGTACCGGAACAGCTTCTTCCCCACAGCTGTCAGACTCCTGAACTCTGCCTCACATTAGACACATGGACTGGAGATACAACCACCTACACACACACACACACAATGGACAACTGTACCCTCATAAACACAATAATAACATGGACTGAACCACCACTCACAACCACTAGCACTTTATATAGCCTCTGTAGAAATTATTCACATATCTCACTTATCTTAACTGCACTACTGTATAATTCTGTGTAAATAATCATTCTGTACAATACGATAATTTTTAATTCTACAACTGTTTATAACTTGCATAGTTCACATTTCTGTATAGCTGTATATCTCATATTTCTGTATAGTTGTTTTATTTCATATTCTGTATAGTTTTTCATATTTATATCCTGTTCATAGCCTGTACATAGCTTGTATTCACTACAGCCTGTATATACTTATAGTTATAGCATATTCATAACATACCGTGTACATTATAACATACCATAATAGACCCATTTCTGTAATATACTTACATATCTATATTATTGCTAATATATATTTGTAATATATCTATATCATGGCTAAAGCACTTCTGGATGGATGCAACCAAGGCATTTCGTTGCCTTGTACCTGTAACATGTGCAATGACAATAAAGTTGAATTGGGGCAGCCAATAAAAGAAACTGGGCTTAATGGGAGCTAACAGTCAGTGAATGAACTGAGGCTGCACCAAGGAACAGTGTAATGTAAGTGAGGATTATACAGAAGAAAGTGTCCTGATGCATGCTCAATCTTTCAGGTAAGGAAATTCTGTTCATCTGGATGTCAGTGGGTTCAGTACATTTGCATAATTACTGAAACTAGCACCACTGTCAAACAATGGGCTATGAGGTCAGCTTCTTGATGATTAATATGCAAGTTGTCATGACCATTGGTCAACAAAGTGGGGAACCCATGACACACCTATGTTTCTGCCTGTAGTACTGACCCTTGTATGTGAAACAGTTCCAAGAGCAAACACAGTTGGTCAGTGCTGAGAGTTTCAGTTCAGTTTCAGTTTCAGTTTTACTTCTATAGCACATACGGAGGCCATCCTGATGTACGTTCTCAGAAATGCTTTTATGCACAGCACTGTGCTGTAGTCAAGCAATGCCACTTCCTCACATACACAGTGACAATGGAAGATCTGTGCTGAGAGTCAAGGAAGGTGTGAATGTGCGTCTTTTATATTTGCAGGTCAGTCAATGTGTGGGATATTTTGTATAGGTACGGCAGGCATTTCTGAAAGTTGTAACACAGAGGTTTGGCCTGACTTGGATCTGAGCAACTCTGAGTGAGCAAATGCAAATGTGCCAGGCCTCAAGGATAATGGGTGGTTTGCACAACAAAAGCTGGAGGAGAAACGAGCTGACGACCTGTGAAAATCTCAGCAGGGGTGCTTAACACCTCGGGACTTGCACCAGAAAATAAAAACCCAGTAATTCTAGGGGGTGTTGGGTTTAGGGAAGTTAAGCAAATTTGCGCAGGTTTAGTAAATCTAGTGTTAAAAGACCCAGGTACATCAAAGTGCTTCACAGATGAGCCGCATTTGCGGGTTTACAACAATAAAGTAGCAAAGAAAATACACCCCCTGTAAATAGGTTGAGGAAGATTACAGTGAATGTCTTACAGACTTCTGCTCAGATCTCTAAAAAGAGATTTCAAAATTAAAAAGAAAAACGAGTACCAAGTAGGACACGGGTGTCAAATTCACTTTCGCTAACGTAAGGGTCACACCAAGGGTCAGACATATAGCTTATTAACAGGATTTCATTTGATTGGGAAATTATGCATCTTGTAGCCTATTTGTGTATAGTTTGGTTTGTATAAAGCAGGAGTGTATAACATAAGGCGCAGGTGCCAGAACTGGCCCAGTGAAGACTCTGATCTGGCCCATGGAAAGGAAAATGTGGAGGACTTAAATTTGGTACTTTTAACTATATTTTTTATTACATTTTACAGCCTACTCCTTCCTACTCGACCCTCTCCAAAAAAACACACCACAGTATTTAAATTATAGAATTCTGTTATTTCACACATTTACTTCTTAAAATTAAGCCCAAAGAGTCATGCTGACAGATTTCCTTCATTTAATTTAGCAACATTTCTCAAACATACTGTTAAAATTGTGTTATTTTGTCTTATATAAAGATCGTGTCATTGATTAAATGTGTAGTTAAAATGTGTTACATTGACAGAAAGTTGAGTGTTACTGGTCCAGCCCACATAAGATGAAAGTGGTCCCACAATGTAAAATGAGTTTGATGTGCCTGGCATAGAGGATTAAGCCAGAAAACAAAAGTTTCTTAACCATGACAGCATTTTATCAAGAAAAAATATTGCATTCTGATTACAATTCAAACAAATTATAACAAATTGACTTAGAAGCCTGTATTTACAGTTGATGTAAAAGCTTAGAACAATGGCGAATATTTTATTTTAACAAGTCTCATATAGGCTGTTTTGCAGGCCTGAACATCAGAGCTCAGTAACTGTCTCATTAAAAACATAAGGCAAGGAAAACAGCTTTTACCGTACAGCCGAGCTTCTGCCATGAAGCTGGCTGCTGATACAAAACCGATACCGTTGCATCTCCATCACTTTGAGTTTGGCCTTGAAGGAACACACAGTTGCACAGCTTTTTTTTTTTGTTCAGGGACTTTCCAAAGCCTTTGTTCCTTGTCCATGACTCCATACCTTTACTGGTATGTGGATTCAGACAACAAATTAAGTTCTTTGAAAACAGAAATTGCCTCTTTACACTCGGTGAAGGCATAGTTTATTCAGTCTCCTACCACAGCTGAAATGGTCTGCCTTAAGAACTAACTTTCCTGTTTGTTGCATCCAGTTTTAGCACGTGTGTGAGGTGCACACTGCTTTGCAGATGACTTCTACAACCGAGTAGGTCAAATTGAAATTTATTTAAGAACCTAAAGCGATATGCAGGCTGGATTAACATTTGTGAAGGGCCAACTTTTTCCTGTGGGCCATGACTTGGACACACTGTAGATTATAGAAAAATCTCCAATTCACGTAACTTACATGACAGTTACAACTTTAGATTTTTACTAAGAGGGCATCACAGGCTTGTCTGTATACAAAAGAAACAGGCGAAGAGAGAGGGAAGAGAAAGACCACGGCACTCGTGATATAGTCTTTTCAGAACTCTTTCTCCTTTAACCTACACCTCCTCCTCCTTCACCAATCCCTCCTCCCTCCATCTCCCCAACCACCCGCCAACTCTTTCCACTTGGACCATTAATTCTCTCAGCATGCTCTAGGGTTGTGTGCTGTGGACGTGTGGCAATGAGAGCACAGAAGGAGAGCGAGAGAAGGAGACAGAATGTGCTGTGTGTTTGTGCTCACAAGTGGGGAGGAACTGACAAATCTGGCCCAAGGGTTGCACGGGGTCGCGTGTATGTGCGGCTCGACCTGCAGACAAGGGGCAGCACCCAACATACCTCCCCCTAACCTGGACGGGCGGGCACTTGGTATGTTTACAGCAGGTTGGGCAGCCTGAACACCCAGGGAGGGATCAACAATTCACAAAAACACTGTGAGGGCTGCAGGCAAAGAAAACAAAGAGAAAGCACAGAGTGTACTGATAGATGTGGAAAGGACTGATGAGAACCGTAGATCAACAATTACCAATATGTCTGCCTTTTTGTTAGAAAGAAAGAAAGAAAGAAAGAAAGAAAGAAAGAAAGAAAGAAAGAAAGAAAGAAAGAAAGAAAGAAAGAAAGAAAGAAAGAAAGAAAGAAAGAAAGAACGAACGAACGAACGAACGAATGAAAGAAAAGATCACACCGGCCACTAAGGGCTTCTTATTGCAATGTCTGGATTATTATGTACTTGATTAATAATCCACACCATTTTTAGATCAATACATTTGTATGGAAAGCAGCCCACACGCTGAGATAACAGTCATTTTCAGCAAATGTCTAACTATATATTAATGCAAATGTGACACAGTGGACAAGGAACTCTGACTCTTGTCTGTTGGGAGTCAGTGTGGGTGTAAAGTGATGATGTTTCACAGCCCCAAGTCGGCAGAGAACAGAAACATGCAACAGAATAATGGACTTTTCTAAAGGTTTCTCTCTAGAACGAACTAAACCCCTCCATCACTTTTGATATGCACATTCAAACCGTGTAACGCTGTATCTGATGAGAAAACGATGTGTTGTTTAGAAGGGCTTCAACACATAAACACAATACATAAACATGTATTTATGTATTGTGTTTATTCTATTGGTGCTGTGTTGGTGTTTTTTTTTTTTTTTTTGGTTTAATCTTAATGAGCAATACATGTGCAAAAGAGAAGGAAAAAAGGAGAAAAAACCTCAGACACGTCAATCAAACGCACTCCCGAGAAGAGTTCTAATCAGGAAGCAAATAAAAACAGCAGTGTGGGTGGACTCTGGCTGTGTGGGGATCTGGGATTATCCCTGGTAGATATTTGCTAAGAAAAAAATAAAAAATAACACACTTCACATATTGATTTGTTGCTGCTACTATCTGTTCAGATTCTCCACCGCTGTGTCCCACTGCTGACTTTAATATTGTCTCTTTTTGAAGCCTCAAATTACTAATTAACACAAAGACAGATGATTGCAATTTCATTTGCTCTTTGTACTTTAATTTGTAACAGCTACACGTTAACCATTTCAATTACTTGCAAATTGAAAAAAAAGGGAAAAAAAACAATAAATAAGAGAAATCAGCCGTTGAGGCAGAACACTGTAGTTTCTGCTTCAGTTATCTTCCATAAGGTAAACATCAAGACACCCAACTGTGCCTCATTTCCCTCTCAGTCTTTGAGTGTTCAGTTGCACCACAATCACTTGGTCTGTATATCATAAAATGCCTGGAAGACACATAGATTTCTCTGTGCACTGACTCTCTACACAAAGAAATCTGGGTGTGTGGTTTTGAATTTTGCTCCCAGGCTTCGTATTCATCATTTCCCATGTAGAAAGCTGATCACATGGCAGAAAGATAAGCCCAATACCAAAATGGATTCTAAAACACAATCACATGAGGTATGTATCATATTGTTACAGCCACACTGGTTTAAGTGGTTTACAGCAGCAGTCCCCAACCCCCGGGCCTCGGACTGGTACCGGTCCGTGAGTCGTTTGGTACCGGGCCGCGAGAGTTGAGGCTCAGGTGTGAAATGTATGGTTTTCAGGGTTTTTAGCGGTTTTCAGCGTTATTTTGTTATCGTTTTTATCTTTAACTCGGTCTTCCTGGGTCTTTTCACGTGTGAATGAATAAATCTTCTTTTTTTCGGTACTGGTACTAGTTTTATTTTGTTGTACTTTTCCGCAACACCTTAAAGGCCGGTCCGTGAAAATATTGTCGGGCATAAACCGGTCCGTGGCGCAAAAAAGGTTGGGGACCGCTGGTTTACAGCATGTGAAGATTTACACTCAACCTGATCAGGTGTCCTCTTCAAGCTAATTTTACAGCAGGATTGGAAGAAACTTTGCGAGACCTAATGATTTCATTAAGCGACTGCTTAAGCAGGGTTTAGGAATTCATTCGGCTCTTGGGAAACTTCCACCCAGTAGGACACAGAATCACAAAGCTGAATAACCATAGCAGCTTTGAAGCTCAAAGTCAGTTTCCATATTCTCTCTAAAACTCCCATCTCTGACTCTTACCGTTTCTTGCACACACACACGCACATAGGAAGCTCAAACCAGAGAGCAGATACCAAATCACTGATCTCGTACAATACTTGGATCGTTCACATCTTTATAAATCACTTAAAGAGTGCTTTCAAGATTTTACATTTGGACTAATTTGTGCAGTATAGCTAGAAATTAAAAACATTATTGAAAAACAGTGATTAAACTGTCTTCTTTAATCTGTAGTAGTAAAATATATATAGCACTCCCTCTGTCACTGAACTGCAATAGCAATAGTAATTTCTATCCAATGATGCAATGCAGTAAACTAAGCAAATGCAACTTTAAATGTAAATAATAACGTTTTACAACTTGTAACAGGTCAAAGAAAAGTCCATACCATAAAACACATGACGCAGACACTCCCCCAGAGAAACTATCCATCTGTTCTCTGCCAGGCTCTCTCTTTGCCATAGTGAAAGAGAAACTGACAACCATCAGGATAAAAGCAAGAAAACATTCTGTGTGTGTCTGTATGTATGCAATGACTTTTTCTGATCACAATCGAATCCTGCCAACATGTTGATATTCAGGTATGGACACGTTAAAGAGATACATTTTGACAGCAGGGCAAAAAACCCATCAACTTTTCAAAGTAAGTGTCAGAGAGCGTTAAAGTACAATGTGTGAACTGTAGCGCTTTGCAATCATGCTGAATAGAGTGCAGAGGACATCATAAAACAAACAAACAAAACATGACCGTGAATTTTATATTTGACACGGCCACACTGAACAGCCACCAAAGCAGTGAACGACTGAAGCAAGAAATAGATATTTCCTCAGGAAATGAAGGTTCAAAGAATGAGAATAAAATAGGAACTTTTTTTCAATTGACTCAATCATGCTTTACAGAAGAGTTTCAATAATAATAGAGCTACTGAAATACACTGAATTAAGTTGAAACAATCTTATGCAACAAGATGTCACTGACCCACTGTATCAATGCTTTTGAAGGAGAAAGTGTAGTTACGCTGCTGAAGGTCTGCAACTATTCATTACTGCAGTAAACTGAGATTCCTTACAAAAGCTCAAGCTTTAAATGTTACAGTATCACCTAGACTGGAGAAAATTACTACAGAATTATTACTGTGGCAGTACAAAACAAGCCGGAAATATAAGACTGACACAGTAAAACAAATTTATGGAGATTGTGTCTCCCAGCAGATAGAAAGCAACATTCCACTCTCATTTTAACTTTACCACCAACTATCCTGTGAAGCTCCTGTGAAAACTATGTCTTACACCTTAGTCATTAGATTCATTTTTAGGAATAAAACAGTACTAACTATATCCTTTGGCAGTAAAATGAGCAGCATATCAAATGTTTCTTAAAAAAAAAAGATTGCTTTAAATCAGTTGGATCATAAGATGCACGGGATGAAATCAAGTGGAATGAATCCACAAAGAGGAAAGAAAAATACCCTCTCGTTAGGTTCACTTGATGGCAGCAGTAACAAAGCAGACTAAGTAAGGCTATAGAAACAAAACTCCAGGGTTTAGTAAATCAAGTTTTCCTTTCAGATTCACCTCCCTCGCACTCTCTGTTTAGCTTATATTACTTTTGATACACAAATTCTCTTGTAGTGACATTAAATATGTTCAAAATTCCATTAATATTGAACAGAATCACCAATTTAACCCAATACAAAAAAAATATCCGGTTCATTTGGGTCATTGTGTGCTCAGCTTGCGTTAGTCTTTTAGCTAATGATACCCTAAGTTATAATCTGCTATTTGAGCTAGCCAACTGAAATTACATCATCACAGAAAGGGAAAACTTTTAATTGTACATAAACAGTTTTTGTGGTTCTGCAAGTAAAGCATGCAGGCACATGAGGCAGATTTTGACATTTGTGGAAACAAGCTGTGAATGGACTAACCGCCGGTGGTGATAAGCTAAGCGTTTTGTTCTTCAAATAAGAAAGGAAAGCTTTAGTAGTTCAACAGCTGTCTGGAAATAGGTGAAAAGGCTCCCAGCAATACAATATCTGGAAGGATTTGTCTTGATGTAGCACGGCTTTGTGGAAGTGCATTCCGGATGCTATAGGCTGAGAGAGATGCAGAGACAGTCGGAGAAATATTGACAGAGTTAGACTGAAGTGTGTGTCTGGGGAATAGAGAATACGGGTGGGCGTAGGAATGGGGTGGGGGGGTGTTGTTTGTGCGCTCAATATCATGCTCTGTCAGAAGCTGTAATATCTCTTCCATTTCATTAGTTGCTACATGAATAGACCTGACATCAATCAGCGCCCGCTTGGCTGATTGAAAGAGAAGTGCCTCAGCATCAGAGAACATCATGGAGCATCATGGAATGAGCTTGCAGTTTGTAGGAAGTGATTGTACAATGTTAACCTGGAGAGCAGTACAATGAATCTCAGCCTGGCATAAACTCTGAATCTGGAACAGATATACGCCTCGTACACTTTTTATAATCAACGGCAGAGTCTCACACACAAGTGTGGCGATTTTCTAAAGCATGCAATATGCAGTTATCTTCTGATAAATCTATCGCTTAGGGGACACAAAGGCAACACATAACCATTATATAATATTTTTAAAAAAATGGAATGAACAATATTTTTTTAAGCTGCGAATTCTTACCAGTGTTAACTGTGCCATCTTTGTTAATGGAGGCGAGGACACAGGGAAGTGGATTGCTAGCTTTGTGCTGAACCTTGTCACCAGTCAGCAACTTGAGCCGCTGTGATGTGACTGGTGGAAAGCGATAGAACTGGAAGGTGAAGTAGATGTTTTCAGGCCAATCGGGACCAACACCCGGTGCTGCTATTCTGTGAAAAGACAGCAGGAGATGATTGTTATTATGTAAAAATAATGATTACAATGATAATGACCGTATAAGAATACAGTGTAAATAAATTAGCATACAAAGAAATCGAAATCTGTTATATTTAGAAAATAATTTTTTTCCCCAGAATCTTTTCAAATGTTTAAAAAATGAATATTCTGCACATCTTATAGGAGTCGTTTAACTTTGTAGCTGCTTAAAAGTGAAAACTTCAAAACCAAAAAGAGGATAAGAGCTTAACTTTAAAGTTGCTAAGAAAACTGGACTGCTGACTAAGTGGGTACAAATTCACAATTCATTTTTAAAAAATGAAACGCAGCAAGAGAACGTGTTATGAG
Source organism: Aulonocara stuartgranti (assembly GCF_965226115.1). NCBI lineage: Eukaryota > Metazoa > Chordata > Actinopteri > Cichliformes > Cichlidae > Aulonocara > Aulonocara stuartgranti. Next base: position 9,580,490 of record NC_138956.1, on the reverse strand, counting down.
ATCTGTGGACGAGAGAAAAGTGTATAAATATATATCTAGGTTATCTATTGCCACAAATAGAATACTTTTCTTGTGTTTGTTTACTGGGACTCCTGTTTAGAAAAAGTAATCTTTGGGGCTATGAGAACCTCCTCCTTGTGTGCTGTGTACTGCTTTTCACACAAACGCCACCCTCTGAGTGTGATTTCATGCACACATACGCATTTCTAATCCCACACTTGAAACTGCAGTTAGCCCACATAAAGTCCCTGTGAGCCTGCAAGCACCCGATTTCAGCGCCAAGCACATTTAAAACAGAGCTTCTTGCTTCCATATGATGAATAAATTATCAACCAGTCAATGAGTATTGAGGAAAAAGAAAAAGCATTTTAAAAACAAGCAGGGAGTGCTGTGAGGGCCCCCTCATGACCACAGACTGCCGAAGCCGTAGATTTCAAAGTGGAAACTAATAAGAGCGGCGTATGACCTCCCAGTCAATCACAAGCTCTGGTGTTCCACTGTTAAAGACGATGCCATGCTCCATCTTCAAAGAGGAGCCAGCATTAATATTCATTCAGTAAACAGACAAGATTGATAATTATGGCGCCCGGGTGAGAGGTGGAAATTACACTGCCTATTCACAGGCTCCCTGCCTGTCTAAATGGTACTGCTGCCGCTGGCGGAAGCCCAGTCTGCCATACCTGTTTGTCATAATTTTGAGGTAACTCAGCCTTACCTCACTCTACAACGACCAACAGAGATTCAAAATTTATGTTCCAGTTTGAGGCTTTAGTTTCCACTTCAGGCTGCCCTAAGATGGTGATGAAAAAGATCCAGAGGGACTGAACAGGCTTTCATAGCATCACAACATAAACACTTAAGTAAATTTATACACTCAGACATTTATATGTTTTCTTGTACTATCCAACTGATAATGTGATAGTGTTTCAGCTTGCACCCATGGTGTATAATTTGCAATAAAACAAGGGCTGACTATAACCTTCCTTCCCAATTGCTACCACAAAGAGTGATTTATCTGTCGGCTTTTACATTTAGGTCCACGAGTATTTGTAGTTTTGTCTCTGTACATGACCACAGAGGACTTTAGATAAAACAATCAAGACTTGATTTAAGTGCGGAGCTTCAGCTTTATTACCTTCATTTTTATACAGCTTCCCACTTTCAGAGGCCCAAAAGTATGTGAATAAACTAAAATCGTTTTAAATGCAAGGACATGCATTTACTGCAGTCACCTTCAGTTGCTACTGGTTTGTCAGTCTCTGTGTCTCTTTTGGATTCTCTGTTGGGTTGAGACCAGGTGACTATCTTGGCCACTGAAGAATGTCCAACTTTTGTCCCTTCAGAAACTCTTGAGTTGCTTTTACAGTATGATTTGGTCATTATCTGTACACGGTGTGTAGAGCTGCCCTATCAGTTTTACACCGTTTGACAGAATGTGAGCAGAGAGTATAGTCCTGTACACTTCACAATTCAACCTGGTACTTCTATCAGCATTCACATCATCAAACACTAGTGAACCAGTTCCACTGACAGCAATACATGGCCTTGTCAGAACATTGCCTCCACCATGTTTGACAGATGATGAGGTAGGCTTCAGATCATGAGTTGTTCCTTTCCTTCTCTATACGTTTCTCTTCCCATCATTCTGGTACAGCTAATTTGGCCTTCTTGGTCTTGTGTGTAACCAGTGGTTTGCATGTTGTTGTTAACACTCTGTATTTCCATTCGTGATGGTGTCTCTTGAGCTTGACAGTGATACACCTGCCTCCTCAAGAGTGTTGCTGGCTTGGGTAGATATTGTGAAAGGTTTTTCATAACAACTTCTGTCATCTTTCACTTTGACCATTTTCCATGGTCTTCTAGTCTTTTCACTGTTGCTGAGTTGGCCAATGCATTCCTCCCTTTACAAATGTACCAGACTTTTAATTTGGCCACTCCTGACATTACTGCTGTCTCTCTGATGCATTTTTGGTTTTTCAGCCTAATGATGCCTCCTAGACTTGTTTCAGTATCTCTTTGAACCTTTGAAAAGTGAAGTGCTACCAAATACAAGTTCAACTCTGGAAATCAGCACCTGATTTATTTGATAAAAACTCACAATGACATCTGTCATGGTTTTAGGTATATCAGGTACTGTGATGAAGGTTTAAGTATTAACCTCCTGCCTAAACAATTTTTTTTCCTCTAAATAAACTTGTATGTATTTTTTCATCATTTCTTAATTTACTCTGGAATATATTTCCCTTTATTTTTACTGTAGCAGCAATTTTCATAGAAAAGTTACTCTATAGAGACTTATTTTTTACAAAGCACACACTGTCATTACCATAAAAAAATCTGCAGACTTCGCCTCAGAGACATGTTTTTCTGAAATTTTAAATACTAATAAAGTTACTGATAAAATGAAATGAAGAAGAGGCGAAAAGTAGAAGATTGCAGCCCTATTAAATTTTTCAATACCTCTTTGGTAACAAGATTTCAAGTGCTTGTCGCTCTTTACCCTTTTTCCTGCCACTTCTTTCCTCCTCTTTGCCATCACAAAGAATCGTGTTACTTAATGATTTATCAAGGACACTTTAGACCCACACGCAGGCAGATTTCACATCGGATTTTCCAATATTGATCCAAAAAGGATCAAAAGGTGCCAGATTTTAAATAAAATCCTTCTTAATGTTTTTAAAAATGGTTGAGAGTTTCCAGGGACTATGTTACATGACTCCGCTGATTAGTGAACAATGTAAAATATAGTGTCGCACCATTGGTAGGATTTTGCTATCATTTGTTAAAACTGAGCAGACATGCAGCTGTGACAGGCAAAGACGGTGCACTTTCAGACAGTGTAATTAATTATAATCAAAAGCAGAGTCTTTTAATCTAGTCACACACAAAGCACTGATTATGCATCTCAAAACAGCAAGAGGTTAGAGAGTGTAAAGGTTGATGCATGGGTGGTCATGGCACCATGATGGTGAGTCCATGATGAACAAGACAAATGTAAGCAATGCCAACAGCACTGATGACAAGATAGAGAGACACAAAAATCGGTGTGTTTTGTACCTATCGTTCGGCAGTCGTCATTCCCCACCCCCCTCCCAACCCCGCTCCACTGTCAGCCCCTGTCAGAGTTGATGCCAGCTCCAGGGTTTTCGTGATGGGACACTGACAGGGGTACAATTCAGCCTGTGCTGACAGGAAATGTGCTTTTCTGCAACCATGAGTGTATGTGTGCATACTGTGTAGGGGTATGTGCTCGACATGTACGTAGAGGGTGGCAGGACCTTATGCCTGGTTTAAACGCATTGAAATCTTGAAAAATAGATAACCCCTTGAGGCGGGGAGGAGCCGCCCTTGGCCGTCAATCAGTCTCCAAATCTCTACACAGATAGTGGCTCAGTGTACAGAAAGATATTGGCAAGGTTGTCGAATCAATGGCTGCTCTGTTTCACTTAGAATACAACAAATCTGCCATTTCTGGAAGCAAAAAAGTAACTAATTTGCAATCTGTCATGGTGTTAAAGCCAAATCTTTAACAGCAACAAAGACAACAGCAATTAAGCTATGCTATACAGTAGTAACACCTCAACCACATGTGACACAGTACTGCAGGCCTCACCTAGTAAATGCCAGAAACTGGAACACCAGCAAGTTTCCCTGCAGGTCATTCTCTTCTCGATTGGGATCAAAGGGTAGGGGTTCTGTGGGATCCAGGACATCAGCCACCTGTCCACTAGAGTCCACGATGTCAGGGAAACCAGCCGAGAAGAGGTGGGCCAATGAGCTTCTGGAGCTGACTGAGCAGGAACTAGAGTTAAATTAGAGGAAAAATTCAGCACACATCAATCATTCGCCAAGCAGAAAAGACTTCAGCGAATGCGTTCTTGATGCTTTACGAGCAGCAGGAGGTAATGCGTTTAGTCCCCACTGCACTGGCTTCACTTGGGTGATTTGCGGTTGTAAATGAGGCGGAAAAAAAATGTCTGGATCTGTGGAGCGGAATACAATGCTGTTTTTATCATTTTTCGACCTAGCTTTGTTTGCCTTGGATCAGTTCCATCTCGACTCAAGATGTTTATCTTTTGGGCAATAACTTCAATTTAGTGACTTCATCCAATTAAACTGAACCTGAATTTCAATATCCGGCTGGACTTAAGAAAAATGTGGGGAAATGATGATTAGGCAGCATAAGGATGTCAGCAATATCTGTCAAGCAGCGGTACCACAACAATACTAACAGGGGAGCGAGAACGGGTGCCAAAGCACTCCCAAAGGATTTTCTTGCATAATTGGCAGTTATCTCTAATCATAGTGGCCACCTGTTTTCCCACAACTACGGTAACATTTATAACTTATACTCTCAGTGCTGACACCAAACATTCTGGGTCTGATAACACCGTGCACAGATGGCTGACTAAAGTGCCGGCATAGAAAAATGAACAATAATGTTTGGGCTTCTCATAACAGTAATGCTGCCTGTGTCCATGTTGAACCCACAGTGTCACATTTGTGAAAGAACGAAGCCCTGATCAAACTAATTAAGGTAACATCAGTGAAGAAGACAGTCGACTGGGCTTTTCCTCTGCAGCTGTGTCAATTTCATGCTTTCCTTCTCTCCCCCATCGCTCAGAGTTGTATCTTAATTTAGCCCCAGTTAATATTCAAGCCATCATTTTTATTTCAAAAGAGGCTCAATCAGATATGCACGGCAACTTCAATTAAACTTCTTTAGACTTCATTGTTCTTCTCAAAAGAACTGGGTCATTCCACACTGAAAACAGTCAAAAAGATGTTTTGGATCCGAGTGAAAAGGCAGAGATGTTTCAGCCCACTGAACTGAACAGCATCGTGTCTGGATCCAAATTCTGGGATCGGAAAACAGTTTCAGAGCCAGCTGCTTATTTACTGACTCTCTGTACTAGCACAATGCCTTGTTTCGGAGTTAGTGTGCCCATTATTTGCAGAATGCACTCTCTCATTCGGTTTCCTGTCTAAGACCTGGCTATATTTCCACTGACATTATGATCGTAAATTGCCTGCTGAGTTCATTGCATTCTGCTCAACTAAATCAAAGTCAAAACCTCTCCCTTACAGCTGGATTTAATAATGAATTTCACACTAACAAACAGTGCTGAAACCATTACCCAAAGTGGGATGTAAAAGCTGACAAAACATTTTTCTTTAAATTGGCTCTGACCTGAATTCTCCTACTTACTGGCAGAAGTGTTATCCTACCCAGTGCAAACATGTTGCCAATTAGTGAGCCAATCAATATCCCTCTGTAGATAGCAAGATAGCAAACTTTTGTGGTAATAAAGGACCGTACTAGAGTTCACGCAGGATACCAGGCTTCATAAAACAGTAGCATGTTGAAAGGATATTTGAAGTGCCTTTCTTTAGTAATGTTTCCTGTCAAACATGAGTCACCCTCCCATGCTGACATGGAGAGGTTAGCCAAATCAGAAGCTGTAGCGAGGTGGAAATCACTGAAAGTACAACTAGAAGAAAGGGAGAAAATTGTGTTTTTCAGTTAGCTGAAAACACGGTTGTTTGACAAATCAGGAATCCACTAAAAACATATTTTTACACACTAATCGTGGCCACCCGATTCCAGTTAGTTTTCAGCTAATGCATTTTTCAGTGCTGCAGTTCAAAGGCATCTATCATTGTTTAATGTTTTACAAATAAAAACTGGCCTTTATTGCAATTTGTGGTGCACAGCTGACGCCAACAACAAAGCCTCCATATCCTCCTTACAGAGGATCACAGATAGCTTTGGGTTGCAGAGTGGTCCCACATGCTGGATTAAAGACCGGTGTAAATGACTAACAATAACATGAGTAATGATGATTCAGATGCACAGTGGAGAGAGCATGAAAAAATATGCCACAATATTACATTTTTAAGAGAATATCCATCATGTTTTAGGAAGGCTATCCTAAAACATGATGGACACTCTTGGAGTAAAATAAAACATTAGCTGATAAAACACACACACAAAAAAGACACTGGTAATATTTTATGGCCATTTGGCATTTCATTTGTTTTAAGCGTGTTTTGATGTGTAAATTCAAATCCTTCTCCTCACACACAAGCTCTTAATGAACAAGTCTTACAGAGCTCACAGTACAGTAGTAGATCATCCAAATAGAGAAACTCTTAGGGTGCTAGCTTACATGTGTTTTCTAAAGTTGTCAAAAGTAAAATGGAAGCTAGAACCCTCAGCAATTAGGATCCTAGCAGTAGAAACCCTCTCTACATTGGTATTTCTCTCTCTCAACCTTCAGTATCATGATCTAAGTTCATACACTGATCTGATGTCAGTATTTCTTATTTCTCTGGGTTCTCTTACTCTCTCCACTGTCCCCCTTCCCCTAAGTGGTCATGATACATGGCTGCCTTTCCAATTGCGGTTTGTTTCACAGGTTTCCTCCAATAAAGGAGTTTTTTTTCTCCTCAGTGTTGCTAAGTTCTTGAGAATTAATCTTGTGTTTTCTCTCAATAACATTATGAGATCTTTACCTTAAAATGGCCTTGGGCAAACTGAACTGAACATTGCAGAGATTTGGGATCTTCAAACTTTTATAAAAGTTATTGTTGATGTCCAATAACTATTTTTTTAAAAAGAGTCTTTTCTTTCTGGGTCACATCATTGCTCGTGTCTGAGGCAGACAACAGACTGGGCTCACCTGGGCACATTCATCCCCAGAGTAATGACAGGGGCATGGACAGGGGTGAAGGGCAGCTCCTGAAGTTGGTCTCCCTCATCATGAAGTGAAGCTGAATCACCTCCTCTTTGCTGAAGGTCCATCTCCAGGTGGGCGAAGTTGCTGACAGCTGAGCAGGCCTGAAATAAAAATCATTAATAACAAAGCAAGGAATGATTAATGCATAATCCAATAAATGAGATTACCACTGGCTGCAGTACATGAGGATTTTACGTCAACGCTATTGTTTTTACCACGATAACTTACTCAGACGTATTATACAGAATGGCACACAGCCAGTTCCTTAACAACATTACACACACGTGTCAGTGAAGCCATGTGCAGCAACGTGAATTGACTGAACTGTATTACGGTTATGGACAGAAAGGAATCAAAAGAGGACTTGCTTTGCAAAACATTATTGTCACCTTGATGTATGGAAAGCATGTATACTGCATTATGGAGACTTGGATTATATTTACAAGGCAATAGGATGAAAGCTTGTGGTGGATTAGCTAAAACTGATTCAGGAAATTGCCTAATACTCTGAAAAGCAGTTCCAACCGCACACTTACAGTGGAAATGCATATCTTTAAAAAACAGCAGCCATATGTCACGGAGGACGTAAAGAGCTTACTCTGGTTAGGTTTACTGGATGTCTGCATTGATCCTCAAAGCTTATCTATGAGTCACAAGACTATAAATAGCCTTGTCCATCAATATACACCGCAGACACAACTCTTTCAAAGTGTGTCAGAAACAAAGACAGCTGGACGCTGCGGGCTTTAGCAAATGTTATTTAAACAGGAGTAAATTGTGCATTTCTCAGGGGAACTTTTCAAAAATGTTTTGCTCTAATAGAACAGGACAGGTTATGTGGTCCTGAGTCAAAATGCTCACAGTCACCGTAATAAAGAAACATCATTTCAATTTAGTAGATTATTGATTGTCATAGTTTGGGGCATCACTGAACGACACTGGCTGCTAATTGTCCAGATGGATACGATAAATTAAAATCTGGATAAGTGCACAATGCAGTCAGGGTCAATTCATTGTGATTTTTGGTGTTTTTCAAGAAAAAAAAAATCTGTCAAGATGGGACCCAAATTTACATTTCTCCATAAAGAATACAAGAGGAAAACAGTATGGGGCAAATAAAAAGCGTTTTAAAGGATAAATATGTCAATGCTAATGCACAATAGGCAGCGTTATAGTCACGCTAAGGCTGCCGAAGCATTGGAAGGGCCAATGACAGTAAGTTCAGGAAAAAGCACAGATGACTTAATCAGCCTATAACAAGTTAAATTATTTTTCTTTAAGAGTGCATTTTGCATTTTTAATCACCAATGTCTGCATTGTGCTGCTTTACAGTACTCGACTTTACAATATATTTATGAAAAGAAACAGCACAGTTAATTGCCTGTGGATCAGTTCAACATTTCTACATTTTTTGTGGCAAACATTAATCCCCACTTCATTGTCATTGACAGGCACACAGCTGGAGGGGTATTAGCGAAGATAATTAGCTAAGAAGTGCTAATGGTGTCATTTTGCAGTTGTTTTTTTCCCCTGGTCTTTGATACATGTGCATGGTTCAGATGGCATATTAAACACCATGCGAGGCTGAGCATTATTGGGCTTTCCGTCAAACGTGCTGGTAATAACCTCGACCAAAGTCGTGCTACTATATATACGTATATTCAACATACCCTACATATGCACTGTTATTCTCTGATCAAACAACCTGCAATATAATAACCTAAGAGAATTTCAATGCATAATGTAGAAGTCTTAACACATTTTAAAGGCTCAGAGTAATTGAGTTATACTTTATCTCAACTTGCTACCATAAAACCTATGGAGTGTGATGACATACGAGCACTTTTTATAGGCTGGTGGATTCTACAGTATTGGCATTTAGAAAGTACAAACCAAGCAACCAAAGTCAGGCACTTTAACAAGTCGCCTGCATTTAAGGTAATATTTTCAAACTGCTAGCAGAATGTGACCTTTAAAGAAAGGTTATATACACTATGAAAGAACATAATACAGCATGTCTTATGTAAAAACATAACATAGTAAAATTCATAGTAATAAAGCTTCTCACTCCCTGTATGTGCTACTCTTCTACACTGTAGAACAATAATTATAATAAATAATTATTACATCTATTGTTTTGGGATTGATGCACATATAGTAACGGAAATAATTTAACATTCAGTTTTCCTTTAATGTAAAACATTCTGTGATGCAGTTGGAAGCCAACCGGTGCAACTGTAGGTGCCAAGCTAACCTATTACTAAAAAAAGGAAATGCTGCTGTGTTGCCAGAAACAGACATTAGATTTGAAATATATATATGGAAAGAAATAAAAAGCATTACAACTTGTGTGAATGAGAGAACATGGGTATAAATGAAGCTTATTTCTTGGAATGTAGCCCAGTAAGTACAAGATGTTCCTACTTTTAGATAGATAGAAAAGTGGATAAAGTTATTCTGACAATTTCACAACACGACCTAGTCTGTCTTTCAAAATGAAATTGTATTGTGTCCTTCTGCCATGTTGTCTTTCTTATTATATTTGATCCTTCCAGTAAGTCTGATTCCTAGTTCCTGGCTTATTTCTGCAGAATGATTCATGGTTTAAGATATATAGATTTTGAGCATGAAATATGAAGGAAATCCATTAAAGCTGTAGTTGACTAGTTACAATATCGCAGGACTTCTCAGCTATGCTGAAAGGGGTATACCTGAAAGCAGGTATACAGTCCAGGGCAGCACTGAACGAGCCCCTACAATCTAATGTGATAATAAAGGGGAGGCAAGCAAACACATTTGCTGGTGTGTACGCTTAAATTTGAACAAATCTGCAATGGTGTTTCCACAGTGCTTTACTGTCACCTGTACATTAGAGGACTAGATACTACATTAGCCACCAGTTCTGTCCTCATATGAAAGACAGGAGACATGGGGTTAAGTTAAAAAGAATACAAAATATTACATAACTAATGATATTCAAATGTCCTTGCAGTTAGGCACCATAATTGCCGATGTGAATTCCTTTCCAGAAAGAAAAACAAAACAAGATTTAAAAAACAGAGTCATCAAGATGGCAGGGTCAAGATCTCTGTGTGAGCTATAACCATGGCAACGATTAGTGTGTGCATTTCCCCTTATAGCCCAGTGGCATTGCAGACTTGATGTATTAACAGTGAGCACTTTGGAAACTTCACAGCAGATATAACCAACAACACTCCAGTTGCAATTAACAAAGCTTATATTGTGACTACTTGTGACAGGCTTAAGTTGATTATCACTAATAACATAAAAGTAGAAATAAACATGCCCTGTGCCTCCTGCATTTCGAGAAAACGGTCCATCCCCAGCTGCAGGATGTGACTAAACTGAAACTGTTTACAAGCAGCCAAACAAATCCCTATACTTCTCAAACAAGGGCAATATGCTATGTGGGGGTTTTTTCTACATCAAAGAGCAAATGTGCATATATAAGGATGTGAAAACTGATTTCGATAAGCTGAAAAAGATTCAGGGTTAATCCCAGGATTAGAGCATTATCCTGAGCCCACATGGTGAGGACATAGAGGGGGCGACACACTGTCTTACAGACTACCTCAACTTTTGTGTGGACACGGTCGCCCCTGCTAAGACGGTACGGTGTTATCCTAATAACAAACCGTGGGTAACACAGGAAGTCAAAGCTGTCCTCAACATGAAGAAGAAGGCTTTCAGGAGCAAAGTGAAGGAGGAGAAGAAGGCAGCACAGCGGGAGGTGAAACGCTGCCTGAGGGAAGCAAAGGACACCTACAGGAGGAAGGTGGAGCAGAAGTTGGAGAGGAACAATATGAGGGAGGTCTGGAATGGTGTGAAAACCATCACAGGCCACAACACCAAGAAAAGCACAGTGGGGGGGACTGTGGAGAAGGCAAACGAACTCAACAACTTCTTCAACAGGTTTGACCAGCCCACAACCCCCCCACCCTCACCTTCACTACAGAGTCCAATCCCCACTCTCCTACCTCCCTCGCTTCCCCCCCTTCCTGACACCATGACACCCCCCTCCTCCAATCCCTCTCTCAGCAGCAAGACATCTCCCCCCCTCCCCTCTTCCCAAACATCTCCCAGTGTCACAGTGGATCAGGTCAGGAGACAACTGAGGAAGTTTCGCCCCAGAAAGGCAGCAGGCCCAGACAAGGTGTGTCCTAGGATGCTTAAGGCGTGTGCTGCTGAACTTGGGGAGCCGCTACAACGAGTCTTCAACCTCAGTCTGCGACTGGGGAGAGTGCCCGCCCTATGGAAGACATCCTGCATCGTCCCGGTCCCCAAAAAGAACCGGCCCAATGAGCTGAATGACTTCCGACCGGTGGCACTGACGTCACATCTTATGAAGACTCTAGAGCGGCTCTTCCTCAACCTCCTCCGACCACAGGTACAACATGCCCAGGACCCACTACAGTTTGCATACAAGGCGGGTGTCGGAGTGGAGGATGCCATCCTGTACCTCCTACACAGAGCCCACTCACACCTGGATGGGGGAAAAGGCACGGTCAGGATCCTGTTTCTTGACTTTTCCAGTGCCTTTAATACCATCCGGCCCTGTATGCTTCAAGAAAAACTGAACAGGATGGAGGTGGACCCCTGCCTGGTGGCTTGGATCTCCGACTACCTCACCGACAGACCACAGTACGTCAGGCTGAAGGACATCACGTCTGACACAGTGGTCAGCAGCACAGGAGCACCACAGGGAACTGTGCTGTCCCCTCTTCTCTTCACCCTGTACACCTCTGACTTCTGCTACAACTCTGAATTATGCCACATTCAGAAGTTTGCAGACGACACAGCCATCATGGGGTGTATCTGGGATGATCAGGAAGAGGAGTACAGAAGTCTGGTGAGGAACTTTGTCGCATGGAGTCACACAAACCACCTGCAACTCAACACCTCAAAGACTAAGGAACTGGTTGTGGACTTCGGGAGGTCCAGAGAAGGTCCACTGCCGGTTCAGATAGAGGGGGAGGAGGTGGAGGTGGTCAACAAGTACAAGTACCTCGGGCTGTGGGTGGACAATAAACTGGACTGGTCATGCAACACAGAGCACCTGTATAAAAAAGCCCAAAGCCGACTGTACTTCCTCAGGAGGCTGAGGTCTTTTAACATCTGCAGGAAGCTCCTGAGGATGTTTTACCAGTCGGTGGTTGCTGGAGTACTTTTCTATGCTGTGGTGTGCTGGGGGAGCAGCACAGCAAAGAAGGACTCATCCAGGCTGGAGAAACTGATCAGGAGGGCTAGCTCTGTGGTCGGCATGAAGCTGGACACTCTGGTGACAGTGGCAGAGAAAAGGACATTAAAGAAACTGATGGACATTATGGACAATGCTGGGCATCCTCTGCACACGGCCATTAACAACCAGAAGAGTCTGTTCAGTGACAGGTTGCTTCTCCCAAAGACAAGAACTAACAGACTTAAAAACTCCTTTGTCCCACACGCCATCAGACTGTTTAACTCCTCTCTGGAGGGGAGAGGGAGGGGAAACAGGAGGACAAAGGAGGGAACAACTAAGCTGTAGTGCCTCTTCACCTCACTGTGCAATACCTTTTGTGCAATACTTTTGTAAATAGTCAACGGTGCAATAGACTCAATACTTGAAATGTGCAATTCACTTGTATTTTTATTTTTATTCCTATTTATTCTATTTATCCCCTTCGTATATTTTATTTATATTGTCTCTGTATTTATATATATGTGTGTGTGTATAACTCTGTAACTTCTGTCGGTGCTGTGCTTTTTTGGAAATCGAATTTCCCAGAGGAACCCACCCAAGGGATTAATAAAGTTCTATCTTATCTTATCTTATCTTATCTTATCTTATCTTATCTTATCTTATGATTTCCTCGCCATTCTATGAGATTCTTCCAATGCTTCTAATGTGCATATTTCCAAATATATGCATATTTGTGGGTGAACGTAGTCTAATTTAGCAAAGACAAGGCAGCTTTCAAAGGCAAAATGAGTCTGGCAGGCAATTTGCGGCAGCAAACACCTACAACTGCAGGGAATAGGTTAGCCCTGCATCATTTCAGGAAATTATTCAGCAAAGTTAATCAAATCAGAACAGTATAGCTTGCTTCCTCATTTACGCTGCAGTGAATCCTCTGGCTGCAATGATAGGACTTGCGTTCAGATGCATAAAGCTTGTTAGCATTTAGAGCCAGTCGGATATGTTTTTTTCTCTGATGTAATTTTCATTATTATCTCTGTGCTAGTTCACTGGAAAGTATAGGGATTAAATCAAAAAGAGTTTGATAAAAAGGCATTCATTAAAAAAAAAAACTTTTTATTGCCAGAATTTGTATTTCAAATGGAGGGTTGATTTACACACGAAAACAGCTAATTGTTACCAATTACCAATCACCAATAAAAGAAGTACTGTACAGGGTAGGTTAAACATATTTTTTCCTAATTAGTCAAAACATGAGTTTGACGTAGAACAGTGAGTACCTTATTAAAAAAAAGCAGTCTTTGTAGAATAATTGAAAATCCAAGTGAAAAAATAATGTTTCTTTTGATTCTAAAGATGAAAAGAATCCACTTCGGCACCACCAGCATCTCCAAAGACAAAGAGTGTGCAGGGCTGGAGTTCAGGTTAGAGGATGTGTGTGTGTTTGTGTCTCCATGGGTACATGGGTATGAGCTGGTAGCTGAGTGCTGTAAAGGTGAGTGTGGCTTTGTACTCCAGTGAAGAAGCGGACAATGTACGACATTGTGCGTCTTCGCTATGATTGAATGTACACCTCGTAAATGTATCTATGACTTACTTTCACCTAGTGTTTGTGTATTTTCTGCAGCGCGCGTGAGTGTGTGTGTGAAGGATGTGTGCGTTTCTGTGGGTGCGCGTGTGAGCGAACGGGGGTGGAAATCTTACGACATGTGACAGCTGGTGGGCCGATGCCAATGGGGAAGGATGGAGCAGAGAAGGAAACGACTGTTGCCACGGCAACGCCGAGCTGGAGTGGCTGATGGTCGGGTAGCGTGAAGTAGCTGCCAGCTGAGACAGTGAGAGCTGTGGAGAAACAATGCAAATGATTCGCTGTTATTATTATGATTATGAGCAACAGGGCTCAGAAATATACTTTACACCAGAGAGACACATGTGCTGTCTGAGATGGCAACACCCCATTACAATGCTTTGACACTTATAAACCCTCGTCACTCTACCTGCCTCCAAAACTACTGCTTTTTTGCACGCTGTCATCCTCCCGCAGGTCAACTTTAACTGACTTGTGAGATTGTTTCCATCGTTCTTTATGATTATCTTAAGTATTGTGCAAAAAGTGTCATGTAGAAATATCAATCATTACTCATAAGGGACTTGAAATGTAATTCAAAATGCCTCCAAAGACCTACATTCAGTGGTACATACACTGAATGGTGTACATTTCGGACATCCATCAATACACAAATATAAAGTGTTTATTCTGAATGTTATAATAGCATTTTCTTTCTTATATTTTCCCATTTTAATTTCTGTTTGAAGCTGTTGTAAATGCAGAGTGAAAATAATAAAACTCACCTCACCTTTACTTGATTTCTAAGTAATTTGTCATATTTATTTATGCTTTGCGTTTCTCTTTCCCACTGGAATTAACTGCCCTTAATGTAAAAGTACTTTTATTTTTAAATTGTTCATATGATATCAGCGTATTACTGATATCAAAAGAACACCAGTGAGGAATGTCAAAGAAGGAGTAAAATTAAAAAGCAGGGGAGTGGCGTGTATAACACAACTTTGTTATTTAACAATGATGGAATAAGTGCTGTAGAATTGCACTTATATGGACACTTCAGAGCTATAGACGTGTCTCCACAATCACCATAATATTAAGTATGAAATACATTTCACATGTGAATTGCTCTAATCTTCGGTTTTCCCCACAGCTAATCCTGGGGTATCTCGAGGCATTCCCACACTCCACGGGATATTTTATACTGCAGCGACTAAGTCTGCCTAAAGGTTTCCTCAGAGATGGGCCTCCACAGGCAGACAGGTGGCATCTTGATCAGATAGCCAAATGATACTGTTTATATCTCTAAGCTAAAGAGCAGCTGTTATTCTCTGAGCTCCTTCTAAAAAAATGTTTCTTTCTGCCCAGTTATGTTGATCCTTTGTCTTATTTTAGTCTTTTCATAATAATACACTCTGATCAGAATGAATACATCTAATTAAATGGCCCCCAAATTACCGTCACATTCAAATCTGCACCATTGTCCCCTAGACAGGTGACAGCTTATTGCATCGGATTGTGAAGAGATATTTTATCCAAGTTTGTTTATCTACCTTTTGGGTAAAAGTCTTTTTGTTTGCTACTGTGAAATGATTACTAAAACTTATCCAAATCCTCTATTGTCTTTGAGAAAAAGGCAATGCTTTATTTATTTATTTAGCAGGGAAAATGCAGAATATATGCATTATACCAAATATAGCTAAAAGCTCATTCTCATGCATAGTCCCTGTGCATAGGCTCCTAATGACATGCAGATAACAACAAAAGATAGTAAATCAAAACCTGACAAATAAAAGCGTGTACACAATGAAATACCCTCAAAAGAAATGAAACAATAGTAGTTTCTAACTCGAGAACACACAATCAGCAACCCCAGAAGGAGAGAAAACATTTCATCAGTGTATGAAAATTCTGTGCTGCCACATTCATTCTCCCACAGCTCATTGACCGCAAACCTGAACAACGTTTTCAAATTAAATTTAAAATGTACTGCACTCTCTGATGCTTTAAGATTTCCACGTTCCCAGTAACTAAAAAAACAAAACAAACTGTTTTATCCAAAAGTTGCAAAACAAAATTTAATGTAGCGCTCACTTGCTTAAGCCAACAATACAACTTGTCACAAAGTTTTTAAAGAGGTTATGGCGCTAAAGTGTGAATAATAACGTATGGTTAACCAGTTGGACATAACTCATCTTAACTTCAGAAGCAGTTACCAGGTTAACGGGTTAAAAGGGACTTCATACACCTCCCGTCAGACTGTACATCTATACAGTAATTGCCCTGTGTACATGCCTGTTTGTACTTGATTATGTGCCCTACTCTTCCTCCATCTTTCTCAGTCCCCCCTCAGATCTGCCCAGCTCTGGAGCCAACAGCAGTCCTCACTGAGTCCTTCCACAAAACTTAGTCTAAGGCTTCGATCATTGCTTACCATACAGCCACTGTACTCTATCAATAATCAATAAATGTTTCTAATTGTGTTCCGTGTTGAGGGCTGTACTAGTGAATGTCAGCTATATACATAACATTTTAAAAAGATTATAGATTTTAGTTTGTCTGAGGCAGTGACAATATGTGTAAATGAACTATGAATCTATTTCATACAGTTTTTGTAAACTGTGTAATGTTTGCATGAGTCATTAAAGTAAAAGTTCTCTCTGAGAAAACACCACTTTATCATTCTCATGATTACGCCTCCTCTTTCTTCAGATCAATAAAAAGACAAAGACCAGGTCGTAATATATAAGGAAATATCTAAAGATGTTATCCCTGATGCCTGCTTTGGATATTTTTGTTTTTTGAAAGTTAGACAATTAATGTTAACTTTTTTCCTAATACAGGTAAAGAACATTTCAAAGTAAAAAAAAAAAAAGAATTATATGAAACATTTGGGGAAACCAGTTTCCAAAAGTGATACTGTTGTTCCTTTAAATAATTTATAGTGTGTTGAATTAACTTAGCACACTGAATCCTGCATGTCAAGGTTATCATAGGTTATTATGTGAAAGCATTCGAGAAATTAAAACTTTGTGAAATTATTTTGTTTTAGTTTAGTTGTTTTAGAACTTAAATAAATTTATTACTATATACTAAATAAACTATATGATGGATACACATGTTTATTGACACTCTGGATCGGTCAACTGCTT
The DNA here is from genome assembly GCF_965226115.1 of Aulonocara stuartgranti. Classification (NCBI taxonomy): domain Eukaryota; kingdom Metazoa; phylum Chordata; class Actinopteri; order Cichliformes; family Cichlidae; genus Aulonocara; species Aulonocara stuartgranti. The sequence continues at coordinate 9,563,837 of NC_138956.1, read as the reverse complement.
TCATAAAGTTATGTGTTGTTATTGTGAAATATGCACTAATTTTCGTAACTATTGCCTCTGTCACATCCTCCATACAATAATAAATAAAAAGACAAAAACTAACAGTGAAACTTATAAAAACTAAACGGAAACTAAACATTTCCAAATCATAAAAAAGTCAATTTAAATAAGAAAATCCACTCTGGGAACTAACTCAAACTAAACTGTATTAAAAAACAAAAAACAAAAGGTCAAAACAAAATAAAAATAAAAACTAGTTAGAAAATATACAAGTGTAACAACTCTGCCAGCCAAGATTAGTAGGATCAGTGCTGCGTTGCTTATTCGCTCAATCTCCGACAGAGCTTTACAGAATATTTTTTCAGCTTTGGAAGTCATTTTGATAAGTAAGAGAGAAAAGGTTATAATGGTAAAAATAATCTGTCAATGAACTGCAGTATTCCTTAATAATGGGCCTTTCAGTTCACTTGTGACCCATACTGAATCTGCTACACTCAAAACAAATGGCTCTCTAGATGGCAATAAAGATACTGCAATGAACTTTACTGAGCAATAAAAGAAGAATTGCTAACTCACCCACAGCTTTGTTGGCCTAACACACTTTGGTATTTTTCTGAGGACACTGCAAATGCAAATGCTTAAAATGAACTACAACAGACATCCCTGCTCTCTTCAAATCTTATCCTCAACAAGAAAAAAAACAAGGAAGACTTCACATAGCAAGTTCTGATGTGTCTCTGTGACACAGGGTACTTCTTCACAAACTGCTGGTTATAGCTAGTATTCATTTCATAGATGTGTGGCTACACTGTAGCTGCGTGCTGAAGACACACAGAGACACAGCCCACGATTCTAGCTATGTGTCCAAGCAACAAGTATATAAGTGAACAGATGCAACCACACAATTTTATTGAATGTCCACACATTGGCTAAATAGAGAAATACAAAAAAACCCTATAAAGACAAAAATCTATTAAAATGATATAAAGTAGCTTTAATGTTGGAAAAACATTAAACTTCACCCTGCACAACTAATCAAATCTTGATTTTGATCATGATTTTGGCTTGGTACAATTAAACAAACATGAGAGTTTCTGCTCCACCAGCAGAAAAAGCCAAAAGCAAATCAAGCACTCCTAACATCAGTGCCCATCACAGCCGGGAGTATCCTGGACTAGTCTGGACGAGTAAATTAAACATTAAAAGACAGAGATACAACAAAATGTAAATGCCTGGCACAGCACAAGACTAAGAGCCTGTCCCTCGAAGCGGATTCTTCTGGAAAAACTTCGGATTTAGGGCAAGTGATGTTAATAAAAGAACAAACCATATACAAAAAGTGCTGTAAAGTTGTGTGTCTGTGCCTGCAAAGCAACACAACTAACTGATCAAACCACCTAAAAAACATCACAAACTGTAGTGTAATAAATGCACCAAGGCAGACTCAGACATCCATGAAAGTGAGTCCGTGCAGCACATCAGTATATCCATCCACCTCACAAACACCAACCAATCACATTCCATGTGGCCACACATGAGACCAATAAACACAGTGAGTAACGAAGGTGTCAGGAAAATGGTCAACATACTCCACAAAAGATATGTTATCCCCTCGAGCAATTATCTTTCTAAAGTGGCAAAATCTGCACTGTATGCAAAATGTAACAGGGGAAATAGAGAGGGATCTCACAGCTGGTGAGTTATATTTACTTCCAACAGGCAGGTACAACGAATGGAGTCAAATGTTTGTTTGTTTTTAATTTTCTTTCTAAAAGATTTAGGCCAGGTAAATAAAGGTTTATTTTTCTGCAAAGATTAATTAAAACGGATTAATTTAGAAAATTTATATACAACGGTACAATTAAAAGATCATTTTTAGCCATAATCACGCAGCTAATCAAACTCATTACATGTTTCCATACATTCAGTGAAGCAATGTGATCTTGAGCATAATACTGAGTGAACAAACCAAAGACAGAACTATTTTAGAAAATGGAAAAATAGATGCCCCCCCGATAAATCAGATTTCCTCAATATCGATTCTGAAATAGAGTGTTTGATCTCTCTCGGAAGATCACATTTAGAAATCAAGGTCTGCCAGTTTGAACAATGTTTGAAACAACAGATGACCTGATGCTGAAGAGACAGAGCTTTCTCCCACTTCTGCGTGAAAAGTATCCACTTTTTAAAAGACAGGCTAGATAGATAGAAAACCACAAAAAAAAAAAAAAAAAAAAAAATCACACTAAGAATACCTGATTCTGTTTCTCCCTTGAAAATGTGTTGGTGTCCTAGTTAAATTGCAACGCTTATTTGAAACCTGTTGCTACGGAAAAACCTGGGTGCGCTAGATTCCAGTTAGCTTACCATGTGTTCTCCTCAACATATCAAAGATATGAAAAAACAGCCACAGCTTAGACGTTTTCTGTGAAGATGCCATAGGAAACAAGATATTTGTCACCACTGTAAAAGTAATGGAACAAGAACAAACAACAACTGTGCTGTTGATAAAGAGCTGCAGGTGACAGGCTGCACACCTCCAACTTCTCAGCAAGATAACCAACTTTAATGTGCCCTGTTATGTGCTTGCTGAGTGCGGCGCGAAATCAAAATAAATCAATTTCTCACGCCATGATGGGAAAAGGCAGATTTGTTTATTGAAACAGTGTGTGTTTGTTTGATTGAGGACTAAACACCAGTTGCTCTTTTGTGTATTTCTGACGACGGAGCTTCTCGAGGACCGACTGCTGCCAAGGGAGGCATTAAACCACACTTTTTGCCACCACAGTAACTAAGACTGCCATCAAATTAATCAGGGTTGAAATATTTTTGTTGTTAATTAAAAAAGAGCTGGCATATAGAACCAGATATATGTTGTTGTTGTTTTTTAAGTTTTAAATACTGCCATCTGTCTAGGAAAGTGGCACTGATGGAACATATGGGACATGGTTTAATTGGAATCAACTGAAATGACACCTAAACAGAGCAAAAATGGAAGATTTTCAAACAAAGTGGTTTGACACATTTTGAATTGTGCTAAGTCTCATAGTTTCCTCGCTTCTAAAGACTATATTAGGTGTGGGCGTAAACCAAAATATGAGCAGTCGGTTGTTGGGATCAAGTCAAAATGTCCTCAAATGTTAAGACCAGTGGACTATCACATATCCACACATGCATGCGATCTCACATTGAGTCATCACGTCTGCACACAGAAGGCGTGAAAGACACTACGCAGACGACTCTGCGTGAGAGAATCTCACACACACACGCACATACAACAGGAGAATACACGGAGAGAGGCAATTAGACGTGGCATAACTGCGGCTGCCAATGTTCTAACCTCAGCCTGTCTGTCCTGACAGCCAAGTGTGTCATTTCTAGTTTCATGGGACCTGCACGTGAGTATGTGTGAATGCGTACATATGTGTCTTGTGGAAATACGTGCTGCTGACGAAAGATCTGAGCACGAAACAAATTCAGAGTGCTGCTTCAGTCTGCTTTGCGTGAGGAAACCGAGTTATAATAGAAGTGTGGACTGGCACTGTGGAAGGATGGACAGCCAAATTCTTGAGATGCGACTGATCCTCAGATTTGCAGCGTGTCTATTATGAAAATTGTTTTTGTTACAATATTAGTTTTCTTAATCCCCCATGGAGTGGGATTAGACAACACTAAATCCATACACCCCGTATCAGGCTTATTAGATTTCTGAGTACGGGATTGTGCTTGGAAGCTACAATGAGCACCAGCTATGTATGTTCATGTTTAATGGTTTAAATCATTTAAACATTTTATTTATTATTCATGCAAATAATTATAATTATTCATGACAATAGAATAAATAGGACACCCTAGAAACAGCAATAATCAGGAAGCTGACACAGCCATCGTTATATGGAGCTACTTTCTATTTTGCAATAACCTTTAATTCCAAAATGACTCTGTTGTAAAGGCTTCGCCTGCATATATATTTGAGATCAGATCAGTGAATGGTTAATTTTAATACAGCACAACAAACACTGTTTGGTCTGTTTACATCTCTGTCTCGTAGTATAACACTACAGTCTATTGTCGAAGCTTTTATTTTGACAGTTAGGGCAAGGGGTACTGTAACAGGGTGAATAAGCTACCAAAACCTCATCTTTACTCATATTGAGCTTTAGCCTCCTTAGTGCCTGCTCAAATGCAGTTATATAATTCCTACAGCATATTCAAATCATTTGTGATGCTCACGATTCTGTCCTCCCTCACACACACAGAATCTCCAATTCTGCTCTTACAAATCAATGTGCCTGGCAGGAAGGAAAAAGTCAAGTAATTTAATGACGAATAATGCAAGATACAGTAAGTACGGGTAGGCAGATTCAGGTGGAATTCAGGTGGGAATAGATACGGGTAGCAGTTGGCACACAATGACAAAAGAAACTCCAACAGACTCGCATGGAGAAAAACTGAGCCTTTATCAGTAGTGGCAGGTTTACTGGCAGAATTAGCATGTGTGTAAAGTGGGTGGAGAAGATCCAATAAGACGGGAAGCAGGGAAAATGGTAGTCACTGCAGGACTGGCAGGAAAAGAAAGAAAGTGTGTACCGGTGACACAAGGAGATATTTTGACACTATAACTGTTTGTTAGCCTGCAGACTGTTGAGCTCAGAATTTGTTGTGTGCTCTTTGACCATTTGTCACGATTATATTTCCATTAGAGTCAAGGACCTAACTTTGCACGTATCCACTGTATATGCTAAACCAGCATCATTCCTTCAAGAAGCTTCATGAATGTTTATCTGCCCGCTCTCTTAGTGTCAGAACGCGCACATAAAGGAGAGAGAAAGACAGAGAGAGAGGCCTTGATGTGGGATCAAGCTCACCATGTGACTCACAGGAAGGAAATAATAGTCAGGCGTCGCTTTAAAGGGAGGAGGATTTCGAATGAGATCCAGTGAAAATGTTGCAGGGATTACTGGGATGAAATGTTGAGAACAACAGGCAGAGAAGTCAAGAAAGCTGAAGGTTTAAAATATTACTGATGCACCACACATATAGCCATCTAAGCAAGTCACAATGTGAACATTAGTACTTATAGTTCAGTAAGAATGTATGTGGCTGGGAGACAAGTGATCTCTAATGTGTAACAGTAGAGAAACACAAGTTATAGTATATAGTGACAACCACTGAATTAAATACAACTGTATATATAAGTAGTAATACCAAAATTGTGAAAATATTCCTAAAATATAGCTCTGTTACAGCAGAAATAACTTAAACGTAATGTGTGGGAATTTAATTGTATCTGTGTTGTTATGTTGGGTAGATCATCATAACAATTTGAGGACTATTATATTTTGGGCTATTATATTTAGGATCAATACTAGGACTGTATACATATGGGTCTAAACTTGTGGTCCAGCTTTGTGCCAACAATCTTTGCTATTTTTATCTAGGCTGAACAAGTAAAAATAGTAAAATAAACTGGCGTGCAGAGAGCATGGAAATCAGAGAATGAGGTAAACTGGCAGCTTGTTAAGACTGTGTTAAGAATGTTAAATATGATTAGAAAAATAGCTGCCAAATATATACAAAATTCAGTCTCATTTAGAGCTCAAATGGACAGAACAACTCATAATTACATTCACACATCTTCCATCCATCTACAGTCAATTATTTTGGTGTGAAATAAAAAAAAATGGGTGTGGGTGGGAGGACAGTGCCGAGTTTAGAACTGCTCCCTCACAGCGAGGAAGTCGTGGGTTCGAATTCACAGGCTGCGTGGAGCTTGCATGTTCACCCAGGCAGGGCTCTCTCCAGGTACCAGCTAACTGGTGATTCGATATTATCTCTCTGTGTGTGTGTGTGTGTGTGTGTGTGTGTGTGTGTGTGTTGGGCCCCATCATAGACAGGCTGTCACATCTCACCCTATGACTGCCAGGGTCCCCCTGTGACCCTGAATTGGATAAAACAAAAACGGATGGGGGTTGTGTACATAACACAAGAAAAAACAAAAACCCATGTAGCCATGACATGCTCATGACATGTACAAGAAGAAACCCTTAATGGAGTCCCTCAGCTATCTGAGTGCTTCTTTTGTTTGCAAGATTCTGACCGGAGAATGAAAATAGTTGCTACATAAAAGGTTTGCGGATTTTCTGGAGTAACTGGGTCATGATTTCTGGAAAAAAGACATTGTTGCTGAGTTGAGTTTTTTAAATCCAAAAGAGATTCTGAGCTCTGGGTAGCTCAAACAAAAAGACTAGATGAAGGCATGAAACAGCATTACAGGCCACAGAGGAAAAACATATGTGAATTAGATTTTTGGGTGAACTGCCCCTTTAACAGTCAATCTGTATACTACACTTATCTTGTCTGGAAAGGCACAATGTGCAGAATTTTAATGTTGTTATGGATTATATTATTTTAAGCATTCTGGTGCCACGAGCATTTGATTTGTACAGACTTATGCTCTCTTACTGGCTGTCATTCTTGGGGCTTCAGCTCAATACCACCAAAGCAGGATTTTATATATATATTAGTTGGCTTAAAAACACATCTTCTGCTGTTTTAACTAGACCAAACATGACACACTTCTCCAAGATAATATTAACTGTTAACAAATACTGATCCCACGCAGTATTTGCTACAGTTCTTGCCAGTCCCACAAATTCAAAGCCTCAAAGCAGGAAAATCTTCAGGCTCCGTCTATAAGGAGCTCCAAATAATGTGCCATCTCCTAAATGCAACTCTATATTTTCCAGTCAGATTTTCCACATCGTCATGCCATATGTGTGACATACATGTGCAATAACACAATTATCTGAGATTTAAACTTAAAGATTATTTCAAAAAAGAAATAAAGACTTATGCTGAATAATGAAGTACACATGAAGAAAAAGTAGTAAGCTATAACCTGCATATTGTGTATAGTGTACAACATCAATTGTAATGTATTAGAAAACAAGTTAAGCTTGAATCAATACTGTACAATCACCGGACACTGCATTAGATACATCTTCCTAGTACCAGGTTCTTCATGGCACAGGTTCATCAAGGTGCTGGAAACAATTCCTCGGAGAGTTTGGTCCATACTGACACAATAGCATCACACAGTTACTACAGATTGGTTGGCTGCACGAATAAAAGGATGTCCACCACAGGTAGGTTGTGGTGTTTAAACAATGCTGCTTTTGCACTAAACTAAGAAAATATCCTCCACTTTCATGTTTTCATGCCAGATCACCTGAATGTTGCAGCAGAAATTCAGACTCCTCAAACCAGTGTTTCCAGTCTTCCATTGTCCAAATTTGGTGAGTTTGTGCAAACTTAGGAGTTCTAAACTGACAGGAGCGGCACCCAGTGGAGTTTTCTGCTGATTTAGCCTGTCTGCTTCAAGGTGCGATGTGTTGTGTGTTCAGAGATGCTTGTTTGTATACCCTGTTTGTTACGAACGGTTATTTAGAGCCACAAAAATTTCAGCAATTGTCTCAAAATTTCATCTTGAAAATTGATGATAGTGTCATAAATTGCAGGGACAAGGTAAAAAACTTGGGCGTGTGGTTCGACATGGTGCTCTCCTTCGAGTCTCATGTAAAAGAGATAAAGACTGGCGTTTATCATTTGAGGAACATAGCCAGAATCAGCCAAGTTTTGTCAAGCAACACTGCAGAGGTTCTTGTCCATGCATTTGTGTCTTCACGTATTGATTATTGTATTGCTCTTCTTTCTGGGCTACCAAAGAAACGTTTTAGAGGTCTACAGATGGTGCAAAATGCAGCTGCTCGCATTTTAATAAGAACTGGGAAATTTGAGCACATTACCCCTGTACTGAGATCTCTTCATTGGCTACCTTGTCAGGTTCGAGCAGATTTTAAGGTCCTGCTGCTCACCGACAAGACTTTAAACGGATTGGCACCTTCATACCTCTCCGACCTTTTACACCTTTACAATCTACGGTCTACGATCTCAGGACTCTGGCCTTCTAAAGGTTCCTAGAGCCAGAAAAAAGACAATTGGAGAGCGTGCTTTTTCTTTTCGTTTCTGTGGAACAACCTCCCTCAAGATATTAGGCAGGCATGCTCTGTGGAGGTTTTTTAAAACTAAGTTGAAGACACATTTGTTCACCCTATCTTACATGTCTTAATTCTATGGCTTTTAGTTTTTAAATTTTTACTGTTTTTACTTGTATTGCTATGTATCGCTTTTATTATTTTATTTATCTCTTTAGTTTCAAATAGTTGTACAGCACTTTGTTTGAAAGTGCTTATTATTATTATTATTAGTAGTAGTAGTAGTAGTAGTAGTAGTATTAGTATTATTATTATTACTATTGTTGCCTTCCTTTATTGAAGTCATTTGGTCATTTTCACCCAGAAAGCTACTGGTCACTGGACAGTTGCTCTTTTTGGACCATGCTCTGAAAAACCCTAAAAACCCTGGTTGTGTGGGAAAATCCCAGTATATCAGCAGCTCCTGAAATACTAGGGCTAACCTGTCTGGCACCAACAACCATGCCAAAGTCAAAGCCAATTAAATCACCTTTCTTCCCCTTTCTGATGTTCAATTTGAAGTTCAGGCATACCTACAAAGTAGCTGTATACTTGTGATTTCCATCAAAGCATGAAATTGAGTTTCAAGTACACAATAATAATTAGATTTTCAAAAGTCATACAATAAAATGTAGCAGCAAAACCCTGAGTATTGTTTTAATTGATATAAGAACGAGACACAAACAACACTTTGCAAAGGAGGGCTGCAAAAGTTAGGTCCGAATGAGCAAGTGCCTGCTGTCGAACAAGCCCACTGCCAGCAACAAACTGAAACACGGTCTCACCTTTGGCCCCCAGACTACAAGACCACCTGGGTCAACAGAACACAAGCGCGACCCTGAAACACGGCCGCAGCCTGATGAGAGAAATCATCAACAGAGGCAAACAAACTCAGCTGCTCTTCCAAATGCTGGCTATAAATACCACAGGATCTTTAGCATTCTGCACCGCGGCAAAGAGAGAGCATCAAAGATCAATAATTTATGCAAGCAAGAGAAAGTTGTCAGATCCCACAATGCCGGCGCACAGAGTTAAAGCATGCAGCTTGTTTACAGAGCCATCTCAGAGAAGGATGCCACTGATTAATCAGCACCTGACAGCCATGTTGAAGAGAAAAGGAAAATTTTGTTGAACAGGGAAAAATATCATCATAAGACTGAACAAGCACTTTTTTCCATACATGTTTAAAAGAAAGTGAGGAAAACAGACAGGGAGAATGATAGACTGTATTTGTGAATTTTGCAACAGCTAACAGAGTTTTGATGAAATGTAGGGTGGCTGCCAACAGCAGTGGCACTGATTCACACGCCGTTTTCTGTTTCTTCTTTTTTCAGAAAGATCCTGGATGCCCACCAGATATCTACTGAGCATCTAAGGCACTAATGACTGCTGCCTTTCACCATTATTCGCCGAGGAGTGTATGTGAATGTGCTAAATATTTACCGTTTACTTAAAGCTGCCTTGGTTTATGCTTTTTGACCACTCAGAAGTGAAAGAACCAAAAAAAAACCCCCACAATGATGGCTGATATGGTGGCAAATAATTGCCTATCTACATAATCAGGAGTGAGGCTCATTTATGTGGCGTGATATTATAAAATATCAGAATAATATTTTAAAAATACATCTCAAAATATCTGACACTTAAGCCCAGAGTTAGCTTTGTCAAACTGTTATACCCTCTACTTTTGACTACCTCCCAGCCAGGAGGTCACTTAAATAACACCGTAAACACTGTCTCAGTTCTTATTTCACCACATCACCAGATCCTAGACTCCTCTACCCAGTTATTCAAGGTCAAGCCCTTCCTGTGCACCGATCTGTTTGCTAAACTTCTTACCCACTTTCATTTTTGTCCACAGACAAAAATTTCCAGTTGCTGCCAAACTCCAGCCACTTATCCACCTCTGCTCTGGAGCTGCACTGATCTCCTGGTTCCACAGATTAATCTTCCTGGCTTCACTAAACTCGTCTCCTCTGGTCAATCCACAAGCTGCCACTTTGAACCTTTCCCCCTGGCTCTCTTGGTTTCCTCTGTTATAAAGACACTTGGTAAACAATCTGAATTCTTGTTAAGCTTGTAAATAGATGATTCTTTGTTTCTGCACCCTACCTGTTTTCACAGTTCTGCATTTAGGTGTTCTGTCTAGCCTAAAGACATATGTTTGCCGTTGCTCTTGTTGTTTTTGGAGTGTTTTTGTTTCAACTCATTGAAAGGCATTTAAAAATGAAAAATCATCTTTTTAAACCTAGAATGAGGTTTGTCCATTAATTCAGTGTGCTGTAATGGCCACTTGTGGTCACAGATTGTTTTTCTCCAAAATTTACATCAGCAGCTTATTAAAATTGGGCTGTGTTTTTCTGCCTTATGATTTGCGTTCCTCCTCTGAAGCAAAGTTAATTGCTCCTTTTGGGAAAATGCAGTTGAACTTTAACCCTTAATCCTTGAAAAATAGGATATGAGAGCGTCCTAATTTGCAGTGGAAATATGCAGAAATGTCAGCAAATTTTGTATTTTTATTTTTTCAGAATAATTCGGGGCCAAATGTTTTGGGAATTTGATTTGATAAGACTCATGAGCTCTATATAAAATGGTAGATTAATTTAAGCACAACCATCTTTTAATGTCATCCCCAAAGAACTGCCCAGCATGACCAGAATTGTCTCTTCCCAACCTCTGGGAGCTGCCCTCTGTAGGTTTCCACCGCCCTTGCTGTTTAATCAAAATGAGGGTCGATTTCTAGAGTTCAAGGCTGCGATGATCTCACAGCTCCCAGCTGGTTCAATTTAAAATGAGTCGACAATACAGACTCATTTTGGCCCAGAGAGCCAACACTGAAACAGAGCTGATGTCTCTCCTCCTCCTCCTCCTCCGCTCTGTGTCACTGGCCTCATCCTGAGAGAGAGCACCATCCATCACAACTCCCAGTCTCCACTGACACTTCTCACTTAGGCTGAGGGATGATGCTACAAACAGAATGCCGGCACTCACGATTGAGTATACTTCTTAATGCTTATTAAAGGGTAAAACGTATTCATTTGAGCTCTAAGCTAAACTACATTTGTCATAATAACACAGTTTAATCAATAACATTGTATTGATCGCTGCTTATAATTACATTTATTATTAATTTTTCTCCAGCATATTAACATTTTAATTGTTCTTGAGGACATAAAGTATAACTCTATCATTTTTTAGCATTATTTAATATTTATATATAAGTCCTCTTTGTTCATTGATGTTTGAACCTCACCTCGTCTTTGCATTTGCCGTTTTCATGCTGAGGATGGCTTACATTTTACCCTTTAACAAACCATATTCACTAGTGATTGGTACCATTCTGACTGCGCACTCTCTACATCTTCAAATTTTTGAGTTAAGTGTCCTGTTACTTTCTGTTCTATTTTGAAGCAATCGTTCTATGTATGACTCTCTCACATTATTATGAACTTCTTTTCATTGAGGTTTGGAGGTATTTGTTTATGCACAGCTCTCTGGACTGCCCAAATCATCACCCCTCTGCCACCAAGCTTGACAGTTAGCATGACAATTTTAGTTTTCACCAAATGTGGCACTGTGCACTACATCTCCATTTGGCCTTGTGTGTCCAAAGGACATTTCTCTAGAAATGTTTTTGTTTGTCCAGACGTCACTTTGCACATCTAAGCCATGTTGTGATGTTCTTCTTAGAGAAAAGAAGTCAACGCTGCCACTGTATTTATACGTTACACATTAATGAAGGGTGCTGTGAGTGCGACTACAAACAAAGTGTCACTCTGTGACAGGATGGGAATTGAGAGGGGGGTGTTTGCGAGAGGCCCCGTGCCTTTCTTTAATTATGTCTCCCAGTTCCACTGTTGTTGAGAGATCTGGGTCAGATAATGAATTTTTCTTGACTTTTTTTTTTTCTTTTTAAATTTATAGACCTGACCTGCAATCTCTGTCGACAAACCAGACAAAACCTAAGTGTGGGTCTCTCAGAATTAATGATCCCTGTCTAAAGAGCATGTAAGGGGAGCTGTGTCCATGTACAAGGGGCAGCTAGAGGAGCTTTCTGCAGGCGGGAATCTATCCAGGTCAGCTTTGAACCAAAATGCATTCATAACAGTTCCTTTCAAAAAGTGCAGACACTGCGTTTGCTTTTTTCTTGCTTCACTCAGGTAACAGCAGAATAAAACACAAAAGTTTTATTGCCAGGGTCACAGGAAGAAAACCCCATTGTTTGTGTAAACCACACAGCCTGTGTGCCCTCCCCTCTGCTGCTGTAATATTTCCAAGCATTCAACAGTGCACCATAATAGAATACAACATGAACAATTCCAGTTTTATCATAGAACCAACATGACCCTGCTAAAGCTATTCTAAATATATAATTTCAAGAGGACTGCTTCCAAAGAATTGAAATGTTCCCGCTGGAGGAATTTGTACAGTTAACAGCTAAAGGGTGACATGTTTTCTCAGTAAAGAGTTGAGACAGAGCAAAGTTCCTGCAAACATTAGTGCAGGTAAATAAATGACAGATGACTGGAGCAGGTAATGGACTGACCTTTTGACTAATTGTTTGTGTAAAAGAGTCTGTGTGGACCTACTGACACAGGTTCCTTTTGAAATAAGTATGAGTATAAAAGACAGCTTTAAAAAGGGTTTACTTGTTTTAAGTATTAACTTGGAACTTTAGAGAGAAGCTTTCTTGGCTGGCCAGTATTATAGGTCACCTGTAAAATTCAATAGGTGAGACGGTGTCTTACCCCGGGGCCTTGAGGAGATTCTGGAGGAGAAGCTGGTGGAATGCGTTTCCGATCTAGAAAAAAGAAAAACAAACGCACAACAAAGAAGATAAAGGCATTCAACCTAGAAATGTACACATCTGTAAAAGCCTTCCACTTCTACGACGTATTCATGCTGAAGTCTTCATTATTCATCTGGAAATGTGCTAACAGCTCCAGTTCATTGTTTAACAAGGTTAATTAACAACATTGTAATATCTTCCACATGCTTTCTGCACCTGGTAGCACAGTTCATTTTATAGTTTGGTTAGACATTCAGTGGAATATTAGCTTGTGAGAGGGAATAGAAGTTGACTGCAAAATGCCACCTTTGTAATTGCTTTCCTGATGATTGGATTTGCGGTGAGCTGACATCTTGAGGTATAAAAAAATACACTGTGATAATGTTTACTCAGTGCAGTGCACAGTGGAGTATATAGCCGCGCAGAGCACTGGAATACCTAACTATTTACAGACCTAGCAAATCTATCCAATTTCACACAGATAAGGAGGTGAGTTGGATTTAAATTTCACACTGACTTTAAAGTCTGACAATGCTTCCTGAGATTTTTGGTTCGTAGCCATGGTAATACTGAAATGAAAGGTTCTCTAGCATCCCTTTGTCCTCCCTCTCCCTCACGCTGTCTCGCTCTCCGTGCTGGGCTTGACTGGCCTTTTGGAAATTGCTTCGGTTTGCCTGGGGTGTCTTAGTGTAGCTCCCATCTGTTCGGACTACGTGCACACAGAGTGGACATGGTGCTGCACTGGCTGGCTCTGTTTCACAAATGTGCTCTGGCATGCCCCCCCACCCCCACCCCCTCTGGCAGCCATTTTGTTTTTAGGGCTTTCTCACTGTTTTTACTTCTCGAGCCCACGGAGAGTGTGTATCACCTCATTAGCTGGACTAATGTGCAATTAGCCATTTATTTGTGATCCCTCAGAGGCCTTCTCGACAGATGAGTGAACTACCACATGTGCGGCTGGTGAATTCAGACACCTTTACGAGCAGTAAAGTTATACAGCTACGTAAGGACGACGGCCCATTAAAATTAATTTAAGAACATCTGCGTCTAACCAGCCAGATATGCTCCCTGATCTTCTTCTTAGCTCATCAGTATCAACAGGGAGCGATGCATGATGGTCACGTAAACGACAAGGAATTAAGCGACTAAATTATAGATTAATAAAAGCGTACAGACTTCAGAATTTCCAACATTGTAATGCAAAGTCAGCATGTACCGTATGAGTTAAAGAATCCTTCTGAGATCAGGTTCTTTCTGACATGAATGCATCAATAACAGCGAATTTCAGATGGAGGGTGCATTTAAATTAGCTATCTCCAGTTTAAAGCATCCTTTCTGGCATATGTTTAAATCCATGCAAATGCAGTCTTGGAAAAAAAACAAAGTTGAGGATGATCAAGTTGCCTAAATCAAAGAATGGCAGTGATTCATGGTCTCATTCTCCTCTGAACACCAGCCCAAATCATTCAAGCTTCTTGGGCAACCCTCTGAAGACGCGCGAACACTGATTAAAATGTCATTACTGACAATGCGCACTGCCAGAAGCTTTCTCTACACACCGATGAAGTAGACCCCTGATCAACCGCATTCTTGTCTAAAAAGTTAACAGCATCATTAGGAAGGTAAATCATCGAGCATACAGCCTGGGTCCACTCAAGTTTTTTCTGCTGTCACCGGGATTGAGTGGCTGTATGCAGTGTTTACTACACTTTTTTAATCAATTCACTGGCAGACACAGAGCAAATCAGCAGTTTGTGTTTCAATAAGAGATGCAGGCAGTGGCACATCATTTATCTTTGGCTGCGTGCAGGATGTGGAATATTTAATCAGAACTTTGTTTCAGTGGGAGGCCTCCAAAGCTCAGGGTTCAGCAGTTATTTTTAGAGTATCGTGGAACATCCGCGCTTAATTGGAAAAGATTTAAAAAAAAAAAAAAGAAGAAGAAGAAGCTTCTGCTGGAGAAATCCAACAGCATCCACTGATAACCCCCTACCAATGTGACAAATAAGGGGCACGGTTCAGACTTAATTTTACACTCTTCATCGTAATGCTTACGGAAAGCAAAGAAGAACCAATATGCATGGCTGATATGTTCTTTCTGGAAAAATGTTTTTCAAAGCTTTACCACAAAAACCTCAACAAAGAGAGTCCCACAGTAAGAGTATCTTACCGTTACTTATTGCTTATTATGAATCATGAATATGTTTTTTAGCACCACTTTGATATTCTTTACCCCGATATCCATCACATCTACTTTTTGAATGTCTGCAGAAGTTGAGTTGCTGAAAAAGCACAAAGACAGTGTGCACTGTCTAAACACAGGCTTTCATTAAAATCAATCATCAGTCATATGTTTTCACTTGATAGCTGTGGAGCTTGTTCTTGAACTGTGAATTGTGTCTTACTGCAAAATATTAAAGAATAATTCCAGTTTAAACATTAAACAGTTTCACCACATTCAGCAGCTTTAACAATATTACAAACCACCAACAATATTTTGGTAATATGCAATATTCTTGTAGAAGCAATCATCCTGAAACGCCTCTGGGCACTTATTTGAGCAGTTATTTTGAGTCACTATATTTATTAAATTTAATTTCCCAGTCCGTGAACTGCCACCTTATTTTTGTGAAGGGCTTTGTGTGTCCACATGATCTTATGAGCTGCGTAGTCTGGGGCAATGTATTCCTTGTAGGGCCTCCCAAAACAAACTGCTCCTGGGTGAGCGGCTAAAAAAACACTAAACAAACAAACAAAACAAAAATCGAGGGACATGGAATTTCCACTCTGAGAGCAGATGTAAGATGATTTTGCAAAGTAAGATAACATGTGCACAAGACAGGCTAGTTCGATGCCTGTTGCTTCAAAGTTTGGCTGATTGCAAACAGGTGCCGTTGCACTATTGAAGTGCACCCAACCTATAAACACACGCATGCACAGAAATCAGACTACACTCTTTCCATTTTAAAAAATTATAGATGTAAGCAGTGAATAGCCTTTTATGTCTTTTTGTGGAGGAAAAGTCTTTGTATGAGCTTTCCAATTAATGTGTGCTTAAAAAGCTATTATGAATTACATAATGATATTTACCCTGTGAAGGTGATGAAGGTGATCTTCTCTGGCGAGGCACGTCTACCTGTTTTATCCTCAGGGATGGCTTTGGGCTGGATGCCTTCCTTTCCAGGCTGGATGACAGCCAAAATTTGATCATATCCTTTGCTTCTGAGACCTCCTTGAGAGAAGGAAGTTTCAGACATTTCAACAAAAAAAACAAAAACAAAACAAAAAACAGAATGAAGAGTTCAGATTCTGCAGGGAAACGAATGAAAAAGCTGACAGAAGAAAGAAGACGTGATAGTGACATGCAGTTATTTCCAAACACCCAAGCAGTGTTGCAATCCTCTGCAAGGTGTGAAAAGTTAAGTCATATTAGGACGACTTGGGCACCCTTTGAAATTTTTGATACCGTCACCAAAACAATGTCACTTGCAGACAGCTGCCTACATCCATGCTATAAAATATCATGCAGAATTTCAGAGTAGAGCCTTCAGGGATGATAGAACCTGACCTTGAACGGTACTGTACGGGGGCCTAGCATGAAACCCAAGTGCGAATGTAGATGATGTGAAAGCTTTTGAATTCAGGGAAGCAGTGTTGTGAGTATTGAAGGCTGCTGAAAAACCTCGTTTAAACACCTTTCAGTGGATTCTTCACATTTTAGTCTTTCGACAAAAGCATTCTTCTGTGCCATTGTATTACCTGAGCTGTGCCTGGAGCTGAGATTGGTGCAGGGCTCTGAGCTTTGGCAGACACCTCTGTGCTGTAGACCATGGCTCCATGAGGGTTTGGCTTTGCACCTCCTTGCAATACAAGCTGTATCTCTTCCCCCTTCCACTCAGCTGGCTCCTGGAAGGGACACCAAATCCCCCAACGAAGGCTATGCAAGAAAGCAGCGCGGGATGTAGAGGTAGCAGATAGCTGTGTGATGGAAAACGACAGAAGAATAGGGAATTCAGACATTGATATGATGATCTCGCAAAAAGAAACCAGCGATTAAACTGTTGTAAAAACTAAACCGAATGTAGTCTTTTCTCTTTCATCCAACTGAATAATTACAATCTTTTACAGTGTTTAACTGTGATCAATTGATAACGTTATTTGATTTATAAAGCAGAGCATTAACAGTCTCCAAGTACGACCAAAGAACAAAAACATAATTTAATTTGCCAACTTGTAAATCCTTATCTCTAATCACAAAAATGAACTGCAAGAGGCCTTAAAACTGTGTGGCATGGTGGTGCTTGTCGTTAGCACTGAGCATTCTCTAAATCCCACATCGCACACACGTTTTGGAAGCAGCTTTGCTGTGTTTGAACATGATTTACAATCAGTGCCGCTGAGGCTCTACTTCAGCCGTCCCAGGAAAAGTAAAAAAACATTCTGCTTTAAATCATCCACAGAGAGACTCAGTGGTTTTGCTGAATCGATTAATAAGCTGGTCAGCCTCAGACGATTGTAATCAATCATAGGCAGGACAGGACAGAATACACAACAAGCCTACTAGCCCCACACTGCTCCAAGACAAAGCCGGCCATGTAATAGTTTGCTGAATGCTTCAAATTCCACTGAGAATAGTTCTTTAATGTAACACCATAATCTGGCACTATAGAAAATCAGTCATAAAAGTAGTGTCTTTATTCTAAATGTCATACAGTACCTGTTAATGGTACAATAGAATACAATTATCCATGCAATGTGTTGAGGAGATTTTAGCTAATTTTGTGCCATATAATCTACAAACTAATCTAAAACCACTCTTGCAAAGGTCAACTAAAAAAAAGTAATGATATTCAGAGTGTGGTGGTTTCAGTTCTTTCTTCATTCTATATAAAAAGTTAAGTCCCATCGTCTGGGAAGGTAGGAGAGCAAAGCAGAACTGCTTTTCCATAAAGTCACTTTTTACTTCAGTATATAAAAGGAGAGCAGCCAAAAGGTTAAAAGAGTCTTCACCATGATAGATCCAGTCAAAAATTCACTAGACAGAACATATCTTAGTACCACAGAGGCTATTCCAGATGGGAGCAGCATTTGTGTAATTGTGTTTCTGTTTCCTGTTTGCCACTAGAGTTCAAGATGTTCATTCACAATCCAGTACCATCTTTCAGCAGAGTTCCCAATTACACATCATGTTATCGTATGGCCTTGTAGGCCTTATGGAACTTTCCCAGATTTAAAAATAAAAGCAGGATGGGCACCAGTTGGGCTGATGGGGTGAGCAGGTGCTGCAAGGCTGAAATGCAGCAACCTGGGTCAGAGTCCAACCCAAACCCCCTCTGCTGGGTATCTGCTGCCAGCCTGTCTCCCGGCTTTCCTGTTCGCTCTCCACTGTCTAACAAAGGCAAAAGGCCCAAATAAATGCAGGGCCATACTGATTATGTTCTTGATAGGCTCTCCAGCCTTTCTATTTGTAGTAAAACCATTTTCTTTAAGCATAAATAACATTATGCTCCACAATCCATGTTATGGCATTTGCTGTTTAACACACTAAACTAACAGCAGCAGCAGGAGCTACCTGATAACAGTCACCACAACCAGCTGGCGTATACAATTTTGGATACAGTTTCTGTTGAGATTCAACTCCTAACAATTGCTGTAGTTATCTTTTAGCCTCAAGAGTGGATGTTGCAATCACTTGTAAATCTTGAACTTACCAATCAGGACACTGTGTAATCAGTAATATTGTCAAAAACTCAGATTGGCTGTAAATAAATAATTATTTTAGTCACTCAATCCACTTAAAATCATACAGGACTCTCTAGTGGGACTGTAGCCAGATTAGACACTGGCATTAACAGTAAGTGGACACTTTCTCTCTAAATAGGATGTGATACAGATAAACACTGGTTGGAAGTTCATCCATTTCAAGCACGCCTAGGGTAGAGCACGCAAACACAGGAATTAATCCCAGTGCTCTGAAAAATAGGGATGTCGTGTAATCGACAGGCACATCTCTAAATCAGTTAAGACATTTTAGATGAAATGTATAGTGGGAGAAGATGAGTATATATGTGTTGTGACATCCTTCTCGATTTCACTGAAATAAAGCATAGTTTTTATCAGACATTTTTCACTGAAAAGATAAAAACAAACGAACGCCCACATTCATAAAATTCTACTTTCATAATATCAACGAAAGATTCAGAAGAAGAACGAACGAAGACTTTTCGGTGCGATATCACATTTCTATTTAAATGAAAGAGAAAGGGGTGACTGTCACAGCAATGACTGCATGCTATTTAATTAGCTGCCAGTTTCCACCACAATTAATATACCTACAAATCCAATATGGCATGATGAAACACCATCTAAGGTGAATGAAAAGCAAGACTAGTGCATTTCTGTGCACTGCTTTCTTAAATAAATTGTGATCTGTGCGGTCATGGTTATTGTAGTATCTTTTGTTGACCAAGCCATCTACCACGGTGTCCCTCCTTGAGAGATTTTTCTTACAGCACCGCGGTGCACTGACCTTTGCAAAAGAGGTCCTTGTCATGTAAGCTTAAACTTAGATCATTTTGTTCTATTCCTGTGAAAAATAACCAGTGCACTCTTTGTTTTTCTGTTGAGGGCTGCTTCAAAATGTCAGTTTACTATGAATTATGCAAAGTAATTTCACTGCCCAGTTAACAAAGCCCAAAGTGAAGTGTTCAGATAGCTTAATGGAGCTGACATTTTGAATACTACAAGTGAAAGTGCACTGCAGCAGGGACTACGTGTGGTAAAGGTGTAAAGGTTAAATTCATGTCAGCTCCCTGCTTGACAGCAAATTTGAATATTCACTTTTATAATATACAATAGACGAACACCTAATCCTGCAGTGTTTATTAAGTTCTTCGACTGCCGTTTACTTCCTTTTATACTGACAAACCAACCTTCGGACTTTGTGTTTGGTTTTTGTGTTTGGGCTGAGATACCTGCCAGTTTCACACTCATGTAAACACTATGGTTGTCGCTTGTGTGACACTTTAGAGGGAATTAAGCAGGAGAGTACCCAGTCCTGCCATTAAAGGTCTGTTATTCCATCTAAAAAACTCTTTAAAGCCTCACATATCTCAAGTGGCCAAAGTTGCTGATCAATACTCCGTTCTTCTTGAAAGGGAGCCAGTTTCAGACTATAATTTTACCCTCTAGTAGCACAGACATTAACAACAATTTTTTTAACTTCAGAACTATATGGCAGACATAAAACAGATAGCACTGTATTCCCCGTTCAGGCATTGCCTGTTTTTCTCTTTCATGGGGGTTGAATTAATAGGATGTTTTATATGAAATGTTAAATCAAACAAGTCTATTTTCAAAGCGATGATTTTGTTCAAATGAGTAGACTAGAGAAAGATCATTTTATGGCACAGGGAGTAGCCAGTAAAAATTGCAAGGCAATTTATCTAATGTGTCTCTTTTTTTTTTTTTCGTACTTTGTGTCTGTAACGTCTCTGTGCTCTGTGCAGAACATGAGGGAAAGAACAAAATGAGTGTCTCGCACATGACCCAACGCTCACCTCTTGTATTATTCAGTGAATATATTGCAGGAGTGATTCGGGAGCAAAAACGCTGGCCGAGCTCTGAGAGAATGAGAGAGACAAAAGACCAATCAGGGGGTCTTTTCTATAGGGACGCCTACAGCCTTGGAAAAAAAGAAGAAGCTTTTATCTGTCCAAAACTCAATGCTTATCACACTTTCAGTCTTCCAATCATAGGAAACTGAGCCCATGTTCAGAATTGCACCAAGTAGCTGAATGGGAATCTAAAAGGAATGAGAAGTGAGCTAAACACCCATCAAAGTTACAAATATGAAGTTATTAAAGGTCAAAGTGGAGGCGTTTGGGGGTTTTTTGCCTTTTCTTCTTTTGGCAGGTTTACAAAAACAGAATTCTGCGATTACAACAATGGCAACGAAAGATATCACACCAAGAAATAATTCTCTTTTAGACGCAAAGTGTGAATCACTGTCACGGTTTCAGTACAGCGGTTTTAAAATGCTTCAGGACAGCGCGATCTACATATGAACTGCAAAAAAAATAAAATAATAAAGCACCAAAAACGTGGGGTGGCAAACAATAGGACTGAGGGGATCTCAAAGGGACTCTTGAGGTTTGAGTAAACAAACAGGATAATAGTTCCACTCAAAGCCAGGCAGAAAAATTCACAATATGCATGTAATCCTTCTACAGAAACAGTCATCAGAATTCAAAAGGCAGGAGCTTAAGCGCTACAATATTCATTTCCGTGATTACACGACAGCCGAGATCAATGGCACATCTACATGCAGGTGTAAGGGCTTTAACGGTATCGTGGTAAGAGCACAGCACCGTAGGAGGCAGTCAGCTGACGCATTTGTGTTAAGGGCCTCTGGTGAGAAGAAAGTTGGCGAGAGGGTCAGACGAATCGACTTATTCTGAGCACCACAGTGTGTCAGTGAGACTTAATCAATCCCAAAGCCTGCTGGTGACAGCAGAGAGACATCAAATCAATTGCATTATATTTCACTGGCAATAAAGTATGACTCTTTGCACTCGCGCCGTTTTGGGGAGGAAACATTTGAATTAATCAAAAGAACTTGTCATTTGAATTGAAAGTTGTTTTTCCACGTGTTCGCTGTTGTGCCGGTCACTATGTCGGACAAGGCAGAATGATCAATAGCCAATTTCCCCAAAGTGTGATTACACCGTTGATTTGAGCGTTAAAGGCTACATTTAAAATAAGAGCCATTAACTTTCACTCAGAGAGCAACCCTGCACTTGTTTCAATAGTGCACCGGGGAGGGGAGAAAAAATAGAAACAAAAGCCTGAGGCAAAACCAGAGAAGCGGCAAACTTTTTCATAAAGTTGCACTGAGGGAAAAAAAACCAAAAACAATAACAGCGATGTCACCGCACACATAATTGCTCCAACTGGTAAAGTGTTTTCTAAGGGAAGAATCCATCAACCTTGTTTAGAAGTGTAAAACATAACGCTGCAGCATTTCTAGACAAATAAGTGTGTCTGTTCTCAAACATAATACAGAGTGGAAACAAAGATCTCACGTCTGTAACCCAGAGCAAGAAAAGTAATCATCAAACTTTTGGGGGACACCGAGGAGAAGACAGGAAGAAGGAAATTATTATAAAGGTGACAGAAGGCGAGTTTTGCACATCAAAGAGAGCTGAAAACGCATATCCCAGCAGACAAGAAGAACTGGAGGAACAGACACTTACCAGTGCAATTTACTACAACTTATTAACTCAGAAAAAGTAAGAACATATAAAAAGGGGCTGGGGAAAGCCACCGTTAATTTAAGGAACAACCACCAAGTCAGACTGGCTCCTGTTGTGCCTGTTTAAGTTTTCTTAATGTGCCCAAATATGAAGGAGCCAAGTTTGCGATACGCCGAGATAAAGCAGTATGCAGAAACATATTTTTGGAAAAGCTCAAAGAAAAATGGCAAGACACTCATCGACTCGGGGCTTTCTAGAGAATGGCAGGAATTAATCCTAAATTAGGGGGATGTGAGCATTGATGAGAGACAAAGTCTGACAGTTATTACCATTACCGCAGTCTGTTGGGCTGTTCGAGTCATTATTTCAGCCAAGACCCTGTGACAGGCACCGGCCCACAGCTCCCGCTACTTATTCTCTACAATGAGAAGCCCTGAAGGAAGTGAGAGAACATGCACAGAGATCATTAACTTAAGAGCACTAAACCACTCACATTTTCATCCATCTGTACAAGTAGTCCAAATGAACCCAGCAGGCTTCTGTGCTCTACTCAGCTCACCAAGGCCAAATCAAGCTTGGGAAGGAATTGTGTTCCTTTTCAGCTCTCGCTGTTGACAGGCACAACTTCAAGGAGGTGTTCATGATAGTCACTCAGGCTCAGGCCAATTTGCCGTGGACATGCATGTCTTTTATTCGAGCTTTGATGTTCGACAGTACACACCGATAGACATAGCTCTGACGGTTAAGCGTTTGACTCGCTCAATTTTATTCTGGAATGTTTTTTTGAAAAGAAGCATAGTGAAACGCTTAAACCCATTAGCAGATATTTTGCTGGCTTTTAGGAAAATTATAGTTTAGGCACAGACCAAATGCTCAGGATGGAGGTTTTTATCCTCGCTCTAGCAGTTTTACAGACGTTATCATCACTTGGCTGGTCCGCCGCTTTGGACCAGCCTCATTAAGTGATGGACCATTTGAGTTTTGTTTTTTTCCACAGTGAGGGGGTGCAAAAACATCCATAAGACAAACTCAACTCATGACATATGCCTTATTAAATTCTGGCAAGTAGAAACATAATCAGTAGTTTTCTCATTTAAAATAATACAGACACATTTAACTGACAGCGACAATATGAAGTGCTTCAGATGATTATCAATTCCTCATCAAAGCATCAGATCACTCGTACCTCTTTGCATGAAAATTCAAATCACCAAAAGATAATCGTAATACGATAAGCTGATATAATCACTCGCTGAAAGTTAATGACACCGCGTGCGCGTGAGAGTTTACGCCAAGCAAATACCTTTTCCAAAACAAACCTGTCGACATGATATCTCAAAATTAATCGTGTAATATTTTTCGTCTCCAGTGCACTGATATACTGCAGACTCAGATTTGTCTAATCTGCCCTAGTTGTGATGAGCTGTATGCAACAGTGGAGAGGAAAAGCTAAATTAGACTTTTCTACAGCTGCTTGGGCTTCAAATGTCTCTGAAATGCTACTGACTTCTTTATGCAACTGCTATTTTAAATGAAAATCAAGTCTGGACTGAATCTCATCTACATTTAAAAAAAAAAAAATCCCCCCCCCCAAAATAAATAAATAAAAATAAATAAATAAAACAGCCCCAGTCTGAGCAGGCCATTCACAAGAAAACCATTAGATGAGCAAACATCATCACCAATGCCTCTCTGGCTGCCAGGGCCCTGCATCCGTCTGGAGAAGGATGGCACTGCTGGCAGGCACTGACAGGGTAAGACTCACTCTGGGCCAATCGCAGGGGGAGATTGATGCACTTCTCACTGGGGGGAGAACTGACATTCATTTTAATTAGGCGGGCGAAATATTGTCTCTGCGGCACGCAGCCTTACTTGCCTCAGCTTCACATTTGGAAGGAAGGGGGCGGGGGCCCGGGGAGCAATGCCCTCAGAATAGGCCACCGATGAGCTAAATATATCACTTTTAAATCCTGATGACATTACTTTGCTTAAGATGTTTGATTAACATTTAATTAACATTTGTATGACATTTCAGATCAGTAGCAAACAAATATATAACCGGTTTCATTGAGGGAGCGGGCCACACCAAGAGGGAGGTCTACACCCTCCCGTTATGTAATGCCAGCAGACCGGAAGAACTGCGACCAAGGGAGGGGCTCGTGAGTTCACAGAGCGGTGTTACAGTAAAGTAGATGTTCTGATAAGCATTTGATTGGGAAGAGCTTCGCAAGATACTTTTCATTCAGCAAACATCATTAAACCCTGCAGGGGCCCACAAAAACCACTCAACACACACACGCACACTCAAAAGCACACAAACAGCTACTTAAGGGAAATACCTGTCGGTGAGCCAATTAAAACCCAAATAAAATCCTCTGTGGCACAGAGGAGAAGTTCTACACCATCACGTTTAATAAACCCAGCCACAACCTATGTCACTGCTTTCTGCTCCACATACTGTTTATCCTCCATCCCCTGGCAGTGACAACCGAGACAGAGAGAAGAATAAAAAGATCATTAAGAGAGTGATATTTATTATAGCTCAGCTAATGGAAGGATTGTCAAATACCAAACGCGACACATGCCCGCGTAAGACTCTGAACCACAATTACTAAGCCATCAGTCAAGTGTGTATTGGCTCATTCAATATATTAACAGTAGAGTTTTTAATATGCTGCCGGAGGAGCAGCTTACTATTTCCTTATGTTGATGTTCTAATTAGCACAATAAACAGAGCGACTTCAGCTCTTGTCAAGGCACAGAGACAAGGCGGAACTGCACCTGTGACAACACAGCAGGCCTGTCAAGCCTCGGATTGCTGAACACGTTGAATCAGTCTGCGTGGGGTTATGGTGAAAGCGATACTCCACATATCAGTGGAAAAAGCAAGAAGAGGAAAGAGCAAAGAACTTGTTAACCCCCATTTTCCAACCAACCAACTTGTATACTACATACAGTAGTAATCAACACTTCTTACAAGCAAAGAGCTGCTTCATTTTGTGGGTTTATATGTTATTTTCAAAGGAAAAGTCTGGCTCACAAGCAACACATCTACTTCCCCGCAGACATCAAGTGCATAACACCACTCAACAGGGTTCTCCTTTTAAAACGGCAGATGAAAAATAGAGAGGGTCAACCAACCCATGAAACTAACATGAGATTCATTTACAAGCTGAACACAGCAAATATAACCCACTAGCAACAGTTGTCATTTCAGGCGAAACAATGTAATAGCTTCTGGCAAGAGGGGAGATGATTTCCTCACCACTGTCTGAAACAGTTGCTAAAGGAGAGCTTAGTGAGCAGTCAATTGTGGGAACACAGCAATGCTTGAGTAAAAACAGAACAAAATGTTCCTGGGATGAACAATAATGGGCTGCCAAAACACCTCCAGAAGGGCTGGGATTTTCAGTTTTGTTAAAGAAAAATGGAAAAAAAACAAAGTGACCGTGACATATATTTCCACAGCACTAATTTACCAAGACATGAGCAGAGTCACATATTACTCACAATTTTGCTTTGTTAAGTTTCAACTCTACTGTTTAGCAAAGGCTCCCATAATGCACTGAGTGTTTATCCTTCAATCACCTCTTTTTACTCTGTTTTATTCATCACTCTGCATTTAATCATTAGGAACAGATTATCTTTTTTCCGGTCTTCGCAGCAAATGTCCACCACTCCCTGAGCTTTCTTCCTGTTTAAACAGAGTTTTTCCTTCCCACTGTGACCAAGTGCTTGCTCAGAGGAGGTCAGCTGATTGGTGGGGTTTTCGCTGTGATGACTGTTGTGATTTTGTCCCATATGTGCAAAATTGAATTGAATTAACAATCTTCAGCACAATTCTAAATGATTTGCTTCATTTCAGTATAATACTAGTATACTGCATTAGTGTACATGCAGTTTATTGCAGACTTTAATCGTCTCTATAGCAGGATGTTCTGACAACTCCCTGCGCAGATCTCTCTGTACAGTTCAGGATACAGGAAATTGTTAATTTCTCCATGAGCTCTGTATCCACTGTAGTCATCAGTCTCATTTATTTGGAAATTGCTCTCTGTCACTTCTCTGACAGCTAACAGATGTATTAGGATTGTAGTTTTAAATTAAACCACAGCCAGCAAACAATGCAACATTCACAAACGCCGCCCGACCCCAACTCTGTTTCTTTCATATGACCATGTTTTCTTTAAATTGGAATGTTGCTTTAAATAGCATGTAAGACATAGGCACGCTGCCAAATTCAGACCTGCGTCTGCATACATCTGCGTGAGAGCTCAGGAAAGGGCAAAACAGAGTACATTTAAAGGTCATGCATTAATGGTCACACTTCCTCCCACGCTCAGTAATCAACTGTGCCACTCACTGAATGCAGTCAGGGTCAAAGGTGGCACAACCTGAAAATGTGATGCAGGTGACACTTTTATCACTGGTTGCAAGCAGGCCCAGTTACTCGAGCTGAGATCCCATTTCAGTACATGACACATAGCACAACTGTCAAAACCCTCTTTCAGCAACACAAGTTTGCTGCTGCGAAACAGCTTGGGAGAGTCACCAATTACTGTTCCGAGGATGTGATTCACTTTTGACACTCTCTCAGAAGCATAGCAGTGGTTAGTGAGAGGATGAAACCAAGTAGCTCTCTTAAAATGTCCCTCCCTTCCCTTCTGTCGATCTATCCATTTTGCTTTCCATCTTTCTTTAGGCTGCGACCTACAAGCAGTCACTCATTCCCTGTGTCAGTGTTTTGGATGGCTGTAGCTGTCAAATTCCCCGACAAATTGTTTCCTGGCAAAAGGACAAAGCCATGAGGGCCAGCAGAGCCTTCTTCACTGATTTCCTCCGGACTACCCACACCACCCCCAACCTACACCCCCACACCCATTAGCGATGAGCTAGTGCTTGTCAGCAGAAGAAGGCGGACAACAATAAGCCCCATCGTCTTGCATTAAGCTTTACGTAACTGTATTACATGGCTCAATAGATGAGTACTGCTGCGCTAACGGTAGCTGAGGAGAGGCAGCAATCAGCAAGCAGGAGCAGGGGCAGAGATGTCTCAGATGAAGTTACGGCGGGGCTAAATTGGTGCTGACAGAAAACAATTAGGAGAGGCGTCATTGCCTCGCATCAGTTGTCAGTGACCCGAGTATTCGCACAGTGAGCAAACCGCTGCCTATGGAAGGCATTCACTTAAACTTTTAAGTGCATAACTAAAAGCATGATGTGCTATGTTGAATAGTACATCATGAATAGATTTTTTTCCCACATTTTTTTCTTATATAGAGCATGTGAAGGAGCTGAGAAAGGAGCAATCACAAACGTTGAAAAATTTTACAAGGCTGGCATGAAACTGCGCGCATTTGTTTGTGTTGGCATAAACTTACCTTACTCACCTTCTATTGTAAGTGTAAGGCCTTCTCATTTTACCATAAAAACAAAAGTTCTTGACACCAATACGGTATTGGGTTTATATGTCATGTAAGTGGGATAAAAGTATAACCTCTGATGATGTTCCAGGATAGTTCCTGGCACTGGCTGTGAATAGTCTTGACCTTTACTTTGTTCACTAACTGCTTGGTTTACACATATAAGTAAGTCTGAAATGCTGCACAATAAGGTCGTGGGCACTGACATAAATCGATGGATTTAGTTCAAACCATTTAATAAGTAAAAAAGTCTGTGCCAGAGAAAAGTAAATCCTCTAAATATTTTGTGATCAAACCCCATATTAAGAGCACCAAACAGCAAAAGCACTGTATCACACTGTGATGAAAGCAGAAACATCAGAGGGCAGCAACTGAAACAAATTAAGCCAACAATTATCAGCACGGACACTGCAAAAGGTAGGAGAGGACTTTTTCAACATTCTACAAAAGTTGAAGAAGTGTCAAGCGGCAGCTTTTACCTTGAAACCCTCTTAAATCTCTCATTATCTTTCACATCATTGGAGTAGGTATTAGTTTATGCTAAAAATGCCACATTTCGTCCAAGAAATCAATGACATGCATACATAAGCAATTAAAGTAAAAACATAGTAAGAGATGGAGGAAAATAAGGTTACCTTCATCTTAATATTTTGTAGCATCATAATTACTGAGCAAGGCAGTGAGCAGAGCAACTAACTGCAACTCTTAAGCACTGCTGTCTTTTTCTCCCCCCCGAGTTTCTTCGACATTAAGCGAAACAATATGGAGAAGTGTGTTAAAATGGACATAGAAGGACACAGTTCCCCTGTGTTCACCCAATCAAAGTACAGGCACTTTGCGGTGTGTCGGGCAGCATAGTACAATGGTGTCAAAAGGATAAGAGAGAATGAAATAGCAAAACACAGAGAAAGCAAGTAAAAGGACTGTGGGCACGGTGTGTGTGTGTGGTGGCAAAGAAAAGTTGATTATTTGAAGTTCATTGACCCCAGATATCCTCTGAGAACAGCCTATCAGACAAATTCCCAGTTCCTCTCCTTTCCCCAGCCTCCTTCATTTAAATCGTTATCTCCATCCCTCTGACTGCTAAGGAGCATAAAAAAGGGTGCTCAAAGGCTCTCAGAGAGAGAAAGAGAGAGAGAGAGAGTGCATGGCAGTGGGAGAGCAAGCAAAAAATAGAGAGAGAGAGAAAAAAGGAGCCCGATCATAGCCAAAATCAAAAATACCAAAGAGGATAAGTGACGACACTGCATGATGTTCTTTCTTCATAACCAAAGGCGATAAGGGCAATGCAATTTTTTTTAAAAAGGAGGCCATCCTTGTTCTTTGTCTTACTGTGAGAAGCAGACTGGCTTTCAACACAGCAAGGATGAGACATGTAGGCAGTCTCAGAGCACCAGGTGATTGCCTCTGTATTGCAGCGGTAATGTCTTGCAAGAGAAGGGATTTCAACAAAATTGTTTTACAGTTTTCACCCACCTCATCCCCCTCAGAATACATCAAAAGATATAATTTTATTTAATCAAAGGGAAAAAACAGTAAGGCAGACTGGCATGTTGCTGCCATGCAAGCACAGCTCTGTAGCGGATGAAACTCTTTTCAAGCTGCACTACACAGCACCATCTAGTGTCAGCATAGGCATTAAAAGATCGGATTCAAAGGAAGTAGCAGGATGTCCATACATAACTCAAAAGACAAATCCACACATGCAACAAACAGAGCGCTTCAGGAATGTAACACCCACTGCCCCCAAACTTTACAACAAAGCTACTGTATTATTGTTATTGCTGAATCGATGAACGTTATTCTGCAAAAACACTGCAAAATACTTCAGTGTATTAACAAGTTTATGTCAGTTTCTACATCTTTCCTACAGTACTCAGTTATCCTGTAATTCTATTAAACAGATGGACTTTCATTTTATTCTAATGCATATAATATACCATCTAATATATTGTATAAGTATAACTAATATGTATACTTAAATTTAGCATCTCAGTTTATCTACAGTGCGGTGAAAAAACCTGTCTTTCTATTTTGAAACAAACTTTCTTGTCATTTTTTTAGCTGCTTTAACACCCATTTTCAATCCAGGGCTTGTACCTGACCATTTTGAGAGGTTATTGCTTTTTTGTGTTTGCTTATTAAGCCACTTACCACTGACCCATGAATCACTCAAGCATAGAAAAGGCACCTAATTCAAGGGAGGATCCAGTCTTTTGTCTACACGTAACAGACACCTCAGCAAAGAACAATTTTGAACTTAAGGGCTTTGTTAGAAAAAGTATGAAAAAATCTCAATGATAACACAGTTTTACAAATAGCATTCTTTGACCAACAAGGTGATTCCCTAAATACCATTAGCCAAAAGCCTGGCATCTCTCAACACGGCCTGCAGTGTGTCCTTATGTGTGAGTACACACACACTAACAGAAGCCACTGATTTTCAAACACCACCAGAGTTATACTAGCGCTTGAAAAATCTTACAAGAGGTTGTGGCGGCAATCACACATGAACCCTCACATTTGTTGTTCTCAAGTGGTGTCAAGTAAGGTCTTAAATAATCAGGCCCCATCTTATCTTAATGAGCTTGTAGTATCATATCACCCTATTAGAGCACTTCGCTCTCGCTCTGCAGGCCTACTTGTTGTTCCTAGAGTATTTAAAAGTAGAATGGGAGGGAGAGCCTTCAGTTTTCAGGCCCCTCTTCTGTGGAACCAGCTTCCAGTTTGGATTTGGGAGACAGACACTATCTCTACTTTCAAGTTTAGGCTTAAAACTTTCCTTTTTGCTAAAGCATATAGTTAGGGCTGGACCAGGTGACCCTGAATCCTCCCTTAGTTATGCTGCAATAGACGTAGGCTGCCGAGGATTCCCATGATGCATGGAGTTTTTCCTTTCCAGTCACCTTTCTCACTCACTATGTGTTAACAGACCTCTCTGCATTGAATCATATCTGTTATTAACCTCTGTCTCTCTTCCACAGCATGTCTTTATCCTGTTTTCCTTCTTTCACCCCAACCGGTCGCAGCATATGGCCCCGCTCCTCCCTGAGCCTGGTTCTGCCGGAGGTTTCTTCCTGTTAAAAGGGAGTTTTACCTTCCCATTGTCGCCAAAGTGCTTGCTCATAGGGGGTCGTATGGTTGTTGGGTTTTTCTCTGTATCTATGAAGCGCCTTGAAGTGACTTTTGTTGTGATTTGGCACTATATAAATAAAATTGAATTGAATTGAATTGAATTGAATTGAATTTAATTGTGTGAAGTCTTGTTGGCAGTGAAAAACTGTCTGCATTGAAGATACACCCTGGCTCAATACAGCTATAACACCTTGAAAGCATCACATAGTTGACAGTTGCGACACAGTCAAGGGACCTGTATAGTGTCCCATCACACTGTTCTTGGTAGCCAGAGATATAGAGTGTGAGGGCGTAGCAGTCAGCTGATAGTATGGCAGGACTGAGAAAGATGCAGTGGGCGGCTGGGTGAGATTTCTTCAGGAGGCAGCACGCATCAAATCCTTATCAGTCAACACCCAAGAAGGAGCAGCCTGTGCATTAACATTCACAAATAACATATGCACACATCAGGACGCAGATACACAGACATGCACTCCTCTCCCACACACAGAGACAAAAATTACCCTCCACCCACTAAATATCTCTCACCTCATCAAACATTCAAACATTTATGCCAAAGAAGGTGAAGGTGGTGAAGTAGAGTGTGGCAGAAGGTAGTTTTTGTCACCCTCCCTTGCTATTCTGGGGGGATGTAGATGACAATTTGATGGTTCTATCAAGTTTATTAGAATTTCTAAACTTGGATGAAGTTTTTTTTTTAATATAATTCCACTAGGAGCTTGAAAGTTTGAAATATTTAATGGCAATATGTCTATCAGAGTAAGAAATATTGTGTAAATCTGATGTTTTGAACAAAGGCTGGTAGATTTAATGGCAAACCTCATGACACATATTTACAAATTTATACAGTGCATACTTTAGTGAGCACAAATGTGCTCAAAGCAAATTGTGGCACATTAGGAATGGGGTCATCAAAAACACACACATCATATTACTGGGACCATGAACCACTTCAATAAATTTATAACATTAATGTAACCCTGACAGTGGGAAAAAGTTCAGTTACTCCAACTCCAAAAAACAAAAAATGATTTTAATTTCACGTTTATTTGCCTTCATTGCTTCCTACCAGAGTCCAATTATGACCACCTTCATGTTCACATCTGTTACTCAACCGTGCATCACAAACTTGTACACAGAGTAAACATTACCTGTTGTGTCAAACTGATCCAAGTACAACCGGGCTACGAAGGAGGAGATGCTAGCAGCTGGTGATGTGCAAACCAAATGTAAACAAATGACTCAACTGAGCATTGCTAGCTGCACTCCATATGAGAGGCGGTTACATGGTGGAAAGGTTACTCTAGGTGACTTTAACTTTAGTTATTGTTAAACTCAAGTGCCAAAGCATGTTACATGCATAATACAGCTGCCGGCACCTTGTTTCAATAGATTCACACCTCAAATTAGGTAGTGTGTCATCAAATGACAGTAGCTCATTTCAAAATAAGGATGGAAAAAGAAATTTACCTCATTTACTTAAAGCCACCTGCAAGTATCAATAAAACATTTTTCAGTGTTTGTTTTTCTATATAATCATAAATATCACTACTATACATTTAATTGAAGTATCATGATATCATTTTAGGGCTATATCACAATTTGCACCAATGCTTCCTTTCAAATCTGTTACGATGAAAGGAAGAAACCTAAGAAAAGAAAGGTGTGCGACACATGTAACGTCATGAGCTGTGAAACTCAATCCTGCCAGACGTGTTTAATCTAGTAATAAGTAAAGGGTGTAATTATGTAAATATGATATCATTTCACTTTTGACTGTTTTTTTTATGAAACAAAATGAAAAGTCTTGACTTTTTAAAGTCAACAAGCCTACAGCTGTGGCCATATCTGCTCTACACAAAGACTAAACTTAAAAAGAGATGCAACAATGGGTAGAGCGTGCTGAAAATTCTTTCTATTCATCTATTTCTACTTTCTCACCTAAATACACATGCAATTGTGTAACTTTTAGCCACTCTAGCTATAGGTCAGTTGCACTTTGGTGACATTTAATCAACTGCTAACAGCCAGTTGTGAATTTAAGTGAGATATTCCACACTGTTGATAGGCTATAATAAAGTTTAATACAGACATAAGCACCCTTCTAAGTATAAACAAGAATGACTCTGCTCATCCACTGGCTTATATCTAGCACCTTCACTATGTCAACGTTTCAATTAGCCCAACAGTTTGTTTAAAGAGAATGGTAATCGTTAGAATTTCATGCTGTTAAACTGCTCAGAGTCACTAGGACGGCTCTCTGTATCATTTTGTCACAATCTCTTTTTTTAAATTCTAAAAGTCACCTATGAGATACTAGTGTTATAATAATGCTTTCATGTGCTAGAAAACTATTCCATATAAACAGTTGCCTTTCCACAACCCAAAAACCATTATGTCTCAACAGGAAATTATCACTCTTGTCCACGGTAAAAAAAAAAAAAAGAAAAGAAAGAAAGAAAAGGGAGAATCTGTCAATTTACAATACACTGTCAAGTGGATGCAAAGGTAAGATTGGGTGAATTAATACATAAACGCAAATGTGGTACGTGCCAGCCATGGCTAGTTGTTTTTCCCGCTGTTTTTAATTGGTGATCTGGTGACCCATGCTTGTGTAAGGGACAACATGCAGTAACACAGTAAGAGCCCAGCCTTGGCATGCATTAAGTGTTGAAGGCTCTCCCACGCACATAATTACCACAGTCCTTTTGTGATTTTTTTAAGCCATTTGAGGTTGTTAAGTGGTTTGAATTTGGAATTTACTTCCCTTGGGGACATGTCGACTCTGTAGCTTTGCAAGAGGTGCCTGCTGCCAATATAAACAGATGTAACACTGACAGGACTTTAGATATTATATTCAATTAACTAACAACATTAATGACATTGCTGTTATTACTTTTATTTTTAAGCAGTCAAAATTAACAAACAAAAACATCAACACACAGTTTATATATTAAGATGCGTCAGTGTATATTTGGATTGGGCTTCCTAATGCATATAACATTTACTAACTAACTTTGACCATCTGGTAAAATTTCAGGCAGATAGTTAATTGGTTGATAATTAATTGGCCAGGCTTTAGTTGTGATAAGTAATATCTAAGATAATATATTTGAAACAGAGAGAATTAAAAGGAATTCTCTAAGCAGACCTGCATTTTGAGCTTCATTTTTTGTAGAACTACCTAAAATGTAGCTACAACACTAGTCAAGACTTTGCTTTGTTAATGTGACGTTATTTTAGGCAACAACATTTAATGAGCCCCTTCAAAAACCTTTGATTGACATATTTATGTAAAAGAAAACATAATAATTTTTGTTGAGTTAAAAAGTTGAAAAAGCAGATTGTGCAGAAGTTCAAAGCAAAACATAAAACAATAAGACAATGAAATTCCCATTTTTAACTACACTTTTCTGTTTAACAGTTTTGCATTGAGGAATGTTATACTAAACGTATATTTGCAAATCACTGAATTCTGTTTTTATGCACAGTGTCATTATTTTGGAGAATCGACTGGAAGGAAAAATATCCAGGCAGACGTCTGATGAGGTATTTATGCTGCTGGATATTTTGGGCTACCACGGATGTGAGGAGTTTAGATTTTCTGAGACATTAATTGACTTAACAGAGAGAGTAGCTCGACCAATATTTATTTATTTATTAATTTATTTGTCTCAATTTGGCACACCATAGTGACTATAAAAACATATTAATGAAAAGAAACAAAGTACTTATAAAAGTACAGAATCCTAATAAAAAGTACACCACACTGTAATGGTAAAAAATACAATAATCTGGAACTTGCTGGATTTCTCAAAGAGCCTTTGAACAACTCAGCAAAATTTTCCTTAGGTGGACTGAATTTCAGTGATACAATTGATAACTTATTTTAGTTAATTTAGTTAGTTAATAAAATGACTTATACCACCAAACCAGCCAAGAGCAATGGCATTCTTTTAAAGATCTGACAGCTCTACGTTTCAACCTCAGCTTTGTGTGCACTTTAGCAGGAAAAGAGTGCACACTTGTCTAAGCTGAAAAATAAAACAGAAAACTACACATTAATGCATGTTTAAAGAAACATGTTCAGCATGTTGTTATCTTTTTTATTAAATTGATTTATGAAACTTAAATAGAAGCTAATAAAATTTGAAAAAAAGATGGGAGGTTGTTCTAATGAAACACCACAATTTGATGTATAGTTGAATCTGGTCAAATCTTTATGATACAACCTACAAGCCTGCATGTCTTTGGAAACTTACATCAGCTCACACTATAATCTGACCATCCATACTTCTTTCACACAGGCCATATTGCTTTCAGTGATTTCCTCTGGGAGACGATGGGGAAAAGGTGTGACACTCAAAGAACACAAAAGCGATGGTGAAACAACAAAGACAGAGTGGAGCTGAGACAATGTTGTGAGGACTTGTTTGAGTGTTTCTGATTGGTCCTGAGTTAATTTTTGGCTAGAAGGTTGATTAACAAAATCCATGTGCTTTTGCTTTTCTCTTACCATAGTCTCTCGGCCTATTGGAGTAGAGAAGACATACTCTAGCTGAAAGATGATTGCCAGAGCCTGATGATTGGTCAGTCTAAGCTCTAGGCTGCTGCGAAGGCCCAGGATCTGAGGCAGGGAAGATGTTGAGCTGAAGAAGAAACAAAGAGACACACACATGCAGTAAAGTGCAAACGACGCAAAGCTGTTAGCAAAGCAGTGACTAAATGTCACTGAAATGCACAGGTCCCATTATTTCTGTTAATAAAGCCGCATTTTCTATTAAAATGATTCAAAATCAATGTCTGTGAGGATTTGCTAAATGTTCCTTGGCAAGCACCGGCCTCTTGTGTGAGAAATGGAACAGCACTCTTGGTATTCGTCATTCACAGTTTGCATACACCATAGGCGGGAGCATACTGTGGAGTGCTAGCGTGTCACGAGGTGGGGCCGAGAGCCTTTTCCTTTTTCGCTTCATGGACTCTCTAGAGTCCTTTTTTTCCCTCTCTCTCTGCTGTCTGAAACTATCAGGCATAACATAACCAAGACAGACTGCCAGCTTTTCCTGGCAGCACCAAAACAATTCAAACAAAGTAATTATTCCCTACATTGGTGCTGTAGTCTTAAATCACTGCATTTACAAGAACTTTGTTCAGGAAAGTGCAAAAGATTTTAATTTTTGGATGCTGATTATTATTATTCATATTTAAACCATAATTAAGGACAGATCGCTGGTTAGTATGTTATTACTTTTCATACTAATAACCCACTCATACAGTATAATCATCCACATCATCATCAACATCAGCTACTCTTGAATGTGAAGTAGCAAACACATTTTTTATTGAAATGCCCAGTGAGAAGGGGAACATCATTCACTTCTTTTATGTGTGTGTGTATGCGTGTTATTGGCTGAGCTTTACAGCATATTTTGGCATATTTGCTTTAATTTCCTTCTCACATTTGACAAACCGTAGAAAAATATTTCTCCTAATCATCCCGACAAGCTCATCTTCAATGAAAGTGCACACTCTGACAGAGAGGTGTGGAAAACCGTTGTGAAAGTGTAAGCAGTAGCTTCTGCCATCACTGTCCACCGACAGAATGGGTTATTTCCAGAAAGTATTGTTGACACAAACATATTTCTTCACTCCCTTTACAGAAGGGACAAAGCTAGAGCATAAAAATAAAACTCCACATACGACATAAACTTTACAAAATCAAAATAAGTAATACGTCACCATACTCAGTTTCATTATTTTTATTTTGTTGTATGACTGAGATTCAGTTGTTAGTATTTTTGCCAGAGCTGCCAGAACAGTCAAATCTCAAACTATTCCTCACTCCAGAGACAATATCTTTGTTACACACAAATGAAATTACAGTACTTAGCTAACAAGTTGCTGAGGGGTCTTGTTATAGTTGGTGTACCTATTGTAAACTACCTCAAAAATTATTCATATTTTTTAATTAATTAATTAATTACATTCATTTGTTTAAAAAAAACACAAAATATCTTTATTATTAATTTATTTTTTTGTTTTTATTCAATTTCACCAATTGTGAATAGCGGTTCTAAGGACTGGGCATTGTAGATCAAGGATTCATTTTACATCGTGGGCCACATACAGGCCAGTAAAACTAAAACTGGAGAAAAAGTTCTGGTAGTTCAAAAAGTTTTCGTTAATTTACAGAAATCTACAGAATTGTCCAGTGAGCTGATTTGGATTCTTTACCAGGCCAGTTTTTGTCTCTGGGTGTTATGTTTGACACTCCTATTGTAGATACATAAATAAATCCATCTGTCTGGATAATATGATTTTGATTGCAATTTATCTGTATTGTAGTGGTGAAATTCACTTGGGAGTTCTCTCTCTCCTGTTTTATTTTCATGATTTAAACCAGGTGCTAGTGACCTTACACTGGCTTAACCACTTTAACACCGAATGTAGTACATTTGAATGTACTTCATGACTGTTTTATGAGGTATGAATCTTGTATGCTTTGGTACGGTGTGTAAATTATGGGTCTAAGCTTGGGTTAGCAAATGGGAGCCCTTATGAAAAAGAGAATTTTTTATGGGCAAGGTCAGCAAATATTTTACAAAGCCACACAGAAAGTTTTAAACATAATGTACATCGAGACATGACCATTCCACATTATGACTATTGTGTTGATTTAATGTGCACTTCTTTTTTTCACAGTGTTAAAAGTTCTTGTTTATCCAGCAAGCAGGCAAGCAGGAGTGTGACATTACAGTTCGGTACAGATATTTTTGGAAAGGATATAATTTTCATCATTTGTGGCTCAGTTTGGCACTGCAATTCATTTGGAAAACCAAGATCAAAATGCAGCTGAAGTGCTGACTTTCAGCAAAGATTTCACAAAGTAATGGATTAACAACTGTGGAATTACAGCCATTCGGATGTTTTGAGTTGTCCATCTGTAAAACGAAGTGTCTTGCAGTGAACACTGATGCATTTGAGTGAATCTTAGCAGAAAATACAGCTCTGGATAGGACAGTCTTTATTTTCCCTTCTTTTCTTCTGTTTACTGTATTTAACTCTTGGATTATATACAGATAAGGATAATTCCCCCCTTGAAATTTAAATTTTTTTGTCAAAAACCTCTCAAATGCTTTTTAACACAGATAGGGATTTTCACTACAGAAAAAACAAAAACTACCAGGGTAAATATTCTTAGCTCCCTGAAAAAGTATTCTTTTTTATTGAGTCATACCACCAACTATGCAATACTCGGAACTTGTAAAATCAAGTTAAAACTGAGGGTTATATTCCAATTTAAACACAGTATAAAAACTTCAGTGAGGGTTTGAGCCGTCACAAGCATCATTTCAAAAACTAAAGAAATCACTTTAGACTTAAGGAAAAGAATTGCTGATGTTCACAAAGTGTCAAGAACTGGAGTGAGAACTAACATCAAGAAATTCAAAGAGAGCCACACAGCTCAGAACAAGCCTGGCAGATAGAAAGGGAAAGATTTCAAAGACTCTGGAAAGAAAACTAGTCAGAGATGTTTCTACAGACCCCAGAACAACTGCAGAGATGCGTGAATGACTTTCCCAAGTTGAGATTGTCCTCTCAAAGAAGACGATCACTAGAACCCTGCACAGGAATGGACTGTGAGGTTGTAGACCAAGAAAAACTTCTGCAGAAGAGACACCTTCAAGCCAGACTTTAGCACGCCAACCTCAGAACGATTATGCATACTGGAGGTACACCCTTTGGTGAGACGAGACTAAACTAGAGCACTTTGGCCACAGAGGTGCTGCTTATGTTTCAAGAAATGCGTGAGAGGCGTACAACCCAAAGAACGCCACCCCCACATTGAAACACAGTGGTGGGGGTATTATGCTGTGGGGATGCTTCAGTCTGGAATTTCAGATCTCATCAAGGTGGAAGATACCTCATGCAGTCAACAGCAAAACTGGGTTTGGCAGTCACTTTTTCTTCCTGCACAACTCAGAACATGCGTTGCTCCTGGTGAAGAACTACCCCCAGAAAATCAAAGTGAATGTTACTGACTGGCCTGCACAAAGCCTGATTTGAATACCACAGAAAATCTGTGGGATTAGTTTAAGACCAAGATCTGGAAGACCATCTATTTTATTTCTGTGTGCAAAGTAAAAGAATCTAAGCATCCAAATTCAAACAAGGTTATTTAGAAAGGCTGGGTTAAAAATTCCTTGCTCTGTTTAACAGCACTTTGGAAACACTTTTTAAAAAATTAAATTTTAATAGAGGGGCTAATAAATCTGTCCTCATTTGCACACCGACCTCTTAATGTGTGTTGATTCTTCTCTTGGCTGGCTGTTCTGAAGGGTTTTTTCTTTGCTACAGAAGATCCTGCAATCAGCCACCACTGTCATCTTCCATTGGGCATCGAGGCCTTGTGATGTTGCCGTGCTAATCAGTGCATTCAATTCAATACAGCGTAATTTTATTTATATAATACATGCATTATATAATGCATGTATTGTATTGTATAATAACATTAACACACACCAAATACATTATATATACTGCATATCTTATGAAACACCAGGAAGGAAGAAAGTCTGCATATTGAACTTTTTC
Organism: Aulonocara stuartgranti; assembly: GCF_965226115.1. Lineage (NCBI taxonomy): Eukaryota > Metazoa > Chordata > Actinopteri > Cichliformes > Cichlidae > Aulonocara > Aulonocara stuartgranti. Next base: position 9,524,605 of record NC_138956.1, on the reverse strand, counting down.
TAGGCATCTCTGAACCAGTAATACAGACAAATAATATTCATACCAGCCAAGCTTTTTCAAAAATACAGCTTGTGCTGACATGGCAAGATAAACTTCGAATCACTTGCCCATCAGCAAAAGGAAAGGCATCTGGAGAGGCTGAGGAAATACCATAAACATTATCACTCCTGGAAAGGTTTTTGCTCATCTCTGCTCTTTTATGGTGTAGAATTAAAGCTTTACTGTAGACATAAAGAGTTCCTCCTGCTCACCTGTCCTTACTCAGAGCGCTCTGTTTGGAAGGGCTGCCTGCTCGTCCTCTGACTCCTGAGGGAAAGGCCTCCAGTACTACCACTTGTGGCTTCTCAAGGAAGCACCAGCCATTGTGGACTCCAACATGAAGCCTCCTTTCCTGAATGACAACTGTCCTTATTGCACCATCTGATCCTGGTTGTAGCTAAGAATCGGTGAAGAAAAAAAGTAAACATATATTACACTTATAATCAATAAATATTAGTATTTTATTTTTTACATTATATTTTATGTCTTTGTAACAGTGTTAGGGACTTTGTTTCTTAGTTGAAATTGATTTATAACATGAAAGTTTCCATCAGCAGCCTTGTTTACTTATCCTATTAACAAATAATTTGCTAGCTCTATTAGTATTGTAATTAAGTATTTTATCATTAACAAAAATATGTGAAAGACATCATTCAAATAATAGTGTGTACTATTCTTATTTTTTCAGTTATATAGTTTCCTTTTGTTTAACAAACAAGTGCTGGCAGAAATGGCTTTGCCACCCTGTATCAGCTGCAGTTAATGCGCAGCTGACTGACAGCTGTTCAGTGACTGACTGTAAACTCTGTTACCCCGAAGTGCAACGCGACGCTGAACCTGCCTCTCCTCCCACTCTTTCCCATTTTTTCTTTCCAGTTCAATCTTTTCTCTCTCTCTCCATCACATCTGCTACTCCCACTCTCCCTTTTTTCCCTTCTCTTTTCGTTGTCATTTTCTCTTTCTGTCCCCCTCGCTGCTTAAAGCCTTCTCCATATCCACCCACACCTTCTCAATCAAATTAGCATATCAATTCAGCTTTGGGTTTTTTCTTTTAAAACAGCAACAGCAGAAACAGGAGCAGGAGTAACAGCCCAGCCCGCTTGGATAACTGTACGGCCCACATACATCACCGCTCGCTGCTGTTCTTCTCCTCGTGTTACATCTCTGCGCCTGCTGACTCCATCTCTGTCTCTGTCTTCATGTTTACTATCTACGCTCCTCTTGTTATCGTTGCTCATTCGCTCACTTACATTATCCAATATGTGCACAGCTCTATACCATATTTTTCTTTTGGTGATGGGGATGGAAGATTAAAGCTCTTTTGATAACCTCAAGTGACTCCTTTATTTCTCACTATCCTCTAACAAAAGAAACAAACAAAACACTATCCGCTTATTACAAGTGCTCTATTTTGTGATGAGAGAAAGCCTTGCTGTTACACATATACGGGCAACTAAAAAGCACATAAGATGCAGGTAAAAATGAATTAATGTGCCGAGTTTTCATGATGAATAATCAGCTTGTGGACCTAGCGTCTACAGTACATTTTAATAAGATTTCTTTTGTATTATTTTAAGATTTGGTGCCTCACTAAGGCAACACTGCACGTATAGTCGGTTTTCAACCGACTCAGCTCTTGCATAACTGTCCTCCAGCTGGATCACTTAGGCTAAGGCTCTAATCAATTACTGTTTGCTGTTTTTGAGTGCCAAGACTAAGATGTACTCACACAGAGGAGTCAACATCACATGGAAGTCAATCTCGTGCACCATGCATGCACAGTGACAAGCAAAACAATTAATAATTACCAAACAAAATTATGGAAGACTAAATTGCTGTATACAGTGGTGCAAGTGAAAGAAAAAAAAAACACAGTAAACTACATTTGCCTCATTTCTAACAAAGAAGTCCTGATTAAATAAACACTAGTTACCTTGTCCTGAAGTGTTTCTCTTTGTTTGTTTTTTGGAAAGCACAGTGCAGCAATGGCTAGAACTATCACCTCACGACAAGAGAGCTCTGGGTTTAAACCTGTTGGTTTAGAATTCACCATTCACATCTGTTCCAGTTCATCCTTCACCTCCTAGTATTGCCTGGTCTCACTCTTATGTTGCTGTCACCTGGAACTGCTACATCTATCATAATTTCTCTCTTATTCTTATTGTCAAGCTGTGTATGGTTGCTAAGCCAGCACTGCACCTGCTTATTACTTTCGAACCTGAAGTCCCACAAGAAGTTAGCTCAGCCATTTTCAAACACTTTTGAGTCTTGGGGACTTTTAAGCCATTTTTGGCACATATGTTCCTGTATGGTATTTCAGCCACATGCATGTGCATCCTAAACCCTAATATTAGGTGAGCGGCTCCGACTTCTCTTGAAAACCTGAAACGTGGATCCTATCTATGGTAGACTCTTGCATCTATGGATCTGGGACAAGAAGCTTTGTTGTAGTCAGTCCAGCCAATCTGTATCTTGTTCTTTGACCTTTTGATGTTGTTTAAAATGCTGTTTTGACCCATGCTTGTTTGTAGATTTGTGTGCCTACTCAGCACAGACGCTATGTTGCTTGCAAGGAGCATCTGGGTTGCAAAGAAGTATGTTACAGATTGATCAATAGAAGTATTTTGTTACCTTATTCAGAAAGTTTGAGTGGATTGGGCCAGATTTTGATTTTATCCAGCTCTTCGTGTCTGAGACCAATGGTTGGATGTGTGCATCGTGATGTTGACTGATTCTTGTTCTGGGAAGCTGCTGTAGGCTGAAATCCACCAGCCACTTGGCATTGGTATTGCGCAAGGGTCTTTCTCCCATATGGGTAAACTGCACAGTCATAGTCAAAATTTCAACCATTCATTTTGACTTCTACTGTATTTATTGTATATAGTATAGCTAAAGTTACTGTGTGGTTATATCGTCTTGGGAACAGAAGTATCCTTCTGTCTCAGTACAGCTTACCATTACAATTTTCTACTATAAACACCGAATTGTCTTTACATTACCCTATCTAACAAAATCATGCATTTGGCTTTCCTGGCAGTTGTCAGCACAAGTGTGACAGGATATCTGTAAATAATTGCTTTCTGTGACATCCAGATTATAATTATGATTGTCTTTTCCTACACAGTCTGTCTGCTCTCGCCTCTTTTCTTCACGGAAACCAGTGGTAGGGAAGATGACAGCGAAATGGCTTTGTCTTTTGTTGGACAGGTCTACCATGAAGTGTTTCAGAGAGAAAATAAAAGACAGACAGAGAGAAAGTTGTTTATAAGAGAACATCAGTTAAAGTGCTGCTTTCTGCTTTCTCCCTATCCATCTCCTCACACCCCTCCTCCAAGTTTCTCTTTCATTTCATTGTTCTTTTTCCTCACACCATCAGTTTCTCTCTCTCTCTCTCTCTCTCTCTCTCTCTCTCTCCCTACCTATCTTGCTCGCTATCCTCTTTCTTCTCCCTCTTGCCTCCGTCTGCTGCCGTCACAGATTTCTTCCTCCCTCGTCTGAAATATGAATATTTTAAAGCTAAGAAGCTTAAAGGGAACAATGAAATGGCCCCCAAGTTAAATTATACTCCATTTCCAGAGTCACAGAAGAGGGACTTTTCTGAGTGATGAGCACACCGGTGCTATGTGGGTGTTTCTTTCTCTTTTTCACACACATATATAAGCTTGTTGTCTCCTACTTTAGTGTCATATTTGATATTCCCCCTCCCCAGAGCTTGCTTTTACATTGCTGAACCAGACAAGTGCACTGTAACCAATCAGCACGGTCCCTTCAGCTGTCATAATGTACACTCGACATCTGTGTTTAAAAAAAGTGGAATTCATTTCTGATAACATGCCTAAATGCTGTTTTGTGTTTGTTGCATAAAGAGAAAGGGGGGAGGCAGAACAAGACTAATTTGCATGCTTTTGGATGCAGTTTGTTTTAGAGCTTTGTTAACAGCACAAACAAAAGCAGTGTGTTGTAAGGGTATGGTTGTAGTTGTATTTTTGTTGTCTTCTAATTAGACAAGTCGCCCTAATGTGGGAGTTGTAAGTGGAAACTAAGCATTCTGCTTATCCATCCATTTTGCATTGGAAAAACACAAAGGGTTGAAAATGCACTAGTGCCAGTGCACCACTATTATCTGTGATGGTTGGTCTCATGGCTGTTAGTCAGAAGTCCATCAAGAGTAAGCCAAAAGTGACTTGATACCAATAAAGCCTTTAGGGCTCAACAGAAATATTTTTTAAACTGCAAAACTCGCATTTCTAATGTGTCTGCAGTCTTGAGGAAAAATAATCATATTGCCTTGAAATCTGGGTTGGGGATAAAGCCCTCAGCAGAAAGTCAAAGATAACTCTGGTGGAAAACACATCTTATCTTGGAAAGAAAACCAAGTCAGAAAACAAAGACCATATATTTCTATGCACTGTAGTGAACAATAATGGCTGACAAGGGTTTGTAGTCCGCATGAGTGTGTACTTGACACATTTTTGCCTTTCTTATTTTCCAGAGTGTTTTTTTTATCATTATTTCCCTCTCTCATCTGTATCTGAATCCAAAATAAAATGGAAAAAAAAGCCTCTGAAGTGAAGAAGTGGAAGATTATGAGTATTAACACCTGGAAACAGCATTAACATTGTCACATATTAACAACAAAGATTTTCTTAGATTCAATTTAACGGCCCAACTCCAGGATGAGGCAAAGGAGACACAGGGGTGAGGATGAAATATTAGTAAGCAAAACTGATTTAGTTGGAGACATTGTAATTTGAATAAAATGGAGGTGCTGAAAAAGAAAGTCCTTTAGAACAAATTTAGAAATAATAGCAGTCAAAAAAGAAATGGAAAGCAGGAAGCAGCTGCTTTATTGTTCAATTTTAAGGGAAATGAGCGTAGTTTTTCAGAGAAGCCTAAATTAGTTTCTGAAGGTTATTTCTTTGTGCTTAAAAGGCAGGAGCAAGCTCTCCTCGGTGGCTAACACTAAGACATATGAAACCCAATATAGAAAATGGGTCTGATCCCAGTAATAATGGGATAGAAACTTTGTTAAAGGTCGTGACAGTTGTCCTGAACCCTCTTGACTGCTGCCAGTATAGCAATACTGGGTAACATCCAAGTCAAAAGACAAAAAAAAACCTTTGAACAAAGACAGAGGTTATAGTATTTGAGGGCTGGGGTCCTGCATAGCTTCTTTTTCCAATGGCTTCTATAAAAAACGCAAGCTTTTGACTTTTATGGTCAAAAGTTATCACTCACCCATCTAAATTACTGAATTCAGGTGTTCCACTCATTTCCACAATCACAGGTGTATCAAATCAAGCACCTAGGCATGCTGATTGCTTCCAAAAACATTTGTGGAATTCCAGGGTGGTACCGCAATAGGATGCCACATGTGCATGAAGTCCGGTCAACAGTCAACTGTTAGTGGTGTTATAACAAAGTGGAAGTGATTGGGAATAACAGCAACTCAGCCATGAAATGGCTATGTAAAATCACAAAACTGAGTCACTGAATGCCGAGGTGCATAATGCGCAGATTTTGCCAACTTTCTGCAGAGTCAGTCACTACAGATCTTCAAATTTCATGTGGCTCCACATTAGCTCAAGAACAGCACACAGAAAGTTTTGTGGAATGGGTTTTCATGGCCAAGCAGCTGCATGTAAGTGCAATCCAAGCTGCATCCAAGCCTTTTGTGCCACCAGTAGTGTAAAAGCACGCCGTCACTGGATTCTAGAGTAGTTGAGATGTGTTTTCTGGAGTGACGAGTCACGCTTCTCCGCCTTGCTGATGGATGAGTCTGGGTTTGGCAGTTGCCAAGGAAAGGGTACTTGTCTGAATGTACAGGGTGGGCCATTTATATGGATACACCGTAATAACATGGGAATGGTTGGTAATATTAAAGTCCTGTTTGTGGGACATTAGTATATGTGAGGAGGCAAACTCCTCAAGATGGGTGGTGACCATGGTGGCCATTTAGAAGTCGGCCATCTTGGATACAACTTTTGTTTTTTCAATAGGAAGAGGGCCATGTGACACATCAGAATTATTGGTGATGCCACAAGAAAAACAATGGTGTGAAATGGTCTTTTTCCTGGCACTTTCCTGGGCTGAACTTTAATAATAAAACCATTAAATATAATCATCGTCTCACTTAGAGGCAAATGCCTTCATTTTCATGTGACTGAAATGGTGCTGAAACCAAGCAGACCAGTGTTTTTCTTGTGACATTACCAATAAGTTTGATATGTCACATGGCCCTCTTCCTATTGAAAAAACAAAAGTTGTATCCAAGATGGCCGACTTCTAAATGGCCACCATGGTCACCACCCATCTTGAGGAGTTTGCCCCCTCACATACACTAATGTGCCACAAACCGGACTTCAATATCACCAACCATTCCCATTTTATTACGGTGTATCCATATAAATGGCCCACCCTGTATTGTGCCAATTGCAAAGTTTGGTGGAGTGGGGATTATGACGCGAGGTTGTTTTTTAAAAGTCGGGCTCGGCCCTTAAGTTCCAGTGTAAGAAATGCTGAATGTTTCAGCATACCAAGACATAATGGATAATTTTATCCTTCCAACTTTGTGGTAACAGTTTGGGGATGGCCCCTTTCTTTTATAACATGACTGTACAAAAGTGCAGAAAGCAAGGTCCATAAAGACAGAGAGCGAGTGTGGTGTGGAAGAAGTTGACTGGCCTGCACAGAGTCCTGACCTCAACCTGATGTAACACCTTTATGATGAATTAGCGCAGAGACTGCGACTTTTGCGTTCAACATCAGTGTCTGACCTCACAAATGTGCTTCTGAAAGAATGGTCAAAAAATCCCATTAACCACCCTTAACCTTGTGGAAAGCCTTCCTAGAATAACTGAAGCCATCATAGCCCAACATCATGTCAAACTTCATGGATTAACAATGGGATGTCACTCAAGTTTGTGTGAAATACGTGTGAAAGCATATAGCAAAGCAAAGCAAAGTGATTACTTTCAGCAACATAGTGCATTAAACTTTAAACTGACTGAAAACCACATCAATACAAGTCAGTTATGCAAACTATATTAAGATGAAGCCTAATAGACATTCCTGACATGAGTCGGAAAATCTACTACCAAACAAACCTAAAGGTAAAAGTATTCAAGTTCACATTACTTATTATCCAACCGTGTTATATCACTCAAAACCGGCTGTCATTACAGAGGTGCACAGTAATAATCATTTGAAGCTAACAGCACACATTCTGTGACAGTCTTTGGAAGCCATCATTAGTTATGACAGTGAAAGTGTCAGAAAGAGCTATGTAAAGAGCGAAAATGAAACCTGGAGAGAAGCAGATGGCACTTTCTCAGCTCCACACACCTGGCCAGTAACTGTAGGATGTGGGTGTGAATGTTCAGTGTAGAAAGTTACACAAATTATGATGCCAGTAATGAGTGGAGGAAGTTTCAGACACTGTTCATCCATTTGACAAGCAACTCTGGTATAGTTTACTAACACTTTAAGGCTGGGGGCAATAACATTCCCTATTGGAGCTACCTGCTGTAGTGACCTCTTGTGAATAAGAGTGCAGCTGAAAGTTACTTCTTCTATGCTGTATTTACATATTTTGATCAGGTTTCTCACTTGTACATTGATATTTATGCAAATGCTCAAAAATCCAAACAACAGTACATATGAGCAGCCTAGTGTGCAGTGTACTTTTAGCTTAAAAAAATAATGCCACAATGCCATTCACTCAGCTTGTTATCATCAGCAGCATTGCCAAAACCAACGTCTCCAACACCTCTATTTTCTATTAATATGAAGTTAATGTTAATTGTGCAACTAGTAATGAGTGAACAAGAATGTGGTTTCAGAAAGTCTTTTTCCTGGCACTTTCCTGGGCTGAACTTTAATAATAAAACCATTAAATATAATCATCGTCTCACTTAGAGGCAAATGCCTTCATTTTCATGTGACTGAGGTGCCAAAGCAGAGGCCAGCTGAAATATATAACTGGGAAAATATTTTTAATGACTATCACTCAAACACTAATTACATCTTTTCTTACTTATCTTGACAATACAATTAATAATAGTCCTCCTCATTCCCAATCATCCACTTTATCTTACACTGACTATCTGAAGGAAATGCAGCTGCTTGTTTGTGTGTTAGTGAAAAAAACAAACAAATGGGAACTTAAAGTATGGGGAGGATTAATTACTCAGTTTACTCAACTGAAAGTGTAGCAAATAGGCAAAACCTAAACTGAATGATTATTTGGGGGGACCAGCCAACGCATTCTCATCCCAAAATGTGAAATACTGACTTTTAGCTCAGATGCTATCAGCATCACAATGATATGCACAAGGTTACTGCTAGGAGGCGGTGAACTAATCCACTTCGCACAACAAATTCAGAGAAATTATTTGGGTGTTGGAATGATTTCTGGTGGAATAGAGGTGTATACATACAAGAAGCCACTCAAACATGTGGCGTTCAGAAAGTCAATAACATTTGGTGACTTCAGAGAACTACAAGTGAAGTAACAGCTGGCGATGCGAAATTAAACTTTTCAAAATGTTGCGACCAATCAAAGTGACTACTAGTCTGACCGAAGGATACCATTCATTGACATGACCGAATGGTGAACACATTAGAGGGCTATATAGGCAACCAGAGCCTGGAAAGTCCACTACCGGCCAGCCATCAGCAATTGTTGCATGCGTACTCACTTCCTATGTGAACACCCCTTATGTTTGCCAGAAGCCAGTTTGGTTCTTATTCCATTTGGGGCTTTGTTTTAGTTACTTTATCTTGTTTTTAAGGTTTAGGCAAAGGGACAATATTGTAGTTTGGGTTAACAAATAGCTTTTCAATAAATGTACTCTGCACATTGAAAAATTATACTTTACATCTAACTCCTAACGCATTCATAGTTGACCCATCTCAGTACTGCAATGAAACGTTTGCATCATGCCTGTACAAAAGGATAACTCCCAGAACTTTGATAAAATGGAAGAATTTAAAAACCTGTCAAAAGTGCAGGAATGACCATCATTTGCCTTTCAGACTATAGTATTATAATTTTTTTAATAGTTTTATAATAATGACAATTGTATTTATAAAGCAGATTTCATTACACGAAACTCAATCAGCTTAACACAGAAAATGAAGAAACATTAAAAACTGTGTAGGTTTACAGTGCCTTAAGGTAGCAAAAACAGCAAAACACAACAAAAGAACAAAACGTATTAACTGTAGGCATTAATGTTTCTGTAATGGTTACTCTACGATTACATGCTTCAGAAAAGATGTGTGTTGTTTTGTTTTTTAACTGAGGACAGACGACCACAAATATAAGAAATGCGTGTTGGGTTCTGGCAAAAAGGAGACTTGGAATATTTTCAATCAAGTAAAGTATAATGCAATTAACTGATTTTTATTTGTATATAACAGCTCTGTCCAGAAACTAGGAGCACTTTTTATTGAAATGTAACTTGGTACCAATTTAGATAAAATATAAAAGGTAATTAATGGTCTATGTTTCATTATTACTACAACTTTAAATTTCCATTAAAGAAAAGTTTAAGAAAAATATATTACGTGACAAATACTGTAATTAGCAGGTTTCAGATTGGCCAAGAATATTGCGATTGTTTGTTATTTAATATTTTCCTCCATCTATGTATATATTCCTCATGAATACAGAAAAATGGTTCTTTACTGGTTTCAGGACAAAATAATTAAAAGCAAAACCACCTTTATAGCTTTTGCAGATTTTTTCCCCTGATGCTTCTGAGGTTTTTTTTTCTGCAAGGCACCATTAAAAGCTGTCAGCTATTAATCAGTAAGTTTTCATGTCAGTACTTTGTGAAATCAATGTGTAGGCTGTTGTAACAGGTAATAATAACTCTACAGATGGCAACTGTCATCTCAAGGGGCGTGTGTGAGTGTGTGAAAGAGAAATGGCAAGAGAGTGTGAGAGAAAAAAAGCAGTTGAAATTATGTCCCACAAGAGTTTTGTATAAGCCAATTACCAAGTCAGTTATACAACTCCAGCATATTTCTCTTACCTTTGAAAACCGGCAAACAAAGGGAAACACTTCTGAGCTTTTATGATCATACACTTCTCACATAGCCAGGGAGAAGATGCGAGCTGGTAATTTACCTTTTTTTTTCATGTTTTAACCTGTTTGATCTGTGCAATCAGGGCACACACCTACAATAGAAACCTTTGTTTTGTTTTTTGAAAGAGTCATGTAATATAGGCAGATCAAGCTTCACACACCTTTAAATCAAATGCATCCATGACCTGTGTTCATTTTCACCCATATCAAGACAGTGTGTGAGTGAGTGAGTGAGTGAGTGAGTGAGTGAGTGAGTGAGTGAGCGAGTGAGTATGTGCTCCTACCCACGCAGTGGATGTTAGCTCCCCCATATTGAGGGTGAGTCATTCGTGGCAAGAAACAGTAGCAGCATCATTAGCATGCTGCTCTCATCCTCCCACTCCCCTACTCCTTAACAAATTTTAACTGGCACAGAGCTTCCACCGATAAATCACTGTTGCCCGACCGCTGAAACACTTCCATAATTCACCAACCAAAAATATTGAGTCAAACACACACTCATACTGCTCCCTTTCCGTTCCCCTCCCCATTTCATTCCATTTGTCCCTAAGCGTAGCGTAACACTTTCAACCACAGCACATGGAGTTCTACACCATCATGATCACATTATGTTGTCTCACAGTTGGTCCGACTTGGAAGGAACCCCTTAATGCTGAGTCCAACTATGAGCACCAACAGCACAAAAATATGTGATATCATATCATAACTTTAAAGGATAAGGTTGTTTCTCACTGACAACACACACCAGGAAGAAAAAGTCCATTTCATGTTATTTTTTTAACCCTAATCTCTCTGTAGTACTCAGATCCAAGCCTAATTATTTATATTGTAGACAACTGTTTTTTTGTTTTTTAATGAGTCACAATTCAGAATTTTCTTTGAAATTTGTTAGGGACAATTTTAACCTCAGTATTAACAGTACCAAAGGATCATCTGTGTAACTGTGTGTTCAATATATGTGCTTAAGTAGTGTCGCACCACAGAGCTTCATTTTACAAAATTAAAAACGAGGATTTGGCTGCTCATGCAACACAGAAGAATTAATACATTGTGAGTTTTGGCATTTTTAGTTGATTTGGTAACAAACACAAAAAGGAAATTTGTTTTGGTTATGAAATGTCTGTGTGTTATTTGTCTGTGATTTACAGCTCATATAAGGCCCTTTTAACACCACTTAGATCCCAGTCACACAGGCCTAAAAAGACTGGTGGGTCACATGGCAACTGCTCGGTAAAAACGAATATTCCCTAAACATTTGAGTAATTGCTGAGACTGCTGCCCATTACTCTCATTAATTCCTAAGCCCCAGTCACACAGCCTTAGAGACCAGTCAGTGACTCCATGGTAACCATCCATCACTAGGGAAAAATGTGTATTCCGCAATCAGGTTGCGAGTTGTTGCAGACGGTTGCTGGCTCTTGCTAGATAAAAAAAAAACAAAAAAACAAAGACTCAGGTAGAGGTATGTGGTGCTGCAACGAAAACCCTCATATGTCTTGATGCATTCTCAATCATCCAGGCAAGTAAATCTCCAAAGGTTGATTCTGTTCATCTGGACGTAGCGTTTTCAGTGGGAGAAACGTTTTGTCACTCATCCAAGTGACTTCTTCAGTGTCAGCTGACTGCAGGTTTCTTATATCCTATAAAACAGTACATTTGCATAATGACTGAAATCGGCACACTGAAGGAACAATGGACCTCCCAGCCCAACAACAGCTCTGCAGCGACAGTGCATAAAGCAGGCTTAGTGGAATATCATCGATAAATGACATTTGATTCTCGTGTTCCAATTTCTGAATAGTTTATCTTACAGTGTCACAGTCAGCGGTTTTGACACATATCTGACTCACACTGGTCAACTATCCTTAAGTGACATCTGTGCTCACTAAAATGGATTTTCTGGAATTTACATAGTCCCATTTACAGTCCTCACTGGAGGCTTGGCAGCATGTAATCAATAAATGACCACAGAATGTAACACTTTAATTTCTCTATCTGGACTCAGTTTATTTTACATTTCCATACTGGCTATTCAAATTCTATAAAACTAATACTTAAAAAATTTAAATGCAATACATTGTTTTGTAAAAAATACATATATATTTATAATGATTTTCCTTGCATGTTTAGAGACCTTTTAAATGCAGGTGAAAGAGTGAAATCAGTGTTTTTGCAGAATTTTTGTTTTTCAGGAGAGCTTTATTGTATTGTATGGTATTGCATGTCATCTGAAACAGTGTTCAAAGACACTCAGAGGGATTTTAAAATAATTCATGACAGAGAGAAAAGAATCAGTTGAAAATCAATTAAATAATAATTTCTTGATGATGTTTAAAGTTTATCTGTTTCCTGATTCAACAGCTGGGCATTTCTTGTCTTGTCTGACTTACAGTGTCTATAATCAGTTGCAGTCTATCTCCTCTAATGATTGGATCGTCAATCACTACGAAGACCTGGATCCCATGAATATTTTATGCTCGCCAACTGCATTAAACCATGTTCTTTTGCGCTGCATCAGTTACATGGGTAAGTGGCCTGCAGTCAAACTGGGTTTCCTTGGAGAACAATGTGCAAGAACGCTGCTTTTGTTCAGAAATGTTCAAACAAAAAATGCTTCTTTTTTTCTTCTTTTAAATACTACCGCGTCCACAGGGGCAGTCCTACTTTGAGTGAATTTTCTTCTTTTAGGACAAATGAAAACTTCCCCGAGCTTTGTTGCCACAGTCTTTCTCCGTTCATTAAATCAGCCTAAGGCGTTTTGTTCTGCTTGCGGCGCGGCATTGGTCCTCCCCTGCTCTTCTCCTCCTCTTCATCATCTTCTGTTCTATCTGCTCTTTTGATCACAAGCTAAAATGTTACATACATTCTGACAGGATCTCAGGCCCTTTCAACAAGCGCAATAGGTTTTATTGAAGATATAGGTGAGCGGGTGCTACAGGTCACTGGAGGTGTAAGCCTTTGGCTTTGGGGAATGTAGACAAATTCAAGCATCTCTGAAGAGTAGTGTTAATTTTTTCTCTCTCCCTTTTTCTTTTTAAACAGGGGGTCAGAGTGTGTTTGAAGAGGTCCAAGACTGCAATTTAAATTAATCTTGTGCTCATTAAACTGTTATATAAAAGTAAAGTAGCTACACTAGTCCACATAAAAAAGCACATCAACTAGGGCACAGGCTGTATAATATATGGGAAAGTGGACTGTAGAAAGAAGCAACACTGGGATAGTTTATTGAGCTAAAAATAGAAATACTTATGGGGAGATTAAGTGAAGACGATATGTTAGACAAGCAGCCAGTATAAGGATTTTGTCTCATGCTGTACTGTACATTCATCTGCTTCCCCATTCCTTTTCATTTTTGCTATTCCATTCCTGCCTCAGTATCATTTAAGCACGCTAGCATGGAGTCACACACATTCACTCTCTCTCACACACACACACAGACACAACGGTAAAACCAAGTTGGCGTGTGAGGTGTCAGCATCACTTCAGAGACAGCTTGATGACAATCCAGCTGGAGTCACACTTTAAAGGTCACACACAGATCACACACACACACCCTTTCTCTTTGTCTGTCTGTCTTTCTCTCTCTCTCTCTCTGTCACACACACACACACATGCGGACACGTTTTAATTAAAAGCTGCAATCAAGCTGACTTCTGCATGTATTAACACCTCTTGCAGACGTGAGAATGTCGTCATATTGCTGAAGTTATAAAAGTCTGGAACATTTAACTCATCTACGCAACATAGGCTGGTTATGAGGACCTGCAAAGAACATCTCACCAAGGAGGGGAAAAAAGTGTGAACGCCAATATGAGAAAATTAGTCATGCTAGCATGACACTTTGCTCACAGAGAAAAAGTTGTAGTCTACTTTCCCATATTTACACTTAGGTACAGAAATAAAATATACAGAAATAATTTCAAACTGTATGCATGCAACAAAAACTGGATTGAAATACAAGAAATATCCTTGGAAACGAGAAAGGGGACAAAACATAAAAAGGACAGAGCTGCCTGTAAATGCTTAATGATTGAAGTGCCAAAGGGAATAGGCCTGTTTGGAAAAGAAAAAAAAACTGGGTTAGTCTTTTTTTTTTCAGTTTTTACTGAAATATGTTTCATTAATGCAAAAGTAGTGGAGACAAAATCCTAACTGACTGTTTGATTGTACAGATCAATCAATAATGTTCTAAAGGGAGGTTTAGGGCTGCATGACCTGCATATACAAGCGTATGTAAAACCTTGTGAAATTACAGGTCCTTAGCTCCACTAGCATTCTCTTCAATCTTCCATCATCACAAGCTGACTGTTGTGCTGGCAGTAGGTTTTGTACCTTGATACCTTTGGTCGAGTTTACAACAAGACTACTGAGATAAGAACCACCATCCAACTATAAGTCAGCCAAAAAAATAAATGAATAAATAAAATATTTATTCTTCTGTGGATCTTTTGCATTATTGAGATTCTACACAGTTCTATCCAAAAGGAATACAACTTCTATGTAAAAAATTAGACCAATATTTATACTCGCTGGTATATAACAACTATAAACCACCTTTTTATGGTATGAAAAATAAGCATCTAGTTTTCACTCAAAATGAGAAAAACACTTGCCATATTTTTTGTCATTACTGAATTACAGTGTCCTGCTATGAATGCACCAGACCAGAACCTAAAGGAGCATTATCATTAACAATGCGTAACATAGCAACGATTTGTCACAATCGTCGGTATTTTACACGATGGGATGAGAACGTGTTGTGAAATTTAAATGCTTCACTGTTCTTCCTATGCTGCTGTTAAGTGGCCATGTCTGTATGTCTGAACCTTTTTCCACCGGTTGTTTATAAAAAAAAATTTGTTTGTGTTGGCTTGTTCTTGTCACAGTACACGCATGCGTAAAAACCACAATGAGTTTGGACCTTTGTTTTCACGCTGTTATACAGATGTTGGTCCCCAGTGTCAGAACAGAAATTGTGCAAAATGTCTTTTAAATTATGCTGTCCCATTGTTTCCGGAGTAATCTACACGGGGACCTGAACTTGTCGTAACACATTACTGTGGGATGATTTACAAAAAGTTTATATTGTTCCCTTTTTCAGTGAGATTGCTCTTGAATTTTTACTTTATGACATATTACTGCATATGATGTGGATGCTGTGTTTATTTATTTGTGCTGTGTGAGAGTTGCATTTGTGCGATTTCTTTTGCTAATAATCTGCTGTCCTCTTGGCCAGGTAATTTATGAAAACAGATTTTTTTGATCTTAGTTAGGCTATTACATGGAATGAATAAGATACTGATTATTTAACATTAACATTATAATGCAACTGTGGATTAAAAGTACAACGTCCCTGCACTGGAAAAAGTCAGCAAATGTTTTGGGCCATTTCTAATCAGATTTGATTGATAAGTACTGTTATTTTCATTTGTTTTTTTTATTTTGGTTTAAAATTCAGTTTAATTTATTTCAGTTTTCAGATTAGTTTTGTTTTGATTTTAGTTTTAATTTTGGCTATTGATGGCATTTGTCAGCTTTTAAGATTTAGAAAGTCAATAACAGTACAAGAAATACAATAGACCAAACACTTGTCCTGTTTGTGTTCACAGATTTTACCAACACTGAGTTTTTCAGTTCTGCTGACTACCTAACATTGTTCTATACATGCAGTTTTACACACAACCGAATTCTTAAAAAAGAAGATAAACACCCATAGTGTTTTCAAGATGGCTACGATTGACAAGATCTGCCTTCTTGAAGAATTTTGGTTATTCCATCACAGACACACTTACAACAGCTCCTACTATTTGCTCCACTTAATCAAATCTACTCTCCTTTAGTCCCCTGTGTTTGAGTTTGGGGATTAAACCCAGCAGTATCAAAGAGCAGGCAGAGAGGGATATGGAGTGACAGTGTTGTCATATCAATTCCCATCCTTACTGGAGACACATCTCACTTAGGCTGAAGTGAACAGATAGGGCCTGTGCGAAGCCATTGTACATATAATTGCTAGTCCAAAGCTGCACCTGTCAAATACGGTTAACCATCTGGGTTTCCACAGACAAGAAAAAAAGAAAAGAGGATAGATAAGCTCCATTTAGTTTGGGAGGTGATGTGGCTTAAATTGCAGTGGCAGCTGTAAAAGGGCTCTGGCTCGCACACTAAAGAAACGGAAAGTGAGATAGAGGAAAGTAGGCCGGAGAAAATAATCTTGGCAGAGGTATGTCAAGGCCATCCTGGTCATCTTTAATTTGAGGAGATTGGTGAATGGCCACCTCACAAGAATGAAATCAGGACTGTACGTATGCATCGTACATGTATCTTCATAAAAGGGAACCGTAAGGCAATTTGCTTTTCCCAAGTAAGCACCACATATACTGTACATTTAAAGGAAATAGGATGTAAGATGAGGAAAAGACATGCTTTATGAGTATATAGTTCAAAATGACACTTTGCCAGTATATTTTTTATCAATGGAATATCGTTTTTGACTGCAGTAGCAATTTAAATGCTTCCAACTGCAGAGCTCCGCATGAGAATATGGACTTTAAAGAAGATGAGACACAGATCTGTGTATTTTATGAAAAACAGTCATCTAACCTTCCCTGATGTGTCATCTGCAAAAACTATCAAGACTGTGTGTGTGTTATGAAAGCTTGGCCTTACTGTGTTCTGGCAGTCAGCATTGATCAGCTGCAGCAGCTGGCTCTCGAACTTCTCCAGGGACGGCTGAAGGGAGATGGTAAGTCTGTTCAGGGTGAAGGGCAGCGTTTTGAGCGTCTGAGGCTTCAGCAGAACATCTCCTGATGACAGCGTGAACATAACATCAACTGACACACACGCCTCAATATTTACACGATTTTCCTCAGTCATATTTAGAGTGCTTTCCTAGACTAAATTGATTTCTTCCCTGCTCTGTTAAATGTGTTTTCCGCTCAGAAAATGTCTGTTCCATTTAAGATAAGATAAGATAGAACTTTATTAATCCCTCGGGTGGGTTCCTCTGGGAAATTCGACTTCCAAAAAGCACAGCAACGACCGAAGTTACAGTTGGACTACTGTGGAGGAGAAAACACCATCTAGTGTAATACATGCAAGCTACAAGTTCTGAAATACATTTCAGTACAGTTTGTTCATGACCCATTTGTAAAATTAATTTTCCATCATCCCCAGAAAATGGCATCGGAGAAGTTCGAGAAACATGAAAGACTGATTTCAAATGAAAATGCACAGCTTAAAAAAGCAGAATCACTGTGTGTATACTCCGTGTTTAATATATAAAAGTGAATGATATGTGCAACAAGCTTATTCTGGATTTTTTTCAGTTTTATGAAAGATTTATTAAAATTCTCTTCACATAAAGTAAGGACAAAACATTATGTGCAATCCTGGCAGATCAGCCAATCTCAGTGCCGCATCAGCTGATGACTCTGTTGACACCTTTCTAAAATCCAAATCAGGATATCTGCAAGCTGCTTTACGATCCACCTCCACCCTAGCTTCTGTATTCATGCTTTATTGCACCTAATCCACATCTGTTGTTCTTGATACATTCTCTGTTCTGTGCCTGCTGATGTGTTATCCGCACCTTTAGGCTCTCATGTGTGCATGTGGAAACTGAAGAAGGTCCCATAACAGAACCAAGTAAACTACAACTACAAACTACAGATAGAAATATGGGCCTATATGTGCTAATTGTCTTTGTAGTCCAGTTTAATTTGCAGTAGTTTCTGAAGCATCACATAAGCTACCTTACAGCCATCAAGGAAAAAGAATTTCATAACATTTGGAAGGTTCAGTGTCTCCTGATGTCAGCTGAGAATTACAGCTGTCAAGATTGATGAGCTGAAAAAGACAGTCTGAAAATTCCAGCTTTCATCGAAATTGATTCCAACCAAAGCGTCTGACAGGAAAGAGCGACAATCAGCGAGTGAGTCAGTTGGTCAGTTGTGCAGCTGCAGCTCAGAATTTCGAGCCAGCTGTCCACTAATCAAAAGTTCTATCAGCTCCTTCAGTCCGCATGCCAATTTGTCCTTGAGCAAGATATTTAACCCCATAAAATTGCTGTACTGAATTATTTCTTCTTACATTTAAAAACAATATGTAACATTTAAAGGATCTACATTATACACTGCAGTTATGGTCAGAGGTTTACATACACTAATCCTGGGCATGAATGACATTTGTATTTGAGGCCTTGAATGATTTCTTTGAACTGTCTGTTTAAGGCACGATATGCTAAAGGAAACTTAACCAAATATTAGAGGAGTCTATATAAGTATTTGAGTCTGTATGTATAATTTTAACCCTGTGTGCATTATAGAAAATACAAAATATATTCAAACTCATGCAACCATTTTTTTTGTTTTTCATTAAATTCATTCATGCTGTACAATTATTATATCGTGGGAAAAAAAATTATCATGATATTCATGTCCATGATGAGTATGAAAATGTCTGACCACAACTGCACAAACAGGACTTAAAACACATCATATAGAACAAACTGAGGACTTAAAAGTATGAAAGTGGTTAATATGTACTTATCAGCAAGTAATATAACACACTTCCAAGCAAGGGAATTTTTCAGTAGCTCAGCAGTCAGGAAAATAGTGACTGCCAGGACAGCAACAGAAAGGTTTCTGTCCTGGTTTGACATATTAAAAAGAGCTCAAAGACATGCTGCTATATCTCGCCCCCCTACATGGTCTAAGACAATTGAATCTAAGCTGGCTAACATCTTAACAGACAGATTTTGGCTGCTTGTGGAAGATGGATAGCCGTCATTTTCTGAGATATTGAGAATTTTCAAATCACATAGAAATATATGCGGCATCTAACACACTATCCCTGGTATACATCAACACAATGTTCCTTCAGCCCTGTATTGCATGTCTGTAACTGACTTGAAATAAGAGGTCATAATTAAGCTAGTTACAGATATACACACATACACACACACACACACACACACACATACATACACATAAAAAAAAAAAAAAAAAAACACCCAGCACGCCCCTGCGGGCGGTTTATCCTTCAAGCTCGGGTCCTCTACCAGAGGCCTGGGAGCTTGAGGGTCCTGCGCAGTATCTTAGCTGTTCCCAGGACTGCGCTCTTCTGGACAGAGATCTCCGATGTTGTTCCTGGGATCTGCTGGAGCCACTCGCCTAGCTTGGGAGTCACCGCACCTAGTGCTCCGATTACCACGGGGACCACCGTTACCTTCACCCTCCACATCCTCTCGAGCTCTTCTCTGAGCCCTTGGTATTTCTCCAGCTTCTCGTGTTCCTTCTTCCTGATATTGCTGTCATTCGGAACCGCTACATCGATCACTACGGCCATCTTCTTCAGTTTGTCTACCACCACTATGTCCGGTTGGTTAGCCACCACCATTTTGTCCGTCTGTATCTGGAAGTCCCACAGGATCTTAGCTCGGTCATTCTCCACCACCCTTGGGGGCATCTCCCATTTTGACCTCGGGACTTCCAGGTTATACTCGGCACAGATGTTCCTGTACACTATGCCGGCCACTTGGTTATGGCGTTCCATGTATGCCTTGCCTGCTAGCATCTTGCACCCTGCTGTTATGTGCTGGATTGTCTCTGGGGCATCTTTACACAGCCTGCACCTGGGGTCTTGCCTGGTGTGATAGACCCCAGCCTCTATGGATCTTGTGCTCAGAGCTTGTTCTTGTGCTGCCATGATTAGTGCCTCTGTGCTGTCTTTCAGTCCACCTTTGTCCAGCCACTGGTAGGATTTCTGGATATCAGCCACCTCCTCTATCTGCCGGTGGTACATACCGTGCAGGGGCCTGTCCTTCCATGATGGTTCCTCGTCTCCCTCCTCTTTCTTGGGTTTCTGCTGCCTGAGGTATTCACTGAGCACTCGGTCAGTTGGGGCCATCTTCCTAATGTATTCTTGGATGTTCGTTGTCTCATCCTGGACTGTGGTGCTGACACTCACCAGTCCCCGGCCCCCTTCCTTCCGCTTAGCGTACAGCCTCAGGGTGCTGGATTTGGGGTGAAACCCTCCATGCATGGTAAGGAGCTTTCTTGTCTTTATGTCAGTGGCTTCTATCTCCTCCTTTGGCCAGCCTATTACCCCAGCAGGGTACCTGATCACGGGCAGGGCGTACGTGTTGATGGCCCGGATCTTGTTCTTACCATTCAGCTGACTCCTCAGGACTTGCCTGACCCTCTGCAGGTACTTGGTGGTTGCAGCTTTTCTAGCGGCCTCTTCATGGTTCCCATTCGCCTGTGGGATCCCCAAGTACTTGTAACTGTCCTCTATGTCTGCAATGTTGCCTTCTGGTAGTTCAATCCCCTCAGTTCTGACTACCTTCCCTCTCTTTGTTACCATCCGACTACACTTCTCCAGTCCGAACGACATTCCAATGTCATTGCTGTATAGCCTGGTAGTGTGGATCAGTGAATCGATGTCTCGTTCACTCTTGGCATACAGCTTGATGTCATCCATGTACAGGAGGTGGCTGACAACTGCTCCGTTCCGTAGTCGGTATCCGTAGCCAGTCTTGTTAATGATCTCACTGAGGGGGTTCAGGCCTATGCAGAACAGCAGTGGGGACAGAGCATCTCCTTGGTAGATCCCGCACTTGATGGTGACTTGTGCTATGGGCTTGGAGTTGGCCTCTAGTGTTGTACGCCACATCCCCATTGAGTTCCTGATGAAGGCTCTTAGGGTCCCATTGATCTTGTACAATTCTAGGCATTCCAGTATCCAGCAGTGGGGCATTGAGTCATAGGCCTTCTTGTAATCAATCCAGGCAGTGCACAGGTTGGTCAGTCTGGTCTTGCAGTCTCGGCTGATTGTTCTGTCTACCAGTAGCTGGTGTTTTGCGCCTCTGGTATTCTTGCCAATTCCTTTCTGTGTCCCGCTCATGTATTGACCCATGTGCCTGTTCATCTTAGCCGATATGATGCCTGACAGGAGCTTCCATGTAGTACTGAGGCAGGTTATTGGTCGGTAGTTGGAGGGGACCGGTCCCTTCTTGGGGTCCTTGGGGATCAGGACCGTCCGGCCTTCAGTTAGCCATTCCGGGTGTCTCTCGTTAACTAGCAGCTGGTTCATTTGTGCTGCCAGACGCTCGTGGAGTGCAGTCAGCTTCTTCAGCCAGTAGGCGTGAACCATGTCGGGCCCTGGTGCTGTCCAACTCTTCATACTGGAGACCCTTTCTTGGATATCTGCCACTGTGATGGTTACTGGACCCTGTTCAGGGAGGTCGCTGTGGTTTGCCCTCAGATCCTCTAGCCACTGAGCATTGCCGTTATGGGTTGCGTCCTTCTCCCATATGCTCTTCCAGTATTGCTCCGTCTCCAGCCTTGGTGGTGCTGTTCTCTTATTGTTCCCTTGCCACTGAGAGTACACCTTTGCTGGTTCTGTGGAGAACAGCTGGTTTATTCTCCTGCCTTCTATCTCTCTGGTGTACCTCCTCAAGCGGCTGGCCAAGGCTGTGAGTCTTTGCTTGGCAGTTTCCAAGGCCTCAGGTATGGACAGCTTGCTGTATTTCTTAGGCACCTTATTTGTCACACCTTGCTGCAACTCCGTTAGTTGGCTAACCTCCCTCCGTGCTACTTTGATCTTGCCCTCTAGCCTCCTTCTCCATGGAGGGTACTGCCCCTTGTCGCTGTTCAACTTGTAGCCAAGCATCTCACTGATTGTATTGTATTGTAGATCAGCTTGTTAGTGTCGGTAATAGTGGTTGTAGGTATTGCCCGTAGTGCTGCATTAACATCATCTAGCAGACCTTCTGAGGGTACTTCACGTAATCTTGGTAACCGGCTACGGGGGATCCAGGTTTCAAGCTTGGCCATGATCCTATTT
Organism: Aulonocara stuartgranti; assembly: GCF_965226115.1. Classification (NCBI taxonomy): domain Eukaryota; kingdom Metazoa; phylum Chordata; class Actinopteri; order Cichliformes; family Cichlidae; genus Aulonocara; species Aulonocara stuartgranti. Next base: position 9,502,628 of record NC_138956.1, on the reverse strand, counting down.
TTCAGGTCAGTTCCTCTCGCACTCAACGATCCTTCTCCTATCGCACTTGGGGCTATGTACCCAATCTCGGGTGGGGGTGATGATATCGCCCCCCTGACCTGGCGTCCTGACTCCTCCTTGCCGTAGCATTTGTGTTGTACCTCGTCAATCTCTAGCTGTGAGAGCAGTCCCTTCTTTCGAATGTTGGAACACTGAGCTACTAGTTGTTTCGCCGTCATTGTGGATGTTGGGTATCGAAGAATCCATAGGTCCCTCATCCTATTCATGTAGCCCCTTCCGCCGGGGTTACTTGCGTAGTAGCATTCCAACAACGCCTATATATATATATATATATGTATATATATATGTGTGTATATATATATATACGTATATATATATATATATATATATACATACATATATATATATATATATATACACACACATATATATACATACATATATATATATATACATATATATATATATATATATATATATATATCTATATATATATAGATATATATATACACATATATATATATATATATATACACATATATATATATATATATATATACACACATATATATATATATATATATATATATACACACATATATATATATATATATATATATACATATATATATATATATATATATATATATATATATATATATATATATATATATATATATATATATATATATATATGATATTGTTGATTATCATATTCCCTTCTTTGTCATAGGCGTATCCATGAGCTGGATCAGGAATTTCAGTCCTTTTTTAGTACATCTATTTCTTTAATGCTTTGTGGAAAGCTTTCTAATCCCAGTCACTGGAATATTTAAACCAGAGAAAGACTGAAATGCTTCTGTCAGAAAAACCAGACAAAAACAGTTTCCTTTTGGATACTTGGCATTAATTGAACCCGAACTGAATGAAGAAAGCACTGCAGCAAACAGACGAGGTAAGAAAGTCTGAATCCACAATCACCCCTTTCAGACACAACAAAGAGTAAATAGCCAGTGTGATTGTAATCTCTTCAAGAGTAATGCAGCCACTGAGCATTTCATTGCAGCCCTTGTCTCAGGAGCGCAGAGTTGGACTGTTCTGAATGCAGTGTGAATATCAAGCCAGTGGCTGTGGTCTTAAAAGGCAGCTTAGGTCTCTGCTGCTCACAGCCCCAGAACATGAAGAGGATTAGCCTGCTACCATACCTCCCACTGACTCCCAATGATTATAGCTCTGCACTGTCAGACTTCATTACATTCCCCCTTAGAAACTCACTTTCTAAGTACTGCAGACATTTCAACTTCTGATGGAACTAAGTTTGTAAAAAAGGGAATAACTATGATGAATGTCCCGTATGTTATTGTGACAGCTTGAAGGAGAAAAGTGAGAAGCGGTTGATCTATATAATATAAGATCAGACATGACATGTTAAATGATTTTGACTGAGCAGTGTCATATTACTCAGGTGACATCACTCCAACTCTAAACTCACTGGGGTGTTGAAAGGGGACAAAATGTGCAACAAGTACACACAATCTGTAGTACACATGAGTGCAGGTACACCCAATAAAATTCTCAATCTGTCACAATACTTTACTAACTGGTAAGTAGCTGCACAATTATGCTCTTTAGGCTCACTTTTGCCCCTTTTACTTTCCACTGAACTAAGGTGTTGAGGCCTCAGTCCCCCAGGCCTAACCCCCCGATCTTGCTGCAGTTGCTAGGTGAAATCGGTCACAAAGAGGGTGCTACAACAAAAACCTCATGATTGCTTTGGATACTAGAAAATTGCAGCAGCCACTCATTTACATGGAAGAGGCCAACTTGTTTGTAAACTACTGCAAAAGTTGAAAAGGTTGACTGAAAAAAAAGAATGTTTGCTGTAACTTCCCACTAAAGCTAACATGTTTCAAAAGGTGCAACATTTTTTTTGAAGGTTAACGGTCTCTGTTTTTTGTTTGTGTAACACTTTTCACTTTCACTACTGTTCTGAAACTATTTAGCAAGTGTTTGCAGACAAGCTGGAATCCTTCTTGAAGAATGTGAGTGACCACAGCAATTTGCTAGTGAGCAAAGCAATTGCAAGGAGTTTTCCATGAAGCATCATATTCTTCTGTGCAACCAACTTCACCTAGCAACACCAAGCAACCTGCAGCAACCACTCGCCAGCCAAATGAGGATTACGCATTTTTCTCTTGTGACCAGTTACCAGATGGTCCTAAACACTCTCTAGGCTTGTGGTGTGTTTGGGGCTTTATCCTTCTCTCTGAAATTTTATAAGGTCTTGTACTTCATAAGTGAACTGACGCTTTAAGATGGGCAAAGGCACACCACATTAACAGCCAACCTTATTGGGGGGGGGGGGGGGGGGGGGGGGTGTCTGTAGAAGCATATATTGAATAAATGAGTAAAAGGCAAAAGTAGGCTGATTAGTCAAGACAATGACTAACAAGTAACTTCTCCTGCTCACAGGCCTCATGACAGTCATTAGGATTTAATGTGTTTAAAATAATCTTAATGAGAGTAACAATCCAGCCACATAAGCTGAAGGCAAACAATTTGAATTCACCCAGCTGTAAAAACCAAAACTCAGACTTACAGATATTCAATTCATTAGGGAGCTTTCGTCTTACGCTGATCTCAAAACATATCAATATTTTTCTAAAGTAGTTCACACAATGAATATTCATACGTATTTTAACTGACATGCTGCTTTGTACTCTTGCAGGCTGACATATTAACACAAACTCTGACGAGGAGTGCATAACTAAGTACACGTGAGTACTCCTCGCTATGTACTAGATGCGCCTGCTCCCAGTCATTCAAAACATGTACAGTATCTCACATCGATAAAAAAGAAAGCTTAGATGCTGTCCCTACTTGTGAAAACTGTCGTTTCCACAACACACTGCTTTCCTCCCGAGGTCCTTACATGCACATAAACTTATGTCATAAAGTTTATTGAACTCAAATAGGCACAGAATCAACTTTTCTTTCTTCAGTTTTGGTACATTGTGTGGTTGAATTTAGAACAGCTCTAGGCTTCATTTCTTTTGGTTGCATGAAGGTATGTCACAGTATGTAGCAGTCAAAGTTGGGTGAGTGACAATTATTGTTTGGTGGTGCAAGCAAAGGAAAAGAATGGGTTTCAGGGCGCAGCATGTCCTATTTAAAAGGCCCTTAAGATCCTAAAATTTCTCAGTGATGTAAAGTTTACCTGTCGGGGAAGCTACTAGTCCAGGAATGTTCTCTTCCCCGGATACAAGGACATTCTCTGGAAAGAGGTGCAGGACAGAATCCAGTGCAGGATGTTTTTTCAGGACACAGGCCAAATGTGCTCCTTCAATAATCTTCAACATATTATGATCTGCAAAAGGAGACATACAGCAAATTTACGTTGAATGTTCTGCACGCATTTCATGACAAATAGGCAAACTCTTCTTCTGAATCCAAATGAGAAAGATGTGCTGTTTTACCCTGTCATTATCCTCAAGTTCCCCAGAAAAATGTTATCCATCTCCTTGGCACGATGCAATCTAATATTTCTCCAGAAGCAGGGATTCACCTGACACCCAACACACATAGACGCTTTCATTTTTCAATATTCCATTTTTGCTGTTCGTGACTTATGTGCAATGTTCCATTACACTCCAAGCATCATTTTCCAGGGCTGAAACTGAAATGACAACAATTCAACTTGGAAAACACGCTCGTCCCGAGGGGCACTGCAGCGTAGATGAGACACAAGGTATGAGCAATAAAGCAGACATCGTCATCATTCAAGGAGGTCGTCCAATGACAAGCAACAACCCACAACTCCTGCCATCAACACAAAGCACAGATCATTTGGAAGGTGAGTCAAGTGGAGTTTGATGCGCTGCGTATGTTGGTTTCCTTCAAGCCTGGCAAAGCATTGCAATCTTTCTCTCTGACAGGGTTAATGACTGCACCTTCAACAGCATCAGTAACAATCAATACATGATGCTCCATTCACTTCAGTAGCTTGTTTCAAGACAATGGCATTGAGGAACCTAAAGGTAACACATAAGCAGTAGAATATGCATATTTTTGAAAGTGGTTGCTGGAAATCGCTGTGAAATCGATTGCTAAAGCTCCAGGCACACTGACCTAGAGGCTGGTCAGTGACCTGCAGTAATAACTGATCAACCCAGTTCCACCCCATCTGATCCTTGTCCTGTTTTTAATGCCCATATCTAACCTTTCATGTACGAGTGGTGACATATACCAGCAAATATATATATGTCTACAAATGGAAATAATGTTTTTTGTTTGTTTGGTTGTTTTAATGATAGTGGTCATGACTGGATATGACTGATATATAAATATAATATATAGTATATTTAAAGGGGCAAGATCTGGGTATTAGAATACAAACACAGAAAGTTTTGAAAAGCAGATGATTTACAGTCTTGTAGAACCGTAAAGTGTCAATAAACACTTAATCATATTTTACCAAATTAACAAATACTAAAAATTACCCTTATAGATATATTTTTTTATTTAGTTATTTACTTTTCCAAAATTATATAATCTTAATTTTAGTTTTCATCTTAGGCGACCAAAATGTTTTGTTCCTGGCTATTATTTTCATTTAGTTTTAATTAATTATCATAACCTTGTTGCTAACTCTTCACCCACCATGTCTTCAGCCTCAAACTATTCAGGAAAAATATAAAATTGAAAAATATATTTTTACATCACAAGTTGGATCCATAACAGAGTGCTACAGTGTTTTACAAACTCTCAGGGAATCCAGGGTTCAAGATGTGATTAAAATTTAATGGGCAGATCCAACTGAAGGCAGTTTAACTTTAACCTCTAACACAAATAGACTGTTTGACTTTGGTTTGCTATTGATGTTAAATTCTACCACTTTGCTTTGAAAAATAATAATTAAAAAAATTACCTTCTACGTTTTTTTTCTTTTCTTTTTTTTGATTTTGTAAATTCATCACAACAGTTAGAAAAGGCCAAACTACACTACAGTGTATGTTTCCTACATACAAGGTTAAAAATGCGCTCAGCCCTAACAGCACTGCAGTATGGTTAAAGATCTTTAATGCTTGCGAGTACTCACTCCGACAAGTAACCCCCCTGCAGTTGGGGTTTTATAGGATTACCTTTGTGTCATTTCGGATCTTCCACAGTATGAGCCCTGCCAAAATATTCTCTGCAACTCCTCCTATCCTATTTATGGATACCCTTTTGTCTGCTCTGTGGAAGGCACAATGTTGTGTTTGAAACTCTCATCAGATTTGTACATTTCCTTTTTCGCCTTGCACAGGAGTTGTGCAAACGATTAAAGACTGTTAATGGTATATGTTAATACAAATACAATGTCTGTGAATGTGCCCGCAAAAACTCAGTCTACTCTCTTCTTTAGACCAAAGCACCAGGCATCAAAATATGATGAGGCAGCACTGCAGTTATAAGAAAAACTACTCAAAATCCAGTAGTCTGGAAAAATTGCTGAATCTCAGCCACACAGAAGCAGTTTTTTCCCCTGTATGCATCAGAGTTTGGAAAATAAAAAGAACAAAGTTCACTGGTATAAAAATCTATCACAAACATGTATATTTAAGCTAAAAAAATTAAATTAAAAATAAAATAAAAAAATCAGCAAAACAAACAATGTTAGTTTTTCTCGTCCAACTGCACAGAATAATATTTTTATGAAAAGCTGTTGAAGTCCCAAAAAGGATGGACAGAACGTCCATTTCGGATGTAGACTGCTTTTCATTCATTTTCAGGGCAGCGCTAGTACCTTTATCGCTAAAGTCATTGAAAGGGGATTGAGAAGGAAAGAAGATGATGGAGTATATCACTGTGTTCCCCTCCCTGTCTATGACTCATCCCACACAAACCCTTTAACTCTCTCTACCAGTACAAAAAAAGTGCTTATGTCAAAATCCAACAAAAAAAGATGAAGTAGAAGAAGAAGAAAAGGGGTTTGGGGAAAATTCTAAGATTGTCGTACTGTGTCAACTGTTCTACAGACGTTTTTAGTGGCAACAGCAGCTCTCGCTAAAAGGGTGTTTCTTACCATGAACACACAGGAGGGAGGGAAAAGTAGGATGGGCAGAGAAAGGAAAAGGGAAAAGAAACACAGAACTTTCCTGACACAGATGGTGCCCAGGTGTCTGCAACTTTTTCATCTTTTATTTCGTGTTATTCATTATGCATCAAGCTTGGGTTTCAGTCAGATGCTGTGCATAGATTAGAAAACTACCCCAAAATTTCCTTACAGCAGAGTGTGGTACCGCAGAGTCAGTTGAGCAGCAACTTGGCAAGAGATGTGAAACCGAGAAACTGGAGAGCGGGAGGAGAACAAAAAAATGGCTCGGCATCAAACAGAGGTAGTGGTTTTGGGAGAAGGTTGTGTAGAAGAAGTAATAAAGATGAGAGCTTAGGCATTACTGAAAGTCAAGCACATACAGGGGCACTTGTTAGTTTAACATTTGCTGGCTTTATATTCATTTTTTGCAGTGAATCAAACTTACTACATTAAATACATAATTCATTATGTTAGGTTACAGAGTTTTTCAGTACAAGTTAAACTATGTCATTTTGATTGGAAGAGTGTAAGAAACATCAGATCAACTTTAGTCGTTTTGTTTTTTAAGATGCTCATTTGCTTCAACTGAATGATAAATAGGTACCGCAGCAGCTTGTGTCTACAAATCAGGCTTAACTGTACTGCATTCAGGTTCAGGGTGAATCAGAGATCACGGTGTGACAGCGACAGCCATATAATACTCAGCAGTGTGAAGCAGGCGTGTAATGAATGACATCACTCAACTGTGAGGTGAGCTATTAAGGTAACTACCAGCGGGAGGGAAAGATACTGTCGTCTGAGACATGATGAAGAGGGAAATATTGTACACAAGGGTGTAGAGACCACCTGTGAGATACAAAGGGATGAGTGAGAAGAGGATCAATCGCTTTTGGGACCTTGTTAATTCTCTTTAATAAGTGCAATGTTCTGGCTGTATTTACAAGACAAGGTACTAAATCATTACCAATATGATTATTAGGATTTACTATAATTAGCACATCTGAATCATATGGACTCCTGCAGGGAGGCGATACACTGGATAAAAATCTACAGAACTACTGGTTTATCTGTCGAAACCAATTCCTTTTATTTTGACTTTTTTAATTTGTTTTCTTTGATCAGAATTTAGAGTATACTCTAAATCAAGATCTAACAGTTTCCTAATGTGTGTGCATTAAATCATAATGACATTGGTGATATAGCTAATTACTCAGGACTATTTGGCAGAGCTGTTCAGCAGGAAATTTTTCAGTATTTTGGGGGGTAATTTGAGCTCCCAGACTATTAACTAAGTAAATAGATTCAAATCCAAGTCATCTGGCAAGTCCAAATTTCTCTCTCAAGCCTCACATCAAAGGTTCTATTAGCTACTTGTCCACTCACATTAAAAATTTTAAACATTTTATCTTAAAATGAATTCTAATAGGCCTGTGGCGATTCATCAAGTAAGTCAGATTACAAAAAACTGATGCAAATTCTTTGCTTTGCTGGCTCGTTTCAATCCACACAAGAATGTACGGCTCAGTGGTCACTCTCACGACCCGATCCAGAAACCCAGTTGGTTCTACGCATGAGAAAAAAATGTCTGTATTACCTTTACTGTATTATGTGCACTGTCGTTTTATTAAAAAAAATAAAACGTCATAATAACATATTTTTTAACTGTCAGGTGGCAGCATGGTGGCGCTGTGGTTAGCACTGTTGCCTCGCAGCAACTCCACATCTGCCCGGGGCGTTTCTGTGTGGAGCTTGCATGCTCTCCCTGTGTCTGCGTCTGGGTACTCCCACAGTCCAAAGGGGTTTAATTTATTGGTGATTCTAAATTGTTCATAGATGTGAATGTAAGTGTGAATGGTTGTCTGTCTCTCTGTGGGCCTGCAACAGACTGGCAGCCTGTCCAGGGTGTACCCTGCCTATGGCCCTATAATAGCTTAGATGGGCTCCTACCGTGCTGGTGCAAATAGGCACCAGCCTATCTAGAGGAAGTTGATCTAGCTGCGACCAGTGCTGTGTTTAATCAGTTACCAAGAGATATACAACAAGAAAAACCTCACCATGATGATGACTTCAACCTAGCTCAATTTGAGCCTCAAGGAGTTGCATCCGATAAAAAGCATTGTTTAAGTGCAAACTAAACATAGCAGTGACAAAAGCAAACACTTTTGTAGCATTTACAGCAATAACTCTGCTGAAAGCACTGAAAAACCTCCTTTTTGGCCACAGATAGGATTTTTAAGTGTGTAATTGACAAAATCTGTCATGACACAACCTTTCTATCCTCTTATGCTCAGACATACACAATAAATTAATGCATCATGGCTTCAAATAAGGCTATGCTAATGTGAACACAATGTACCATCTGTGTGTCCTCTCATCACATTAACAGGTCCCCAGAGCAGCTCTCGATCCTCATTTCAGTTTTTCTTCTCTCTGCGTCTTCCCCTTTTCTCCCAGTTGGTTGAGAGGAGAAGCTTAGATCAGGCCAATGAGCATACTGCCTCCCTTCATGCTTTTATCCTTTAAGACTTTCAAAAGCCCCACGGCAACTTCCTTCCTTTCATTTTTCCTCCTTTTCCCATTTCCTGCCTCTTGACCCTGACTCCAGCACTGGAAAATGGGGGGTTTTTGACTTCTTTGCTGCCACCATTTTCTCCTGTCTTAAGCTCTCTCCAATTCAAATTGTATAATGAAACTCAATACGGAAGGACAATTGTATGCCTTTTATATGAACTGTGTTTTATAGACTAGAGCAGTGTTTAACCATTGAAGCAAACTTTATCTTCTGCTGGAAGATGAAATATGTTTATCTAAGGTGTCATGTTTTTAGAGTCATGAAACACTTTTGTTTGTCTTCTTTTAATAAGGCCAGGCTGCACTAGTCTTTTTTTCCCAACATCTGACCTTATTTATCAGATAATTTACCCTGATGTTCATTTCAATTATATGACAAGAATTAGGTGTCTTTTATTTACTTTGCCAGTGTTTGTTCAGCAAAAAACAGAAGAAAATGAATAAAACAATTCTTAAAAAAGAATTACATTTCATCACATTATGACTGAGGTTCTTCACCCACAGGTGGCGCTGAAAGAGTGAAGTTAAAGCCAAAGTAGCTTGGGCTGGTGTGAAAATACTTTTGTCATATTAATCTTTTGCTTTGTCTACATCTTTGCTCCACTGGTTTTCTGATATAAAGGTCACCAAGCCTATGCCTAAAATTAGTAACAATTTAAGTGTATGTGGTCTAGTAAAAGAAAAATCTAAATGTCAAGACAATTCACATACACTTAAAGAATAAAAAAGATGCTTGCTTACCCAGTATCACGGGTTTCAAATAAGTCTACAGCATTTCAGAATAATAATTCTCCCCTCATTTTATCACTGAACACTGTAGGTGCTTCACATTTAAATAACCCAGTTTTGCAATCCCCATAGACTGAATACAGAAGATGGACAAAGCCCCATGTGGCATCTCATATTGGTTTGTGATCTCAGTTTTGAAGCCTGTATTTTAGCTTATCACTATCACAATACTTAGATCATACGGTAGAGGACATAGTTATGCTAGAGTTTTGCTAGAAATCCTGGTTAGTAAGATGCATCTATAGACTGTATAAGTGCATCGCCAGACATATCTTGTAATTGTTAATAGACATATAGTTAAAAAACAAGAATTTCACTCACCAAAAGTGGAGTACAGACTTTTTATAAGGTATACAAAAGTAACCACACACCAATTTACATTATTTGACAGTTATAATAAAAAGACAGACACAACAGACATAGTTGAAAGCACAAGTTCACTGACCAGAATTAGCTCAGCTGAAGCCCAGCAGAACACTATCGCTACAGCTGCCTGTGTTGCCATCCATTTTACTCAACCAGAGGCAGACAGTCAGTGGTTATATTGGCACTACGACCTGCCATACTAGGCATTCATTATCTTTATAAAATTATGTTGTTATAACAGACTGTGAAACTTTTAAATACATCCATTAACCTTTACTTTCTATATAAACATACACAGAACACAATTTACTGTATGTGTGGGGGGTAAAAGCTCACATTTACGTTTCAGTGGTTTTAGGTGACAGTTTTCAAATAACTGATATTCTTCACTTCAACTTAAAGTTTTCTAGAATCAAAAAAAAATTACATGTTGAATGGGTTTAGAAACTTTCAGCGCATCAGTCAGCGAGGCCTGTCAGTTTTAAATGCATTTCCCGCCTTGCTTTGTATGCCATAATCTCGTAATAAGTTATATTAAAGAAATGAATCCTCTTTAATTAACTCAAAGTAATAGTGTGTTGGTCAAGTAAAAGCATAGCGTGACCATAATGTCATTTGAATGTGGCTGTAGAAATCTGTCACAACCTTAAATCCCATTTCTTTTTCTCCTGTCCAAAAGCACATGAACTTGAATTTGCTGACATTTGGATTGATTGGGTCCATTTTCAAACGTACGCTTCACTCACTCTTTCCATTGATCTATCTTTATTTTTATGTAGAGAAGAACCCCATGAATGCATTTTCCCATGAAAAATTGCAAAAAGGAAACAAAAGTTGCTACTGATTCATTTTAAGGCTTTATATTGTGATTTAGCAGACAATTCTCAGTAGATTGTTTTGATAAAGGCTGCATTTTGCCCCGCAAACAGTGGAAAGAATGCTTGTCCGGCTGAGTGTGCCTACAAATAAAGCACAAGTGGTGGCCTCAAAAAAGAAAATTAGGTCTATTCAGGGCTCTAGAGTGCGACCAATTTGGTCGCAAATGCGACCAAATTTTTCAGTGGTGCGACTAAAAATAAATATTTGGTCGCACACTGTTCCGGTAAAAAAAAAAAATAAATCTCTGCAACTCTCCTTGTGGTCAACAACAGACACACATTATGCCCCTATCGTGGACTAAACCAATCAGAGATAGTCAGGGGCGGGACCTCTCTGATTGGCCGTGGTCCAGTTGAAAGTGCAGGTGGAAGAGAGAGCTTATAGCTTGAATAAAGCGATATCAATTCATTAACGGATTCCACACAAAGACCTAAACACAGAGCGGACCCGACACATCAGAATCAGCTTCGTCTTTCTCGGCTTTCTCACCCGACGGCCCGAACACGGACACGCTGTCGGAGCTTAGCGATTCTTCGGGTCCGCGCTGTGTTTAGGTCTTTTTGCGCTGATTCTGAGCTGCAGGTTTTGTCTCTCTCCAACCAAAATTCGCCGAGCCAGCAGCAAAAGAAGCAGCAAACTGCGCTTCACATTTGATCAATGTCGTCATGAATTCCCTCTGACTTTTGCTGTTTTGCTTCCACCACGATAAAAATCCCACTTCCTGCACAGCTCTCTCTCTCTCTCTCTGTACTTCAGGAACAGTTTCCCGTCTCAAATCTGTTTTCTGCATTATTCATTCGCTTATTACCCACCAGTCTACCGTTGTTTACAGCGCTTTTTCTTTTTCCACTTAAATGACCTCGGACAAGAAAGCCTAATTTCTGCTGTTCAATACTGAAGAAATATAAATTTCTTAAAATTATGCAAAATTGTAGAATATTGCAGAATATTTTTAAGGTTATCTGCTATAAAAAGCCAGACCAGGAAAATCTCCTTCATGTTTTCCTGTGTTTTATTCTCAGTTACTTTCACACAAAGGCATCTGCTGTGATTTTCACAATTCTGATGAAGTCTCATGTGTATCAGTACTGATAAATGATCAGAATTATAATATTTCTGACTGTCTGAGGCTAAATTGAATCAAATCAGGACTTTGAGAACCGTAATCGAATGGATTATAGAAATCAGTGATGATACCTAGCCCTAGTGAGCAGCCTAGGCCTGAGAGAAGTGGATGTAGCTGTGGGTAATAAGAAAAGATGAAAAGAACTATTGATAACTTTTTTGTTAAGTTAAGGCCTGATCTGTCTGAAATTCATAGCCAGTGCTCTGACATGGTGCCATCAATATTTGAATGCTGAAAAAGCACAATGTATCCAGAAAACACATTATATGCTGCAATAAATGCACTGCCCAAGTGTCCCCTCTCCCCACGGCCTTTCAGCAGCAGACAGCAGCAAACAGGTCGTCGGAGGAGGCCAAGATGATGATTAAGTTTAACATTTTTTACAATATTGAGCCATCTATATCCCCTCTAGGGAATGATTTCTCATTATAATTCTTCCACACCATAAGACATGAATGGCCACTATAAGAACGTGCTTAATTCACTTCTGCACAAAAATTTTTTAGACACTTATTTAAAAAATAAAATAAAATAATAAAACCACTCCTAAGTATTCCATGTCACCCAGCAGATAGGGACTGCGGGTCTCTGTCACAGTGGATGAAACTAAAAGTTATTAAAAGTTAAGAAAAAAAGCTTTGGACACAAAAGAGCTACAGCAAAAGCAGCAGCAACATGGCTCTTAAAAGAAAGAAGCAACTTTCGACTAAATAACAGGCTTATGTTTAATAATTCAGAGAGCATAACAGTCCGTTTGAGAGGAGGTTTTCTAATATTCATGTGACATGATAGCCAAGACAGGAACTCTGGCTCTCACTGGGCACCGTGTTATTCATACTGTGAGGCACGTCTGTTTTGTAATTCATAGCCTTGGCTTTAAGTCAAAGACAATTCTAGATCAACCCAGTGCTTTAGCAGAAAACCCAAGAATTATCCAAAACAACTCTAAATCTAAGGTAAACCAGATAACCAAAACTGTCAGCTTTTACCAGGGAGCAAAAACCTGCATTTTGTCTCAAAGGGGGAAAATGGCCTTTTAAAAAAAGCCATTGAGGTCATATAGTCAATAATCCACTGACCAAGTGCTACCTAGGAAAATATTTTCAAGGTGAAGAAGGTGTCTGCTTCAAATGTGTGGCTTAAGCAGGCTTTAGGGTCGGTACAACTGCTGGTGTCAGAAACCCCGTTACATCACACCTCTCTCCTCTCTAACATCAGGTAGGGGATGCCTCTGTCAGCCTATATAAATTTGCAAAATTGATGACTAGATCGTCTACGCTAAGAAATGCCCACTCCGGGAATCAGGTTATGTTAGACTTTCTCTTTGTCGATTTTAAAAAGGTTAGGGTTATAAAAATTATGTCATAATGTACCTACAATTTATTTAATCTGTCTCTTTTTCCATTAGCACTAAAACAGTTTTGAAGTGGAAACATTTCTCCCAGGGGAAAGGATCAAAAGTTGGCAAAAGCATCTTAAAACAGGACTTTCCAAGCCTGCCAGGAGTGGCTTCACCAGAAGGAAATCCTGGAGGCTGCCCTTCTTTTGCACAAAGGTGCAGCTGCAGCCTTCTGTGACCCATGGTCCCAGACTCACTTAAAGTCTTTGAGTGAGGATTCTACCATGTAACGCTTGATGTTATGTTAATAAAACAACTGTCAGCTTGAGCACTGTCCTTGAAAACGATTCAGGTCAATTACTCGATGTTACTGTAGATGGACCTCGGAGTTGTAATCTGTCAAAAATGACATGCTTAAAAAAACTGTATATATTTTTTTAATTATTATAACTCTACTGCCTCTGCTGTAAAGTGTTCCTCTCTTTCTAGCCCTTGTTCTTAGTTTGTTACACACACACCTTTGTGGCACTTAGATGTGATCGACCAAATGGAAAATATTTCTGAAAGTTTGCGTCATGATCACTATTTTTAAACAAGATTCAAGCGCTGAGAGGCCATAAAAAAATCTTTATCATCATTACAGTGTGACGTCTGGCTATCTGTCACTGCCTTTTCTCTCTTGAACACCCTCTTTCATGTAAGCTGACCAAAGTGCTATCTTTATGCGATGGTACCTGGTTAAAAAAAAAAGAAGTTTAAATACTAGTTGACAAATGACACATCTTTGCGTCACTTTACATGGCAGAGGGCCCACGCAATGCTTCCTGATGTCCCATCATCTCACTATAATTACTATATCTCTGATCTCTATTTCGCATTTGGCTGTCATTCTCTATTATACTGTTTATCAGCTGTAACTTTTTATTCTAGCACCAACTGCAAACAACTGTTTGATTTTCCCCACCAAAGACTTCTTTAGTCATCATTCAAGTTTTAGTATCTCTGTGTCAGTTTAGCGGACCTAAAATAACTTCTGCAACTATTTTATTTTGCTTCCCTGAATTTTGTAGCTCATAGTACAGAGCATTTAGTTTTGTGAGTTAGATTTATGCAGATTGACTCTGTACAAAGAAAAAACTGACAGAACAGGTCACCACTACAATAACGGTAACCTTTCCAAAGGTTACACCTGATGACATAATCCCTTCAGATAGTATGAGCAGCAAATGAATCACACGTATAACGCACTTTTTGAACAGCTCACATTTTTGTAATGTAGCAAAGTTCAAAACTGTTCAGCTCAAAACATTTGGTTGACAGCCGTTTCTCTAACCCAAACCCCAGCTAAAAATTAAGCGGGCGTCAAAGTTTTATGTCAAATACAGGTAGATTCGCTGGCCTGGAAGTAAATACTGCTAAAGACCACATGCACTGTGGTCCTAGCAGCTTTCATGCCAGAGTACTCTAGTGAAAAATACCTAAAGTGAATACACCTGATAAATAGATAGTATGAATAAAGTATTCTTACAGTCAACAGCGTCCTTTATTAGAGGGTGAAGCAAGGCTCTTGGTGATCCGTGATGTAGATTCAGCCTAGGACGTAAAATAACACCAACACCCATGACTTCACACGTAAAGAAAACTCCTATAGATCCCCACATAACAAAAACACACAGGCTACATATAATTCTACTACAGTGGAACCCAGACTTACGAATACCCCATTTAATGAAAAATTCAAGTTATGAAGGCACTTAACGGCAATATTTCTGCCTGTGTTACGGCAAAATGCCAGTGTAATGAAATCCGCTGGCTCTGATTGGCTGAGCCCAGAATGCCTACAATGCCTACAATGCCCACAATGCCTTCCGAATCATGTGACAACCCCCTTGGCTTTCGTAATTGCGCTTCGCTGTTCCACTTGAACGATGCATTGTTGTTGCAGTTAGCAATTAGCCTATCGTTCACTCAAAAGGCGCGATGGGTGCTTTGACTTACGAAAATTTTCGACTTACGAAAGACCCTCAGGAACGAATTAATTTCGTAAGTCAGGGTTCCACTGTACTTACCAACATAGCAAACCCTAGTTGATTTAAACACCTTACACACAATAGTAGGTCTACATGGAGTAAAAAGCCATATCTATATGTTACACATGAATACTGATCTAAAAATTTGAAAGACCAAGCAAACTAGGTGAACTCTAAGTCCCTGGATAATATTCTGGCAGAAACTCTTTCACTCTAAATACACCTGCTCTTTAATAATCTCTTCATGAGAAAGTTCATTAATCCTTCGGCAGAGGAATTAAGAATGGACTAATCACCTTCTCTCCCCATCAGCAGCTGGGGTGTCTGGCCTGTTGGTGAAAAGCTCCAGGACAGTAAAGCCTCGTCCCAGAGCCTGGTGAGAGCAGTCTGGTCTGGGTGATAATGACACCAACTCCAGAACCAACAGTGTGCTGGGTAAAGTCAAAGAGGTATGGACATACAGTACCTAGAAAAAGAAACACAAGGAGTAAAACAAGATCCGAAATTAAGCCAAAATGAAAATAACAGGACCAATGATTTGTGGAAACCTGGTTTTGCCTCCTCTTACGTGTTGGCCATCATCATCTTGCTTTGTTTAATAGTTTTTTTAACCTATGTGTGGCATCCAAGGTGTAAATTTCTATATAACACGGTACAAAGGCAGCAACCTGTCAATCACAGACATCTGGGATCTAAACTGTACTGCTTAAAGAAGACAACAAAACTTTCAAATCACTTAGCTGATGAAGAGTTGCATCTACAGGTGAAAGGTACCCCAACATCTTTCGTCCTCCTTATACTTCATGACTCAGCACATGGTTTTAAAGTAAATTACACTAAACACTGTATGCAAATTAGTGTTTACATTAACACTATATTAATAAACATTTGCTTTAAAAATGTATTTTACAAAATAACAGGTTACGAATATTAATGTAATAAGTGTAACAAGTAACAGAACAATGAGAACAATAACTAGGCAAGCAAGCAATTTTAATACATGTTTTTAGATGTATGTTCCATATTTAGCACAAATTGAAAGCATAATGCAGACAGTACTAAGCTCAAGAAGGTTTATATGACATATAGCCATTAAACTGTGTGCGTATGTTGAAAATCATTTCAGGGAAATGACCTATAAACAAGTACAGATGGTGTACAATCCCCTGGTACCTACTTCAGCTTGAAGCATCAAATGTTGCTGTCATTTGAGTTACTGCAGTACAAGGATAATCAAACTAGAAACAAAATACACATTTACTATTTGGACTACGAAACCAGGATCCCGGGGACACTGAGAATAAACAGCTAAAAACAAGAAACTGATTTACCACCTTACAAAAGTACACCATTAAAACAAATTGAAAGTTGCCATGACTACACAGAAATTCTACACATAGTTGTTCTGACTAGGATTTTTTAAAGGCACATGGCTTCCCTCTCCCCAGGTCATTAATTCATTTAAAAAACAGTGAAAAAAATACCATACCACATAAAACACACAGTGCAGAGATATTTAGTGTGCACCTGGTATGCATTCACTTCAGATCACTGTGAATGAAATCAATGTGGCTATTAATAGCCACTTCATATGGTAGGAAATAAAAGGTACATAAGTACAAAGAGAAAGAAACAAACAAACAAGCCAGCAAGCCCGAAACATGGTACACAGAATAAATACGTCAACATGCAATCAAGCTTCATTCTTGAATAATATTGACAGGAAAACAGCAACAGCTGTACGGGTTGCTCACAAGCATATTTCTTTGATTTATTTAATTGCTTTGTAATTGTAACAGATTGCTTGTCTTCGTTCCAATCACGATAGCATACATCTTGTTAGATGTTTTTCTTTATTTTAAAAAGACTTCAAATTTTCTACCATTTACCATCTTCGGATTCTTTGTGGTCACTCCAAGCACATCTGTGTCAGTCTCCATATTGCAGGTCTCTAAAAAGAATGAGCCAAACATCCTGACCAGAATACCTGATTGGCAAATCTAACATTCAAGAGGAGGGAATGTCCCCTGATAAAGAAACCATAGGATTATGCAGGTGAGGATGACCTTGGTTTTTTTTTTATTTAACTAGTTCAGAAGGGACAGTCATTCAAATTCGAAATAACAGCCTACCTACAGCAGAGCCACACTGATTTACATGCACAAAGGCCTGAATAAGATAAAGAGGCCCACAAATTCTCTCTGATCCATTCGTCCCTGAGCACAATAAAGCCTGTTGTTTTTCAAAACCATAGAGAAGAACATGACGGCATCAAAAGGAAAAAAAAAACAAAACGGTATAAGTAGACATGAGCTATCTTGAAATATAGAACCAATTTCTCCCAGCCTACTGAGGCAGACCCTGTTCATCTTTAGACCCAGCTATCAGCCACCACTGAGCCATTTATTCAAATTCAAAGCCTCTGAGGCATTCCTATTTCGGCCACATCGCTTTTATCTCTATGCACGGTGAGTTTAAATGACTTCTTTTCAAAATACAAACACTGGTGAATGGTGAATACAAATGTAAAACATGGGAAGTAAAGGTACTCGTATGGTTTGGTTTAGTTATTTGTCTGCTTGTATCTACACCCACTAGTCTTTGCCTCATCAACAAGGAAGCTGACACTTACAGAATAGTGTGGTTCACAAACTGGTGTCTCTGCTAAAAAAGAAACTCCCTGTTGGAAGAAATTCAACAATGACATATTTCCCTTTGTTCAAAGCCTAAACATAGAAGCTGAGAACTGTTGAGGAAATCATTTTGATCAACAAGCTTCCAATGAAGAATTTTAGAGAAACTTGTATTAAATTTTAAAATACTCAATCTGTTTTAATCCAAATCCTCCCTTATTCTCAGAAATGATGGTGTACATTTCCTCACTGAGCATTTACTCTGTTTGCTGAGCTGGAATTCAGACAGATATTTTAGCAACAACAAACACTGGCTGAGCTGAGAAAGTAAAAATATCCCACATCCCTAGATGCATGTCATTCAGTATTCATGGACTGAAAACTTTACTTTCACTCAGTTTATTTATTTCCAACCTTAACTCCCAAATCAAAGCCTCATTTTTGAACGAACTTCTTTTGAACCTATCCCCAAGTTGTATAACAAGACATTTCGGGTTTTTTTTTTGGGGGGGGGGCATATTCTATCATGTTCACCCAAGTTCCCTCCCACCGTGATACTGTAGGATCTGCATTGCGGTTAAAGACGCAGTCCCCAGTCTAAAAGCAATCCAAATATGGACATTGTTCATGATGAATTTCCAGTTCAAGCTTGAATTCCTTTTTCATACGCTCCAATGCTTTGATACAACTCCAAATTGATTTCAGTCCAGTCTCTGGAACAAAAAAAAAATCCCACTTCATGTCCCCATAGAGCAAATAGCTCCCATATTCAATTTGCAATTATTCAGATTTACAGACGAAATGTAGTCAGAGCTAAAAAGAACAGCCGTGACTGAACATTTTGAAACAGACAAGCTCAACTAAAGATAAAATAATAACAAGTGTTCTGACTGATACTGCTGTAGCTATACTGAGTCTTATTTAGGTCATTTTCTAGTACAAATTCACAGGTGGAGCGTTCTTCGCTCGTCTGTGTTGTTAAGATCCTGCCTCTATTATCACTTGCTTACAGGAGATACGTTTACCATCAATAATCAATAATAATATAACAATTACTCTTCATACAATAACGGTGTGATAGTTAGTACTGTCTCCTAATAGTTCTAATAGTTCCTAATAAGTTCTCCCCAGATACTCTGCCTTCCTCACACAGCTCAAAGACATCCATGTTAGGTTAACTGGTAATTTTAAATGGCCCTTGAGACTGTATGGTTATCGGTCTCTGTACATTAGCCGAGCAACAGATTGGCAAACTGTCCACAATTTACCCTGCCTCCTGCCCCAAGACAGCTCCGCAACCATGTATTGCATAATAATAGTGATGGCTGGATGGACTGTTTCTGAACAGAGCCAAAGTCCAAACACTGTATAAAATGTATATAAAAACAAAAGACAAAGACTTGAAAATCTTATAAACCCAAATTTTATTTACAGTAGAACATAGAAAACATATCAAGTGTTTGAACTGAGAAAATGTATGATTTTAAGAAAAATATTAGCTTGTTTTGAATGGCAAGCTCAGGCAAGATCAGTAGCACATTTGGGCATATCTGGAAAGGCATCATCAATGCTGAGGGATTTATACAGCATGTGCTCCCATCCAGACAAAATATTTTTCAGGTAAAGTGTTGTATATTTCAGCAAGAGAATACTAAACCACATAACCACTGCATGTATTATATATGAGCACGCTGCTATCGTAGCAGTCTGGGGGTTGAACCGGTCTTCGTGCAGTCTTGACACTGCCAGCAGAAAAAAATGTGTCACAATATGAAACAAAACATACGACAAAGCGTTTAAACTCAACCTTCTGTCCATCACTTTGAATAAAAACACAGCCATCTCTGTCAGGGTGGGCCAAATAGTGACTTGTTTTTCCACAGAAGCTCACTTGCTCCTTTACTCCTTACAAAGGTAGCAGTGGCAAATACCAATAGAACTTGGACAAGTATACCGAGCAACCAATCGGCCAGTTGTACTGGAGGCTATGGCCTTTACTTTATCAAAACTTAAAAAGGACAAATTTGAACTCTGTATGTTCAGCCCCATATATGGATATATATGTGTATTATGTTCCAACCAGCAATTACACTGCCACATCTCTAAGTTTGTACTATCTACCATCCAACATAATAGCAGTTCTTTCCCCACAACTTTCACTTCAAGGCAGTGTTGTAAGATCTTGCTCACAACGCCATGGGAACACTGGGAGATGTCATTGAAAAAACAGCTTGCATCGGCAGCAACGCCAGGCGCAGCATATGTCGGCTCTAATGAGAGGTTATACTCTGCGGCAACCGTCAACAGAGCAGTAATCGATTCTCACAGGGGTAAATATTCAATGCCCATAACTTGAGTAAAGAGGGAAGAACAGAAACGGGATGACATTAAAACATCATCAGCGCAGAGGCATGTGGCTGGAAGTCACTGTCACTGCTAACAACAAGCTTGTCTGCAGCTTCTGGGGAGGTTTTCTGGGACCTCTTTGTGGGTGAAAGAGAAGAGGCAAATGAAACCATGAAAGACTGATGATGTGAGATTTAAGGCTATAGAAGAAAACACAGAACAAGCAACATGAATTGCTATATTATGGGATATGTTTATATTTAAAGAAGCTGAATAGGCACTAGTGACACATTTATGATCCTGTCTTTGCATTGTCAGAGTATAAAAGCTAAAGCTAATTCTTCTTGCCCCCCTGAGGTGGTCATTCAACTGTTCTACTGAGGCAAGCACTAAGAGGAATTCCATGGGCAATGGACAAAAGAAAAAGGCTACAAATGAGCATTGGTTTTGCAAACAGAGGTCCAGAGCAACTGGAGTATAATTGACATCGACCTGTTGTTCAACCATTGGAGGCTTCCCAAAAGAAAAGCAAACAGGGCATTTCCATTTAGCCCACACATTGGCTAGGAGCCTGGGAACAAAAGTGTAAGCTACCTGGGATTTAGCTAACCAGCCAGTTCCCTATGTCTGCATGCCTGTGTTATTCACATGTAATGCATGTACCTGTAGGTAGCTAAGCTGACTAAAAGTCATTGTTATAGCTAAAACACAATAAAAACAAAGTACAATGAATCACAACTAGGCAATGCAGTAAGCTAGCACACATATACATTTAACCCTAAACTCTAGATGTACAAGTAGATGTGCTGTATACCATGTGCTATTACCCTTGGACTTTCCCTGTTGAACTCAAAGTCATACAACTCAGCTCATGAAGATTTATGAAGTTAAGCAAGCACATGTGCTCAGGGAGATTCTTAGCTGTAGTGCTTTGATACAAGTTTTGGCAGCATAGCCAACGCCTTGAGGTAGAGGGAAGAGAGGGAGCGGGAGAAAGAGAGCGCAAAAGCAAGAGAAACGCAGCACATCATTTTACAGGCACAGAACCAGCGGGTGTAAGCATCACAAATCCTCTTGGTATGAAATTCTATAACTGTCGCTAGCATAGGAGAGATGAGAGATGGTGGTGCGGATGATAGAGAGGCAGAGAAAATGACAGTGTTAGAAGCTTCGGGTTTCCTTATGGCCAGTAATAAATGTCACTGATCGTTTCTGGGCTGGTAAGACTGGTATGTATATGTGTGACAGACAAAAAACACTTTCAACAAGAGGTCCTCACAGGTCCAAAGTCTGTTGAGTATCAACAGGACAGATATGTCAGCCATCATTCTTCCTTGTCAGAAAACGATCATCTATGTGAAGCACACTGGGCTCCAGCACAGAAATGATCTTAATCATGTTATGAAAAACGATCACCGAATCCAGCTGCAGTGGTTTTTGTTCCTGGATAAATGTGGAATTGAATAAATGACTAGCACTTATACTCTTACCTTTGCCAAAATAAGCTTTTGAAAATTTACATAGTTCTTAAAGAGTTTATTAAATCATCACCCAATGTAAGGTTTATATCAATATTGGTAATTAACTAAATCATCTGTGGAGTTTGCATGTTCTCCCTGTGTTTGCGTGGGGTTTTTTCAGGCACACATGCTTCCTCCCACATTCCAAAGGCATGCAGTTAGTAGGGATAGGTTAATTGGTAACTCTAAATTACCCATAGGTTTGAATGTGGGTGCCAATGGTTGCTTTCTCTATGTGTTAGCCCTGCGACAGACTGGCAACCTGTCCAGGGCATACCCTGCCTCTCGCCCTAAGAAACTAGGATAGGCTCCAGGCACCCCACAACCCTGACAAGGATAAGCGGAAGAGAATGGATGGAGTCTGTTATGTCTGTAATGTTTAATCCAACAGTAGGTGCGAGCTCTTTAATCAAAATGACATTTTTATCCATGAATTCTTAGTTTTAAACAAGGTTTTGATAGATTTTGTTAAATATTTGTGCCTTACTGTTTTCATGACAGGCGGCCTAATAAATTTGTTATGTTCTATTCTTTATAAAGAAAAGTTCTTTTTGGAACACTGAAGACAGAGGATGCAGCAAGCGAGAGCCTAAAGCTGGAGCTGATGAGAAAATGTGTTTTTTTTTCTATCACTTCGGCGATGGGTTTAAGTGAAGGGGGGGCCGGCTTGGATTGCATTCACAGTGGTAATAAATGCTGCATCCCAGGAGATGTGTAATGTGGCTGAAGTTGTTTAAAAAAAGAGGTTTGATATGTTATAAGGACAAAAAAGAGAGGGAAAAAAAACAAGTGAAGGACAGGCAAAAGCCGAGCTATCAGGCAAAGAGGACTGCAGCAATTACTGGAGAAATAGCCCAATTATGTGGAATCCCTCTGAGGAATGAGGTGACAGTGATGTGATTTCTATCCAGCAAGAACTTTCACAGGGCAGTAATTCTCAGTGTTCAAAAATCTTAGGCTATTTTACTACAGAAAACTTTAACAGCTAGTGAAATCACTTAAAATATAAGTAGACTAAATAAGAACTACATTTACTTTCTGTCCACTGAAAGTAAATGTAAATACTTTTGTTGATATGAATGTGTGGGGATGATCAAAATGTAGAATTTTATTGTTTTCTTCAAACAGCTTCTGATTTAAATCAGAATTTATTCATTATAAATTCACTATCAGGAATTGTCAATAAGGAATGCTAGAATAATAAACCATTCACGTTTGAGAAAAGTGTCTGGTGATAGGTTTCTTATTTTTAGTTTTATTTAGTAAAATTTAAAGTGATGAAATCCTTTCAAAATGACATCCAACGAGAACAAAATGTGAAAGTAAAATATATTGTATGTGAAGTCTTCTGGTAATAGAATGTCTATTGTGCTATGTTGTCTATGTCTACCATCTTGCAGCACTAAATCACATACACATAACTGTAACCAATCACATTATTCAAATGGTGAATGAAATATCAAGAAATGTTGAAGTTTTGGCCTGGATTTCTGGATATGTTTCTTACACTACTGTGAAAAAGTCTTAAACCACCCCTCAGTTCTGTTGTTAAGAAAGTGGGAAATAGTTGCAGCAATTCATTGAAATGTGCAACCATAAATGGTGGAGCTTGAATGGCAATATTTGGTATGACCACCTTTATTCTCGAACACAGCCTGAACTCTCCTAGGCCAGTTTTCTCATGATTCCTCATGATCAGCACAACATTCACAATCATTTTCTGACTTCAACTACTTCGGTTTGTCTGCCTCTGTTTGCAGCTTTGTCTCAAACTCCGACAAAATTCTACAACATCCCAGCTTCGCCAGCAACAGATCTCAGCACTCGCTCTAAGTCTTAGCTTGTCACCCAGGTTTTGGTCTCCTGACATTTTGTAAATCCTGTCTGAAATGCCTCGCAAACAAACTGTGGGCACTGTCTGAATCCTGGAAATGCATCACAATACAGAAGGAATGCAGGAAATATAAAACAATGAAAGAAAATAGAGGAAGTCTGCCAGACTTCAGATACAAATAGGTAAAGATTGAATTGACATGTCTAAGCCTGAAACAACAAAGTATGAGACAGACAGATTCTCTTTCTTTTCTTCTGTCTGAACACACACACAGAGGCAGTGCAGACCCCGGGGAGCGCTGATAGCCGAATTATAGGGACGAGCTCTGTGTGTATGTGTGTTTGTCTGTGGAGGGAAAAGAGGGAGTGACAGAAAGAGAAATGAGATAGGGATGGAGAAAGAACAGTCAAGTAAGAATCAAGTCAATACACAGCACACACAGTAGAAAGCAGCCACACACACACACACACCTAAAACCTCCTCAAGGCTCTCATCTCTCCCTACTGTCACCTCGGCAGTAGTTCTTGCGGCCCTTGAAATCCCACGATCACACATACACACACCCACAGTATATAGCTGCATATTACTGGGTGTGCCACTCTACTGTGTAAAGCTGTTAAGCAGCAGCTGCTCCGCTAGATGTTTGGTCCCCTTGGAGCTGAAATATTGATCAGTTCTCAGGCAAGGCAGAGCAGCCTGTGCCCCCACCGTCCCCATGTATAATTGAAGTGTATATCTTTTAGTGTGGAATGCCAGTCGGGAGAAGGAATTAAGCACAGAGGTAAGCTGAAGGACTGTCTATGCTGCCATGGCAGCTTCTTTATCCATCAATCATATAGCTTTTCAGACAGAGGGTTTTCATTAGCCTTCTACTTTGACTTGAGAAGGTGCCATACCCTATAAAAAGCAAACAAAGAAGGGAAGACAGGACATAGCAAGACCCACATATGTGTTGTACAGCTAGTCATTATCTGAGCTCTCTTTTGAGTCATTCTGGGGAAGCAAACATTCTTAAAAGGAATTCATTTCAATATATAGCAGATGTAGTTATATTTCCATCAACAAAGAGAAAGAACCAAGAATGCAACTCAACTCATCAACACTTTGACTTAATATAGTCGCTCTCAAGCACATCCTTAACAAAACAAAAAAAAAACAACCCAAAAAAGCAGAATTGGCTTTAAAAATCAATTCAAAGTGATACTATTTTCCCCAAACATTCCTGTGCACTGTAGATAGCGCATAGTAGAGCTATTTTAAGCTACTCTCTTGCCACAAGGGGTCACCACAGGAGGTAGCTCCGGACATCCTTCTTCAAGCAACCCAACATGGGATACATGTCTCCAGCTGGAATGGAACCAGCAACCTTTCACTTACCAAGTGAATGTGTTAACCATTGTAAGCATCTACTGATATTCTTTTTTTTAAATATCAAAAGACAGAAATTAGAAACACTGAACTCCTAGAACAGCCAGCTTCTTGTCTTTGAAAAATGGCAGTATCTGTCCTAAAGAAATTATTAAAGAAGTTAAAAACACAATAACACAGTAATAAAGCTGTTTATAATATAAACTGATTGAAGTGCCTTTAATGGTGCAGTCAAAAGGTGATGTATAAATGTCTTGCAACCAACTTCTCAGTTTAATACCTATGTGTAGTCGACTGAATATTCAAAACCACTGAAGCAATAGCAAAATATCTATCAAGGAAAAAGTTTTTCATTACTTCTTTAGGCCATCTACATGCCAGCAGCAGACCTCTAAACTCAATAAAACCTCTCTGGTTAGGGCAGTTGCATAAAAATACAAGATGACGAGCTCATGGGCTTTAAGTGAATGCCAAGCATAGAAAATAAAGGTGATAATTGCACCATTAAAGCAGACACCACCCACACATTTACTTTCTCATTTATTAATTGAAAAGGTTCATTAAATAAAGTATAGCCTTGCCAAATTGTTTAAAAAAAAAAAACCAAACAACAACAAAAAACCAAGTAGTGTGTCCACAATGTTTTCTAAATGCATGTGATAATGACTTTGGGTAAATTTTCAGCTATGTGCCTTTAGCATAAGAGCAATGGCATTGTCCGTCTGAACTTCAGGTTAGACTATTTGGCCCACACAGAAAAATATCAAGGGTGGCTTTAGTGATCCCATTGAAAACCACTATGAGATTCACATTTTTGGTTTTAAGTGGAAAATACTTAATAGGTATCAAACACCTCAACAGAAAATTCGATAAAGACACTCAAATGCCCCTCAAGATAATTTGCCAATGCTTTAGTGATCCTCTTAACTTATGAACCTCCTTCAACAGCACTAGCGTAAAGTATTTTGCAACCTCCCAATTTAATTATTGGTGCCACAATTTAATTCAGGATCAAAACAATTTGGGTTTGAAAAAAAAGAAAGAAAAAACAATAACAAGGAAAGCATTTAGGTTCCTACTATACACTGAAAAAAATATGTTGTTGGATTTACTTAATTCAATGGTGGACATTTGTTGCACACAGATGTTTTGCTTTGGCAGCAACTTAAACCATTGAGTTAAATTAACACAATTTATTCATGTTCAATAAACCTGTGCAATTTGTGTTGATAAAATGTGACTTAAACATGTTTTGATGAAGTAATTTGAGCTCTTGGAATATTTTAATCCTTCACAATTTTCTCACTTTATCCCAACACGATTCAATAACTTTTACCCAATACTACTTGGTCACTTAAATACTACATGTTATCTTCAAATTACATTTTGCTATTATATTCTAGTATCAAATACACAATTTTCAAATGGAGGCCTTATAACAGATTGTATTGTTCTCTTCCAAGATGGTTGCTGGCATCCACCAGTAACCTTTCAAAACAACATGTCTAATTTCACTGCAGTAGGTAAAGAATTAAACTGACATTACTCCTCTACTGAATCTATATAAATCAACAGTTAAATAATGTCAGTTCTTCCGTGTTCTCTGGAATCAATCGCAGCAAAGAAATTAGACTGTTTCTTTTGAAAAATGTTACAGGACAATACAAAACATTCTATTTAAGGCCTCTGACGTCAAGATTCAGTTAAACAACAATTATAACTAAACAATTTGAGGTAATGTTAGTTTCCATTAACATTAAATTAGGTTACTGAATTGGCAAACACCTTCCTATTAACACTACCCATTTTACCCCAATAACTAAAGAAATTAGCACTTGCAGGTCAAAAACTTTATTCAAGAGATGCAAAAATAACATTGATACAGTGACTGTCAAAAATTACAGCACTGATCATACTGTGACATCTTGGTTCAAAACAGCACACTTAGAAATATTCAACGTTCTTTACTTCAAATGAATGAAAGTGAAAATACCATTTCACACGGCCCATATGGGATATTTAGACTGTATAACTGTTCACGCTACATCTCTTCACTAGTAAAAGAAAGAAAAAATACAAAGAGAAATTTAAAAATGCTGCCAAACAGACAAACAGAACTTGTACAGAGCAAAAGGAAAAACAAACAACAAAAAAAACGGCTTGTCCTCATGGCAGTTGCAGAGTATATAAAAATGAACCCTGCGATCCGTTCCTGGAATTGAGCTTCAAAAATGCAGCAGAACAAGTGTGAGATTTAAATGTCCTCTCACCTAGAGCTGATCACCTTGCATGCATAACAGTGAGCTTCGTTGCAGGAGCAGTTTTGTCTCAGTTGTGAGCTTTTCTTGAGAGCTGAGTTGCATCCAACTCCATTACCACCCATTGAATCACCTCAAAAGTGTAGCAGAGTTGTGATGGGTAACTCATGTTGAAGGAATAAAAAAGGTCCAAACAGCATGGCTACTGCAAAGGTCACGTTATCCAGATCTTGAAGAACAACATCAGAAAAGTCATTGCCTGGCGCATCTCTGGAGACAGATGTTCATTGTGGTTTTCTCAATCTGTGCAGTGGCCTCAGGCAAGTCCTGGTTAAACACAAAACATTTCTTTAAGATTCCTTTTTAAACTCATCTCTTTTGAATCTACCAGTTCTAATGTTAGAGTAATTTAAACCAATGCAAGCAACATAGTAAATAGCTATAGCCAAAGAGTGGCCTGCCATGCTGCCATTCATGGTCTAACAGAGTTTCTAAGAGAGGGTGAAAAACATAATAATTTCAAATGCTTTACATTAGTTTGTCAGAAATCCAGGCTATGTCACTCAGAAGATGTTAGAATTTAGACTTTCAGCCCCACAATTTGGTTAGCTGTTGGTCAGTTGGTCTTTTTTTTTTTTCCAAACAAAAGCTAATATAAATATTGGTGGGATTTTCCTTTGTTCATTAGAATGACAAATTTAAAGTTTTTTCACACTGATGTGACCCCTAATACAGGGGTGGGGGTGGGGCCTCAAGGGCCGGCGGCCGAGTTCACTACCAGGCCTCATGTGAACTTCAAATTATTAAAGAGGACTACTGGTCCTAACCAGTCCAATGAGGATCAAGTGGATAACTAAATGCATTTTTAAATGTTGCAAAGCCACAATCTACTCATAAAACACTCACCATGAACTCCTGCACCAAGATGTTGCAATTGTCTTTCACACAGATGCGGAGCACTTTGATGAGGGACTCCGAGCATTAATGTCATCCTTGACTATTATAACAAAGAAAACAGAGATTTGTGAACTTTTCAGTAGCACAGAAGAAAATGATCCCAGACAAAAACTCTTGACTTTTTAAACCAGTCAACATGCAACACCAGCATCTACAAAGCAATATCAAAAGTTCCTGTTTGACATCAACTTTATGGATATATAGTTTCCAGAACATTTATTTTTTAAAAAGATAAATTTTTCTCAGTGGGCCAGTAAATGCATGACGAAAATTATGGCATCCTTTTAGTGGAATCATTACTCACAGGTAATAGTTGACTGTTTCAATGGATGTAGCATAAAAATTTTACTGACCTAATGCAATACATATACACTTTGTAGTTAAAGAATTTTAAAGTTCTTACTGTCATAATGGCAGCTACATCCTTTAGCTTTGTGCCCTGTTCCCCCGATCACTTTGCAAACACTTTCAGCAGACTGTCAGAGAGAAACTCAGCTCCGTCAGAAACCTTGACTGCAAAGGCATGGTTGGGATGCACTGGAATGCTGCATTTTATCTGAAATGACATAAAATTATTTTGAAATAACAGCAGGCACTGTGCTTGGTTAATCAGTAATGTTTTGTTGAATAAAAACTGTGTTTCCAGATCTTATGGGATTAAAAAAAATCCAAAGATGTTTGTTTCTGATTTGCAACCCAAGAACCCACAAGTTACAACCTCATTTTAGTTCAAGTGTGCATTAATGTGAGTCCAGTAATCACCTTTCTGGCAATACATACAGGTATAAGTTAAACCTATGGCAGATTTTGGATTTCTCAGTTGTATTAATAGGGTGGTCTATTTGAGTATGCATGCACCTAATAATTATAAAAAACCCATTATAATTAAGTTACAGAAACGAAAATAGAATATACTTTCTTACCATAACACCTTGAACCCACAATCCATCAGCTGACTCCTGGTGAAATGCAGAATAGAGGTCATCTCTCAATGTGCAGCAAAACAAAAACAAAAACAAACGGACAGCAGGTGAGGCCAGGAGGGGTAGGGATGTAAGCTAGCATAATGCCGCTGATGATATTAGCTAAAGCTGTTCAATGTCCAAAATCTCACTAACACCACGGTGCAGTAAATACACAATGTAACTGAAGAGTCAGTTGGCAAATCTATTCACACAGAAAACCAAATTATGTTATGAGTGCCTCGTAATTAGGTTTAATGTGATATTACGGCTCTTGTGCCAAAGACAAATTCAAATGAAAAAGCGCCAATTCTTTGACAACAGATAAAACAGCAAATAAGCTAACGGCTCTTTTTTAGCATGTTACATGGCGACACTCTAGACGTTTAACTACATTTGTCTGAAATATGGTAAATATTAATTCAAAAAATCAAGACATACCAAAAACGTAGAGTTGGCTGCTCGACTTGACTGAGATGGATGCATTTTTTAAACCACGATCCAAAGCCCGCGAGATGAAATCACGCGTGGTTTCACGAGATTTAACGTTGCTATCTTATTGACTTACTTCACCTGAACATGATATGAACAATTTAATACACCCTTTCTGCATATCATGTAGTTTTTACACTATATAGTTACATTTAACTTTAAAACATGAGGCAATTGTGTTAAATACATGCAAGATGCTTACATAAATCCAAGAGATGGCCAGTCCCTTTTTTTCAGTGTACTGTGCTAAACTTCTATCATTTGCCCACTGAGCTGCGAATGAAACATAACTGACTGCTAATTGTCATAACAGAGTATGCTGCATGTTTATTTCAGTGATTTTTCAAGGTTATTTTGCAAGTTATTTATTAAATATATGAATTTTAAAGTCTTCTTCCAGTGTGAGTTTTTTCCCAGCAATGCATTTTACTGCCCATTAGTAAGAGTAAATTACACTCTGCTGTCTTGTAATTAACATGTCTGCTTCAGCTTCCTGTCTGCAATACCAATACTGGAAAAAGCCATGGCTGTGTATAGATGGATATTTTTTCTTTGGCCCAGCAGAGCTTGTTTTGGTTTAATAAAATCTAAAACTAGTGCAAGTTATGGTCTATTTTTAGATATACACCAGATGCATCTTAGGAGCCATAATTGTGTTATTTCTAAAAAATGCTTTATTCTAAACATAGGACAGTAGTAGTCAATAGTATGTTGCCATAACTCATTATAGAGTGATCTAGTGAGAAGTTTTACCAATCTGTGGACATTTGTAGGGGCAGAAACAGTGGCATGTTTGATTCTGTTTGGTTTATGGGCTTACTTTTCATTGCATATATTGGTGTTTATTTTTACTTTAAGTGTTATTGCTGCAAAAATGAATTTAGCAATTCATTATTTGTTCTGTTTTTGTTTTGCAAATTTACATTAAATGAATTTGTAGCCAGATTCATGTATGAATTGAGTGGACAAAAACCAATCAATACCAATTTGCCATCAAGACAGGCCTAAAATTAAAATGCTCACTCTGCATTTATGAGGCAAGTGCTTTCTCAATTAAGTGCTGGCAATTTAAGGGCATCTCCACACAGTAGGGACAAAACACCATGAAATTAAACGTGAAAAGCATAAAATCTGTTAAAAAGATTCATGCTGTGAGTTAAAAATTGTATCTGCTGTTTGTTAACACCAGATACAATTTTATTATGCTATATAATATCATATTTTTATGGTCCTATATACTGAAATGGTATGTATTAAGCACACAGTAGTCCAACCTTTCTTACAGAAATTACATTTGGAAGTGGATGTCCTGAGTAATTGTCCACCTTTCTCAAATCTACCATTTTTGTCTAAAGTTCTAAAACTCACGAACACTCTAAAAAAAACAAAAAAAACCCTCTCTCAGTTAACGCTAGAAAATATTCCTCTGTATCACGAGTTATGACATCTGAAGTTCTGCAAGGATCAATCTTGGGGTCTGTTTCTTTTTTCTTGTTCCTCCCACCAACATAAAATCTTGTAATATCATTTATCTGTTTTTACCTTTAAATATTGAAAATCACTGTTCCATAATGCAGCTCAATGAGTACATTTTGGATATTAAAAAATAGATGGCTTACAGTTTCATACAGTTAACTAAGTTCAAAACAGAGGACATATTGTTTGTTCCTCCACTATTAACTGAGAGCTTGATGAATAACTTGGGCACTTTTAACTCTTTTTTTTTTTTTTATTAAAACAGCTATGTCCACATTCTCCCTCAAAATCATTAAGGACTGCTTACCAACCACTCTTGAGTGCTGCTGAAATTCATTTTAAAAGGAGTTGGTACTCCTCCCATGTGACCTCCAACCTTCAGATCTAAACTAAATATATACCTTTTTTGTCAACCTTTTAGAAAATGCTAATCTTTGGAACTGTGGCTGAAGCACAAGTTATTGTTGTTGTTGTGGTACTTTATGTAAATAGTGTGTACCATGAATTTTTAGGAACCCTTTTATTTTTTACTGTACTTCAATTTCAAATTCACTATATAAATAAAATGTACTTACTTACTTATAGACTTATCAACTGATGATTATATTAGCGCTAAAATACTGCTCCAGAGCTGTCATCCTCTCATCAGTATATGGACACCACTGAGTCATTTAAGTCTTTTAACTTTAGGCATTTTCAGACTGCCTACTGTGTAATTAATGTTTTCTCCCAGTCACTCTAACTTTGTTTACAATCTGTGGACTATAGTTAGAGCAAAGAGGGTAAAACATGTGGGCTAACTTTAACAAAGTAAATGAAAAACACAGTAAATGCAATAGTTGCTGTGGCATAGATATAGCCTCCTTTTAGAAAGGCTTCTATTTACAGAATTATGGATGAATATCAATTCAATATAAAAGCCAGTACAGATACTAACATCAATTATACCTATCACCGTGTGACGGTTTTGGGTTTTTCTTTTTTAGTCAGTCAGGGTATATTTTTTTTAATGGAATTGCATTTGAAAAATATACACTCACTGGCCTCTTTATCAGGTAAACCCGTTCAACTGCAACAAACAATTATCTAATCGGCGAATCACATGGCAGCAACTCTGTGCTGTTAGGCATGCAGAAATGGTCGAAATGGCTTTCTGAAGTTCAAACCAAGCATCAGAATGGAGAAGAGAGAGACTTAAAGGGATTAAGTGACCAGCAGCTCTCTTGTTGATGTGATTTTCACCTGGAGGTTAGGAAATAATCACTTGTTACAACCAAGGCTTGCAGAAGAGCTTCTCTAAACACACTGAACCTTGAAACAGAGAGTCTAGAGCAGCAGAAGACCACACCAGGTGCAACTACTGTCAGCTAACACACCATGTCACATAGCTTAAATCATTTAAAACCGGCTACTTTAACATTACAGTGAGTTCGCTGGTAGTCAAATGGCCTCCACAGTCATCAGCTCCCAATCCAACAGAGCACCACTGGGATGTGGTGGAACAGGTCACGTCAATATGGATCAATATCACAAATAAATATTTCCAGCACCTAGTTAAGTCCATGACACTAAGAATTTGGACAGTTATGAAGGCAAAAGGAGGTACAACCCAGCACTATCAAGGTGTACCTAATTAAGTGGCAGCTAAGTGCATATATTTCTTGCTATATGAATAAAATATACATAAACTGGTATGGTTACCAACATACAGGCCATGCAATCCATCATCAGAGAAAAAGTCTGGTAAACTGAAATGAATCAGTGGAATAATACCATTACAGATGTTTCCTTGTATTCAACCTAAAACAGCTAAAATTACCAGGGATGAACATAATTTATGTTAAGCTCTTCTCTTCTCACGGAGTGACATGAAAAGTGGACATGAGAGTTAGATCATGTCACATTTTTCCGAAAAGACGTATGTGACAGCTCGATGTCCACGGTTGAGTGGCTGGGAATCATGTGTGGAGTCATACGTGGCAGACTGCAAAACACTGTGCATGGCACACAACAAATACACCAGACTTCAAAGAGAAGTTTTTTCCCCCTCATCTGAGCAAGCCTTGCTGGAGTATGTCTCTGCTTTAAGAAAGCAAGGAAAAGTAGAAAGGGTTGAGGCTTTAACTGTGGCTTTGTTACAGCTCTGACAGCTTAAATTTGGCAATCTATTGTATGTTTTAGAAACTTACACTTTGCAGATGAGTGTGTCTGCTGCCTTGTACTCATTACTCAGAGCTCAAGTTTGAACCATAAGGGATTCTTCACTTTGAAAGTAGTTTGTTCTTAAGAGAAAAATGTTTCAAGAAACAAAAGTGGCGGAATTGCACATCTGATGTTTAAATATTATCCCATCGGTGAAGCACTGTCTGCTTTTTACTTCTTTGAAGTCATGTAATAATGCGTGTGTGATGATGCGTATGCTGGTATAAAGGGTACTGTTTTTAGTAACATTGTGAGGAATAAACATGTGTGTGTACACACGCGTGTGTGTATGTTACTCTTAGTTTATAGCATGCAATGCCAAATAGCATTTGCAGACCTAGAGAAACAGAGGTTGCACGGACACGAACAAAGCTTGGCCTTTTCTCTCAAGCCCATCTGTCGGCCTGATAATGTTGCACATATGAGAAGAAACCACTGGCTCCCCGTGAAGGCAGGGAGTTCAAATGGAGTGATCACAGTGAGAGACAATGCAGAAAGATGCACATTTCTCTCTCTACCATTCTCTCGACTCCTAAATCTGTGCATCTGTAGCACAACATTGCCCTCTACTGATCACAGCGCTCCCTTTGCCTCAATGTGTTCAAAGGAGAGTTAAAATATCCCTATACCTCACAAACAATCTGAGTCATGATTTGAGAAAACCAACAACCGGGGAAGTAAGTGTAAGTTTGATAATTCAGGACATATTGAGTTGTACAACAACAAAAAGATTACAAAAAAATAAAAAAATTCTCAAAAGGGACATATTTGACACACAAGTCAAACACATCACAAAACAAGGTTCATTTTGATTCAGAAGGTCTGAAACTACGACTGGACTTCACAGTAGTTTCTGTTTTGCATGCATAAATCTTTTTCAGACCCACTGAAGGCTTGGCATGGCAATTAAAATGGCACTACTTTCAAAATAAAAGCCTAATAAGTCTGACCTAACAATTAAAAACAACCCACGAAGGAGCTGGCACAGTTGACAAGATGTCATTCCTCTATCGGGAAAGAAAGAGATGCAAAGAGAGGGAAAAAAATTAGTAAGCACTCTCTTTTTAATCACCGTGCATCTTAGCTTTTCACCAGATATTAAAACCAATCCATCATGGCTGACTGGGGGGAGGGGGGTGCCTTGCAATTTTCCCTGTGCTCCCGTAACATAGGAGAGAACCCCCCCGACGTTATTTGGATATCAAACAGCAATTTGCCACTCATAAACACCAGCATGAATGCAAGTGCATTGGGCCAAATCCAATAAAAAAAAAAAAAGCTAGCGGAGCTCTTGCGGCATGACACAGAGAGGGCCAGGCCCACTTTATCATCATGATAGGATATGATGTGGTTTATATTATTACCCTGGATGGATAATTGGATTTGGATGCTTATTGGGACACCAAGCGGAGTTTTTTTTTTGTACAGGCTATGACTATTACGGCGGATCAAAGTAAGGCCATTCACTGTGAGATATTGTTCGATCAAAAGAACATCACGCAGAGGAAAGGGGAGAAAACAGATGGTGACAAAACTGGAAATCATGAATGTGCCATAGCTGTGACTCATTGGTGTCTCTGCACAAAGACTTATGCAACACTCTGCATTTACCAGCCAGCCACAGTTCACAATACTCCTTCCATTAAAAGGGTTTCTCAAAACACCATGTACAACAGTCTAAACTCATGAGGCACCTTCAAATTTGGAAGCTACAGAGGAGCTTGCATTGCTCTGATGCAATCATAAAAACAGTGGGTCGCTGGCTTCCGACCAGGAGGCAGAGACCTTCAGATGTTTGATTGAGTGAGAGAACACACACATCCAGCTGTTCTCCAGAAATCTGCTCAAACATAGCAAAATGCCCAGTAAATTATCGTAAATATGATGCAGGGAGACAACATTTTCAAGGAATGCGACTACACAGGGGCACCTTATGTAGTTCACAACTTAAGGGCTTTTCAAAAGAAAGCTTCTGGCAGGTAAATGCAGTCACTCGTCAGACAAGAAGATAATACAGCCCCACCATCAGCAGGGTGACTATTCTGCATCAGAGTGGTTTTAGTTACTGCACAAACTGAAGGTGGCATCCCCAAGATTCTCTTATAGAAGATGTCTTATATGCAAAACTAAAAACCTGACTTTTCTGTAATTTAGAGGGAGGTACATAATTCCTGTTTCCAAAATTTAGCAGTTTAGCAGCTGCCAGAGATCTCTGGATTTAGATGGCACTTTCTTGTAACGACATTAGGGCTCTGTAGGGGTCATACCATCTGCTGAATGGCTCTGGCAGTACTTTTACCTCAAAAATTCTATGTCTAATCTTTTGAGACTTACACGTTGACTCTGCTGTCAGTCCTTTTGAAGGACCTTCTTAGAACAAACTCACTGCTTGCCAGGACCAGAAGCTCACCATTTTGGGGTACAATGCAAACTTGCATAAATTAAAATTAAAATGCAACATGCAATGTGGAACTTCAATATGGCATCCAGTCACAATCACCACATGTAGCAGTCTTTGCAAACTAAAATAATGTATTCATGTAATACATAAAAGACACATTACAGCCACTTCAGTTGTAAATCATTTAACATCCAGTGTTAAAGTAGCTGTTAAGATGAGATGGCTGACTGGCGGACTAATCTACAAGCAAATCTAACAGCACGTCGTGATTTAACAAGACCTCTGTTTTTAAATCTCAGTAATGGCTGAAATATAAAAGCTTGAACTTTTTCACCGCATGCACACTTACATTAAAAAAGCGATTTAAGCAGGTGGGTGGGTAGATGTGTGGATTGACGGCACAGTTACTTTTGAAATAAAATACTGTTTTTAAATCGAGGGGATTTATCAGATTCAGCTCTGATCTTACTTGTGGTTTGAAAGTAAAAAGGAGGCTTGACATTACAAGGAAAATTCCAATGCTGCCAGCATTGATATAAAGTGAACCCTTAGTAAACTGCATGGTAGGGGCATTAGATGTTAGTGCATCAGTGGGAGCTTCTTTGGCAAACTATCCTCACACCTAACCAATAAAGCTCTGGTGATGCACAAAAAGCTACTTGTTGCTATCATGAGTTTACTCACAGTACAGGAAAGTCCCTGGTGGGTTCCTGGCTGAAAAGAGGATCTTTCCATTTGAATATATGGATTCTTTCATTGATCCACATACGAAAATTTGTCCCTGTCTTAAGTATTTGGAGCAGCGTGCAGACACCATGAAGCGCCTAGGGGACTAACTCCAGACATCATCCACTCAATCAAGATTTGACCTGGTATATTTCTCTTGTAGGAAACCCACCCAACGGATGAAGATCATCCAAGTTGCGGTGCACTTCAATATCAGTGCGGTATATTTTATCTTTTGTATCTCAAGTCTTTGGCTGTCACAACATTCCCTTTGGTATTTTCAATAAGAAATTGAAAATTTCATCATCAAAGCAGATCTTTCACAGAGTACACCAAGCAGCTTGACATCAAAAATACTTTTTTGTTCCCCGTTTTTGTTCCCCTTGATTACAGAGAAGAAAAGACTCAAAGACTCTGAACAGACTGAGACCATGTTTGGAAAAAAAGAAAATGAATCGTAAAGACTAAAGTGCAACAAATCTGACCTTTGACTGAAACTGCATACAACTACAATCCCAAGTCAATAAACATAAAAATATTAATACATGTGCTAAATCACACCAAGCATTATATAAGTACTTGTAGCTGTCCCAAAGGGCAATCTTAGTTATGTTGCACCCCTCTGCAACTCTGTTTTCTGGATTGACTGATTTTAACTTCGCCAATCAGAATAAGCCCTCACATGAGCCTGGTTATCAGCTCACTAAGTTAACCCAGGGTTTCCCATGCAGGAGACCAACTGGCTAACCAATTACAAGCATGGATAAGTGTACTGGTAGCAGATCAGCTGATTGTTAAACACACAATGCAGACAGAAAGCAACACATCTGCTACAGAAAAAGCAGCAGAGTGTGTGTGTCTGACAGCGAGAGAGAGAGAGAGAGGGAAAGCACTATACAACAGTTTAATACTAAAAGTCCTATATAAACACGTGAGCGCTTTAAGTGCTTTGCAGTCAGTAAGACTGGACAAGATCTATTATAGTAATATACCATATTTGAAGCCTGGGAAGAGAGCTGGCAAAAATACTGATTGTATAATTTAACAGATTTATCCGTATCACAGCTCTATCATTAGGCCACAGGAGAATCTGATGGAATATAATTGAGTATTTAATTCAATTAATTTTTAAAAGACAGGTTTTAGCTTTTATTCTTTCAGCTGCAGTCTCAGTGGTGTTTTTAAGAGTTTGAGACCAACTAAAGAATAAAAATAAAAAAACAGATTTCTAATGTAGGACATTTGATACAAAAACCACAAATACAAAGACGCTCTGAATAAATGTGAGACTGAATAAATGTGAAAGTCTAGAATTGGAAGTTACTGGGGGAATTCTTACTGGGGGAAAATTCCTAGATATGAGATTTTATTTTTTTTAAAAAAACTTTATCCCATCCTACTACGTGGGTACAGTGGGCAATGGCTCGTCCAACAATGGTGTCGCTATTTTCCAGAGAATTGAAGGGTCAGGGGGCAAACTCAGGGTTAATTAAGAAGTTATCTGGATAAGACAAAATCCTGCTTTGTACTACAAGCCTCTGGTATCTTCTGAGACTCAATATCTCACTAGCACAACACAGTAGGATAACACTAAACGCCCACTGTATCTTTTTTTTTTTTGAGTAAACAAAAAAAGAGTGTTTTGGTTGGGAAGCCGGCTTCCAGGGTGCTGTACTGTAATTCAGTCCAGGCAGAAATGCTACCATGGCCAAAGACTCCTCACAAGTTACTTGGCCCATTTTATAGTTCACTGGGTCTTTTGCAGGTTTTGTGTATCAATTGCAAACAACCTCATGCTGATTTCTTAGCAGGACTGCTGATCTTGTTGATTGCACAAGTAAAATCCATGATGACAGTTATAGCAAGGTAGCAGACATGTTTGTTCTTGTTCACTTGTGTGCATGGGCAGATAACTAATGAGTTGCAACTGCGCGATTTAATGTGCAACTGAGTTGCACATTAAATGAGGCACCCTGCTATGTGCACTATTAGATGTTAAGTTTTCTGTAGCTAGTACACAGTCTTGAGTGAAAAGAGTTGATTGATTTTTCAACCACATCTGTTCAGAGAGAGTGTGAAGCAGAGAAGGCTGAGCCAAAGTAGCACAACAAACCAAAGTCTCCACAATGTTACACTGGCAGCTTTTTTTTTTTTTATGATTGGTTGTCACACAATCATAGAAAGCAAATCACAGCATCTCCAAGGGCAATGGCTTACTCAAAACCCCCCAGCTGGTGCTTAGCAGAACTGCTGAACAGTTACAAATGGACAACTTTCTTTTTTGCCCTGCCGCTGTCGGTCTCATGTGGTCACTCACACTTATTTCAGCCTGTTTGGACTTCACCTAATGGCCCAGAAAGGGCAAAGCTCTCATGTCATTCGTTTCTAGATGAAACTAGCTCAAACACATTTGCTGGCGGCTGAAAATTCCCTCACTTTGCACAGAGGTCATTCTGTCTGAACCTGACACTAAGAGTAATACAAAGTATTGAGAAACATGATGATGTTGCACTACTACTTTTGGCACCATAACACGTGAATTTCAGCAGGCAAACTTCAGTCTCACTGATATGGGGAGATGCGATCACATACTTCTGAGATATGAATCTGTCTGATCCTCCTATTGGTTTTGGCACTGCTGTTACAGGATGAGCTGTACAGTTTGTCTAGTTCATTAAGCTGAACAACTACACACTGTATATTACTCCACACAACTTTAACCTGGGCACACTATCCAAAGTGAACAAAATCAAAACGGGCTAGTGGGGGGTATTTTTGAAATAAAAATTACAAAATTGAAAAACTCTCATTTTTCAATTTGTATAATGTTGTTTTTTGGGGGGGTTTTTGGGGGGGGGGGGACTAAGCTATTTATTACACCACATTATATACAATTACCACTGTCAGACAAGTAAAGACTAGTTAATGAACGAGTAAAAGGTCTTTCTAGCAATACTGGACATAATGTGATTTTTCTATCAATGTAATGAATGACGTGCTTTTTCAGTTATTAGAGTTTCCAGGACTAACTGATCACTGCCATAAAGTGGCACACATCTGTAATACAATCATGATATTTTCTATGAAACTTTGTCTCAAAGTTCTCTCTAATACTAAATTTTTACCTCACAAGGAAATTAGCTCTTCTTCAACTTGCAGGATGAGAAAAAAGAATCGAAATCATCAAATGCAACTGGAATCACTTATTGGCAATCACTTCAGTTTGTAATTTGCTGTGCTTTAGCTGACAGGATCCTCAAGAGCATAGCAGAACTTAGGGAAATCAATGCTGCTAATTTAAAGACGGCTAATTGGTAAAGCTTTTGAGTTGCTTTTAATTAAATAACGGCTGCCCTAAATGAATGGAATTTATGGATGAATACACATTGATTTTACTACATAATCATCGACTCGCTGTTTGCCAAAATAACATGAGAGGGGTTTTTAAAAGAGCCTATATATATATGCAACAGCTGTGTGCTGTTTGGAGTAAACTTGTTTCAGTGGGATGCCTGTTAGAGAAGAGTTACCTCATTAAAAGTGATCTTGTTGTTTTTTATTGTCTGAGGTGAGCTCTTCCATGTTTTCCCAAAAAAGTGCTGATGATTTCTGTCAAACAGCGTTGCCCGTAGTTGGTAAGTCACACTTTGTTCTCCCACTGCCTTCTCCTATGAGCAAAAAGGAAGCATATGCATCTTAGAAAAGTCACTGTTAACAAGTGAAGAGTTAAACTTAAATCCTCCTTTATGACTATTATCCAACTTCATGAAAAACACCCCAGAATGAGGTTCCCAATATCTGAATGCTCAGTTTTGCATCGCTGTAACTGATAATGCCAGCAAGTAGTGGATGTCAGATTCACTTTGGTACTGTTTGATGCTCTACATATAGACTGAATTTACTAATAATCCCATGACATTGATTGTGTGTCTGATTAAAAAAAAATGTATGGTTGCCTTCAAATATAACATTTTTCAAAGGTTCGCGAGATTTCTTCAGGCGCAGTGTCACAGAGATGGATACTGAATAGGCCTTATCGTGACTTTTATTTTGACAGTCAATACAAAGTCAAGCTCACAGATTAAAATACATTGAATTTAGGTTTGCTAAACCTCTAGTGAATTGCTATAGCAGAGTTTTTTCTATGTTTTTAATTAGCACTGAAAGCTAACTGTAAACAGTCACCTGGGATGGGAGGTGAGTTGCAGTGACACGGTTGAGGGTGAGCTGGAAGCCGTGGGACTGGGTGAAGCGGCTTTCCACAGCCAGCCTTACGGTTTGGCTGTGCGGGGGAACCATCCGGTTCCTCTCAAACACTTGCTTCCAGTCGTCCGCCATGCTGGGTATGTCTTCTATTTTTACCATGTCCTTTAGTTAAAATAAACATTAGCCTGACATTGAACAAAAAAACTCAGAAATGTTGAACGCAACCAATGTTTTACTCTGAATTTAGTCTTCTCCATCCGTTCAGATGTTTAAGCCGTGGCCGCCATATTGAAATCAGATTCTATCATTTAGAACAAAGGGGGGATATGTAATAAATTATTTCATCAGGAGCGTTCACGAGGGAGAAACATTATTTGAAAATATACTTAATATACGAACTGTATTTTCTAATGCAAGTCTACATTTTATTCCCAAAATTTAAAATATACAGAAAAATTCGTATTGGCCGCCTATAATCGTTCATACCTTTCAGTTGGTATTTCCCGTCGTGCTGCGTCAGTTGCTATGGTAATACTCATCTTTCCATTTAGATCTTGTATGAACGTCAGCATCTCCAATTTAAAGTTAGTTTATTGCCACACTCGCAATATAAATGTTATTTTCTTTTTAAATATACACATGTAATAATTATCTTTAATATATTAGTAGAGTATAATTTGTAGGAGGAGCTGTAGTCTTAAGCTGATATGGCGAACACATGAGCAGCTAATTCAGGGGGGTGCTTAGACTCAGTTCCCCCAGAAGGACACACGCTGCCCATTCTCACAAAACACTGCTGTCTAAAACCAATAGACAGAAAAACAAATTATGCACTGAAAAGAAAAGAGAATGTCAGAATAATCTATGTATTATGATCTGGCAAAAATAGCTCCACTTTCAGAGATATATAGCAGAGAAAATCCTAACCAAGTACTGGCCCAGTGTTTGAAAGAGGAAGACAAAAACAGAACTGTGAGAATCCAATGAAAATTTCAAAAGGGATTAAGACAGATGTGTGACTTGTTATCATGTGTTGCATAACCTATATAAACTGTAACGCTAATAAAGCCATTTGAATTGCATTATTATTGTAATCATTAATATTAACAACGTGTACTTCATATCCAGTGTGTCTACAACACGCGGAATGTTTTCCCCATGAAGATATTACTGTAATGTAAATAAATATAAGTTACTTTCACCACCAATCACGCCACAATAGCAAAGAAAGTAAGGAAAAGCACCAGTAGGGGGCAATCACACACTTCCGCTGCTGCTCCGAGCCTCAAGAGGACAAGAGGAGGAAGAAGAAGGAAGCGGTAGGTACAAACCGAAAACAAAACAGCGAAATGTTCGGGAAAATTAAACCTGTGAAAATTAGGAGTTACAGTGAAAACAGGAAATACGGAATTGCCGCAAAAGATGTGAAGGAACTACTGAAGAAGGCCTGCAATTTGCTACTGGTGAGTCTTGTGGGAGTTAGTTAGTTTTTAACAACTTATACGGCTGTTCCGCTTTTTTATCTGAGAGGATGTGACATAAACGTCATCGCTGCTAGTAAACAAAAGAAATTAGGCTTTTATTTTTCCTAATTAGTAGTAGCTCGATACGTGATTGGTTTGGTCCCAGATCATCTCCACTGTGAAGAAGATACGACATAAAATAATTTTCGCATCATTTTTAGAGAACTCTGTAAACAGGATGTAAGTGAAAAAGCAACAGTTATGTCACGTTCAGGTCAAAGTGACATGTAGCGTCTACGTTCATATTTCAAGATGCTTTTTTTATTCCGTTTATATTAAATTCTGTTTATGATGGGCTGGGAGCAGAATTCGTTCATTATTAAGTATGGCCTCGGGCACATTTTGTATAAACTCGCTGAAACAAAGAGAAAATGATCTGTTGGTGGAAATCTGTACTGCAGGGATTTGGTTTAATTGGAGTTTACATCGGATAAATCAATCCATTTAATCTGAGCAGACTCTCACAGATGGCTCTCTTATAAAATATGTCAAGTTTACAGATTAGTTATCTGGTCTAAAAAGCTTTCTACTTCTAGTCCACACAACACATTTGTCATTGGTATTTTTACCTGTTATGTTCTCCACG
The DNA here is from genome assembly GCF_965226115.1 of Aulonocara stuartgranti. Classification (NCBI taxonomy): domain Eukaryota; kingdom Metazoa; phylum Chordata; class Actinopteri; order Cichliformes; family Cichlidae; genus Aulonocara; species Aulonocara stuartgranti. The sequence goes on along the minus strand of NC_138956.1, from coordinate 9,459,962 downwards.
AGTCCAGGTGCCACTCTCTGGTGCACGTGTTTGCTTGTATGAGGACGGGACAATAGTGACGGAGGAGTTCTTCCCAACTTTGGCGGATAACACCGAATTGGTTCTTATGTCTAAAGGGCAGACCTGGAGTGGAGGTAGGAGGATCAACACCAGACAAGTTTCTACTGTAAACCTGTGTTTTTATTCTCCCAGTCAGCTAAACTCCTGGATGATTGTGATGTTGCCTAATCTTTATCTGATTTTTAGTTGTGTGTGACATCAGTCAGCTACTCAACACAGACCGGCATGCCGACAGCCTCATTGAAGCAGCGAAGGGGCTCCTCTCTGATGAGAAGTCTTCAAAGAGGCGTAAAATCCTGACAGACCTGCTACAGAACCTGGAGGATAGGTCGGAGCTGGAGAGCAGAGAGGAGGACGAAGACTGGTTCCAAGGTAGCAGCCTTCATCCTCTTGGAGAAGCACTCTTTGTTTTGTTTTAGAGTTCCTCAGACTTTTCCTGTCGTGGCTTCTTTTGAGGTCAAACTCCCAGCCTGTCTGCACAAGACTCAAAGATTACAGTTAGGCCTGTAGGAATTTTGACAGTGTTTTGTGAATTTGTCTCTATGTTCCACCACAGTGGATTTTAAAGCAAACAATCAAGATGTGATTGGAGTGCAGACTTTCAGCTTTAATTCAAGGGATTTAACAGGCTTGCTGAGCCTTGACCTATGAGGGTCATAAAGGGTGGAGGCTGCCCTGCCCTACTGCTTTCTGCTGGACTTTGCTACTTCTTCACATGTACTGTGAATAATAATATAAATTATAATAATTAATAAATAAATAGATTTAAATAAAAAAACTAACTTTTGAGCCTCTGAAAATGGGGCTTATGTATAAAAACGACTCGAATTCCCAAACAGTTAATGCAACACTTTGATCAAACCCCTTGAGATAAAGCTGAAAATTTGCACTTTAATCACATTTTGATTGATTTTAAAATCCATTATGGTGCTGTACATAGGCAATATTACAAATATTGTGTCAATGTAAAGAAATCCCTTTAAAGAAAAGCACTATAAGACATGTGCTACTGTTACTAGAGAACTGGGAAACCATGAATAGATTAAGTCAGTCATGTGTCTTTTTCCAGTATAAAAGCATTGTGAAGACTCAACACCATTATATTTGGAAAAAAATGTTTGAGCAGTGTGACTACGTCTGTATAATTGATCACTTTTTCACAGATTTTTCTCTTGATGTGAGTCTAAATGAATCTGTTGAGCATCTTGTTATTTGTGTTTCTCTTCAGGTGTTGATTCTCGATTTAAAACAAAGTCTGCCTACATGAAGTACAACTGTGAAAGCAGGATACGCGGCTACTTGAAAGAGGTAAACTTGGGAGCCAGGTAACACTCTGTACCTGAGGTCTCTACAGGATTGCTCCACAGTCAGTTGTTCTAACAGTTGTGTTTTTTGTTTTTGTCAGCTGGATGATGCCACCAAATCCATACAGAAAGCAAAAGTGAGGGCAGAGTTTTTGAAAACCTCCCAGAGCCTCACAGAAATGCTGAAAACAGCCAAGTATAATGGCTGCTACTTTGACAGGACTGAAAAGCAACCAGATCGCCTTTGTACTCAGGAGGGATGGTTCACCTGCCAGGTACTACAAGAATACAAGCTGTGAGGTATTAAGAGGCCTAACAGAGTTGAATGGGCATGAGAAACAAATGCAGGCAACATGAGTTTTACACTGTCACAGACAGGCTTTTGAGCTCTGAGGGAAAGACTCTTGAATCTGTACAGAGTAGCTGGGATCTGCTCCAAATGACTTGTCCGAGGTTAGTTGTATGTGAACAGAAGAGTCGGAGACAAAAGTGCACTGTGGTGTGAGAATCAGGGCAAAGATAAAAAGTAGTGTTTAACTCGGCTTAACAGTCATTACATTTAAAATGTCTCAAAAATATTAAGTCCAGATGTGCTTCAGACTAAGTTCCTCTTCCTCTAAATTGCATCCTCAGGGATCATTTGATGAGAATGTGTGCAAATCTCTTCACTCTATCAACCCCTATGGAAGCCGCGAGGGCAGGATTGTCTTCAGCACTTGGAATTTGGACCACAGGTTCACGCCACCTTTAGTTTATTTACAAGATTTTTTTGAGGTTTTTTTTTTTTTGCTTTACATCCTTCATACAATTCTTCAATTTGTTTCCAGGATTGAAAAGAAGAGGACAGTTATTCCCGCTCTGCTGGAAGCTCTGCAGAATCACAGGAGCACTGACATCAACCTGAACTACTTCTACCAACTCCTGTTCACGAGGGAAAACCTGAAGCTGGTCCACATCGTCTGCCACAAAAAAGGAGCTCACAACCTGCAGTGTGACACCAAGAAGATCTATAATAATGCCACCAAGGATCTAAAAGCAAAACAGAAGCCCAAAGTAAAGAAACGGCGCATGACTTGAAGTCCTGTGACAAATGAGTGGACTGTGATTTGTTTGATGGACTTGGTAAATAATTAACTCTGAAAAGAACCCATCACATCAGCTGGAAAGGTAAATTTGCCTTTGCAATCTCCTCGACGTAGTCGTGACATCAGCTTCTGAGCTCCAAACCCACCATGCTGAGCTTTAATTTCATATTGGAAGTGATCGACCACACTTAAGAAACCATGAAATTCATTTATTTGTTCACTGTATTGGCACTGTGATGTAAAGTACACAAATTAAGTACAAAGATGATAACGAATCATGCATTTACTGAGAATGCTGCATAAATGTGAAAAGCAAATTGACATAAATAAGGCAGTAAATATATAAAATATTTGGACGGTTTAGAACAGTCATGTAAAAAATACAGGCGACAACATCTAGTGCAATTACTGTTAAACTCTTGATTAGATTACATTTTCACTCAGGTTTAAATTATCCAGTCTTTCAGACTGCAGTCTTGTATGAGGAACCTTTGTTTTGTTTTTTTAAACAACACTCTTACAAATTTTAGAAGAACCCTCTCAGGGAAAATTAATTCATTACATTGATTATGTATTGATACAGATGTTATATATTTCAAAGCTGCCAGAAACGTGAGCACACACACGAGTTGAGGATGAAGAGACACTTGGTGAATGACTTTTATGCAGAAAACTGTTGAAGATGTTCAGCTTAAGCAATGAATTTGTGCTACTGAAGCTCTCAGTACAGATGTTCATGCTCCATCCCTCCTCATTACAGACGTGTAATCTAAACTTAGACTGAAATTGTCACTCTGTTGCTCTTGTCAGCATGTAACATTGGCAATTAATCAGTTTATTTGTATGGGAAAACAAAAACTTAAATCCAGCATTTTCTTTAGTATCTCAGAGGCTAATCTGAAGCTGCGCTCAGGATTTCAATTTTCTACACAAAGTGCTATAAACACTTATGTGAGCATACATTCAGCAATAATTTCACAAACATTACTGCATTTACTCACATTGGCCATTTTCATTTTACTATTGCAGTTATGACTTTTTAAAAATCTAATTACTGATTGAATGCAATGTTTGAGCAGGTAGTTTTCTAAGTGCTGAGAGGTTTAATGTCTTTTCACGAGCAGAACTTTCTCAGTTATAAGAGCGGCAACTCTTCACTAAGTGCCCACCCCGTTGTCTCGCTGCACACCGCTAAAATCCACCTCGTCTTCATCGCTGTCCTCTCTAGCGTAGTAATGTCGCCTCCTGTTCTTCCTTTGGGCGCGGCTAGAAGACGAGGATGATCTTTCAGGAAAATCCTGTGGGATGAATCTGTATTTAGAATTCATTTAATGCGACATTATTTTCACCAATTGTGCTGAAGATGTAACTGCAGGAATGATGGGCCTAGAGATGTGGTGGGAGTGGGGGGATAAAAATCTATGTGTATTGATAAAATTAAAGTTATCAGTGAGTAACAAATCTAACTAGGGGTTGTTACTGCTCTCATATTACTCCAGCCCTGCTTATAAGAGGGTGAAATGTCAGTTTATTTAATGTTAACTGTGAGTGAGACCAGAAAAAGAGAAGGAAAAAAAAAAAATCAGCAATCACATTTATTTGAGAAAGAATCCAAACCTCAAGGCGAACTTATAATGTATACGTTAGGGACTCCTGGCACAGTGAGGCTTTTATGTAACAACTCGTGGTGTTCTACTCTGCACATTATTGCCCATCTTTTGTGTTTTATTAGCAGGAAGAGCCTTTTGGTACATCCAATAATGCACCAATGTCAAGGTCCAAATGTATAACAAGTCTAACATATCTTTCAACTCCCATGTCTATTGCAAAACATCCTAGAAGTGCAGCTTTAAATGAATAGATATGGATGATGATTCTTCTGAACTGATCATCAGTAAGCAGACGTTTTCTTTACCAAACAAAAAAAAAACAACAAACAACCCTGTTTCCCCCAGGAATTAAAACAAACGTGCCTCACCTGTACAGCATCCAAGTTTCCAAAGAACTGCTCCACAGGAAGGATCTGATTACTGTCATCATCTGGGAACATAATTCTGCTCGTTTCTTCATAATCCATATGCTCAGGCTCATATTTGTCCCAGATGCTATTCATTACGCAGCTGTCTGAATCCTGTCCCACCATCAGCGTGTTCTCTTTACCTTCCTGTCCTTCATGCTCTGGTGATGCTGAGCACCTCCTCCTGCCAGAAGACTGGTGGCATTCACAGCTGATGCAGGAGTCTCTCTCCAGAGGACCAGCTGCTTTAGTGTTCCCAACTGCTGAGCTGCTCTCAGATGACGAGTTCGCCATTGGACTTTTCACACATCTCCTCCTTGCAGCAGATGTCTATGATACAAAAGTTAAGGAACAAAGTTAGGATGATGTTGGGGTAACCACAGCGGGACTCCACTGCAGTAATCAGATCCAGTTAATTTGGAGCAACTCACAGCTGTCCGGTGTAGGGGTTACAGCTGTAGGGGTGTAGATAACTATAACTCCTGCCTTTCTTTTTGACTCATCACACATCTGCAGCATTATGTACACAGACAAAACAAACCTTTCTGGAGTTTCTGGTCTCAGAGCTGCTCTTCCTCTTTCTTGGCTTCAAATGATCAACTTCACCAGGCATCTGCAAAGTATCATGATGTTTGTTTATATCAAGTACTTTATTAATGCAATGACATCGTGGGGAAAAAAAACAAACTATGGTTTTAGTCAGCTGAGAGGAAGCCGTCATAATGCCAGCGTTTGCTCCTGCTAAGCAGAACATTAGCAAATGTTTTCACTCCACTCAGTAAAAGAAACTAAATTTATCGGACAGCTGTTTAACGGGGACAGTTTTAGAATTTTCGCTTGCATACAGATTTGTCATTTTCCATTTTAAACACTGTCTTAACAAAAAAAATTAAATAGTGGACAACGTCAATGGATAGCTATAAAGCTGGCTCTGCAGTCCCGCTGAGCTGCTTAAACCCTCCAACAGCACCCCTCTATCCTCCGCCGGCTAAACTCCTGCTAATTTACTGGCAAATTAAAGTCACGTTACTCGTCAACTATGACCCAGTTCTTCCAGTACATCCCTAATCCCTCCAGCGTTGCTTTTTCACATGTAGACGTGCCCGAGCTACGCCGAATGTAAGTCCATAAAAGGCAGCTGATAGTTGAACTGCTAAGACAACAACACCTGCTCAGCACAGCAGCTAGCTTTCGCCTAGAAAAGTCAAAGCAATATCGTCGGAAAATAACCCACCCACCCCCAGTCAAAAATGCCCCGGGTATCATAATGTGAACCATGCTAGTTATGTTGCTAGAACAATGACTCCAGCCGTCTGTATCGGTACAATAACACCAACACGAAGGTCACGACGAAGCTAGGCGTCACTAAACACAACAAAAACGCCTAATTTCGACATCTCGGCAACAAGCTAATGCGGCCAGCTACGAGCTAACAGTAGGAGAGAAAAAAATAACTAATTTGACCTGCCTGCCGGTTTTCTCATTTAATTAAACATGTACTTACCTTATGTATCATTTGCCGGCGTGGATATTTAGGTTTTTCAGCTACGATATTGAAAGTTTACACCACCTTGGGGTTTTCTGGCTTTCCAATCGGCTGGCTTCAACTAGCGACTAAACAACGGCGATAATTTTACGACGTAAGCGCTCCCCGCCGCCTACCCGGTGTATTTCCTGCTGGTGAGGTTCACTCAGAGGTCTGCAGTTTCAATATCAGGACGTCCTCTGCGCCACACTACACCGCCATCGACGCCACCCCGTACTAAAGAGCATTAGAGAAAATAGAGAAAAAAATAAGTATATCTTAAAATGCACGTGTTATTTTATATTTATATATATAATATTAGATTTCTATTACAAAATATATATGTAATTAAAAGTAGTTTAGTTCGAGGGGTTTGTAAATGCTTTTTACTAGATCTATTTTTCTATGTATGTTATTTTCGTTTAGGTTTTTTTTCCCCCCACTATTTTAATATTTTATTTTTTGACAAACTTGGCTTTCTCCACTTTTACGCCATCTCAGTGATTCTGCGGGAGTTGTTTCCACCCATCTCGTGACTTGTGCTAATGAAAGGGGTTCTCGTGACACGCTGGTTCACAGTAAGCTCGTATTTCTCCGTGTTATTTTGAGAGATTGGACAATCATACGTAAAATGCCAGTTCACGCCATGTTTCAAAGTTTGGCTTTTGTTTAGCAGTGACGTATGAAGGAGGAGATTCCGGAAGTCGAATGCAGTTCCAATCGATGTCCACAAGATGGCGCAATAAGGTTTTTAAAGAAGCGTCTAATTCTTTTAGTCAGCCAACAGATCACACTGGCTTCGGTTTTAACAGCTATGTAATAATTTAGAACATACAGTTGACTCTGTCCGGTAACAAAACAATAAATAAACATAATTTAGAAATCATTTCATGTTCTGTCATTCATCGAACAGTTCCAGTCAGGAGGCTATTGATTGCCTCCCTCTCCTCCAGAGCAACCGACAACAACACGCGGCAACAGATGGTGGGGCCCCACGGATCTCGGCGTCACGGACTCAGTGGGATTGTTGTACGTTAGGAGACAGAAAACACCGAGACAGCTCGAGGAGGGCTGTAGTCCAGTATTTCTCACCTAGCACTGGAATTAAAATTGGACTGTCAAACTTCTTTAGAAAATCATCATCGCTGTTCCTTTATAAACGCTGTGGTGTTTGTTTTATTCCTCACACGTAGATGGTTGTTGAATTATTTCTGAATCATTGCGTTGTATTTTAGTACTGTTTTCTATCACTTGTAATCATGAAAATTAACGCGGATTAAAGGAGCTACTGATATTTAATATTAAGAATAAGATAAGGTTGTGGTGGCTAGTGGATCGCAAAACCTGGTGAACAGTGTGTGTGTGTGTGTGTGTGTGTGTGTGTGTGTGTGTGTGTGTGTGTGTGTTAGACAGAGAGAGAGAGAAATGGAATATCTGCCGGTCCCAGATCAGTTTAGTTCATTAAGGGGAGGAGATATTTGGGGGGTGGGGTGAGATAGTGGTATCCTCCATCAGGTCTCCAGATAGTCTGTGTGGAGCCAAACCCTGAGAAGAAGCTTCGGGACGAACTAGACAGCAAAAGGGACGAATGTGTGACTTCACTCTGCGCTGTCATGGTCAAGAAGTGGCCAAGGAGACACTTGACTGAGCGCTCTTACCCGGTGTCTTCCTGAGGTGCGCTCAGTTGTGAAACATTATGAAGGCATCTGAGGGTCCCAGCGTGTCACGGTGACAGCAATGGATCACTTTTTTCGTAGAAAGCGGATCCCCGCTTTTCTGAAACCTCTGTTGAGTCTGTCTCTGATCTTTGCGTCTTTTCTCATGATCCAAAAGCTGAAACTGTCGGAGAAAGACGCAGTGGGGGTTAAACATGTGAGGGATCCGGCCTGGTGCGGCTCTGAGTGTTTTTCATTCAAGAAGACAGTTCTGACCAGTTCGGGGACCTCAGATTCTCCCGTGTCCGTCAAGGATTTGGAGATACAGCGGGTCCCGAATGTAACTCTGTCTTCTTGGGACGCGCAGGTTCTCAACTGTAGCGCGGACGCATCGGTGAGGACCCAGGACTGGTTCCGGCGCTTGGACCAGAGATTTCACCAGTTTGTGCTTCACAGACACTGCAGGTATTTCCCCTTGCTCATCAATCACCCGGAGAAGTGCGCCGATAGAAACGTTCACCTCCTTGTGGTGGTCAAGTCCGTTATCGAGCAGCACGACCGGAGGGAGGCCGTGCGTAAAACCTGGGGGAAGGAGCAAACCGTGAATGGGAAGAAAATTAAAACTTTGTTTTTACTCGGAAGCCCAAACACTGGCAAAGACGCCAAGAACCTACAGAAACTGATCGAGTATGAGGACCAAATCTTTGGGGACATCCTGCAGTGGGACTTCATGGACACTTTCTTCAACCTGACTCTGAAAGAGGTAAATTTTCTCAAGTGGTTCTATATCTACTGCCCCAAAGTGCAGTTTATATTTAAGGGGGACGATGATGTGTTTGTGAACACGCACAACCTCCTGGAGCTCATCGACTTCAAAGTGGAGCAGCGCAAAGCGGCCAACTTATTTATGGGGGACACAATCTCCAAGGCGATCCCCATCCGAAACCGACAGAGCAAATATTACATCCCCAAGGAGTTGTACGACAAGCCGTATCCACCCTACGTGGGAGGTGGGGGGTTTCTGATGTCCGCCTATTTAGCCCGAAGGCTCTTCGTGGCCTCGGAGGGCGTGGAGTTGTACCCCATTGACGATGTGTTTTTGGGGATGTGCCTGCAGAGGCTCCACTTATCCCCAGAGATGCATCCGGGCTTCAGGACATTCGGCATTACCAGACGCAGGGCGAGCACAATGAACACAGAGCCCTGCTTTTATAAAAACCTAATCGTGGTCCACAAACTGAGCGCGCAGGAGCTGCTCAGGATGTGGAGCGTGGTGCACAGCCAAGACCTGATCTGCGCACAAAAAACTTCGATATGATTGACAGAAAGTATAAAGTATAAAGTAAATGCATTCACTAAATCTGAGCTCACGGAAAGTCTTCTTTGGCCGATCACACTTGATGATCTTTACGCAATCTGCGGAGTCACGTTAATTTTTCCTTTACCGTTAGACATGGAAGATGAACTGAATTTAATACTGTGTGTCACATTAAAACGGTTGATTTGTTTTCAGCTGACTCGGCAGGTTAGCGCTCTCCTCTCCACTTCTGTATGGGTTGATTTTCCGTTTTGTAAAAACCACTAGAGCACAGCTTTTGCATTGTGAAAGCATCCGTGTTTCTGTGCCATTCCAGACTGTATTGCCTTAATCTGAATTTAAAAACGTATTTAGAGACGTAGATGTAATAAACCCACGGGTGTTCGTGCAGGTGCGAAAAAGACTGACTTGTTACATCTAAGTGTTTCCCTTAAGCTTTCTTTTCCGACTTCAGGATTTCATTGCAACGTTCAAGTGCAACATGCGACTACATGATTTACAGCATAGAACACACAGCTGCATTCATATTTGAATGATTATTTTATTGAATAGAAATTGTAAATTGTAAAAATCTAATTATGGGTATTTTAAAGATAATATATTGGTTCTGTTTTACCTTGTTTTGTAAGATTTACAGAGGCAGCCTTGAAACCAAAGAAACCACATGTGTAACACTGTAAATTCATGTGTGTTAGTGTCAATAAAACCAGAGCTCTCCTGTAAACACTGAATAACGTTGCAAAACTTGATTGATATGTGTTTTATATTGCTCAACAATAATCCTGGAAGTTGGACACTGCCCATTTTTTTAATACACAGGGGGCTCCTAAACAGAGCCGTGTATTACATGTAACTTTTATGGGGAATTTTGATTACATGGAAGCACATGTGCAATAATCCCTGAATAATGATTTATTTAACAAATACATCTGCAGAAAAAAAGAAGTCAAAATGCTGTTGACTACAAATGCATGAACACAACTTTTACATCTACTTTTGCTGCAGCTCTCAGTACAGAAGCATACTAAAGCAAGTTGTTTCCCCACTAATAAAACATACGCTCACATTAACGTTATTACCGTTTCCAGATACATCACAATCACTTTGTCGTCATCATAACACTGTGCAGCACAACAGGAGCACAACTGAAGAGATAATTATAAACCAGGCTTAATGTTATATGTAGGATTTAACTTTTTAGCTTGTGATTCTATCAGTTTGAAGCCAGTGATGTGATTCTGAACACTGGAGGGAAAACCATGTGGTGTACATACAGTATGTAGCATATTCATGTCCACTTCTTTCCTCATTCTAGCAGTGCTGTTTCACTCAGAGACCTACTTTGTCTCATTTTACTTCTACTTCATACTATCAGTAGGCATTGTGGAGGGAAGTAAGTCACTGCAGTGTGCTAGAAATTCAGCAGTAAAACATCATCCTTTGGCAAAGTGCTATTTCTATATAGAATTCTTATAAAAGGAAAGCAAATATGTAAACAGTTGGCTAAGTGTGAAGTCGACAGCAAAGCTTCCCTCAAAGCAAAGAACATCTTCTGCTTGTAACTAAACTGTGATCTCGTTCCGCCTCCTGTTACTGGGTGTGCAAGAAGGTATGAGTCATCGTCTTCTGAAGGGATGTAGCAATTAGACATATTTTTACTGAAACTGCGACGGTTACCCATAGAAGTTTCTCAACCCATTCATCTGGTGTAGTCCGATTCTACACAAGAAACTGTTGATTTTAGTTCCATGGGACAGCTAGCTATCTGCAAGGTGCATGGATCAGAGGATGAAATCTTAAAAGGTCCAAACTTGCACTAGCACATTTACATAGATGAAGGCAATAAGCCTCTTCAAACTCTACAATTTGAAGGTTAGGATAAAATAAATGTTTACATGCTACACTTGTTTGTTTGTTTTTTAGGTGTGAGAAAATCGTTGCGATAGCACGTTTATACGCGAGAGCTTGTACTGCAGTTTAAGGATGTATAAATTATAAATTGCAGATAACCACTCAGAAACTAATCATAAAACCTCACTACACTGGTTGCATTATGAGGGGTCAACTTCTAAAACACAAGCCTAAAGTTCTATCACCCTGTACACTGCTGCTTTACCTTTACACAAACTCTGTTTAAAATCCATCTTGTGAGTCACACAAAGTCACAGTTGGGAAGTGCGGTCCAACAGTGAGGGACTACCCGTTAAAGCTGTACAATTCCTCTAAATGGCAGTGAAAAAAAGAGCCTCAAAACCAACAAATCCTATAAGGGGATTTCAGCAAACAGCACTCTGTGTGCCTATGTTTACTTGACAGGTGTGTGAGAGGCTAGAGGCTTGACGTGTAGTGAAAAGCATTTTCTGTTCTGTGTGAACTTTGTCGCACATAACAGGATTAGAATTTACGTCATCGTCTCAACAATGGGTAAAACACCGTGTTGTAATTCTGTGATCTTATAAGACTTTAAATATATTAATGGCTTCAATCATAAAGTAATAATGGCTTTAAATATATTGCATATGTCAGTGAATACATCTGAAGCGTCTCAAAAGTGCCCGAATGTGGAAATAATGGAGTGGGTGGGGTCGTCTGGTACTGTTGGCTTTCTCCTGTTGAAGTGTGAGGGGACGTCTCTGGGCTTCTTCAGACCAGCTTTAATGCTTCCCTGGTGGATACCCTCTGGCTAAAGGAGCCAGTGATGGGATTCGGCTGCCCCTGCCCATGGGCCTGGCTCTGGCTCGGGCTCCATATGACCTGACCTGCTTTAGCTTGGTTCCACCGAAAGCTCTGCCTGGAAACACCAAAACACATATGCACAAACAAAATGGTACTTTACAGTAAACTGATAGAGGAATAATAAAGCAGGGAGCCTTTATATTCTTGCATGCACTTTGTCATTAACCTCCCAAGACCTGGCCTAAAAATATTATGTAAAAGTATTATGTAAGAAAGGGCTTTGAAAGAACCAGTAAACCTGTATCCTAGCTTATCTGAGTCATTAACACAAATATGCTGAATAATGTTTTACGTTATAATGCTACCAATAAAAATTAGCAACTCCCTTTGAGTCGTGTGATCTGATATAAATTTTTTTTCGAAAACCTGGTTCACTATTGTCTGTTTGATGTATTCAGAGGACCAGCTATCTTGGTGATAATGGTTAGCATCATCCTGTTTTCCTGTTTAATGCTACATACTGCAAAATGTAGGTACTGTCTAAATATTGAATTGATAACGACAGGGGAGCTACAGTTTAATGCGCTTGTAGGATAAATATTATTAATCATACTGATCAACAGGGTCAAAGAAGAAATCAAACTTTTATCTGATCTGTGTGTGTGTGTGTGTGTGTGTGTGTGTGTGTGTGTGTGTGTGTGTGTGTGTGTTCTTATTACACATTCTAGGAATTATTATACCACAAAACTTCAAAGCCCTACATTAAATAATATGTATTATGTAAATGTAAGGTGAATGTGATCATTTTATCATTGCCCAGGCTCTTCAAAAGTTGGTGTATCCTCCTTTGAGCTTTCACCTTCACACTCTAATGTCTGGCCCTCCTCCACTTCCTCTCATGACAGCGCTACGTTGCACAATTTTGAGTAAAATCCTTTCCGTCTCACCTTGTCCTCCACCACAAAGGACACCGAATGAAAGTAACTATGTGATTTTTAGTAACAGAATCATAACATCTGTAAAAACCTGTTAGCCCAGCCCCAACAAATGAGTTGTCAGCAGATAGCACAGGATTTCCTCTTGGCAGAAGACGCTGTAGATTACATAAAAGTTCTCAGTCGTGCCCTCCACAGAGGACAAGAATAAATTGTTCAGGAGACAGTGGCGTGTCTAGAAAATTTTTGTTGGGGGGGCCAGGTAGGGGCACAGATTTGGAGAAGGGTGGCAGATGTAATTGGCAGATAATGTTTAAAAAAAAAATTCTACCAACTGTTTTCCATAATTCAATAACCCTATAAACCTAATAACCGAATGCACTTTTAACTCTTATTAGAATGAGATTTTAACCACTACGGTGCAAAGTTTTTAGATACTGTGTTGATAAAGTACAAGAGATACAATCAGTGCTTTGTCAGTGTTTATTCAGCATTCAAGGACTTCAATATTTGCATAGTATTTTTACTGACATATAGTGCACATATGTTTTGGGCAAAAACATTTTTGAATATTAAAATACGAACATTTGTAACAAACAATTGGCAAATTAGCCAATGCCAATGTAAAACTTTATCTGCCTGTTAAAAAAAGAAGATAATCTTCTTACAAACTGTTGTTTGATTTTGAAACAGGAAAAAAGTGGGGAAACAACTGATAAGACTAACATTTGAATAAAACCTGAAAGCAAGTAAATACTTTCTATGCTGCCTTATGGTAAACTTTAGTAATATTGATGTATAAAGAACAACACTGGCTGATGATGAAATACAGTCAGCTGGCATGGTGACACTGCCAGTATTAACCTGCAGGGCTGGACTGGGACAAAAAATTGGGCATTTTGACTACAGACCGGCCCCCCAGGTATTAAAGCCATAAAGCCTTTGAATGAAAACAAACGCTGTTGTGACAGTGATGTACACTGTCTTTTTGGTATATGTATGATTTCTATACATTTTAAGATAGATAAAAACTTTGTTCGCAAGATTCAGATAATTATTTAATAAAAGCTAGATATTTTAAATGAGAATAAGAAAGAAAAGTATTTCTTTGTGCCCCCCTTTCCCTGTTAATGCCCTACCTGGCCCCCCTGGCAAAACTTTGCTAGACCCGCCCCTGCACAGTTACCAGCTGTCAGCTACTTAGAAAAGGATCCTGGTGTTATTTATCTCTCAGAAACAGTTCATAACGCCCTTCAACTCATTCATGTCACCTAAAAGGTAAACCTGTTTCTCCATCACAGCTCTGATGATTCAGTAAGGACATCTCCTGGTTTCATCTTCATGTTTCCCTCTCACCAGATAACCAAACCGACATCATGACCAGCAGCTTTTACGGCTGTGGCTCCAGCAAACATCAGCTGATACTAGAAATTAATATTAAATAAATTCTAACAACAGCTGATCAAACTTAAACGTGCTGCTGTTGTTTAGCATGACATCCGCTGGTTTCCTCTTTCTGGCGCAAAGTGGGCGATAAACAAACAAGAGAGAAAAGCCAATCAGCTGATCATTGATCAGTTTCATGATTGAAGTAGGAACAGGAGAGGGAGGGGGGAGAATGAGGGAAGAAGTTATTTTTACACATCGGCCAGCATCTGGCCAATCCACCACCTGTCATTGTTCATGCCGTTACAAAAAAAAAAAAAAAGTCATCAGCCCACCGGGCAAATGCCCGGTATGCCCGAAGACCAGTCCAGCTATGTTAACCTGTTAATCTTTCGCCAAAAAATTGTTTTCTGCGGTGCCGTCTTTTGTGCTTGGCTCTCCTACCTTTGCTAACATGATGCTCATAGTGCAGAAGCCGATGCTACATTCACTCACACTTGGATATCTGAGTTTCACTGTGAAAACATAATCATACATTTGATATTTCATTGAATTTTATTGTTTTAGCTCCGGGGTGGCCAGTCTGGTTGGGGGGGGTGGCCTGTGCCCCCCCCCAGGCCACCCCGTTGGACACGCCACTGTCAGGAGACTTAACAAAGAAACCTGTAATACTAGAAAGGCCAGTATAAACAAAAAGGTTTTGCGATGTCAGCATAACATGGTGATGTCATTCTGATTAAATCAAACGCTTATTGTTTGTGCTATAAACCAGTGATGCACCTATACGCCACTTTTCCAAATGTGAGCTGGAAAGAATTTCAAAGACGGCCAGTGAGAATGAAAACATGAAGATCAACTGCAAAAACAGTCAACTTATGAAGCAACATTTTTCAGAGCAGGTCCCTGGTTTCATATGTTTCAAGTTATTCTCACGATGGTCATTTGGTGGTAGTAGCATGCCAAAAGATTAATAACATGTAGGTGTACACTGTCAACAAAAAAAGCTCCACAGGACAGCTTCAAATGATCCATGGCCCTAAAGTGTACAGTGAACTAAAGGTTCTCTGGCATCAAATAATGTAAACAGTAATACGGGCTATTTTAGCATCACCACACAATCAGGTATGATACAAAAAAACAAAACAATCAATCACACATCCAAAAAGGAGGGTTCTAGCATACATCAATCTAAATGATACACTAAAGCCCATTACACTAGACTCCAAATTAATCTCTCACTATAATTTACATACATCCTTTTATCAACTAGGGGACAAAACCACAGTGGAAAACTGCTGAACGTGGGTGCTTTCTGTACCTGTCACAGTAAGCGTTGGGAAAGTGGCTAAAAAAGAAGAAAAAAAAACGGGATGTGTATGAATGCTTTACCTTGTGCTGGCTGGGTTCTTTGGGATGCCGCAGTCCTGCGTGAGTTTTGTTTACAGCCCTCTCTGCCCATGAGGTGAGCCTTCCAGGCCTGGAACAGGGACAAAGTAGCTCAGTGAGTTTGCTCCTCTCCCAGGCACTTTCACGACTGCGACAACCATGGGGTTACTGTAGGCCCAGTCAAGGCCTGAATGGCTGCCCTCCCTACCTACTAACACTGCAGTCTTTCATTGGGCTTACAGCCTCTCCTCCAGCAAAGAGAGTGCAACTTTCTGTGAGTTTTTTCTCCCTTATGTGAGGGCGTGAAGTGAGAAACTGCATGCAGTGAGTCAAACTTTTAATGAGAGCACAAACGCATCGCAGGAAAGGCTCAATAATACTTTGCACGTGTCACCATAAAGTTGGAAAAAATGATGTGTATAATCTATATCTCGTGTTTTGTTTAGGCTGCAAGTGATTTTTAAGGTTTAAGAAGTTTAATCAATAATTATTCTTGTGATTCTTTGTCTTTTTTGAATCGTTCTTAACTCATATTTTGTCATACCAACAGGACTAAATGGATATTATTAAATACACCTGACAAGCAAGCTGTACTTATGTCATTAATATTATTACAGTTAAAAATATTTAGTGAAAACTCTGAAACCTCTTTCCTCATTCTAGTAATTCCGTTTCATTTAGAGACCTTCTTTGTCTCTTTTTACTTTGACTTCAGATTGTCAGTATGTACTGAGGAGGGAAGTTAGTCACTGTAGTGTGCAGTAAAGCATCATTCTTTGGCAATGTGCCTTTCTACATAGAATATTAATGAAAGGAAAGGATATTTGTAAACAAAGGGCGATCGAGTCAAACTGTTGCATTTATCCATATATAAAAAGGACCATTACTACATTATGTTTACAGCTTTGCTTTAGTTACATTTCCTTTTTTTTCCTTGGAAAAAATTAAACATCTGCTCTACAGATTCTGCCAAGGGAAATTAAGTAATATATGACATCCACAAACTTTCCCAACAGTCACACCTTTAGGTCTTTATGCCCTGGTCTATTAAGTGTCTCAACAATGTTGCTGCTAACTGAGGCAGGCGGGGCGAGCACACTTGCAGGAAGACTGTGTCTTTGAAACATGAGTTGCATGATTCATTAGGCCCCACAAAGACACAAACCAGAACGAAAGATGAATGAAACGGAGAACCAAGCGTTGCGTCTCCTTGTGAGACAGAGAATCTTGTTCGCTCCGTATCCACTTTCACCTTCCCAGACACACCAAAGAGAAGCATGGATGGCTGTGCGACTCCAAAAGCACTGAAATACGAGCACTGCTTTTTAAAGATGACACAAAACTATTATCCCTGTGTTTATATTACATTCAACAACTTCTATTCAAATGTGTATCCAAGGTTTATTTATATTTCCCATTTGATGCAGTGACTGTCAAATCTTGAATAGAAACAAACGGGATGAAACTTTACCTGCATAATACCGAGCTGTGAACTGTGTCAGCAACCAAACTGCCGCTGTTTCAAATAAAATGTGGTTTATTTTGCAATTGTAGGAAGATGAGATGTGTTCATTGTCTATGTGTGAATGTGTTTCTAATCCACGCTGTAGGTATTATTAATCTCTGGTTCTCGTCCACAGGGCATCTTTGTTTTGTATCCCTCCTCTCGCCCTTCCCTAAGCCTGGTTCTGCCAGAGGTTACTTCCTGGGAAAAGGGAGTTTTTTTCTTCCCACTGTTGCCAAGTACTTGCTCAAAGGAAGTCATCTGAGTGTTGGGGTTTCTCGGTATTATTGTTTACCTTACAATATAACTTGCAGCTTTGCAGTGACTGCTGTTGTGATTTGGTCGTATACAAATAAAATGAATTAAACTGAATAATCTGTATCCGGTTAAGTTTTATCTATGAGCAGCTAATCAGAATCTTTTGTCTTTTGTTCTTCTGAGACTAGCAGGAATGTGAGGAATGTGATTGTACTTACTTCATCTTCTCAGTGAAACAGCCCATTAAGAACAAAGGCTTTGCTTTCTTTGAAGTCCTTAAAGGTCAACATTAGCTGTGCTTTACTTCAACACCTGTTTGCTGCTAAAGCCTCGTTTGTGAAAGGCTTCTCTGTTTTATTATATGTGAAGCATTTCTACTTCTGCTTCTGACAAAGAAGATTTCTGCATATGCCAATAAATCAATGTTGAAACTTGTTGCCATTATTTCATAATTAACTAACTGACTTGTGCAAGTACACAGTCTCACCTCCTCTCCGGGCGTGAAGTTGTTGTGACACAGAGGACAGTGGTTGGAGCCTTTACCCAAAACGGGGGCTGAAACACAAAGATGACACCTTCAAGTCAGCTCTTACAGAATTACAGAAAAGTTCCCATGAATGAATTTACAGTACTGAAAGAAATCTGCTTCAAACAAAACACAGCTTTGAGCACTGGGTCTATTTTGGGAAACGTATGCTTACGCACAAGTGAAAGTTTTGTTTATCTGCCTAACCAACAGGAACTACTGTCAATTACTCATGGAACATTTGGAGAAGTGGTGTAAGCCTTGCAGTGTTTTATTGCAGAATATTGAAGATGCTGGCTTTGTGAACATGTGTAAATGCGATGGAGCAACGGTACCCAACTATGAAAAGAGAGGTTACAAACTCTCAGACGGAACGGTTCAATAATTTGAGTCAAACGCAATCAAAGAAATGTACAACCACAGGGTGCTAAACCCAAAGTCAGTGGAAGAAACCCAGAGAAAATCGAGTTAAAACCAGGAAGAAAAGTACACGAGGGGAAGCAGGTTTATCTGTAGGGGAATAATTAATCACTATTTCAGGAAGTATGCCTTCTGAAACTAATAAAATGCTGAAATCTGACAGAGGACATTTTTGCAGTAAAATAAGGAAGGGAAAATCCCAACACAGACATGGATTAAGAGAAACGTAACTAAAGGATAACTAAATAGCTAAGTTACTGTAAAACTGCAAAAAACAAAAACAAAAAACAAGGAAGCTGTGGAGCTGGCTGCTTTGCAAACCTGATGTTTGCAGGCCTACGACAGACTGATCATTCACTCCAAATGATATGCAGCCAAATAGTCAAGACTTTATTTGCATGCTAGTTTGTTTGTCATGTTTCGGCTGTGTGCAGGCAGGAATTGGACCCAAACGCAAACTCACGAGAAACGGGATTGAACTCAAAATGGCAGCTTTTTATTACCGTGAACGTTATGATATGGCCCAGCCCTAGACCCAAGGGAAGCGAAACTCAATACATTCACATAGGACACAGACCTTCAAAGTAAAACAGGAAATGTAACATAGACGCAGACTTGACTAGGGGAGACAGAGCAACTAAGAAACACAGAGAACAATAACAGGGAGACACAGAGGGCGGCTAACTAAATACTCAGAAAACTAAAGAGAATACAAGAAAGCCAAACTAAGACACTAGACTAAAGAATAAACTGGGGCAACAAAGAGAACTAAGATCATAATACAAAAACTCAGACACAAGAAACTCAAAACACTGGGTCACCGACCCAGGACCGTGACAGTGCTCCAGGATTACAGAGTTAAAAATGTAAATAATGATGTAAATGAATAAATAAATAGTACATTTACAGAGCGCATGCAGCTCAGTAGAAATCTTCTTTTAGTGTGTATTAGTTATTATTATTATTGGACCTCACCTCCTGTCACCTGGCTAACACCTGACTAACAAATCCAGGGTAATATACAAGGTTAGGAAAATGACATGTTTTTAGAATGTAAATGTTTTGCTTTTGTTTTTATCAGGTCAAATCTTTGAACTGTTTTTTTTCTTCCCAGTTTATTATTTCATGTAGTTAAACCAAAATAGATCCAACCTTGAATTACCAAAGATTAAAAAATAGCTGCATTATATATTGTGGAACTGCTGCCTTATTACTATTATTGGATATTCACTGGTTCAGTTTTGATTTTATGAAATTGTCATTCGCTGTCATGTACAGTTTTTTTTTCTCAGTTACACTCATATAAGTGAGGCCTACCATGCACAGACCAAGCTCTCACAATCATTCCTGCCTACCATTTTGCCACCTAATAATGAAAGTGATAACAGAGAAATATTAAAAAAACCGAGTCAGTTTCCTGCTGCATGGAAAATCAGAGAGAACTCACGATTGCAGCCAGGACCCTGAGCGTGGTGAACCAGGTCCTCGCTGGCCACAGCCTCTGAGCAGAGTGGGCACTGGCTGAATTTGGACCTGTTTTCACATTCACCCAGTAGGTGCTCCGTAAGGCTGGCTATTTCAACTACCTGTGAACACAATGCAAAGCTATACTCAATCAACTTGGTAATGCAGAACAGATACTTTCAGCAGCTGGATCTAACTCTTTGACTTCAGCTCTATAACAGAAGTGAAAACCTAGTGAGAAAAATAAATAAAAAAATTAGCAGTCTACCTGTCGACATTCGTCGCAGCGCTGCAACATCGGACAATGTTTCCAGTAGTGAAGGTCCAATCCGTCTTCTGTGAAAGACTCGTCTTTTTTACCGCAGAATATACACAAGCTACAACAGAGTGTAAAGTTAGAGGATCAAATGGTACCAAAGTTTACCATAGGACAATTACTGAACACAACATGAAAGATAAATGAATACCTCGACTGGAAAAAGCAGTGAATACACACTAAAAACTAAATCTCTCAAAAATAAAGGCCATTTGAGTCATATATATATAGCTTACAAGATTTTAAGGAACATACTTGTCCAGACAGTTGATTGATTGTTGGACATTACAACTTTCCATCCTCTTGTTCTGGGACCCTTTTGTGACAGCTGGAAATTAATAAGACAGTTATCTGTAACAGCCAGCACTACTGAATCAAAACCCATATTGTAATTCAGAATTTGCATGACTGATGTGTTATTCTATTAACCCTACAATGCCCTTTGTAACGTATTTGATACATGAGTTTCTGAGACCTCTATCTCATCAACATGATCAATACTTGCCATAATTTCAAAATGTTATGGACAAAACTATTTTTTTTGTCTAAAATTAACATTGTTGTTAACAAAAAGTTAACAAAAATGCCCAATCTATTAAATGCGATGCAAAAAATATATAATAAATATATAATAAAAATATGTCATACACAACATGATATGCAAAAAAAAAGTGGATTTTGTTATAAGGGTTAATAAACATCTCAGTTGCAAAAAATCCTAATTTTCTGGCTATTTTTTGATGGGGTGGGTCTTACAGGGTTAACAGACCTTTGTGTTTCTACACACTTTAACAAACCCTACCTGTCAAATTTTAAAGCTATTCAAGCAAAGGTAATGCTCACACATGCTGATATCAATTTTTTACACCATTATTTCTGTATCTAAAGGCACAGCTGAAGTACTGGGGTAATAGGTCATACATAATTTAGTCAAGTGCGTGAGGGACACACTTTAGGTCTCTATCTCAAAATCTGTCAGTGGTATAACAATTAGATTATAAATTCTGAGGTCGTAGATGCCGTCTGCATACTGTTGTTATATGATGTCTTTTTTTTCACATATAACAATAAACTTGAATATAAACACTTTTTCTTTTCATTTTTAAGCTCTCATATCTATAAGACCATTGATCTGATTATCGTAGTCTTATGATACACAGTAAAACACATAAATGGAAATCTGTGTTACAAATTTCAATCCCCTCAAAGGCCTCAAAATTGTTCTTTTGTCAAAATTGCTGGAGGGTCAGGTAAATTACAGCTCAACATAAAGGTGACTTGAAAACACCTTTCCACCTACTGTTTGCATATGAGCAGGGCCTATTTCAAAACACTGAGCTTATCGGCACATCCTTGTCAGCACATAGAAACAAATTTCCCTTTTGTGCATTGCCTCAGACCTGCAGATGTGAGTAGGAACTGAAGTGTGATTTATGTAGGTACATACTTCCCTTGCCAGCTTTCTGGGAATCTTTCTCAGCTTTGTGAACTTCTCGTTTGGCTATTTGTCCTTTGGTGCTTTCATTGCCTCTCTCCTTTACAAGCAGACAAAATATATATATTTATATATATATATATGTGTAAGAACAGTCAACGTCAAAAAGCAAAGTTCCAAAAAACAAGACATGCAATCATTCGCCTTTAATTGAGACAGGGCATAAAGTGAGGCTATAATGTGTAAGTGTTATATGTATGTGAATTACTTGGTGTGTGACCACCTACGAGGTAAAAATACAGTCTGGAGTCATAAATAGAAATTAACAGTTGTTATGAGATGTGATATCATTGCAGAATGATGACAGCGCAACATACTGTGATCTCTTTTAAGGCAGCCAGCTGCTCCTGAAGAGAGTGGATCTCCTCCTTCTCCTTCTGTCCGTCCGGCTGACCCCCACCTTTCTTTAAAGTCTAGGAGAAGGTGGCATGCCATTAGTCCATTTCATATTCAGTTCTCTACCATGCTTACCTTCTATCAATTCATTTTCATTCTGTAATTGTTAGCTTTTTACACATTATTACCCTTCATTTCTTAAGTTATGGCATCTCTTGTTATTAAGGTCTAGAATTAAGGTTACACAAACCTAAAGCTCTTCAGATTGAGGCTTTAGGTGCTATTTTACATAGCCATTCAAATTCTGGGGTAGTTTTAATATTCTTTTTTTTTTGTGCCTGTCCCATTTGGTTCTTTAGCCGTCAGAATTGTTGTCTGAAGACCAACAAGGATACCCAATGGATTTACTTTGCCAAATGGATCATCACGGCCTTGCCGTATTGGTCCATTTGATCAACCTTTGTTGTTATTATTTATTTTATTTTATTTTCAGTTGTTACAGATGGGACAGACATGACTGAGGGATAGGAAAGGGAGAAAGAACGATGAAGGAAAAGAAAAACAGAAGGGAAGAAGGACAGTGAGAAAGGGCACTTAAAAAGAGAAAGAAGAAAAAAAATCTCCTGGATCACCTGTTGAGAGAAAAAGAAGAGAAAACAAGCAAAAAAACCAGAGCAACATACTAAACACAACACCATCACGTTAATCTAGCTAAGTGTAAACAGCAGTAAATACTAAATATTGAATGTTGTTATGTAACAAGCAGGACCGACAGCGCATAATGTGCTTGGAAATAGCAGCAAATAAAGGTGTAGTTTATGTCTATGAACAGTGAACACCTGTGTGCACACCTGTGTGGCTCAGCGTGCTTGTACTCAAAAGGTTTCCCCATGTAATGGTCTGCAAGAGGGTGTAGAGAGCCATAGCCCCGTCCCCCAGGGCATGAAGCAGGCATGGAGGAGATCCAGGATCCAGACATCCAGAGGCCCCAGAGTGCGAGAGCCCAAGGAGGACCACCGGAGGGGCATCCGTGCCACCTTCCTGGGAAGAGCTGAAGAGAGCCCCAGATGAGGGGTCACCCAGTAGCCACAGAGCAGAAGCCAGAGGAGGCTGCAGTGGCGTGCCCGCCGGCTCTGCTGGCAGCCAGCTGTGCCAGAGTGAACCGAGCTGCAGGCCCAGAAGCTGGAGGCCCGAGGGCCCCCTTTGCCCCGGAAGAGGCCTGACCGAGCAACAGGCACCAGGCCCCGCCAAGTAGTCACCGGGAGTGAGCTAGTGCATACCTGAGCGCCCAGCCCCGGACACCAAGAACCACCAACGCACCGACCCCTGAGGGCATCAGTTACCGGCAGACACAAACATGCATTCCCACCCTCATGCACACATATACAAATACTCAGCACTCACCCAACATAGGGATAGACATACATGGACACTGTACACACAATCACACTCCCCAAACAAACTCTATACCCCAGGTCCAGGTACCCTCACTTCTGGAGGGGGAAACGGCACCTAGACCCAGGAGATGTTACCCTTTCCCCCAGGGGTGGAGGCAAGCATATTGCCCCAGGCTCCGCAGCTGCAGGGAGGCCCCGCATCCCAGATCCCAATCGGACGGCCAACACCTCCTCCCAGCCCCCCCGCCCCGATGTCCAGCAGAGAACAGCGGTGTGTGAAGACCCCAAACCTCCCTCCTCTCGCTCATGTGTAGTGTTGCTGCGTGTTGTTCTAAGGTGCATTTAAAACACGGGAGAGCATGGTGCTGCTGCCAGAGAGCAGCAGGTGTTAGCACGGCCCCTCCCGAGAACCCTCAATGTCTACATGGATTTAAAATTGAGAGGTGGGCACCGGCACCAGAGGTGGGGTTGAATACAGACCGTCCACTGGACGCCGTTAACGTGCCCACCCTCAAGGCCCTATATGTATGTCTTACGAGAGTGTGAGTAATGTGGATGTCTAAGTCGTGGAATAAAATTGAGGCACAGGTGGCCAGAAGGGGACGGGGGTGGATGCCTCCCCTGCACCCTGGTGACACACCCGCACCCCAAGGCCTTAATTGTGTGGGTGGGTGTGTTGGAGCGGGAAGAGGGAGGCAGCCGGGGATGGGGAGGAAAAGAAGGGAGGAGCAAGATGCCCCTCCCTGGGGCCAGCTCCCCCGCTGACCCCAGTAGGCACCCCCGTCCTTCGGCACCCACCAAGGCAAGGGAGCCCAGGCCCATCCTACGGCAGCAGCCCCACAGGACCCGGGGCAGCCCACCCGACCCCACCGCAGAGGAAACTGTACCCACCCTAACATTCAATCATCTCCCAGACTGCACAAGACAGTAGACACCCAGGTTAAGTTTATTCTCCACCTCTCCTATACTCTCCCCCACCTGCAGAGTGGACTCCTGCAATGATGGAACAAACTCCCTGTCAGTTGAAGAGCCCCCTAGTTAGGCCGATGCGCCAGAGGCCCTCTTCTCTTTTTTTAAGAAGAGAAGATACCAAGTATAAGATAAAAATTTAATACCAGCAATGGGGAAAAGAAACACTTGCCTGAGTCTCTACCAGCTTTCCGTCAATCTTGGCAAAGCCATCAAAGAGGTTTTTGTAGAGGAAGTTCTTTCGGACTGCAGCATCGTTGGGTGGAAGGTAGATTAGGATGGCACTTCTCTCCTTTTGGTACACAGATAAGATGATTCGCACTGCTAGCTCTCGAACTGTTGATGCGCTGTGTGCCAATGCCGCTGTACAGAACTAACAGGGAACAACAGGGTTTCCACAAACATGAAAAGGTCTATATTATTATTCCATTTCTAATCCAAAATATGCCAAAAAAAATTATATAATACACTGAGGTTGAAATATTTAGGGATAATTAGGGATCATCACTTGAGCGACAAACGGCAGTCCATTTATGTGCTGACGTCACAGTTACAATTCAGATTTGAAAAACTATGTGAAAAATCTTTAAGCTGCATTTTTCCAAGCTAAAAACAAAAAGCCAACAGCAAAGTGCTCAAAACAGTCCAGGCTATACCATTTAAAATAGTTAACGTCAGCTATCAACATGCTTACAGACTGGCACAATGAACCATATATAATATCCATTTGGGTGGTCAATGTTTTTGTTTTAAGACATACCAGATTTCCAGAAATACTAAAAGTACCACACAGCAACACCAATGTCCAGTTTAGTACGTCCAGTCCAATGAGCTATCATTTAGACGAGTGAAATCCTAGTATTTTATTTGCTTGTTACTTAGAACATACAGTCAGTTGGTGCAGTTTAATAAACCAAGCCTGCTATCATTAGTTGTAAAATTAATACTGTAACCTGAATATGATCATTTTTGGTTAAAAAAGAAAGAAAAATATGAAAATGAGGTATCAAAATGTCCATAAAACAGTGTGTTGTCACTGTGGCTACATCCATCTTTTGTATACAGTCTACATGCAAAACACTACAGGACAGTGTTTGCATATTTGGAAGTGCGGAAGACAGTGGATGGATGGATGAACAGACAGACCTGGGCTAAGAGAAAATCATTTAAAATCTGATTACTGACCTTCTACAAGCTTACCTTGTTAACTGTTTCAAACCTGATTTCTTTGGGAAGATATTACATCTAAGAACCAAAAAAGACTGTGCATTACCCCTTTCCTTCTACCATTAAACCTTTATACTGGAACACATACTTCTAAATGATATCTAAATGTATTCACAAAAAAATTAATAAATGAAAAACTCATCTGATTTGGAAAACCACCCCATTTAACAAACTAAAGAGAACTTGTTCGATCGATATCTGCAACAGATTCCGTCATTTTTTGCATTTGAAAGCCACCTCAGGAGATACACACCATTTGTCTTTCTTAGAAAGGCCACGGATGTGTTAAGCTACATCCATATTTACTTACACTCTACAGTATCCGATTTATGCCCAGTTTAGCTTCATGTACAACGTTGTTGAGAGTCCTTTCAGAGGAGTGACACTCATAATATAAAATGAACTTATTATCCAGCATAATTGCTGTGAAGAGAGGGATGATAGAAAGGCCATCCTGCCAGTGGAGGACATTAACATTGAGAAGTAAAGTGTGTACAAAGGCCACCCATCCCTCGCTCAACCGGCTCAGGGACAGCATGCCATTATTCTCTGTTGTATCTTCCAACCCCTTTTTCACTCTGGCTTCCACCTCAGAGTAGATCACCCTAGTAACAGTGGAAGAAAACGGAAATATGTTAGCTAAACCATAGCTGAGCTGTCGAGGGGGACAGTCACAGGAGCCCAAAGACACGATAAACTAGAATTACTATCTAAGGGCCGTGAACACGTGAAGGTGTGGTTAACAGTAACATGTATGGAAGGCTTTGAATGGAAATAATATGTGGGGATTAAACATGTTTGTAAGTTTTGTGAAATATGCTCACATTCCAAAAAATTACTCTTCACGCTCAATAAACTTGAAATGAAATTCTGAGTAAAATGCTACTGAAATATACATAGTCAAATATGTATTTTTTCAAATAATTACTCATTATGGAAAATGTGCTTAGTATGAACTGAATGTATACCAATCAAGTAAATTTCATTTGACCAGATTTCATTAAATCTCACATTTTACGCTGTACTGATGTAACAGAATTGAAAAACTTCCATGAATGAGGATGGAGTTTTCTTTGCTCCTGAGCTGTGGCCTTAAAAAGTATTCTGAACTACTACAACAGTGAAGTTGACCTTTTGCATGTAAAACCTTATCACTTCAAAGTCTGTCATAATCAGTATCTGGGCTTTTTCCAACTGAAAATGACCTTGATATTCAACTGTCATCAGTTCATCCTTCATGTGAATTGAGCACTTGTGCTCGTGTCTTTTTAAAGGGAAAAAACATTTTAGGTGCTTCATCTGCCAGATTCAGTCAATTCAGTAACTTACCTAGCTGCTAGAGCAAATCAAATGAACATAGATAAGCTATGTATGTTTTGCAGTATCATTCAGATCTTTCTCCCTAAGTGTGACAGAAATACGATAACATGGGAAAGTACAGTACTGCAAGGAACGCTCACATGCGCAGTCACCACAATGATGATACGGGCTCAGCTTTGTGGTTTGTCATGATTGCTTTTGTACCCTCAGGAAGAGTGTAGCAGTTCTGTGTTTGCGCAACAGGGATAATTCAAGCAGCCAGCCTGAACACTCTATTCTTTCAAAAAGAAAGTTGCATTACTTATTGTTATGTATCAGACTGAAACTAAACCAAACCATTTCTATTTTTCTGTCTTCACCGTGAGAAATATTAACACCTCTGTTGCAATTTCTCTGATGATGGTTTGTTAAAAGTGCCCGATGTTAACAAGAAGAAGTCTGCGGGTAAAATAGCTCCAAATCTGATTAGCAAGGTGGATTAAGGGATATTGAAGGGAAACATCAGGGACAAGGCAACTAAGTAATAAAAATAACTGGCAATTCATAAATTTCTCATTGACTTTCAGTTTAAACATGCTTTCTGCTCGTGTTTTACATGAAAGCAGAAAGTGTGACAGTCAGGAAAGAAGCGCAGCGGTCCTGTTACATCTCAATTCAGGCAGAAAATATTTTCCAAGCAAACACATGTGGCAGTCAATACAAAAAAGGGTTAGGAGCTATGCAAGCATGCCCAAGCATGCAAACACAGTCCGTGCAGTTCCACCTATGTGGCTTTGGCTTCAATAGGCGGAGAAACTCAGAGGACAAACCTAACAATTTGCTCAAGACTAGGGTTGAATTGGGAGTGGGACGGGGCGGTGCGCGGGGGGGGGGTAAAGTAGGAGTGGTTAAAAATTACGCACATTTTTAACAGATTCATGAAATCCTTTCCATGAATCCAAGAGGTTTACTTCATATCTGAGTTCACACACTGGTTGGAAAAGCACCAGATTACAGGCATGCTTTTCTCTCTCGTATTTTGACTCGCTCAGCTAATTTAAAAGACCAGGATGTCTTGGAGAAACATGATAATAATGACACGAGGGAAGAAAAAAACTTTTGGAATGAGACACCTGCCATAAGTGTCTTGATGTAATCTCTAATCTCAGCCTCAAAGCTGGTCCAATATGATAAAACACTATGTTAAACTGCACAGTGGACATACATCTGAACATTAAGAAATTTTCACATTTCAGCACCGGCGGTGGTACGCGTACATCACAAATTCTGCGGTTTTTGCACAGTTTGTGAGCCTTTACCACGAGGTGCACACAGAAAAACGAAATCACTAAATACCTTGTTCATATTCGGAGTTTTCCTCAACAGAAATCCTTTAGCTAAATTAATAAAACTGACCTCATGTCATATGTGTCCCTAGACATACTGTCAATCTACCGAACAGCACATACTGTAATACTGCAAGACTGTGGCTTTTTCTTTTACTGTTGCCAGAATAAGTTAATAAAATTGAGAGTAACATTAATTTGAAAGTGACGCATGTCTGAACAAATGACTAAAGCCAGCAGCATTACATGTACTGGTTCTCAAAAAGGTTTCGGAGAGGAGTACGAGACAGTTTGTTGGCCTGCTTCAGTTTAACAGTTGGATAGTTTGCACATAGATATTAGGTCACTGCTGGAAACCAAAGGAGTGCAGGAGACGTTAAAGAGGGTGCCAGCAGTGACAACATTGACTCAGCTGACTGGACATTACTGAGGGCCTGTTTACGTAAATGAATGGCCACAGAAGGCCTGGGAGGGACTGCTGCTTTTCTGTAAAGTCGCACCATAACTACTGACCCAAATTTAACAGAAAGTCAGCTTATAGGATCTTTCCTTATCCTTTTCTACTTTGAAGTGGAATGACACAGATTTCCATATTTTATATAGTTTATATAGTACATATCATGCTGTAATTGCTCTTTCCAGAAAGGAATTAACTATGAATTGAAACACTGCCTTAAAGAAAAACGGCAGTCAATTGTTTAATTATTTATCTGTGAATGTGTATCTTTTTATTTGAGCTTTTGAAATGTTTAATTATTTAAACAAAGTTTGTCCTACTTGACCTAGTAGGCTTTATTTAATTGCACACCCAAAGAAAACACATTAGTACATTCATATTTATAAGTGACATAATTATCACACCAAACATATTTATTATGGTTCAGGTTGTTTACCGTCATAACATTTTCCAGGGTGAAGCCAGAGTTTTCTGTACCAAGTTCAATGAGCAGTTTCTCGAGTAGCTCAGCCCGACTCTCAGCCAGGCGAGAGGGAAAGTTGGATTTGAAGGGTTTCACCAGCTCACCAGGGATCATCTGCAGGGCCCTGACATCCTTCAGAACAGCAATTTCCTACATGAGGGACAAGAGAAATAGACAGCAAGTTTTAAGGGGGCGTAAATCACGCAATGTATTTGTAGACTTGCACCTGCAAGTCTTGTAGACTTGTAGTACAGAAGTAATGCAAGTGCTATGTACCTCAAACAAATTACAGTGTATGCTTGTGATGCTGCACACGGTAATTTGTCATTCAACATTGGCCTCTGGCATAGGCACAAGTCGTGACAGAAAATACAAGCTGACAATCGGAGTAAAACTGAAGAAGGGTCTTAGAAAACCCTGTCATTGTTTTAACCACATCAGGTGAGTGGAATGTATGTCGGAAATATAGGAAGACACGCAGAAAAGAAGTGTGCAACTGGCCCTCGACACACAAAGAACGATTCAATCAGTCCCTGAGTCAAGCTCTGAACACAATCCAGCAGAAGAGGGGCTGCGAGCTTAAGTCTGCGAGCTACTGAGCGAAAGGGCACCCACCCTTTCTTACTCAACACACGCCCATCCATGAGCACACAGGAACGAATTTGACTAACCAAATACACAAATATACAGTGTACGTCATCTGTCCATCCAGCAGCCAAGAAACATTTTCTTCTTTCAACCCAAAAGTCCAAATGAAAGCGTGCTTGTGCAATAAAGAGAATTTCATAGTTGAATTACAGTTAAAACAGAATAACTGACATCAAATGATTATTGTGCTGCATTATGTTTTGTTATCTTGTTTGTTATCTTGCACCAGTACAGAGCACAAATTATACCTACCTATACCACTCCACTTTGGTAATGAAATCACACAAGTGGTGACTTCAGCGTCTGGGGCCTGTCTGAAGGTTGTGCAGTTTGTTGTTTCTAGCTATCTAAAATGCAAAACTCCCCATAATTAAATTTATTTATAATTGACTGCTTTGCACAGATTCAAATTTGCCAAAGATTGCTTTGCATTTGCAAGTAACTCTTTCTAGCACCTAAAAGAAAGCAAGTTTTCTTCAACCAGTAATACTTGCTTTCATTCAGTGGGTGATTTACAAGACTCTATGCACTCTTGCGAAAAATACACTCTTGCTGCTTCCATAGCAAGAAGCTAAGTGTCCGGTGCTGCTAATCAAAGGCATTATAGCTAGCTTCACTGTTGAGCAGCTACAATGTCATACCAGACAAGAATAGGGCATTCCTCTGGTGTAAAAACTGTGTAAAACTATGCATGCCAAAGGTTGTTACTGCTGGCATTCTTTTTTCTCCAAGTTCACCAGTTCATCCTGTGAGTTAGGTGACTTTTTTGTTTGAATGAATCATAGGTCAGTTGGTTTTTCTAACATATCATAAATAAAGGTTTTCACTTAGCAAACACACAATAAAAAGAAGATGGGAGAGAGCAGGGTGACACAAAAGACCAAAAGGTTGATGAATAGTGTTGGGTCTAACTGTACAATACCTGTATGAAGGCAGAAACTGTGGCCCGAACGCGAGTAGTGGAGTCTCCGGTCCTGGCAAGCAGATTAGGAAAGGTCTGCTCCAAGCAGTGGGTCACCTCAGCTCGGCCCAGCCCTACACCTGGGATCAGCTGGCTTAGCATTAGCCGCAGCAGCTTCAGCGAGGCATGTAGAACCTAAAGCAAGATCCTTTTGTAATGAAACTTAAAACTTGGTGCTCTTTCTAAAATCTTACTACAATGGTAGCACCATATGTACTCATATATCTCTGTATGGACCTACCGCCTCCCACCAATTAATGAGCAGACACAGTTATTAACATCTATGTTTGATATCTTTTCTCTTTTTGTTTTTTAAAAATATGTTAAAGAGGTCTGAGAGAGACACTGATGCTAAAATCCTCATAAAGAAGAAGAAAAGCCGCAAATTAAGGCTGTAAAAGAAAAAATATTTCAAATTAAGCAGACTAAAGGTAGTGGAAGATTAAATTAAATTTAAAGTAAATTTTGATCAGATTTATATGTTAAATTAATAAATAGTCAGTATGATTGACATTTTAAAAGTAATAAAAGTTATGCATTTTGCACTAGTGTATGTACTTGAAGACCTAATCGCTGCTCATACATTTGTAATTTATCCCTTGCAACAGCTAAAATAAAAAAAAATCTGATGCGCAACACAGGTCCTACCATTACACAAAAAAGTCGACCCTAATGGCCTAAATAATCGGCATCCCATCTCAAAAATGCCCTGCTTATCAAAAGCCCTTAGATTCCTTTATAAGTGCTGAACTGTGACTGTACCTGAATTTTAACATCAGAACAGTCAGAATTTAAATCATGCCACAGTACAACGAACCTTAATAACCATCAGTATTGTGCTACACTTTTCGTACAGTTAACATTTCATTCAGTAGATCATGGCATTCTGATTGAAAAGTTATGCTCAGTCAGTTTACATGAAAAGTCGTTTTTATGGCAGTCTTTCTCATAGAACTCTGAAAGGAGTCTTCAGATTTTTCAGGTTAGTCCATTTTTTCTTACTATAGGTGTTCCACAGGGATCCAGTCTTATATACCTCTTCTGTTTATGCCATATACTATCTCTGCTACCTATAGCAGCAGAGCTAGTATGCATAAACTACCATGCTTATAGAGTTTTTAAAAAAA
Organism: Aulonocara stuartgranti; assembly: GCF_965226115.1. Lineage (NCBI taxonomy): Eukaryota > Metazoa > Chordata > Actinopteri > Cichliformes > Cichlidae > Aulonocara > Aulonocara stuartgranti. The sequence goes on along the minus strand of NC_138956.1, from coordinate 9,428,402 downwards.
TTATTATGCCACTGACTATTGCAAAACTACAGTCTGCTTTTGATACATTTCCAAAAACAACTAGTCAATCATAAGCTGGGAGAGCTGAACTGGATCTAAACTCTGCTAAAACTGGGTGTGATCTATTCACAAGATTAGGTAAAAGTAAAGAGCCTTTGCTTTATATTCCAACCCTTCATCGTCAGAAATACTTTGGACTTTTTTAATGCTCTTTCTCTTCTCTATAAAATCACTATACAGTAAAAGGTTTTGTCTGTACTTGTTTATAGTGACACTGCATTGTAATAAAAAAGTGTGATGGTACTCCATATCTAAGAGAAAAGAGCAGTATTGCATGTTTATTTACCAAAAGCTCTGCAAAGATTTGCTTACATCTGCCTAATTTGGATGTCAGGTTTCTAAAATTAGCCATTCGCCTTGTTCACAGCTGAACAAACTGGTTTTAAATACATTAGAACATTGTATTAGATCTTTTAGAATTTGCATAAATATTGCCTGGGCACTGTGAGTGCCAACGTCTATTTAGCATATACATTTTATTCAATTCCACAATTGTGTATAAATTTAGGACAAAAAGTATGCAAATGTGTGTTTGGTTAATTGTCTTTGTTGTAACAATCCTTCTTGGCAATAAATCTTATACCATTTATTTATAAGCCTGTTTAAAATAGAAAAAAATAGAATAGTCCTTTACTGTGATTGTACATGTACAACAAAATTGTGGCATTTCCCTGAAACAGTGCCACATTTTGCTTTTATTAAATATCACTATTAGCAATTAATTAAAAAAAAAAAAAGAACACTTACCTTTCTGTTGAAACAGACATTTCCTTGGCCTTACTGCGTCTCTCAAATAATTTAGATTGTGATGGTATGTCTATATTAAACTTGTGAATTTAAATTTATGAAAGTGTTTCTGTTCTTCACTTTTCTCAAAAAATGTCAATCAGAGGGGGGTCCTCAAATTTTGGCTAGTGTTTTTCTTGCATCACTGCTCTGTTTGGCTGGGCCGAAGGACTCATACACACCCACAGATACACACAAAACTGAAAGCCCAGGACAAGATTGGAAGTAAAGCCACTATAAATGACAGCAAAATTCATGGCATTGCTTACATGGCACTGGAGTATCATCTTTTAGCTTAAACGAAAGGTTCTCCCTACATCAATAAACCTGCTCTTACAAGATTTCTGCAACAACTACCCAAGGTTAGATTCAGAACCAGGATATAATAATATTTAATACAAACCAAGGTTGTTAAGCGTGAATTAAACAAGCCCATTTCTATGCAGTATATTAACCAGTTAACATCTTAATGGAGTATTCTGTGCATCAAAGTGACTAGGAATTATTGCAGCCAAACCTTTTTCATCCATTTTTACCATTCCACGCAGAAGGATTACAAAGCCATCCTTGTCAACACTATTTGTTTAAAGAAGCTAGCTCTGGGAGGCTGCACGTGGTACAGGGGGAACATTGTTCAGGGGGTGGCTGTATAAGCGGGTGCTGATTTTTAACAATGTTAAAATGTATGTTAGCACTGCTTGAAACCTATGTAGTATGTGTTAATTGGGCTTATTTTTATGTTAAGATTAATTTCTTTTGAGGAAATGACTCACAGATGTGACTTTATCCAAGAGGGCTTTTTTGACGAGGAACACAGCAGCTCTTATCATGTTCCTCAGCTCTTCCTTGGGGGTGGTGGGAGAGACCTCCAAAAGCTTCTTATACACAGAAAGCAGGGCGTCCACTCTGTAACACCAGGTTTTAGAATATACCCCCGCCACCTGGGAGTGAATGGCAGCAGATTTACCAAGAGGATGAGAATATACATATTAGTTACATTGGTATTGTAGCATGTGGAAATAAAAGTGTGTGGTATATGCTGTGAGATTTAAATGCAGCAAATACTCCAAAGGCATTCACTTATTAATTTAAAACAACTTTTTAAAAGGAAATGGCAGCTATTTGTTGCATGGTCATTCGAACAGTGATGAACTATAATTATAGTTAGCGTGCTAATAGCATCTGTATAAAATAGGCTATTTAAGTGTTTTCAAAAGAGTTCAAAATTTGTTTTTCCTATTATACTTATTTTTTTAACTCGAAGAGTACTTACATTATCCAGTGTTAAAAATAAGCCAACAGTTAGTTGGGTTTTCTCTCAAATATACATTGAAATCTTTCTGACTGGGCTACTTATAAAACTGACTAAATACTAACAGCTGACAGGTTTTATTTTTGCACTGACAGTAAGAAAGTAAAGTACTCCAGTGACATAAAATAACACAATGCTCTAGGTTTGTTTTTCTTCTCAGTTTTTGAAATACACTATGACTTTAACTGACTTCATACACCCACTATGACCTTGGAACTGGCTTAACAACAACCAGAAAAAGCACAATAACAATAATAATTACTTTTTTTAAACTACTTCTGTTCATTTCGGTATGTACCCAAGGACAATACCCATGATTTTTTGCCAAAATTGTTGAAAACAGAAGCAACTGATTTGTGCCAAAAAAAGGTCAATGCCTTTGCTACACAAAGAGAAATTGTGCTTATGAGTGTAGTCACTCCCAGAGGCCCACTGAGATCCTGACATGTAGGAATATAAACACAGCGCAAAGTTAACAGCTATCGTTGGCTTAGCTAGCTGTTTGTTTCACATATGTTTATCTTTTCTTACCAGGCTTTCTCCAAAGACCTCTATTGAAAGACCAGCCTCTCTCAGCACCTTCTCTGTCAGGGGTTCTGGTTCTCCACTCATTTCAGTGCTCTGTGGAGTCCTTTGCACTTCTGATATCGGGGAGTGCTCCTCCGCAGGGCTCTGAGTGGCCTCCAGTGGCTGATCTTTCCTCTGAAGGGCTGGCAGCGGCCTTTCGTCGTAAGGCACACTGGTAACCTGTCACCAGAAGAAAGCAGAAACTGAAAAAATATTGACACCACATGCTGAAGAAAATATAATGTATATTATATTTTCTTACTACGGCGGTTTGATTTTGCTATACTGTTTAATGTCTCAGCATCCAAAATTATGATGGAAAGTTTAGAGAAAGCTGATCTGCATTTTCCCTCCTGAGAAATACTAACATTCATCTAGTGAAAAGGTCAATCATTCAACATAAGGATGACAATGAATATTGAACCCTCTCTGTTCAAGCCAAACTTCCAGCCAGCCGAGCAGAGTACTGTCTCCGGTGCCCCTGGGCCAACTGGCACACTGCTGCCTAGTGCAAGGCTCAAAGCCCTGCCTTGAGGCCAGGTTGGGAGCCGCTGCAGTCAGCCAACTGTTGCACGCTTTTAATTAAATAGTGAAACCTAAACCTGCACTAGGGGTAGTCTTAGTAGGTGGTGAGTAAAGCACAAAGGACCCCACTGGTCATAATCTCCTTGTGTGCCCTGGGTTTCAACACTACACAGGAGACTTTTTCTTAAGGTGCTTTCCTATTAATATTTTTTTATAATAACACAGGAGTTCATGGAATTCAGAACAATGTGCACAACTGGACCAATAAAAAAATCTTTGTGTTTATAATCAGTGAAGATTGTCATGTCTAAATAAGCACTGCTTATTTAGAAAAACTGTTGTTTTGATTATAAAGTATGTTTGAGATGGACACGTTTCATGCATTATTTCTATAACATCTAAACACATTTGATACAGGAAGATGCTTACATCGATTTTGAGTACAGCAGCAGGCGTACAAGGTGTGTCAGGTTGGCTGCTCAGGTTGGATGTGCTAGATTCTTCAGCTAATTGTTGGTTTTTATGAATGTCTGGATTTTTCCCTTTGCTGATTGTGTCTGTGGATACAAGAGGCTTGGTATAGACTGAAGAACGACCTGAAGAAGACAGAACAGGAGGAGAGTACTGGGCCAGGGTTGATTCTGCTGCCCTCGTGACCTGGTGACATGGAAAGATAGAATAACAGAGATCATTTTAGATCAAAAAGAGCCATGAATAATGCAAGATTTCCCCCGCATATTTTCTCCATCTTTTACAAAACAATAACAGCCCACCTCGCTGTTACCAAACCAGTAGCTGTTGACATACCATTGTCATATCCAGCAGGTTGTGTACTTCCAGCTGCTGGTACACACTCTTCCTGTACTCCTCCATCAGCTCCTTCTTCTTTTTGGCCAGATCATAGTCTTCCTTTTCAATCGCACATCGCTTCTCCACATCGTATCTAGCCAAACGTTCCCCGACCTGGAAGTGCAAAGAATATGGAGGTAAAAGCAGCCCTGCAGCTACACTGTGACTCTACACTACAAGCTTGAACAGATGAGAACAATTTACGAGATAAGATTTATGTCAATTTGTACCTTTAGTGACTGCAAGTCTATGTACTGTTTGCTGCGTGCTGTTTTTTTCTTCTTCTCCTAAATTATAATTTGAGCTGTCAGGAGAGATAGCTCAAATTATAATTTTCCATCTTGTAAAGCTGCGCTATTGGTGAGAGATTTACTACACTTCAAATCATGAGCCATTATTAAAAAGAATTTGCATTTAGTGTTGAGGAGGCTATGGGTCTTTATTTATTTGTTTATTTAATTGACATGTTCTTTATTGGAACAAACTATGAGTGTCACCTGACAGGTTTTACAGGATGTAAAATTGACATCAACTTCAGAAACTCAGACATAACATGTGAATGAGGAAATTCTAGTGAACTAAATTCAGTAGCTAATTTGTTGCCAACTGAAAGAGTTTCATGAACTCTGAACTTGCATCTACTTACAAATCTAAGTGTAAACAGAAAATCTGCATCTTCAGTTTGATGGTTTTCATACGAGAACTCCTGAAAAACTTGTGCAGCTCAGGACGGGCAGTTTATACAAAGCTGACCTTTCTGACATGTACCACACAGTGGGAGACCGTCTCACTATCAGAATGACCCCATTTTGATTAGATAAGGGACCTGCCTGGACACAGCAGGGAAGAGTCAGCAGACATGATGCCCAATGAAATCACTAAAAAATGACCAGTGTTGTTCTCTTGTGTATATGAGAGAACATGTAACAGTGAACATGGAATATGGAACTGATAAAACAAAACTATTAGTGTCACCTGACAGGTTTTACAGGATGTAAAATTGACATCAACTTCAGAAACTCAGACATAACATGTGAACGAGAAAATTCCAGTGAACCAAATTTATTAGCTAATTTGTTGCCAACTGAAACAGTCTCATGACCTCTGAACTGTTTCGATTCAATTCAGCTAAGATATATAAATATATGTGTGCATTCGTTCAACATGAGTGGTCTGGTAGTAGATCAGTGACCATCTGTGGAGGCATATCCATGAAGGGACGCACAGCCTTCTACAGGCTAGACAACGGCACCCTGACTGCCATTAAGTACCAAGATGTCTGTTGACAGATGGCAGTACAACAATGCCTAGTGTCATGAAAGAATTGATAGCATTGACTTGTCTGACCTAAATTCAATAGAACACCACTGGAACATTATATTTTGGTCCCTCTGCTGCCACCAAGTTGCACTGAAGGCTGTCCAGAAGCTCAGTGATGCCCTGGTTCTCCAAGGACAGCAAGTGCTGTCTCATTAGGAGGATGCCCTGATGTTGTCAGGTTTACATGCAAGCAGTTGGGGACCACACAACCTATTTAGTACTATTTTTAGCTGCTGCAATGAAATTTGGACTAGCCCGCCACATGTTTTTTCACTTTGATTTTAGGGGTGTCTTTGAATTCAGTCATCTGTAGGTTGATAATTTTCATTCCCATCAAAAAATGTGGCCTCCATTCATCCCCAGCTCGTTACCTTCTCCATGTCAGTTTAGACATCTCACATGAGTTTTCCCATAGAGATCTGATGTGTTTTCTCAGCATTTCTTAAATTTTTTTGAGTAGTGTATAATTTGACTGTCCAACGTGAAAGAAATACAGCAAGCCAAAACCTTCTCTTGTCTTCGTCTTGTATGTCCCTGCGTTTGTCAGATATCATGTGACATCATAAACCATTCTATGACATCCTGAGGGTGTGATGACAAGGGATTTACAGGATGACTACCTTGGCAACCACCGCTTTTATGCCATGCTAACAAGGTGTCTGAGTGGGTGTGTATGTTATCCAGTTACAGAATGGCTTGCAGTTGGAGATGGGAGAGAAAATATCCAAGTTCTCCCTTGCTGCAGCTGTCGAGCTTATTAAGAATTCATGGTCTGCATGGTAACGTTTTAGACAAAGGAGGTCTGCAACAGGAATCTGAACAATGTTTAACAACTCCTGTTACAAACAGTAGTGAAATAAATCTAGATATCTGTGAAAAAAGTGGTGCAAGTGAGTCCACAATTAAACTAAATTCCAGCAATACAGTTGTTGGAATTTTCTGGGAAAGCCTGTTGTTGGAAATAGATGCATGAAGTAAGGCGGGGCATTTAGCATATATTTGCTTGTCCATCTTTACATCTGTCTCTTCATATACTATGTGTGTGCTACAACAAAGACTTATTGCCCAAATTTACACTACTATCCGAATGCCATAGCTCACTGTACAGTACCTATTTATTAGTACCATGATCTAATTCCTAGCAGCTACAGTACCTTTTGAAGGTCAGCAATAGCCTGCTTTAAATTCTTGGCTTCCTCATATTTCTCTTGCCGGACCATCTCTTGTTTCTTTTGGTCCAGGAGACGAATGATGTGGGCAACTTCGGGGTCCTGGTACATATCAAAGGCCAGATCGTCCAAGGGGGAAATGGATTCACATTTGCTGAGTTGAAAACAGGACAGACGGATAACAAACATTGGAGAAATTAATTATATGGCTTGACACACCTGTCTTGTTGAAGCCGAAATCATTTCAGTGTATTATCTCTTAATTGTGCAATTCTTCACCAGCCCCCAAGGGATGCTTCACCTCTAGGTGAAACATCCCTTGGGGGTACATATTAAAAAAACATATATTTCAAAAAGTGTTTTTTCCCTGTACTGGCCACCACCTGCATCATCTACCAATGCACGTGACCTTCAGTTCCTGATTGGTTGTCTTCCAGACTAAATGGCTTTGTTACACAATGTTATTGTCACAAGAAAAAGAAACCAGGGTTCAATGACTTAGCCTCACCCCATGAAGGTCGACTCCAAGGCAGCCTCCAGCTGGGTACTGTTGAGGTAGTGTTCGATCAGCTGCTCTCTGCTTGGCTGGGGGTAAACAGATGGACAAATTACACACACGTGCGTACTGTGTTGGGGAAGACATGACTTTTAATCCCACTGGCTTATCCTAAAACTAATGATCCCTCTGCATCTTTAAAATGTGTTGATCAAACAAAAGTACTGCACCAGCAACCACCTGGATCTTACAATGGTATTAAGATAAGAACACTAACTCACTCAAATACACAAACACATGCAAACGTTATCATCACCCTCAAGGCTACGGCCATATGGAGACTAAGAGCAAACACTGCTTTTACCTTGAATACTAAGCAAGGCATTACACAAAACATTGCCACTGATGGCATTCTTGCTCATTATCAGCAGAATTAAACTTAATAGTAAAGAAGACAGACTTTTTCACAGAATATTGTTCCTTCACAGTAATGTGTAAGAACAGTCATACCATGTTGCTCTTATGCTCTCAATAAGAAAAAATACTGCAAGAGAAAAAGACACACGTTTGTGTTTTTATATGTCATTTTTCATAGTCTTTGCATGATTTATGTTTAGAATAGAGATTCTTTTTGGTCATATTTTTTAGTTTCGTGGGGCACCAAATGTTTTGTTTGGATTGTACGCCGGTCCAGACTCTTTTAGTGCAGAGACATGCTCTTGTAACAGTATGTCTCTGTATCATTGTCTTGCTGAAATATGCAAGGCCTTCACAGAAAAAGATGCCATCTTGATCAGAGCATACGCTGCTCTATAACCTGAGACGATGGCAGCGTTTCTAGATCATGTTCATGTATGGCTCCTTCTTTGCATAACAAAGCTTTAACCTGCACTTGTGGATTTCTCCACGAGCTGTGTCCACAGACAAGGATTTCTGGAAGTGTATTTAAGCCCATGCAACAATTTCCACGACAGCATCACATCGGCTTTTAAGCCGCGTCCCTTCTACACAGCATTCTTGAAAATTTCTGATGATATTAAGTCTTCATAATTTAACACTGAGGAACGTTATTCCACAATTTCTAAACACAGTTTTCTACAGATTTGTGAAAATGTGGCTCTCTGATGTTCTTTTTTTACCCAACCATGTTAATGACCAGTTAACATAATTAGCTGCAAAATGTTTTTACAGCTTTAACTTGTAAGTATCACTTAAAAGAAACCTTTTGTTTCTCCCGTTCCAACTTTGAGATGTGTTGCAGCCATCAAACTGAAGATGTAGGGTTTAAAATAAAATAAAATAAAAAACTAAATCTTTTATATATACCGTTGTGAATAAAACATGGCTTTATGAGATTTGCCAACCATTGCATTCAGTTTTTATTTACATCTCACATACATCAGTTACTAATATTTATTTTCTACTGTGAAAAAACAAGTTAAACAAAATTAATTTTGATATTTTTATGACACTTTGCACAACCAAAAGCACAGGTAAAAAAAAAAAGAAACATAAAGACAAATATGGTTTGGTATTGTATATGTTCGCTCATTGGTACACTTGTATAGCGCAGTGGGACCACTGCATAAAGCATAGTCATTGTTAATATTATTAGTAATATGTGGTAAATGTCTTTTAAAATGCACATTCTAAAAAAAAAAAACTACGGTAACAGAAAAATGGCAAACGTAAGTTTCAAAGGTTAAAGTTAAAGAAGTTGTTATTAAACTGATCATTGTAGTTGACGAGCTGCTGTGATTTTTTTTTCCTTTTCACAATTTGGATTGCTAACAATTTAAAGCAGCCAAAAGTTAAGCTTTTTCTTTGTATTCACACCACAGTGTCTCTTCCATAACTTCCACCCATAAGGCAGATATAGGAGAACAAGATCTAGCCGACCCTCTGGGCAAGATCACTGCTGTGATGGAAGTGCTCAGAGTCGGATTAGTAGACCAACAATGCAAAGCTTGTTCACTGGAATCTGTGCGACAGTGTGTCCATGTTTTTCCATGTCTGTGTTTGTGTGTGTGTGTGTGTGTGTATTTTAAGGTGCTCTCACTCCTCCAGGAGCTGTCCATCTGCAGGACTATCTGATTACACTGACTAACTAAAGGCCTCCTGTTTGATACATACTGTTGCATACTGCCCTCCCTTTGTTTCTCATTACTAGATGCCTGACACATATATACAAACCTACGCACAAACACACACACACACACACCACTTAGGTAAACACGGGTGCATCCACCACATATAATCACATAGCACAGTAACAACACAAAATACTTCATTTGAAGATAAAGTGACTCAACAACTCCAATCCAATTATATTGAGTTGATGTTTATAAAATTAATAAGTAAATATAAGTAAGTCTGCACAGATTAAAACAATAAAAAGAGGGGAAAACTGAAGCTTTGAAACCCAGTTTATTGTTTAATGATGTTCTGTGAATGATAAATAAACGCAGACAACATGTGAGGAATACTTGACAAGTTCTGTTTGACAGACATGTTCATAGCTGTGGTTGGTTCAGCGTAAGCAGACGCATGATAAGAAATGAATCCTTCTCTGAGCGACTGTGACTGAATGTGACTGAATCACAGCACAACATCGCCACCTACTGCTGAGGGGATAAACATAAGTGAAGGGTGATATGTGAGGAGAGTGCTCACTTACTATTGTGTTAAAAGCATTGCCATCCAAAGCATCTCCCAGAACATTAATGGCAACCAAACCAACCTGAAATCATTAAAAGAAGATGACGATGGTGAGCGAACTAAAGTAAGTAAATCAAAAAGTAAAGGAAATCATTCAAAACAAAAATCAATAAATAAATATAATGAATGATAGGTAAGTGTGAAGCAAATAGAGGACCCATCTAATTACAGTTAAAGAAAATGCTCTCTGACAGATTATCTATGGTATTGAATTTAGCCTGGTACACAGACACCAACAGACCCAAGCACAGACAAGACCCGCCCTCCGTTAGGAATGTGTGGGGGTTCTGATAGGATGTGTCCTGCGATGACACAGCAAGGCACAGAAACTTTACGGTGTCGAGTTAAGGCTGACCCACACCTAGAGGAAAACATGCCCATAATTTCTGGTGTGTGGGAGTGGTACCCTTTTCTTTGTCCAATGGCTGAATGACACATCCATGGCGCCATGTAAAATTACTTGAACCTTTGAACGATTAATAATAAATTTTCACAACCTTTATTCGTCTTCACTCATAAGAAAAATTAACCCGACATATAACACCCCATATTTCCTGTTTTTAATGACACAAGCAGTTCAAAGTTCAATAAATAACGAAAGAGAGCTGTAGGAGTTCAAGGTAAATAAAATCATTATAATAATGTAAATTCTATAGATTTTTTAGAAAACAGGCTTCTTCGGGGATAGCATAAGAAGAAAGCAAAAGGATTCAATCGGGCTCTTCTCCACTAATGTAAATGCACATAAAGCTTGTGAAGTATAGAATATAACTGACAACGTGATTACAGCAAATTAATTCTCTGCATAAATAAGCAGAATTCATAAAAAATGCAAGCCTTAACCTTCTCAGACCAGACTACCCTTAAATAACTCAGTGGCCACAGTGCATTGTTACCATGTAACAGAGTACCTGATTATGGTGATTGTAACGGTTGCCATAGTTTCTGTGGAAGGTTATTCTCAGATATGTTCCAACGGCATCTACATGGACTGACTTCAGTTCCCGAGCTTTGAAGCCTGTCTTCTCATTGTCCGACAAAGACACATACCTATGTGAAAGTAAAGTTTTGTTAGTCTGGGTCAAAATTCCTTCTAAGATATTGATGTAAATGACATTTACAAGAGTAGAAATGATTACTAAATTTCAGTTTGGTGATTATATGCTATCAAGATAGTGCACGTCTCAGTGTGGTAATTCTATATATTCAACAGGAATGGACAGCTAGTCTGCAGAATAAGACCGAACCACAGAGCAAGCCTGCATCTATCCTGTTTCTGGTATGTTAGGTTAATAAACAAAATGGATCCCAAATGAAATGATTCATATCAACCTAACGTCCAACAAAAGGATGTGGAAATTAAGTCTTCAGTCTCACCCAAGTCTGTGAAGCTGCCTGGGGAACCCTGGAGAGCTCGTTTCAGGAAGAGTGTCACCAATATAGAACTCAACCTTGGTTGAGATCATGTACTGATGAGCCAATAGCTGCAGCTTCCTTACCCTACTTCTTTCAACCAGCTGGAGCGTGATGTGCTGAGGGTAGGAGCACAGCCTGCAGTAAAAGTGATCAACACATGTTTCTTTAAGTTGAAAAGTAAAAAAACTTAGAAGTCACAAGAAAAATGACAAAGGGTACAGCCTTTGAGTACTAGATGCTGGCCTTCAGTTTTACAGGAAATTTCCTCTTGACTACATTCTGATAACAACCAGTGTTGAAATTTTCCATCTTACAGATGAAGTAAACTTGTCTTATGCCTTTATTCAGATTAAAAAACTTGCCAGAAAAAAGTTTAACCTTTATGGTATTTTTTATGGTACCTGCTGGATCTCCAGCCGTTGACTGTAGGTGCATGCACCATGAGCTCCTTAGCACTAAAGTTGTCCTCATGACTGGAAGAGCTGACCACAGTGAATCCTATCTTCCTTGGCATCCCTCTGTTGGACACTGATAAAACAAACAAAAAAATGAAGTGTTATTATTTATACATATATGTCCTACACCTGGGTGTGCCTACCCTGCCTTTTGCCCGTGCAACTGGGATAGGTTCCAAGCTCTCCAAAGTATCCTGCAAGCAGCATGGACATACTTTGTGAGTGGCGCAGAAAACCACTTCATGCTGCCTGGAATAAGTTTAGGTTGGGTAGGGTAGGGGTTAACTGGTTTTCATGTTACCTGGTGGAGCTTGTTTACACTTTCCACTGTCCGTTTTACAGATGCTGCAACCACAAATTTCAGAAAACAATACAAATTATACAAATTAAAAAATATATTTGAATACATTAAAAATTTAAAAAGCCCATTGATTGGGCTCATATATATTTGTTTTTGTGACTTAAATCACAAGGGAACACTTTTCCCTTGACACCACCGATCACCTTGATCAAAACATGTACGTATTATATGCATGCATCGTGTCAGCTGTTTAACACCTGTTAATGTTAACTGATGATCTTCATAGGCAATTAAAATTCGTACCTGGGTACTTCCATTTTATAATTCCCAGAAAGGCACCTTTGTTAATAAATTAGTGTCTTCCTTCCTATATGGGCTGTTGAGATTGTGACGATTTACGAAACATTCCTGTGTTAACTGCTAGGATCCTGAGTTTGAAACTGAAAATCAAAGGGGTTGTGTTGAATGTTGTCAGTGTATTTTCCCCACAGGTTGGATGTTAGCATAAGTTACCACGGTGATTTAGACAGATAGGTAGAACGCCATGTTCTTACTTTGAGCGCTACGTAGTTCGCTGCCTGATTAATCTCACCTCGTAGTACAACCCTTTATGGGTACAAGCTAACCGTTAACTATCAGCCCACATACCGTAGCTAACTAAGGTAGTCTAATGTCTAGGGGTTTTGAAATCTGATACATTTCCTGGTGACTATGTTTCTTTGCGTCCCACAACATTTTTCTACATTTCTGGTGTAAACAGCGTTTTCCTGCGTTTACCTTAAAGGTATCTTACCACAAACATCACCGCAATGTTGACAGCTCGAAGCCCCATGTCTCCATAACCACCGCTGACAACAACCACTGCAGACATGCGCAGTCGTGAACGTCGCAGTCTAAATGTATTGTGGTCAGTGTAGTTTTATCAACAGCATTGGCTAGCGACGTTTATCATTTTAATTCGTCTTTTGCACGTTCTTTTGTATGTTTTTTGTGCGTATTTGGATACGGTAGGAATTTCAATAAATTCATAAACGTTTTGTATTGTGCTTCAGAACAGCAATAATACGGCAACAATAATAAAGGAAGTTTGATCTCACCTTCAGAATAAAGGCATAAAGTAGCAGTAGCTTCAAGATTTGTTTTTCAATTATCTTAGCAATAACATGACGACAGCAAAGGCAATAAAATGCAAAAGAGACTAAAACACTAACTCTTTGCTTAATTTCTTAAAGCTACATTTTGATACATTTACTAGAGTTTCGTACACACGCCCATACGTGTATTTCTTTTAAATGATATTCACTTAGTTTGAAAATTTTAAACGGAAGTTGTGAGCTTTAGCACACTTGCATCAATCTAGCAGCATGGATGACACGAAGAAATGGCCAGAAGTAGAAAAAGCAGCGACAGAGAAGAGGCGTGAGTTGGTTTTACAGGGGCCCGCTGTTGATAAGAGAATTTCCTCAAACGGGGGACTCGACTCCTCCATCTACTCTCTGACACTACTGAATTATCTGGAAGTTAGCCAGTGCCCCAGTCTGACAGAGATCCACGAGGATATCCGGCATCTGACAAACCTCCAGAGTCTCATCCTGTGCAGAAACAAGCTCGCATCCATCCCTAATGTCATCGGCAACCTCAAGTCTCTAAAGGTCCTAGACCTGTCAGTCAACAACCTTACAGTCTTACCAGAGGGGGTCACCCAGTTAAGGGAGCTGAACACGCTCAATGTGAGCTGTAACAACCTGGAGGTCCTGCCTGAGGGACTCTCTCAGTGCACCAAGCTCTCCTCCATCAACATCTCCAAGAATCGCGTCATCGGGTTTCCTGCTGACTTTTACTCTGAGAAACTGGACCTGCTCAGCACCGTGGTGGCCTCTGACAACTTAATTGAAGAGCTGAGTGGAGAGATTCACAAACTAGCTGCTCTGAAGGTGAACTCCATTCACAAAAATGTTGTTTTCCACCAATCAACAAGTGTAAACCTGCCTTAATTTTATTTTGCTCGACACATGGCTCACCACAATATGAGCCATGTTCACCAGGGCAGGAAAGCTCTTAACATATGATTTAAGATGGCTTTCACTTTTTGCTAATATTATATGCTGGATAAACTGTCACATTTTTAAACATGCTTTGTAAATAGAAGGTCCTATATGTGTGCCCGCTTGGTTGCTGTAAAAGCTTAAATTATGTACACTTAAACTTCAGGGTACTTTTTTAGAGTGTGAGACTCCTGTGACACTCTGCCCTTGTTTTTGTCTTCCTCTGGCCCATCTTTGCAGGTCCTGGATCTCTCCAATAATAAGCTGAGAGAGATTCCCTCCGATCTGAGTGACTGCCCCAAGCTGAAGGAAATCAGCTTCAAAGGCAACAAGCTGAATGACAAGCGTCTGGAGAAGATGGTCAACGGGTGCCAAACCAAGTCGATCCTCGATTACCTGAGAGGAAAAGGAAGAGGCAAACAAGGGGAAGATAAAGGTGATGCTGACGGAGGACGCAGCACAGACAAGAAAAAAAGGCAGCAGCAGAGGAAGAAGAAGGAGAAGGCATCAGATGAGCAGGATGAGGTGGAAGAGCTGAACAAGATGGTGGTGAGGGTTCTCCATGTTTCAGATGCTCCTACGGCACTTACAGTCAAAGTGAGTGCAGAGGTGAAAGATGTGAGACCCTACCTGGTGTGCTGCATAGTCAGAGGTATGAACCTAAAGTCTGGGAATGCTCTCAAACGGTTTCTGATGGCTCAGGTAAGATCCAAAACCTCACTATGATATTAATTCGGCATCACATCTGACATACCCAAATATGTGTCATAGAGTCCATAAAGAATAGCTTTTTGTTTTTCCAGACAAAACTTCACGATGACTTGTGTGGTAAGAGGACCATAGCAACCATTGCAACTCATGATGTGCAGCAGCTCAAAAGTCCCCTTATGTATGATGTCAAACAACCTACCCAGCTCAAGGTACAAATGACAGAGAAGTCTTGTTTGTTAAACACTCTTTAAAAAAAAAAGACTCCTAATTTCACATGTTTATTCACCATTAGATTGTTGCGCTGGGTCGGAAGGAGATGACCGCCGTCGAGCTTATAAGGCATCTTCATCTAGAGGCTGAAGAGCTGAGGAAGCAGAAGAAGAGGCAGAATGTTACAGGCCTCCACAAGTCAGTACTGCATGTGACCTTTCCACACAGCACAAGCTTTGTTAACACTGGGTCAAAGATCTCCATTAGTCAGCCTCATAAAACCTTTGTGTTCAAGGCTCGAACCAATTTTAAGGACAAAAAACAATTTATGTAAAAAAATCCAAGGGACTGTTTAGATTAGAGGTGTGCGAGATGTTTAAACACATGAGGGCAGCAGAGGTGTGTCAGACCACAGAATTGGTTTGAGTATTTTGGCCTTGAGCACTAAGTATTGTTCTGTTTAAAAAAAAAAAAAGTCAGGGGCAGTGCCAAGACTTCGGCTGAGGTTTCAGAAATAAATACCAGAACACCTAAAAATGAGTTTTAAGTTCTGCAAGGTTAATGGTTTTAATTGCAGACAAACCTCTCGCCTATTCTGTTGTCTCTGTCACCAGCCAAACAGTTTTTTGTTCTTTTTGTGTTGTTTTTAAAGATACCTCCAGCTTCTGCAAGGAAAGCCACTCTATCCATGTCTAGTAGATGCAGAAGGTGACGTGATTTCATTCCCACCAATCACCAACAGTGAGAAAACCAAGGTGTGTACATGTGGATATTCTCCCTATCTTATATTAGTCATTTACATTACTTTTACAGAATACAATGGATTTGATTTTTAGAGAAATAACAAGTCAGCTTGCATTCTGTCCTGATTTAACAAGACAGAATTAAAGCTCATCAGAGGTGCTTATCAGCTGATGTTCTGTGCATCATTGTGCTGTTTTTATGTCTTTTCGTGATCTGACGGAAATAATTACATGAGCTTTACTGTACAGATCAAGAAGACGACCAAAGAGTTGTTCGTGGAGGTCACGAGTGCGACCAGCCTGCAGACCTGTAAAGATGTTATGGATGCTCTGATTGTAGTAAGTGCACTGCCTTTTCTTTAGTGAATGATAATTTATCTCTGTATCACAACACGAGACAGGGATGCACAGTTCTGACTGTAATACTTGTTAGAGAGACCCTGAAGGAAAAACAGTGTCCTGAGGGTAGCAAGAGGAAACTCATTCAAGGTTCAGTTCTAAGTAAATTTAAGGGGAATGTTTTTGAGCAAGTGAAAGCCTCAGTCATGGTAATGTGCTTGGTAGTTAATGGAAAACCTTTTAGTAGACTGACACTGTGAGGATAATGCTACTGGTAAGGCCGGAATGGGGATTGATGATGGTACACACGTCTGGTTTAGGAAATCTGTTTAACAGAATCAGTTTTTTTGCAGTTTGCAAAGTCCACTAATTTTTTCTCCTGAGTGGTATTTCTAGGCCGTTAACACCTTGTCATGAGCGGTACTGTTTGGAGGAAATGAAGAAAGTTGAAGAAGAGAGCTCAGAAAGGTGTTGCAACCTGTGAGCAGTGTACAAAGCCAGACTTTCTTAATTGTAGAACTGCTTAAATACAAAAAGGAGTCAGTGCTGTGACATGAAGTGCTTTAAATTCCTAACAGAGGTTTTTGAGTAGAATGAATCAAAGAAAGCAGAGACAATCAGTGACATTAAGAAGTACCTTTACTTCTATGTGTGTGTGTGTCTGTGGAGCAGTTTTGTAGTGTTACACAGTATTTGCACCTTATAATTGGCGTTTTCTTACTACACACCTCGCAGAAGAATTGAAATTTTCCATGCTTAGGCTGATTATTTAATGTAAAGGCATTATAAAAAAATTATTAAAGGAGAAATTTTCGGTGAGTGTTATGCAGCGCATCAAGTTCCAGCCTTTTTCCAAAATGGACAAATTAATTTTCTTTATATAAAAATGGCAAATTGAAAAAAAAAATGCTTGAAGTCCTTGCAAATCT
Source organism: Aulonocara stuartgranti (assembly GCF_965226115.1). Classification (NCBI taxonomy): domain Eukaryota; kingdom Metazoa; phylum Chordata; class Actinopteri; order Cichliformes; family Cichlidae; genus Aulonocara; species Aulonocara stuartgranti. The sequence goes on along the minus strand of NC_138956.1, from coordinate 9,411,451 downwards.
TTTGAAAGTAAAAAAACCAAACAAAAATATAACGTGTATAAAAGAATTCACAGCCTCTTCTCAATACTTTGTTGAAGCACCTTTGGCAGAAATTACAGCCTCAAGTCTTTCTGAGTATGATGCTACAAGTTTAGCATACCTGTAGTTTTTCTCATTATTCTTTGGGGAAACCTCTCAAGCTCCATCAGGGTTCAATGAGATGTTGAGCGTCATGGCAAAGGCTGTGAATACCAATGTGTTTTTAGTTTTTATAAAGAATTTAAATCCAACCTTTTTCACTTTTACATTATGGGGTGTTTTGTATAGACTTTTGAGGTGATCTGATCTCTCTCTGAGGGACTTCTTGGTAAAATAACAATCGAAAAAAATTGCATACACACATTTAACAGGCAGTTCATGTTTCTCTGCAGAAAATGGCAGAGTTGAACAAGTTCACAGCAGAGCATCAGGAAGAGGTGGGGTCAGATGGAGAAGGGGGTGGCCCACCAGTGCCTGCTGACAGCAGCGAGGCATCCAGCCAGCTGATCATCCAGCAGGTGCGAACGGTCGACCAGGACGGGAACCTGAAGGTGGTGTACCCGTCAAAGACAGATCTCTCCAACGACATGAACAACTTGACTATTATTTGGTAACAGTGCATTGGATTAAACCTCATGTTTGTACTCATTCACATGCTACGTGAAGTTATTTTAACAGTTTAAAGGATGGGGCTGTGTGAGCATTGAGGCTCATTTTTATGACTTTGACTTAAACGTGCTTCAAACATACAATAACAATGTCGAACAATGGTTTATTTTGAAAAACTCTGACATTGTTAATACATGTTGCTGATTCATGTAAAGCTTTTTGAACCATAATTACTTTAATAAATCCATTTCCAAATTCAGCGATCATGCTGTGCATCTGAGGCATCATTTTTAAAACGGAGATAGCCATTCATGTGGAAATGGTGGTTGATTTTAACTCGGGGTAGTCACTTTTTATTAGTGGCAGATTTTATTGGCTTTTTTCAGAATTCCTTTAAAAAAAAACAACTTTTCAAGTAAGTCATTCCTAAGTAGGTTTTAATAAACTTTATTTCTGATTGTAGATATTGACATTCTTGATTACAGCTGCTCATGCAGAATACAACCCAAACAGGAAAAATAAACCGCATCATTTCCTGTGCAGCAGCACAACATAAAACAAGACTCAAAGCTTTTATAGTATGCAAATTTGCTATGTTTATTGTGTTATGCAGATTGTACAGAGTTGACAAATATTATATATTTCCCAGTGAGAAACCACAAGAATAACAAAGTGTCCTATTCAAAATTTGAATGAGACAGAAATTTTAATCTTATATTTGTGAAAGTAAAGTAAATGCTTGTGACATGAAACTAATATCAGAGACGTTTATGGAGTGATGGTGACAGGCTCTGCAAAAGAGTGGAAAACAAAGGTATGGTAAGATTGTTGCCATATTCAGTGTGTATCTTGCATTTCTCCACACCCCGACACAAAAACTCTTTATGGCTAGATTGGCTGTTTGCACTGACAGAGCTAAACAGGTACTTACAATCACAAACGTAAGACACCTCCAGGTACTTGTACGTGCCAAAGCAGGGGTCTCCAAACACTGAGTTGCTGGCGCTGATAGTACAGCTATTTTTCCCGTTACACCTGTAAACGTAGAATGGCATGACTGAAAAGGGCCATTGAGTCACTGATCCCATGGAATATATTACTAAATATGGGCAACATCTAGAATTATTTTCTTTTTTTTAATCCTCGTATATAAAACCTCCACCATCGTGGTTCATTCTTTGCCTTATTTCCTTCCGAAGTGAACAAGGGAACTTGTTTATGCTTCACTCACTGACCTCTCAGCGACTTTGGGAGTGGGGTTTGAGCAGTACACATTTTGAATCTGAGAGTCAGGCCGCCTGAAAGAGCAGGTGGTCTTGTCAAGGCGTCCGTAGTAAGCTCCGTAGACCAATATTACCTGCCCAACATCTATGCCAAAGAAGAGGAAAGAGGCACGGAATGAAAAGTAGCTCATTTGTAGGTTCGTCACATTGTTCCAACACAAATACAAAAAAACATAATCTTACCACAGTACAAATGTGCCAAAGAACCCTCACAGGTCACTGTTTGAACTGTTAGAAAAAACCCAACAAAAATAAACATCAATCACATCACACAGACTGGTTAGCAGACTCATGCAGACATGTGACTGACTTGCTGGGAAGCAGGTGTAGTTGGTCGCCAGGTATTTGAAGATGCCGACGCAGGGATCCGAGGTACGAACGACATTTGTGTTTATCTCGCACACCTTCCTGCCATCACACCTTTAGGAATAACAGTGAGTGTTATGTACGTAGTGTATATAACATAAAATATATAGAAAAATACCTGAAGACTCACTGGCAGTTGAGCACTAAAATATAATACCTTCTCTTAAGGATATCCACGGTGCCGATTTGAGAGCACTGTGTATTTTGAAGCTGATTCTGAGGCCTGCCCTCACTGCAGGTCTCACGGTCTTTACGTCCGTACAGTGCAGCCTGCACTATGATCGCTCCATTATCTGTTAAACACCAAGGAATGTCTTTTTGCACCCGAGTACAACTATACTGTATACTTTGTCCTTAAGCCAAGATTATATGCTCAGCCAAAACTGTAAAGCACTTTTCACAGCTTTATGAGCTTTCAACACATTTCTGGAAAAAATGTTACTAAGGCAGTATTTTTAACCTGACATCTTTATCATGTTATAACATTAACATTTTCAGGGTTATTTAAGCTGATGTTTAATGTACAAAACTACAATGCTGGTTGATGAAAAATATTTATGCTTTAAAAATCAAGATGTGCTGTTTGTTGTGGATGCTGACACACAGTCTTGGATATTTTACACATACCACAGCTTAAGTGCTGGACATTGATTCCATCATCACAGGTCAATGCTGTCTCCGTGGAAACAACTAAAGCAATAAATATGAAAGATTAAGTATATAGATTAAGTATATAGAGAATAAATGCTGCACTATCAGATATTTACCTGATGATGTGAGCAAACAAGCTGTTGCAAGCACTGAAAACAAACATCAGTGTCTATTTTTATTATAAAAGAAAAAATTGCACTTTTGAAAGTTTGAAAAATTTCTCTATTATTGCAGAGAAGCATACATTATTTATTAATTTTTTATAATACATAGAACATATTAACAACAATATTAGTTTCTGCAGATTTTATTAAGTAAAGTTTGTAAATTGGTAACAACAGTTTCAAATCAATCAATTCTTCCCTCATTCTTTACTCCATAGGTAGCAAACACTGTAGTTTATTCTGTAATGACTGAAATCATAAAATAAAAAAATTTACCTCCAATGCATCCTAATTTGAATATGAACCCACATAATTGTCACACTGGCAGTGAATCATTTGTATACTCACGCAGTGTGGTGCAGAGTCTGAAGGAGAGCATGGCTGTAGAAGCTCCAGTCTCGAGAGGCTTGCAGAACTGATAGTGGCTGGGACGGTTACGCTGGTATTTATCCTGCTGGCTCAAGAATTGAACAAGATCTCGATCTTGCACAACTACTGGCTCTTACTTCCTGGTGAAAAAATGTGAACATGAGACCAACTCGCATTGTTGTTCAAGTGCAACAAAGGCAATGGACAATGACTTGTTGTCTTTGGGCTGTAATGATGATGATGGTAAGAACTTCACATAATCAAAGTGGTTTTTGTTTTCAAGCCCAACAATGGGCTCATTCATTATTCTTGAAAATGAATCTGTTCCGAACATATTTATTACAGCTGATTCATGGAAGGAGTATCCATTTCCCTTCAGGTGTGGTTAGATTTCAGGCTTATGGCTTGGTGACACACTTTACTATGTTTACACGAGAGTTTAGGTTTTTAAGAGGTGGCTGTGTAAATTTGTAAAAGGTAAATGAGTCAGAACTTCAGGTGTTTAAAAGCATAGGATAAAATGTGTAAATAGGCGAATGAGGGTTGTAAAAAGCAATTTGAGTGCTCAGAGTAGAAAAGCGCTTTGTAATTAGGTCCATAATTTGTCTGACACATTTTACCTCTCTACACTACTAAAGTGGATTTTAAATCAAACAAAATATACAGCATGTTTTTAGTCCCAGTACTCCTATTTAAACATTTTAATTTATGCCTTTGAACACTTTCTGATTTTCTCACACAGGCTCAGATGGATATGTCAGGACAAATTTGCCTGTTTTTGTTTGCAACTTGAAACAGCATTTGCTTATGAAGCATCTTTGACATTAAGTAGTCACAATAACTTCAGATAGCTCTTTGAGTGGTTACAGTTTATTGTTTTAGTGAACTTCCTGCAGTAACACCTGTTACTGTATTCCTGTCTCCGCCTTCTTAAAGACCCAGAATTACCGCACATCTTGAATTACTGCAGCGAAACTGTACCAGGAAGCGTACATTAAGGATTTTGAACTATGATGTTTAAGTGTTGTCACTGCTGAGGATTCGTGGACACAGATCCTTATTTACTACGCTGCTGTTTACAGTTTAACTTTTCATCAGAACAAGCACTTCTAATTGTACTTTGCTCCTCACTGACAAAACAAGTCCAGTAAATTCACTTTTATCTTTAGGTTTAGGACAGTAATCTGTCTTAATTTATTTTGTTGTTTAGTTAGCATATGGGGAAAAGTCCTGTGGTTATCCATCCGTCCTGTTCGAATAAACCCAAAGTTCAGGAACATCTTCTTTAGATCTGTTCAGTTTTATTCATGTGGCACCACTTAAACAGTCAACAAATTTTGACTCAAATATGTTATATTGTAAGGTAAAGACCCCAAAGAGTTAATCTCAGACAAATGTTCACACAAATGTGAATTACATTCACTTCATTAATGAAGTGAATGCAGTTCAGTAATCAAAGGTGTTTGGCTATAACTGACTACATGTGTATACTGTATCATAAGTGGACAGACATGGATGTAAACCACACCTTAACCATTTGGCTGAGGCAAAACTACCACAAGGCAGTGATTCTAACTAAAAGGTACTCTGGATATTATTAAATGTGAACATATTGTTAAATATGACATTTTTTGTTTGTCAGGTGTCCTGTTTGAAGAAAACACTTGGTAGCCACTTGAATGAATGTAAATAAACACATTTACATGAGGGCAACCTGATTTCAAGGAAATAAAAATGCTCAAATTTTTTATACATTTTTAGACATGAGTTTAAACGGCTGCCATTTTCTTTCTGAGTATTTATTACACGGCGTGCTGCGAGGAAAAGCCTGTTCTAACGTTTGAGTCTAAGGATTATTGTGAGCACCTAACAGCTCTTATTTTCTCTTGAAACTCTTTCATGTGATTCTTGTGTTGGTGGTTAAAGAGGTTTGTCCTGTTTGAGTGGTGGTGGGGACCAGTTTGTGGCATAATTTGGATAGTACAGTTTTCTGGGGCGTGTCAGACTTTTCATAACCAAACCATGTCCATGCAACAGGGGGAGCCCCTCGTTTAACAATAAGGTCCTCGATTTCTTTTGACTGCTCCTTCTGTTTGGAGCTAGCTGGTTCTGCCTCATCCTTGCTGGCCATGCTGGTATTCTCTGTGCCTTCATCTGCGTGGTGACTGTAAGCGCCATTTATAGTTACTTGATGTTTTTATTTGAGGTCATTTGTTTGATGCATATTCTGAAATTTTATGTTTGAGAATAATGTATATCATTTCAGTTTATTTTGAATAGTCTCAACAGAAACTTGAGCTTTATTGTGAAAGGTTTATGTGGAAAATAAACAACACAATGGTTTTACCAGGGGCGATTCTAGGATCAGAGCTTTGGGCGTGCTGAGCACCCAGAGAGTGTGCTTTTGGAAAACATTTAAAGCTGCTGTACAGAATCTTTGAAACAAGCTTAAAACATTTTTAGAATATAAACAGAGCACCCTGCTTCTCTTTACAGCTCCTCACTCCACCAGGGCACCGTTTGGCACTTTCTGATAGTGTGCAAATGTGATGTATGTACTGCGGCAGTCATACAGACAACTGGATGGTCCAAAAGTTAGCCGACCTATTACTGGCTGAGGTTTTAGTAGAGTTGTGGCTGAACCACATAAAAATATATAATTAATTTTAATCTCCCCGATCAATTATAATGTTATGTTGGAATGTTGTTAAAGAGGGTCAAAAATGTTTCAACCCAGTTTGTTTAGCAGATTCTGTATAGCAGCTTTAATATAGGGAGAACACAACTTCCTGATTGTGTGAGTAAAATCAGGTTTTTTCTCTTTGTCAGTTTAACACTTTCTGTTTTTGCCTGTCACTGTTCCCTGTCTGTTTTCTTACCTGGTTCTTCCTGACCTTGTACTTTCTCCTCACGTTCCCCTCTTTCCTCTCTCCTTCTTTGGACTGACAATCATACACAAATAGATTGTATTCAATTAGATGAAAAATTACATTAATAGGAAAAAATAGTATTAAGATCACTAACAAAAAGTCATCTCTCAGTGTACTTTCAACCAAAAGGCAAATAACCAAACCACATGAACATCTAATAAAAGATAAATATTGAAACACTCATCCTACATTATTCTTGATTGACGGATCATTTGATTTTCCACTTTTACCTGGATGTGGCTCCTTTTTTAGAAAAAACTTCCTTATATCCATTATTAACCTGGCTATCTCTTTGTACACAAACACAAACACACACACACACAACAGACGTTATAAGGTTAATGGGCATCCAGTCAGTTAGCTAGTTAGTATCCATTTAAAACAGGACAGTGGTAAAAACAGTAGGCTACGGACAATTTTAAGTTTTAGATTTTATATAGGCTGTATACATTTCAATGGGAGCAACAGGACGGTCAAATGTTGCTGATTTTACTACAGAGCAGGACGGATTGTAGGGTAGCAAACATTGTCGGAAAACACGTTTTCAACACTGCAGGTTACCTGGGTGTAATGTTTTCATGGTCTGACTCCTACCTAACTATATGAAGAGTAACTGGAGGTTAAATGTAGCTAGTATGTCCTGTTTTAAGCCAGGCACTTACACCTCCGCTCCACTGTGCCACCATCGCTCTAGCAGCAACGGCGCTAGAGCCAGAGTAGGGAGGAGGCGAGCTGGAACAAACCATTATGGGAGGGGGGGGGGTTAGCTATACTTTTGTTGTTAAAATGTTACGTCTCAACCAAGTACTGTATGCTTTTTATATTTTTAGTAGTGTTTCACACAGCAAATATTGTCAAAAAAGTAAGAAATCTTTGGGGGTGCTTTGATTCATTTTGGGGGTGCTGAAGCACCCCCAGAAATGGGCTAAAATCGCCCCTGGTTTGAAACGTTTTCCTTTTCTAATTGTATAGAGACCCCTGGTGGCTTTGGAGGGAATAAATTTCTTAGATGGTAAACTGAGATGCAAACGCCAAGTCCTGGATATTGTTGTAAAAACTAATAAGTAAACATTTGATTCTTATAGTACCAGACCTACATACTGTAATTTATGTTGCACACGCAAAAGCAAAAGTATGTTACCAAAATAGGGGGAAAAAAAGAGAAAGGTGTCTTGAGTTCTTTAAATACTTTTTCAGCTGTGTGAAACCATGAAAGGTACTTCCCATGGGAACAATTTGGACATGCAATGCATCTGATCATCCTTTCTGAGCAGTACACTTTCAAATCGTAACTATTTTTATTGTTACCGCACTACTGCGACTATTACACTTTCATTTTGTAGGAAAACCCTCAGCCTTCGAAGCTACCCTATTTTGCAGAACTTAAAATCTTGGGTTGCAGTTTCACACAGCCAAATTGCCCTCGAGTGTCTGATGCTGGCTTCCTGAGAGTTTTGATGAGTCTTGTGTGACTTTCTTGTATGTATTGTCTGTTTCAAATCCCTGCAAAAAGTTTAATGATATTCAAAACTGAGATGTAATGATTTTTTCTTTTTGAGATGTTTTTGGTGGACGTCTTACGCTTTACTGTTGCTATTAATTTCCCATCTTGAAGAAGTTGGATTTGTTCTATCCCAAACACAGCAGTTACTGTGGCCACATTCTCTATTAAATCTGGGGGGTTTTTTTTATTCTTTAATACACTCTCAACACACTGTCACACTCAAAATCTGGTCAAAAATGTTGAGTCTGCTGTAAGAGCTACCTGTAGAACTTGTGATGAAAGTAGGTGGGATCATGAGACTTCCAATCAGTTCAAATACTTACAAATGTATAGTTGATTTATACCACTTAACAAAATCCTTTTTTTTCCTAACAGGCATTACAACTTTAGACATTTCTATGGCTGAGTGTGGCCAGCCTGGGTTCGAGTCCGACCCACGGCCCTTTGCCACATGTCTCCCTCTCTCTCGCTCAGCTTTCCTGCCATTTCTTGACTGTATCTGTCAATAAAAAACTTAAAAAGGCAAAGAAAAGCAAAATTGTGTTTAATTATTATTTAACGTTTAAAAGAGGATTCAGTACTTCAAATTTGTTGAAGTCAACACTTTCTCATTCCTACATAAGCACAACAGACCAAACAAAGAGCAGTGAATGCTTCCACTCTCAGTGGAGATTTCATTTAATAATTGTATTCTTTTATAATTATTACAATAATTAATAATTTAAACTTTTACTACAGACAGAAAAAAAGAACACACAAGAATCTCACTCCTCCTTTTATTTGAGTCTGATGTGTGACTCATATCTAGTTACTCATATCTAGTTCACGGAAAGTTATCCCAGCATGAACAAAACAGCATTTTATACATGATCAGTGCACAAACAGCCAGAACAGGAGAAAGAGCAAAAACAATGGAGAGTATAAGTTACACATTATTGGCTCTGTGAAAGAGCTGACGCACATAAGTAGACTGAAGGTTCGCAGAGTGCATGGAGTGCATCTTTCCTCTGTCAGCTGCTACTGCATGTGTGAATTAAAACAAAAATAACCTGAACAACATTTTCATAGTAATAGTTCAGTATTTTAAAAAGCTCATTTAGAATCCATTAACCCTCAGAAAACACAGAAAGGTATTACAATTACAAGATGTCATCCATTCAGTTATAGCAGATTCACAGCAGAGTCAGAAATCACACACACTGTAACTGTGCCGAAAAAGAAGTTACAGTGCTGTGAAACTGAAAGAGACTACTGCACTTATTCCATTACGTTTGGGTTCGAAAGTAGAGGAGTTTGCGGAGGAAGTTAAAGGAACCGGGCATTTGTTTGTATAGGCCTTTTGCAGAGTTTTGGGAGACTTCGTTGTTAACCTAAAACAAGAAGAGTCAATAATCAGACATCACTGTGTCTAAAGCCAAAATCTCTTAAAGTCCTCAGTTATTTTTTCTGATATATTAAGAGAAGCTCACCATCATCAACATTGTGACTAAGTCAACAGTGGCAGCGTTTTCCTCAAGTATACAGTCCAGTGTCTGGACGTACCACGAGCCCGACTGGGTCTCTCGCCAAGAAACATAACCTGTATTGGTCACATGGCCAAAAAGGTATTAAGGACACATAGATCTGAAAGGCTGTTTTTGTTTGAAAGAAAAAACACGCACCTGGAAAAGTAGAGTAGGACACCAGGATGTCACTCGGCGTGGGCAGGGTGGGTCTGGCGTCTGGTTCATCGGACATGCTCAGAGAGTCGCTGCTGGATGACATTGGAATAGCATCCGTCTGGTCATCCATTCCACCAGAGGATGGTTCGACCTCATCGGGGGACACCTCGAAGCCCATGTCTCTCTCATCTTGGGGACAAACACAAGCTCATTTTTACACCTCACTTGTTCCTATTAATTTTTAAACTGTGCGTTTTCTGACAGCTACCTCCTCCACAGGCCTGGATGAAGAACAGTTTAGGTTTGCCTTGCAAAGACGGGCAATGCTGGCCATTGAGGTAGTTTGTGATGTGCTGCACTGGTACGTACTGTCCGTCCACACCGTACACGGCACCAGGAAAGCGGTTGTGATTCACCTAAGGAAAGAAATATTAGCAAAAATCGTCTTACATGTCAGTCCAGTCAGATGTAGATCACATAATGGCATTTGCCAGTTAAATATTAAAATATTAACTGTAAAAAATATTAAATCCTGTGTATTTCCAGAGTATTCCAGCTGATTATTCTGAAGGGATGCAATGTTTTTTTTAATGAACATCAGAATCAGCTCAGCATGTCTTACCTCAGTGCCATGGGACAACATGATGACCACGCAGCAGTCATACTGGGAATGATCCTTCTTCGACAAAGTCAACAGCTCATGTTTGATTTGCTGGAATGTGGAATTAACCGTTAGGTCCGCAATCTTTAATACCCCTCAACACACACAGAGGCAGAAGACCCGATTCTTACTTTTTGTCTCAGGTTCGTCCTCACTTCCACGACAAAGTTGAGTGTCTTGAATCGTCTCTCCAGCTTTTCACAGTCTATGTTGGAGCCCTTGCGATTTTTCAGCATGCTGTGAGGTTCAAACTCCATGTTGTTTATGATGAGGCAGTAACCACACGGGCTCGCGTCCATTTTATAGCCCTAAGGCACAGAGAGGCGCAGAATAAAAAGAAAACAGAAAGGGCTGTCACGTAAACATGTAAGTGTGCAGCACGGAAATGGTGCTTACTTGAAGGCTGTCACGTCTTACTCTGCCCGGTCCTGGTCTTGGCTTTCCCCCCCCAGGCGCTGTGGCACACACATTAATACACATTAAGCACAAATAAACTTACAAGACTGTTATTTAAATGGATAACATAGCTTACGAGAACTAGAAGGGATTTCTGGCTTTTCAACATCTTTTCCTGGTTTGTTACCATCCACTGGAGAGGCTGTCAAAGAAACAAAGGACACACAGATGAGTCAAATTCTTATCATCTGAAAGTGTTTGGCTCTAAAGACTCTCACATTAAATATTCCATAATGAAATACACTTACTAATTGGAAGAGGCTGGATTACAGGGCGGACAGCTGGAGCTCCATTTTGTAGGAGCTCTGCCAAACTCTCCTGACCTGTCTCCTGAAGGCACTGCAGAAATAAGGGGAAAGCCCGACTCCCACGGGTTTCCAAGTCCTGGACTAACTGCCTGGCCTGGTTTCGTCTGGTCCCAGCGCTCTGATAATAGGAGACATAGTCTTAATTGAGTACAATTATAATATTTTTACTCCCCCTCTAAAAAAAGGAAAAGAAAACCACAGTCCCACGACCTACCTGTATCTCATCGATCATGTCCTGGGTGAAAATTCCTTTTTCCAGAAGGCCATCATAGAGTTTTGATGGATCCAAGTCTTTCACCAGGTTACTCCTGTTCCGCTGAAGAATATTCTTGTGTATTTCATCCATTGTCCATTTAATGCTAACGCTGGAGACACAGGGAAGAAAAAATCTGTAACTAAAAAATTGTTATTTTCGTTTTCGATCACGGGTTAATTCTGTGTCGTCAAAGGAGGAAAATGATCCTACTTCTTCGTAAAAGTGAAACGGGTACTTTGTTGTAGGAGTGTCGTTTACAGTTCGTATTTTTTTTGTCGGTTTCACAAGCTATTTCCTTGTTTACATCAGCGTTGCCTGTGATTGGTCCACTTACAGCGGATGAAGAAAAAAGCGAGGGTGTGTTAGATTTATTTACCCCGCGTTCGCTTCCGCGCGGGTAGCGACCGATGGCCAGCTGAAGCTTAAATCGCGTTACGACGAGCATTAAACCAAACGCACAACGAAGAGAAACGTAACCTGTCGACAAAACACTCAATTTCCCGAAATGACTTTCGACACCGGACTCCACCCCCTTTTTTACTCTCGCTCCAGCTTCACAGCAGCAGCAGCAGGTTATCGGCTTGCCCTGGAAGATTTGTGGGATGCTGCTGAACACACCCTTTACATTTCGCTGTCGCTTCGACTCAGCGTTGAGTCGGGGCAAATAAGGGGGCAAAACCTTCCCCCACTATGTGGCGTTGTACCGGCTGACTGCATCTGCTTCAGGTGACTAGAAACGTGGAGATGTCGCGTTGAGACAACCGCTGTAGCAACGCCACTAACACTAAGGGTTTATCCTCGAGGAACAACGTTACTGTCACGGCCCTGTAACATGACACCATAATTATATTTGATTTTCAGCTGCCGTATATCGCCTAGCTTGCTTGGGTGCTGTATGTAGCATGCTGTAATACTGTTTTTAGCATATCGTGCCTGCCTTCACCGTTTTCCCATCATCAGAAAGCTAATGGAGGGAAAGGTTTCTCAGATATGCAAGCCATCTAAAATATAGGTCCTAAACATTTTTTGCCCACTTTAAATGAATGGCGATCGCTCCTCTGATGTGTTGAAGGTAACTGTGATGGCACGGTCAAAACTGTCTCTGCCACTGGTCATTGTGGTGGTCCTCCATGTGCTGCTGGCGGGACTTGTCTATGCTGAGCCCGAGATGGACCCATACAAAATATTGGGAGTAACGAAGGGGGCAAGTCAGGCAGAGATCAAGAAGTTCTACAAGCGTCTTGCTAAAGAATGGTAAGTATTTCCTCACGACACTTCGGGCTTCAGGTTTTAAACCTCATTGTACTCTGAGCTAATAGAACTGATCTTCTCTAGGCATCCTGACAAAAACAAAGATCCGGGTGCTGAGGACATGTTTATAAAGATTACTAAATCTTATGAGGTTAGTTGGTTTTATAAATAATATTAATGGTGTGTTACATATACAGATGAGGACAAAATGATTCCCAGGTTTTGTCAACATTTTCCCAAGCAAGAGATTATCAGCATGGCATTTCTAAAAATACTAGTTTTCTTAAGAAAACATAAATTATTTCCTAATGCACATAAGATTCGTATGACTTCATAAAACAAACAAACAAAGATTACCAGGGTCAACATTATTAACCTTCTGAAGAACTAACCTTTTTATTGAGTCATAGCACAAACCACTGCTGTGCAATGATATGCTTTAACTTTGTGATGCTCAAAGCTTGTAAAATCAAGTTAATACTGAGGCTTATCATCCAATTTACTCTTTCTGTGTGTGAAGTAAAATATTGTAAGCAACCAAAATACAAACTGAAATGTTTGGAAAAATTCTCATCCAGAGTGCTAATATTTTTGTCCTCATCTGCATTGAAGTAAAACTTGAATTAGGTGGTGTGAGTCAGTAAAAGCTAATAATATATTTATATTTGTTCTACCGCAAATCCAGATCCTGTCCAATGAGGAAAAACGTGCCAATTACGACCGTTACGGGCAGATGGATGATACTCAGCCATATGGCAACACTCACTATGGCCATCGCCACGATAGCTTTTACTTCGACGAGTCCTTCTTCAACTTTCCCTTTAACAGCAAGAATCACAGAGACTTTGCTGACAGCAAGTACACATTACACTTTAACCAGTACGTTAATGACGTTGTGCCTGACAGCTACAAGAGACCGTACCTGATAAAGATCACCTCCGACTGGTGCTTCAGCTGCATCCATATTGAGCCCGTCTGGAAGGAAGTGGTGCAAGAGATGGAGAGCCTAGGTTTGGAGTGAACCTATAAATCATCCAGAATTATCATGCATCCCCTTCCTGATGTGTAAATGTATAGAGTGAGTAATGATGTGTGTTTTCTTGGTATCCTGTTTATGCAGGTGTTGGAGTAGGTGTGGTGGATGTAGGCTATGAGAGACGGTTAGCCAATCACCTCGGTGCTCACCGCACTCCATCGATACTCGGAGTCATCAATGGCAAAGTGACATTTTTCCATTATGCTGTTGCGAAGGAGCACCTGAGGCAATTTGTAGAAGATCTGCTTCCTCAGAGACTTGTGGAGCGGGTAAATGTCTGCAGGTCTTGCAAAAATGAAAAAACAAACAAACAAAAAAACGACATTGCATCGTGAGGGATTTTTAGACTACATTTATTAAAAAGGATTTGTTTTCTAAACTACAGGTAACTGACAAGAATGACCTGCAGTTCTTGAACAGCTGGCACGAGCTCAATAAGCCTCATGTGCTTCTGTTCGACCAAGTGCCTGCTGTTCCTCTGCTATATAAAGTAAGTGTTTGCTCATTTTTATGCTACATGTAACTGAAGTGCATCAACATACCAATCACTTATCTTTGCATCTACACAGTTGGCAGCTTTTGCTTATAAGGACTACTTGCAGTTTGGCTATGTGGACCAGGGCCTTTCAGAGACTGCTAATCTGCAAAAACAGTTTAATATTAACACTTATGCTCCAACAATGCTCGTCTTCAAAGAGAACATTGACAAGCCGGCTGACATTATACAGGTAAATTAAAACAATACTTGAAATAAAGTAGTGCTGTGTGATACTGCGATTTTTGCTATGGCGCCAATACCAATATCAGTACTTTTAACCTAAAAAACACAATTCAGTGCACTATATAGTGAATTTAGAGGATATTGTGCTAGCATCCATCCAATGCCACTATTGGTATTGATACTATTAACATTTAGGATCAATCCGATCATCTCTAAAATAAAGTAATTCCTTTATTTAGTTTCTTAAACCACTGTGAACTTCATGCAAAAAACTTGATTAAAATGTCTCTTCACTCTGTTTTTTTTTTCTTCTTGACAGGCAAAAGGAATGAAAAAGCAAATTATTGACGAGTTCATGTCAAACAACAAGTTTCTCCTCGCACCACGGCTGGTCAATCAGAAGCTCTTTGATGAGCTTTGTCCTGTCAAACAGTTTCATAGACGCAGGAAGTAGGAAAACATCTGTTTACTCCTGATGACTCTAAGCAAGTTCACCGGTTTTGTTGCAAAATCATATTTTTGTCATTCACAGTAACGTCTCTCCTCCTTTCAGATATTGTGTCCTGCTGATCACGGGTGATGAAGAGATCTTTTCCTTTGGGAATCAGGCGTTTCTCTCATTTGCTTCTACCAATACCAGGGAAGTTGTGAGGTTTGCCTATGTCTACCAACGGCTACAGCAACCGCTTTGTGACATCCTCACACAAAACAAGGACAGTGTGCAGTCGCAACCACAGGTAGAGTGTCATATATTGTATTGAGAGTGTAGTGTCCTGTTGTAAGCTATACCTTTTTATAAATTCTTTTCTTGGGTTCCCATCCCCCATCTTCTTTTGGATGTGTTGGGGTGTGTGTTCAGGTGGTTATCCTTGAGCGACGTAATGCTGCAGGAAAAGCATTTTTCAAGCCAGTTACCGCCTGGAACGGCAGTGAGGAAGACAAGCAGTGTCTTCAAGAGGAGCTGGAGCGACTACAGAAGGACCCATCCATTCTCATCCATGACGCCATGCTGCCTGAACTCAACAATGAGTTTGCCTCTGTATGTTCTCTTTGAGTGGAAATCATGGGTATCAATCATAGATTGTATCTAAAGATGGATGTAGCCTCTATGCTTGAAAAGTGAAACCAGTGCAGAAATGCCTGAAAACTGCAACCTTTTTAATGACCAGCAGGGGGCGACTGATTGGAAGTTAATTATATGGAAGCCTTTGAGAAAACAACATTACTTCTAACTTAATTTATGATATCAGTAAATACTTCCCTCATGAGTTTGTGGTCTCGATTTTCAGTTTCAAGCATTTTTTTAAAAAAGCGTGATGTTTGTCTTGTAAATAACATTCTGTGAAAAACACAAGTTGAAACAGGATGTATTTTCACACGTGGCTATGATAGGAGAGTGTAATTTCCTAGGTTTTCAGAAGGTAAAGAGATTTCTAATTTAATGGATGATATTACCTTAACTACGTTCATCTTTCACTTACAATTTAAAGTCTGAACCCTGCAATCTGCAAAGATTCCTGTTTACCAACCATCAGTTCTACCAAGCCCTGTTAATGCTTTTGTTCTGTAGATGTTTATAATCCGATGGATCTATGCATCTTATGATTACCTCTCTGAAGTCATTGATGATATTCTGCATAACAACTGGTAAGTAGAACAAACTTTTATTTTTTATGAACAGAAGTTGTTGAAGTTTTGAACTGCTACTACGGCAGTGTTTAATTTGCAAACAGTGCACCCCGTACGTTCTCTTTCTGATACGGAGGAGTACACATTAGCGATTTAAATACACTGTGTCTCATTGATGACTTGCAGGCGTGAGATGATGCCCCTTCTGTCCCTCATCTTCTCTGCCTTGTTCATCTTGTTTGGGACCGTGGTCATTCAGGCCTTCAGGTTGGCTGATTTAATGTACACATTTTTTGTTTCTGTAATTTCAACAGTACAAAGAAAACCAGGAGGAAGGGGTGGGGGTGGGGGGGGGGGGGGGGTAAAGCAGCAATGCTGTTAATCTCTGCTATTCCTGTTCATGACTTTTGGAATTTCTCTCCGTGTTTTTTCAGTGACTCGAGTGATGATAAGCAGACAAAACCAAAGGCAAAAGATGGAACAAAAGCAGAAAATGGGTCATCAGGGAGCAGTAGTACATCAAGGCAAGACTATAATTTTTCCTCTGTTGCTTGTGGGAGCGAAATGCACGAAAAATGTTTTTCAGCTCTGCGTTTTTTTTCTGTGGATTTTAGTCGGCCTCCCAAGAAGAGTTTTGTGGAGGTGACTGAGTTGACAGATATCACCTACATGAGCAACCTGGTGAAGCTGAGGCCAGGACACATGAACATAGTGCTAGTGCTCACTGATGCCTCCAAGAACATCCTCCTTAGCAAGTTTGCCAAGGAGGTCTATTCTTTCACTGGGTAAAACAAACATTCACTCTGGAGTAACTTAAATCCAGTGTATGTGTGAGTTTCTTTTGTGTGTTTATCATATTTCTAAATCTTGTTTGCACCCTCCTAGGAGCCTGACACTACATTTCTCCTTCCTGAATCTTGACAAGCACAGCGAGTGGATGAACACACTGCTGGAGTACACCCAAGATGCAATGCAGATTGATGCCGATGACGACGAAGGGGCAAACCGCAAGATGGACTACACCGGCTACGTGCTGGCACTTAACGGTCATAAAAAGTACCTGTGTCTGTTTAAACCCGTCTACACCGGGGAAGACCTTGACAGCAAGTCGTCCGAGGATGAAGGAGCCGCCTCTGGGGGGAGGTCCAGGTCCAGGTCCCGCGATGACCACCCACCACGTAAATCCAACCGAGCTCGCAGCATATCCACCCTACAGATCCACCACAAACTGGACCGCCTGGGGTTGTGGATGGAAAGGCTGATGGAAGGCACTTTGCCTCGTTACTACATCCCAGCCTGGCCAGGACTTGACAAAATCACCCCCAATAAATAGATGGCAGGTGAAAGACTTAGTATTTATCTACTGTAACACTGAAATGGTTTCATTCATTACTGAAGATTTTTTTCTTTTTGCACTTGAGATATATATTAAGTACAGATTTTTCCTAAGTTGGGCCAAAATTATAAACTTGGCTTTAGTCTAACTACTGTGGAGGAGGCCTTTTAGCGTACCTCCAGTACTCGTTGCATGCTGTATTTTTTTTTAAACTGCTGTTAGTCATATTTTTATTCAGGCAAATGCTGCTTCAGCCTTGTGAAGAGGAAACAGAATCACTGTGGTAACGTCTACAATCTGGATTTCATGGCCATAAATCATATTTACTCACACTATGAAAGAGGCCGATAGAAGCCTTAGAGTCAGGTTATAGTCTGTCAGAGCTAGTTCGCAAGACGCTCCAGGACTTCTACAGGCTTGGACTCAGTTATACACCTAAAATGTGGCACAAATAGTAGTGTAACAGATTAAATTAGGAAAGCTGTAGAGAGAAGCTCAATGTCAGCTGCCCAACTGCAGCGTCACATTTCACTTCTGCAAAGTTAGACAAACAGGGGAAGGAGTTTGAAACTTTCACTGATGAATACTGTGAAAAGAGATGCGTCAACCCAACATTAAACATCTTTGCATTTGTATGCATCTCACTCATAAGTTTATACATTATCTCCATCGTGCTGACTATTCCTGTGCAATATACATGTCATGACAATGCCTTTTACCCTGGACCTCGAGGCATGCTCCTTTTTTTTCTTGTCGCTTTTTTGTTATGGGGTTGTTGATACACACAAGATTTATTCAACAACCTTGGCCTACTTAGAAATCTTAGCCAGTAGCTTTATGTAGCAAACATAATAAACAGGCTCTCCGTTTCATCTTCTGAATGTTTTCCAACTGGCTGAGGCTGACTAACATGCCATCTTAAATTACATACCCAACTGAAAGTGGAACTTAGGTTATGCTTGCCTAGTTTATACATTTTGTTTTGTTCACATTCAATGTAAAAAAAAAACTGTTACAATACTTTTGTTGGTACATAGTGATGTGAATATTGCACATAACCATGTTATCTATACGACGTGTATTTTAAAAATGACTTTGTTTGAAAGATACAGTGAATGTTTTACACTACTGAGACTACAGTTACTTGTTTTTGATTAAGTAAAAAAGTGTCAGCTGTCATAAGATGTTTCAGGTGGTCTTTAATACTGTATTTATCCTCTTGTTAGTAGTAATTAAATGCATTATGTTTATGGATTAAAAGTCATTGTAATGTGTTGAGAGATTAGTTTATATTCCAGTTGAATGATCTGGGAGTACAGTTGCCCCAGGGGCTTCTTCTGCTGTAGCTGGGGGGAAGTAGATAGATTAGCTTATCAAATGCAAGAATCAATGAAATTTATGAATTATTTAAATAGCTACCAAAACCCCCCCAAAAAAAACCCCAAGTTGTTTGCTAATAGTGCGCATAAACTGGTGAAATTTGTTTCTAGCCTATCACAGGCAGGAAGTGATGTACGCCTTGGACAGGTCTGACATTCATACTTATGGGCAATTTATAATCACAAAGTAACCTGACCCCACTAACTGAATGTCTTTGGACTATGGCAGGAAGCTGAGGTATCTGTGTGCAAGCTGCACACAGAAAGGCCCTGGGCGCTTGGTGGATTTGAACCTGGACCTTCTTGCTGCGAGGGAAAAGTAGATAAAATTCTGAAGAAAGGCTCTCTTCTGTTTTGTATTCATTGACTGTGTTTAGGCTTGGTTAGGCTAAATGAAAGATAATGGTCTTGTTAAAAAACAGGGTTTCTACAATTTTAAACACACCTTAGAGGGTGTGTTTGGCAGAAGGTTTTGAAGGCATACTTTCAAGTGCATGTTTGAACTGGAAAATTTCATAATGCTTTTAAATCAGGTAAATCTAATATTAATATAATAATAGTTTCCATGTTGCATCACTTGGTTATAAATTATTATTTGTTTCATTTCAACAGGGAGCTTGGGCTTAATGTGGGCTACTGTATTAACAATCAGATTTCCCACATAACACAGCCTTTCATGAATGAACAGTGGTTGAGATAAGCAACAAACATGCATGCACACAGCAACAGGCATATGTGTAAGAAACTGGAAAATATTAACAGCGTATGCACTGTTTCACAGTGGATCGTGGCATGTTGAAGTGTTTCTGCTCTCTCTCATAGCACTCCTGTTACATTCAGGTAAATCTATGCATAGAAACAGAGAAACACACTCCTCACTCTAGTAGTCAGCCAAGAGGGAGGAGCCAGCGGTATCTCATGTGGCAAGGTAGTATTGGAATATGAAAATAACCATCTGTCAGATCTGTTGAGGTCATCCAATCCCTTTCCAGCAGATGTTTTTGCATGTCAGCAGGTGTGGTTCTGAATATGGATATCTAACATTGGCCTTCATTTCAACAGGGAGCATGCCAGCAAATAAAGTTAGTAGATATGAATTCTATGTAACATACCTTCTTTTTGCACCTTAACAAGTCTCACTCTGCTTGCCATTAGAATGAATACAGGCTTAAGACTTCTATCCTTTCCTTACAGGATATGGGAGAGTTCTCAAACATGCTTTAATGCGGTTTCATACAAAAATACACACTTCCAGATACATTATTTTAACTTTCTAAAAGCTTATCTGACATTTAACCTTGTTTCCCCTGAGCTGCGTTGTTGAGAGCACCAGGGGGATTAGCTCAAATGGTAGAGCGCTCGCTTAGCATGCGAGAGGTAGCGGGATCGATGCCCGCATCCTCCAAAATGTTTTTGACTATAGTCAAAATTGTGGCTATTTAATTGAGCGTATCCAGATTAAAATTTGATAAACTGTGCAGTCCCAGCTCCATCAAATGATCACTTCTGACCGAAGGTCTTGCAAGACTTTGAACTGGAGGTGGATCTTACATGAAGGGTGACCCGACAACCCGTTTTAAAGCAATTTTAACTTTTCAAAAATATTCGAGTAAAGCTAGTTACTCTTACAGCTTTTGTGTGGTCATGGAAAGTCACATTTCCCATCTTTTTTTCCCCCTGGGCACTACATCAAGTAGTAATCAATAATCCCTGAATCCTCGAATCCTTAAATAATATCCTCAGTAAGTTACAAAAACAGTGCATTTCTGTTGCATGGTGCGGTTGAAGCATTCAGAATGCCTAACCAGCTTAATGCACTTTTAAACTTTTAATTATACACTTTTGTAATCATACCGAGCAGCATTTGAAAGTTATTCAGCAATAGCTTTCAGGTCCCCTCTAACAGCTGTGCCAGCACTCCCCGAGTCCGTATAATTGCCACTTCGCATATTTCACAGTGTGCCATAAGAACTCTTTATGCTACAAAATATGTGAGTTATTAGTAAATGGGAAAAACTTAACATCTAATTGTGTTTTAGTTTGCTTTGTTGTCTAAATGAGCCTCTTAACCATCAGTGTTAAACCTTTAAATAACATCACACACTGCAGTAGGGTATATTAGGGACACTGTGTGCACATTTCTTTCGAACAGTGAATCGATGACGCTGTGTCATGACAATGTCAGTCATTATGAAGAATATGACACAAGCACAGGAACTACTGATTAGAAGTGGAACGCTTGTTAAGTTAATGTGCATGTGTAGAGCAAAAATGCCAGTTCTGCCTTTTTGGCGCGTCTCATATTTGAACAGTTTCAAATGCGCATTTTACAGACAGATCCGCTGTGCTTTATTTATAATATGCATACGTACAATGGAATTAAAATGTATCAGGGTTTTGTAGTGTTCAGTTCATCATCGGGTCACAACCCGCAGTATCAAGTAGGGGGGATTAGCTCAAATGGTAGAGCGCTCGCTTAGCATGCGAGAGGTAGCGGGATCGATGCCCGCATCCTCCATACGCATTATTCTTTACAAATAAAAGCAAAGATTTTCCGCTGACACGGTCGTCTTACTCCGCTATCATTATGTTATGGTAATTAAAACTTGTATAAACGGTGGTATCTTAACTTTGACCAGGTAGGTCACCCAGTCCCTAAGAAGACCGAAGACCTCAGGCCACACATCTGCGCGTACATCCCAGAAGGAGAAGGGCCCCTGGCATGTTAACAGTTTTGATGCTATCATGCTAAAATGATGGCAGTTAAAATGACTGACTTATCAGACAGCTGAGAGACAAAGTCTTACAAATGAAAGGCAGTACTTGGAAAAAATATCCTATGAAAACATGTTTCTTTTTTTACAATTATATGAGCGCATGATAGTTTATCATTACCATTAGCAGTTTACTATTTACCGCTGAAGACAGACATGTTTTGTTTATGTTTTACAGAAATAATAAAAGGACCAAAAAAAGAAGAAGAACAAAGAAATCACCAGGGCCATATTATGAATAGGAAAATGTCGTTTGTGTAAAAAAGGACTTCAGAAGGAAACCATTTCAGTGGTTAAATGCCGGTAATTTAGTTTTTAGGTTTGTTGTTGTTGTTGTTGTTTTTAGAAGTTTAGAAGAATGCCACACACGCAGACACTCGCTCCTTAATCAGCTGCGCACATATTCAGCTCACAGATCACGCGATCCCTTACTAATAAAAGTTGTCTAATGTGATAAATTGCTTAAACAAGGAAATTACAAATGTGGTTGCAAAGTTAAAAACAATTAGTTACTTTTTAAAAAATTATTCACAACCCGAATAGGTAATAAAGCAATAGATCTTTCAGCCCAATTCTATTTTTTCTGCATAATCCATCATATAAAATGTAATCAAATGAAAAAGTCTCTTTTTGAAACTAGTTTTATTAGTTTTAATCTTTTAACTTTACCCATGAAGCAAACATTAAATTATATGCAACATTCTCTGACTGGAAGAAATTTGTTTAACATTTAAACCTATTTTCTGCATATTCCAGCATATAAATTACATTTTTTTTTCTGTGCTAGTGCAAAGTAAGTCCAAATAACATAAAAATGAATGCTGTTTCATCTCACTCACATCTGTCTGGTGTTGTGTTCATGTTTGGCTTCGCAACATTTGGTTGTATTCAGTCGTACATGTTTTGTGGAAATTCCTTCTGTCAGTTTATTTTGTTTTTACAGTCAGTGATTAAATTCTTTGTATAATTTTCTCTCATTTCCTACATGAATATAATTAGCACAAATCCACAGACGGCCTGTCATATTTTCCGTCACAAGATGGCACCACACACCGAGTCAAATCAACTTCCTGTCAGTACGCAGTTTCCAAGAGACTGGAAGAACTATTCTCTAAGATACATAAAATTAAACGTAAATGATGTGAAGATTATATTTTAAAAAATTAATTGCAAAGTGTGTGTGTGTGTGTGGGGCAGAATATTTTACTGGTACAGGAAGGAAAAGCCCATACTATGTATTTATTGTTTTGTTTTTGTTTTTGTCTTGATAGAGTTTTATTAATTGCAGTTTGCTTATGGTTATGTTATCTTATATTTATCTAATATAAAGAAGTTTCATGTGCTACATGGTCTCTTGTCTTTTTTT
Source organism: Aulonocara stuartgranti (assembly GCF_965226115.1). Classification (NCBI taxonomy): domain Eukaryota; kingdom Metazoa; phylum Chordata; class Actinopteri; order Cichliformes; family Cichlidae; genus Aulonocara; species Aulonocara stuartgranti. Next base: position 9,388,723 of record NC_138956.1, on the reverse strand, counting down.
TTTGATCCATTGGTGTTTTTTGAACCAGACAGGTGCATAACACTGTGCTGTTTGTGTGCTACAATACAGTCTTGGCAGGCATAGCAACAGTAACTAAGGGCGAGGTTTATCATCTGATCCTGCATGTCTCTTGTGATCTTCCTCTCTCTTGCTTACTTGTGCTCTCTGGCCCTCTGTATTGCGCTAATGCTATCAATACAGGCTTTAAGGTCATCCGTCAACATTTTCCTGTATGCTGGTTTGATTATCTGGTACAAAAAAAAGTAAGTGGAAGTGGAATCACACTGTGTGTCTCGTTGCTCTTATTAGTACGCTTTTTTATCTTATCTTTTCTTTAATGCAGAAGTTGGTGATCACTTGAGCTGGATTTCTTATGAGGTCATGTGTTTATATTTTTATTTAAAGTAATAATGACTCAAAGGGAAGTCACTCCCTTCCTCTTAGAGTAGGCGTGTGTGTGTGTGTGTGTGTGTGTGTATGTGTGTGTGTACATTTGGGCAAGTGACGAGCCTATGTTCAGTTTTAATTAGTGGAGACTCGTTGACTGTATCCTGTGTTTGTGCATCTGTTCCTGTTTGTGTGTGTTAATGTGTTTTCAGTTATATGGCATCAATAGGACCAGAAAGTGAAAGCTCATCCCTAAACCAAACGTGTTACATGAATGGTAAAAATCAAGTTATGAGTTACGCTTTGAAGGATGAATTTATTCTTATTCTCGACACTCAGAGATACCAGCTCCGACTGATTGTACTGCTAGATTTGTTGGCTTGACATTTAGGCTTTGACTGCACAGTTTGTTAACTGAATGAAATCACTGATTGTATAAAAATGTTTTCTACAGTCACTGCTTGGAATACAGGTAGCTCTTTTACTGTAAATGTAGTCATGTGAAAAAGAAGGTGCACCCCGTTTCAATCCTATGGTTTTACATATCAGGACATAAAACAATTACTAGTATGCTATCTGGTCTTCAGCAGGTCTTAAAATCAGGTAAATATGACCTCAGATGAACAGAATCACATGACATAGTACCCTGTGCCATTATTTATTTAACAAAATGCAGAAGGACTGAGTGGAAAATTAAGTTCACTCTCAATGCTACCGTAGGAATTAAGAGGATAAGTAGGAGCAACGTGCTGTTAATAAAATACACTCGACTACCTGATCACCAGCAAGTGTGAGCACCTTTGCAAACACAGAAGTTTTGGTACTTTGCTAGTCTGCAGCATTCAGGTGTGTGTTAACAAATTGCGAAGGAGAGACAACAGCAACGGCCAGCAATAAAGAAAAGAAACTGTTGCTGCCCATCAGTCTAGGAGTGTCATAAGTTCATTTACAAACAATCCATCAGAAAACATTCAAGACAGCTGCCAATTTTTTTAGGAGTGGCTATGTCAGGAAATTCGATGATCTGATGAACTTGTTGTAAATGCACATTATATCGAAGTGTAAGCATGTATGCCCACTCTGTTGGAAGTGAATGGTATAATGGTGCAGCATGGTGGTCTGGTTAAATAATTAAATAAATTTGTAATCATACCGAGCGACATTTAAAAGTTATTCAGCAGTATCTTTGAGTCCTCTGTAACAGCTGTGCCAGCACTCCCCACTTTGCTACAAAATATGTGAGTTATTAGTAAATAAAATATATATATCTCATTGTGTTTTAGTTTGGTTGGAATCTAAATATGCCTCGTCACAAATGACTAAACATCACACACTGCAATATGCATTTGTGACAATCAGATCCGCCGTGATTTATTCAAGTAATGTATTTATTTATGTGCACAAGTAGATTACTGAAATAAATCAGTTTGTGTTCAGGTCATCATCGTCTTGTAACGTCATCACATGGTCCTGTTTTTATTGTTTTTAACTTATGTGCATACATACACTTGAACATTACCTGTGTCACGACAAAAGGGGGGGTTAGCTCAAATGGTAGAAACAGATCCCCTGTGATTGAAGTAATGGTTTTACTTATGTGCATACATACATGAACGTAACCTGTGGCATTGCAAAGAAGGGGGATTAGCTCAAGTGGTAGAGCGCTTGCTTAGCATGCGAGAGGTAGCGGGATCGATACCCGCATCCTCCATACGCTTTGATCTTTCTAAAATGAAAACATTCCACTGTTATATGTTATGGTAACATAGACATAATCTTTATGTCTATGGAAAATGAAACTTGTATAAACTGTAGTATCTTAACTCTGATCAGGAAGATTAGGCGCTCCCCAAGAGTACCAAAGACCTGAGGCCACACATCAGTACATCCATCCCAGAAGGTGAAGTGGGGAGGCCCCAATACATTCAGCTATTATAGTTCTCTATCATTATGTTATAGTAAATGAAACTTGTATAAACCGTGGTATCTTAACTGTGACCAAGAAGATTAGGCAGTCCCCAAGAGTACCGAAGAGCTGTGTGAAGTTCCCTCCTGCTTCAAACGCTCCACCATCATCCCTATTCCCAAGAAACCCACCATCACAGGACTGAATGACTACAGACCTGTCGCCTTGACGTCTGTGGTCATCAAATCCTTCGAATGACTGGTGTTAGCCCATCTGAAGGTCATTACAGGCCACCAGCTGGACCCTCCGCAGTTTGCCTACCGGGGAAACAGGTCGGTGAATGATGCAGTAAACATGGGGCTGCATTACATCCTGCAACACCTCGACTGCCCGGGAACTTATGCCAGGGTCCTGTTTGTGGACTTTAGTTCGGCTTTTAACATCATCGTGCCTGAACTTCTCTCCTCCAAACTCTCCTAGCTCAGCGTGTCACCAGCTACCTGTCAGTGGATCACCAGCTTCCTGACAGATAGAAAGCAACAAGTGAGGCTGGGGGAGATCACCTCTGAAACTTGGTCCCTCAGTATTGGTGCCCCTCAAGGATGTGTCCTCTCACCACTACTGTTCTCCCTCTACACTAACGACTGCACCTCCAAGAACTCGGCTTTTAAACTCCTAAAGTTTGCAGATGACACCACCGTCATTGGCCTCATTCAGGATGGTGATGCGTCTGCATACCGGCAGGAAGTTGAGCGGCTGGAGCTGAACACTCTTAAGACTGTAGAGATGACAGTGGACGTCAGGAGACATCCCTCAACTCTGCCCCCCCTCACCATATCAGATAGCCCTGTGTCGACTGTGAACATCTTCAAGTTCCTGGGTACCACCATCTCCCAGGACCTGAAGTGGGAGACCAACATCAACTCCATCCTCAAAAAGACCCAGCAGAGGATGTACTTCCTGAGACAACTGGGGAAGTACAGTCTTCTACAGGAGCTTCTGATCCAGTTCTACACTGCAGTCATTGAGTCTGTCCTGTGCTCCTCCATCACAGTCTGGTATGGAGCAGCCACTAAACAGGACAGGAGCAGACTGCAACGGACTGTAGGGGCAGCAGAAAGGATGCCCCCCTGCCCTCCATCCAGGATCTGTACCTCTCAAGAACCAGGAAATGGGCAGGGAAAATCATCACAGACCCATCACACCCTGCACACAGACTTTTTTATCTGCTGCCCTCTGGCAGACGGTACAGAAGCCTGCAGACCAGGACCACCCGACACAGGAACAGTTTCTTTCCCCTCGCCATCTCCCTTCTAAACAGTTGGCCTGTCACACTGCTCCCACTGCCAGACTGCAACTGCACCTTATGTACATTCTGTAGTATTCATTCCACTTCATTTCTGTATTCTATGTATATAAGTTTAGATTGGTTATTTATACTTAGTTTACACAGCTTTGTGTATGTATGTGTATGCATGTGCAATGTATATATAGACACGTGTGTGTGTGTGTGTGTGTGTGTGTGTGTGTGTGTGATTTACATTGCTGTGCTTGAGAGCCTCCATCTACCGGAACCAAATTCCTTGTATGTGTCTGCACATATACTTGGCCAATAAACCTGATTCTGATTCTGATTCTGACCTGAGGCCACACATCAGTACATCCATCCCAGAAGGCGAAGTGGGGAGGCAACAGATGGACTGTCCATAATCAAAGGGTATCAATCCCAGAGAAGCAGTGCTACGGCCTACTCTGTAAGTTTCAAAGATGCATTTTTATGGAAAGATCCCCTGTGATTGAAGTAATGGTTTTACTTATGTGCATACATGCCCTTGAACGTAACCTGTGACACAGACCAGGAGGGGGATTAGCTCAAATGGCAGAGCGCTCGCTTAGCATGCGAGAGGTAGCGGGATCGATGCCTGCATCCTCCACACGCTTTGTTCTTTCCAAAGCACAAACAAAAATGGTCTGCTGTTATAGTCCTCTATCATGATGTTATAGTAAATGAAACTTGTATAAACCGTGGTATCTTAACTGTGACCAAGAAGATTAGGCAGTCCCCAAGAATACTGAAGACCGAGAGCACACATCAGTACGTCCATCCCAGAAGGAGAAGTGGGGACAGATGGACTGTCCATAATCAAAGGGTATGAATCCCGGAGGACCAGAGCTACAGCCTACTCTTTAACTTTCAAATATGTGTAGCCTGGGTAGCCACACAGGACACAATTACTGGGGTTCTTAATGTGCAGTTTTATTGTCAATGACGACTGAATAAACCAAAAAAATGTCCTTTGACCTTTACTTTTGTCAAACAGCGGCCATATGGACTTGTACTGAACATCGACAGCACGAGAGGTAACGTGGCAAAGTAACAGAATAACCGATTAAACAAAGATGTGCCAATACAATACGAGGAATAAAAGAAATGAAATGAAATACAAAACACAAAAATACGGCAGTGGCCTCTGTCTGTGCAGAACAAAATACAAAGAGCTAAATCACACAAGGCTCCTTTAAAAAAATGTGGAAGTGTTACATACATTTTTATAAACACTTACATTCCACAGAAATCTAAGCTCACTTGCAATACTGGAGCACACAGACGATCTCGCAACTTATCCCTTACATGGAGAAAATGGCCGCTCCACGCTGCACATACAGGTCCTTTGCATCATACATTTGAGAAATACATCATCTTGTTAAAATACTGACGTTTTGCCACTGCACTACAATTATACCAATATGTTTCAATGAGCTATGTGCATATTTAACAATTCCTTACCAACAATTTAACTCATTCACAACATTCCCGTTCCACATCCACAACAAAAAGAAAAGATGCATTTCTTGTTAAGTTTTTTTGGAAAACTGCAGTTAACCCTTAAGCAAATATTATTATTAATTTACCATTCGGCTACATATGCAATTTTACAAACAGATCCCCTGTGATTGAAGTAATGGTTTTACTTATGTGCATACATACAGTTGAATGTAACCTGTGTCATTGACAAGACAGGGGATTAGCTTAAATGGTAGAACGCTTGCTTAGAACGCGAGAGGTAGCGGCATCGATGCCCGCATCCTCCACACGCTTCATTCTTTGCAAAACAAAAACATTCCGCTATTACAGTCCTCTATCATTATGTTATAGTAGATGAAACTTGTATAAATAATTTAACTTTATTTTATCATAAGTGAGCTATGACCGATGAGCTAACACTTGAACTGAAATTATTTAGGGTTTGCTTGTCTTCAGATCATGATTGTGTTATAATGTCACAACATGTGGGGGGATTAACTCAATCCCTCTACCTCTTGCTTAGCACGCGAGTAGTAGTGGAATTGATGCCTGCATCCTCCACATGCTTTGGTCTTGCAGCGTGAGAGACAATTAATGTAAGTTTAATTCATAATAAGTGAGCTGTGTGGTACGGGTGACATGGATCTCATTGTGTTTGACCTTCCGTTGAGCTTTTTGTGAATGCAGATTATGTAGAAGTGTAAACAGCCACCGTCTTGGACTGAACTGAAAGTGAATGTAAAATTAAACAGTATAGTGGTCCAGTATAGTGGTCCAGTCCAGTGGTCCAGTCCAGTGGTCAGCGCTGTTGCCTCACAGCATGATGGTCCTGGGTTTGGGTCTACCATTGGTAGGTTCCTTTATAAGAGGAGTTAGGATGTTCGTATAACTTTATTTTGTGCTTGTACTTACAGTACAGGCACTTACAGCTTACAGTTTTGGATTAAAAAAATTATTATATTACACTGGCATTATTGCATCCCCTCTGTGACTGCTCTTGTATAAGATATATAGACAATAACTCATAGGCTTCCTCTAACGCTGACCTATTTTCTGTTTTTCTATTTTGTTTTACACACACAGACACAGGAATCTACATCATTGATCTCAGCACATCCAGATTCTGCAGTGCTCCCAAATGTTTGTTAAATCCGTTCATTAGTTTGAGCCAACCCTCTACTGCTAGGTTTAACTTTTCAAAGTCAGAGAAAAACATGTGGCAAACTTAGATGTTTTGGCCTATTGTAATCCCACAGCCTGAGCTGGTATGATTAACAAGGAATCAAACAGCCCTGAAGTTAAAGCTAAACCTTATTTTGACTCTTGCATGGGGATTTTGAGCTCAGGTCAACTGTGTTTTAAGGATAATCCACAGAATCAACTGGTGTACTAAGTTGTGAAATGGGTAAATCTATACTTAATTGGTTTATCTACTATTATTTTTGCACTTTCACAAATTGTAGCTGTGGTTTAGAATTTGAAATGTATTCTTAGAGTGATCCCTCATGTTATTGCATAACAACAGTATTAGAATTTGGTCTTTGAACAACACCACAGCAGATTTTAAAGCAGTTGAAACCGTAATTAACGAAATAAAGCATCAACAGTTTAAGAATTACAGCAACTTTTGCACAACTACTCCTTTTACTCAGGTTTGGAGAGATCGAGGAAACGTCTCTAATACTCAGATGCAAATTTCTTGCACTCTGTGCCTGGCGGAAATATGGGACCCATAACATTGAATGATTAGTTTAATGCTCTACCAGGATTTCAGTTTCTGCTTGTTTGTGGGTGTTTTTACCTTCATAAATTATGCTCAGTTGCCCTTTTTATAACTTAATAAGTTTGGGTTTTGTGTTGCTTACACCTTTTTGGGCAGCTATAAAACTGAATTCAACACTTGCAGACAACACTTGGAAGTCTGAACTTTAGTCTTGTATATTACTTCCCTTTAAATTGTGGCAGTATGGAGTAAACATTAAAAATCTTAATAGACCTGTCTGTGCTGTCTGTGAGTACTTGGTGTTCATACAAACATATAATAGACAGTTTGGAATTATTCTCATCAAATGAAAGCTGGAACTATCCGCATACATCAGTCACCCTGCAAACCAGGGCAAAAAACCCTGCTAACATTATGTAATGTTTTATACCAGAAGAAAACTTAATATTGATTATTTGGTATGCAAACCTAAGAAGAATTTCCCTTTAATAATATCATGCACATCCTGTGTATAAGAGTGTCTGTGTTAAGGAAAGAAAGTAAAAAGAGACCATAACATTACAGTTTAAATCATTAACAGAATTAAATCATTTGTTTGAATGAAAGAAAACAAATTGTAATCTAGATATTGGAGTATCTAAATAAATTATCCACTAAAAAAACTCACTACCCCACACTACCATATGTTTGGTCAAAACAGGAAGTGGTTCCTTTGTTCTCGAATGTTGCTATAAAGAGGTCACTTCCTGTTTCTCCAGGACTGCTGGTGCTTGTTCTCTACTTTGTTTTTGCTCTTAGAGGATGTGTAGATGGAGGAAGAGGTAGTAAATCAGACTGAAAGGTACACCAAGGCAGATCAAGGATCTTAAATGATGGTACACAGGAACAGAAGTAATAAAGTGCAATATGGATGGATGCATTAACCCTCTACAGCACAGCGTTGCTCCAAGGCAACAGAAAGTTTTTTTTAACCCTCATGCCCAGTACACGTAAACTGAAATGCTGCCAACCAATCAGGGTGTTTGGAAAAGTGAAAAACTTCAGTCCAATGCTGTGTTTGAGTCACTATCAACTCAAGCATGATTTGAAGGTGGGGCATCCTTTTCTGACACATGGTCCTAGGACTGCATGGTGTCAGAAGAAGGTAAGAACGTTTGCCCTATCATGTTTAAAATTACATAAACTGGAAGTTAAAAACTACGTGTGAGTGTAAGAAGATGCTTTAGGTTTTATTATGTTAGGTTTTATTAAGTGTTTTAAATTTTACCTTCTCAGAAATCCAGTTTCTCTTTTCATAGTGCGATAAGGGGTACTTTTTAAAGAGACTTTGATAACAGTGTGTTCGTATGTAATTATATGTTATTTCATGTATTTGTGCACATTTCACTAATGTGATCCTTCTTGCACGGTAAGAGACAATCAAACATTTCCTCCAAGTGGAAATTTGGCCCTAAATACAAAATTGCACAAAGTCTGTGCAAATCCAAAAATGAAGCAAGAGGAGAGGGTGAGTCTCTCTCCAGTTAATGCAATCTAGTAGTGACCAAACTAAAGGGGATTTGATGTGTCACCACGCTAAACTGTAATACATGGAACACCTGCCTGCTAAATGTGCACGTTAACATTATTCTTGTGAGCATGAAAGTGTGCTGATGTTATTAGTGCACTCAAAGCATAATTGTTCCTATATAGAGCCTCACAGGGATCCTACAGGAAACACTCTTTCTTCCTTACTCCCACTCACGATCTTCTTTTGCAACGCTTTTCGGCAGCCCGAGAGTCCATCTTCACTTTCCTCTGCTTTAGTCGTACAAACAAGACTGATGGATTAGATTGTTTCACACATTGCTGAGGAGCTTTTTACTCTTTGTTGTTCCTCTTCCATTCCTTGGAGATATTTTCTTCTTCCTATCCTTCTGATCACATTCACATTTCATTCGATCTTATTTCCTTCCAACCTACACAGTGTTATTGTCACTCAGAGCCACATGGGGGTTTAAAGACAAAGGAATAGAACTCTTATAGCTTCACACAAAACTAGATCAAATGCTATGTTGTTTAGCAAGCAATTTTGGCTGTTTTTAAAGGGAGCAGGAAGTCAACTGCTGCCTAATTATTTTCCTGTATAATTCGAGCTTTTATATTGTGTGCATTTTCCAAAAGCTGAGTCTCAATAAAACACCATCTGTCCAGTCCACCTAATCAGATGGAGCACTGCTAAAGCTCTTCTGCATCCCCTACCAGAGATGATAAATACTTATGAATTTAAGCATGTCAGTAAGATCTGTTTTTTTTTTCAACAATTTTTCTACACTCACAAGCCACTTCATTAGGTACACCTCTTCAATTCAGTTTTGTTTATAAAAAAAGAGCCCAGTTTATGTCATACAATGATCAGACTTCCTGATAGTGTTGAGAGGAATGCAACAGTAACTCAAACAAGCACTTACAACCAAGGGATGTAGAAAAGCTCTGAAGGCATAATGAGAACATTAAAGCAGATGGGCTGCATCAGCAAATGACCTCACGTCTGACAGCTAAGAACAAGAAACTGAGGCTACAGTGTGCATGGGATCCCCCAAAAAGTGGACAATGGAAAATAGGAAAAACATGATCTCCAGTTCTGCTGCAACATTTGGATAAGTAGGATCACAATTTGGCATTAACAAAATAAAATGGATTAAAATGTATCAATGACCCTTGTATCAATGATTTGGCTTGTTAGTGGTGGTGTAATGTTATGGAGGATTTTCCCCCTTAGTACTCAGAAGGGGTTCAAATCAATACCAGCAAGATGTAACTAATGAAGTGGCCAGTGAGTGTATGTATATGTATGCATGCTTCTGGACATTTATGGCCAGTGTGGTCAGATGAGATAGCGCTTGATAACTTTGAGGCAAAGCCGGTGTTGTGCCATTTAGAAAAATACACAATAACAACAATATAGTGTCATTTATGTGCTAAACTCAAGATACTGTGAGGGGTTCAAAGTTTCACGTTACCCTTTCTGCTTCTGTAAATTCTTAAAATATTTGTTTTGAAAATCTTTTAATTAGATTTTTAAAATTTTTCAATTTGAATTCTTACTCCTAGAATTGCAATAAACAAGTACAATTCTTATATCAGGTCCAGTCATTCAAGTAAACCAGGAGTGCAGTTCATTAAAAACAAACCACTAAAATTAAATGGACATTACCTATAGACATTAGTTTCCTGGTGTAGAATTGACAAAAGCTGCAGCAGTGAGCATTTATAAGACATCTTATAAATCTTGATGCAGGCAAGATGCAATGCAGGCATCTTGATGTCTTTGACACTGGTGCCTGCATTGCATGATCTGACCTTAACTTGGTTTAATTTGCCTAAACTTAAACAAACTGAGATGGAAAGATCCACTTGATATGAAACTACTTCTGTCTCACTTGACTACCGGCAACTGAGTTTGTGTCAGTGAAACACTGCAGAAGTCAAAATGTGTATAGAAAAAAGAAAAAAAATGTACACACGACAAGAGAACAGCTCCTTTAAAATTCAACAAACATTTATTTGTGAAGTCTGTGACAAACAGGAGGCAGTTTTAATGTCATGTTTTACAAGCTACACTGGTTGGATAAAACAAAACAAAATCACCAACCCCTTTAAAAATCAACTTGGATCAAATTTTCTCATCTTCCTATTAATGTTGGCTGCCACATTTTATTCTCCATCAGCTTGAAAACGCTTCTATGTACAGAAGAAATGCTCAAGTGTGGCCTATAAAGGGAGAGAGCTACATACGTCCACAGTGACCTGGCTCAGATCAGCTGTTGATATTCAGCTTTTCTCAAAAAAAAGAAAGAAAAAGAAGTAAGGACAAGGACAGAGTACAGACCTTTCTTTTCAAGTTGCAATACAAGGGACATGTTTTCTTACTGTGTACTCATTTTATTTTGCTTTCATAGCATTCCCCTTTTATTTAAGAATCAAGCAGTATTAAAAAAAGACAAGAGTATAGGCTATATAAAGCGAATATACAGGCAGTTTCTAGGTAATAGTTTAGCCAACATTATGAACAGCTTAATATTCACGTATAGATTCCCAGCATGTAATGATCATAAGAACAGATGGTACAGATTAAATGGAAACAGATTAAAAAAGCTGGGGAAAAAACAAAAACGTTGCTTCGACAGGCTTACAGACACACAGGAAACAATAAGACTTGCAGTTTGCATCATGCAACCTGTAAGAAGTCATCTGTCAATGGCTGGTGATGTGTGACCTGCAAATCTGTTCTGTAGTGGCTGAAATGCCTCATGCTTATAACCTGAGGGGGTGGAGCATAAGGAACACCTGATTGGCAGGTGAGAAGGCTGGAGAGGCAGAAACAACTGACTGAGGAGGTCAGAGTCAGAGAAACTGGAGACGTTTCATTTTATCATGGGACGGTTGACCTCAAAATGAAATTCACATCTGGCCAGTGGAACCAGAGGAAATAGTTCCAAGTAGTCCCTGCAGGAAGTTATTTATTTATTTGAGTATCCCACAAATGATTAATGAAAAGAGACATTTATGCATTTATGACAAGTTTTTCCAATCATAATTTGTCTCTTTAAGCACCACAAGAGAAGAAAATTTATTTTTATCACATTTAACATAAGGCAGAAGACATTTCTCCAAATCTTACAATAAGTTACAATGAAATAATCTAGGCAGGCCAGAGGTAAAAAATATTCATTTCATTTTGCGGTGAACAGTTCTGCTCATAGAAAACCAGTTGGTAGTAAATGTCATCTAATATTCATGTCCAGCTCTGACATCCTGCATCTTGTATTTGTTCTAATAAAAATCAAATACAATAGCAAAAATATGAAAATACAATAAGTTATTATCATGGTTTAAATGAACACAAACCAATTAATTTGTTTGCATTTTTGTGAAAAACATAAAACTCCAGTAGTCCCTGTTGTTTGGCGAATGCAGCAACGTGGCAGTTATATGCACGTGCTTTGAAGATGTGCCAGGACGTCATGCTGTCCGTCAAAAAAAACATTGAACTAAAATGTAAATTGGTCCACATTGTCATTCAGCTGTAGGTCTGCACACAAAAACCCCTCCTAAGGCTGCGTGTCATTTAGAAACTGCCGGACATGAATGCACAAGATGATAAATTAAGACGATTAAGTCCAGGTGTAACTATGTGTGGCGTCATCATACAGAACGTACTTAGGTGGAGCCAGACATTTGCAGAAAAATAAGCCTTAATTGAACCGAGACATCTTTGTAGAGGAAAGGCACTAAAGTTACCTTCTTGTGGACAGTGAGCGTATAAGACAATGAGACTATAAGGCTAAAATGTCCAATGATGATCAATATGTTGAAGAAACCCGAATCAAAGTGTTTAATGACACGTGTCAGAGGTAGAACAGATCCCGGTAAACTTTCCATCTAGAAATTTTGTTTCATGTGTGTCATCAGGAGTTTCAAAATAAAAGCTTTAGCGTTATTTCAGTAAAGAACAAAGTCTTCCGGCCTGCTTATGGCATCCATGGCACTTTCACCTTTTTACATGCTTGAATCTGAAACTCAGTGGAAAAGGTTTCGAGAACCGATCCAAGACCGTGATTGATTTTATAGTTGTGGAGTATGTCTAAAAAAAAAAGATATAGTGGCAAAGTCTCATATTAGTGCAGGATAATAGTTCCTTTGTGGTTTGAGCCTATTCATTCTAGTGTTTAGTGGGGCAGACTGTGGGATGACTTAAGCACTGGTTTGTGGCCGTTTCAGACATGCCACGGAGATTAATTTCCGACATAGTCTGCTCCTGTTAGATTCTCCACAGTGTAAGAGCTTCTGCCTTTTTAATGGATACACAGACCTCTCGTATGAGGAGCTCACTGAATGGAAAAGAAGCGCAGCAGTTTTATCAATGCTCATCATTACTAATATGTCTACACAGTCATCAGTGTAGTTAGCGGGTACAATAGCTAGTCACTTGACTGCTAACTTAGTCACAAATGTGTCAAAGCCAGTTTTAAGCATATTTAACCTCATGACTGGAAAAAAATGTAATACAGGACTTCTATAGATAGTTGCACGAACCTCACTTTCTTGCCATTCGGAGCCTGTGGTATCTATTTAATATGTCACAAGTCTTTCCAGTATTTATTTATCATTCTTGGTCATGTTTCTGATCAACAGCACCAGTATCTTTCCTTTTTAGGTCTTGCTCCCTTTCTTTTGCTTTTCTCTTATTAAGAATATGTTTTAGGATTCAGTTCATTTCCTGTATGTGCTTCATAGACGTAAAATGACAGCGTGAGGGAGAGTAGGTCTACAGCAGTTCAGTTATTCTTTTATAATGAAGAGTCAGCATCGGCAGTTGGCCAGACGTTTATGCTAAAAATTGCTGTTGGCACACATTTCCACTATCAGTGCATCCTTCCTGCAAAGCCTTAAATTACGGAAATGTCACGGAATGTCGAAAAGGCTTGACTTTTCAGTCCACTTGGATGCACGGGGTTATTCATTTTCGGTGGTTTATCCAATCAGACTGCTTGGGTAGGACTGCATGTTGTGTAATGCTGTGGTTAAAAAGGAAAAAAAAAATCAGTCTAGCCTTGTGGTAATTGGGTCCGTAGCTTTTGAAGCAGCGCCTGCTTTCATGCAGTTGGGTTTGTACCAGTTGTGAGGGTTGGAGAGGCGACAGCAACATTTAGACTGTGGGTTTTCTTCGGTGTGTTATTTAAATACACGCACTGTTTGTGTAATGCCCTATTTTAAACTGCTGAGTCATTAGAAGCCGAGAAACGCTGGTCTACTGCTCAAACACGAAGTGAAAGAGACGCGTTAGAATAGATGGATAGAAAACTGAGTGGACTGCCTTGTCAAAGGGCAGCAAGTCCAGAGCAGACTTTAAATTGAGTAGCACCATGACAGAAAGACTAGAAACCGGCAAAATTTCAGTAAAACGTCCATAAAAATAAACATAACTAAACAAAAATAATTTACTCTCCATACAGTGCAGATAACCCTTGATATAAAAGTTCTGCTCTTACATCTGTTTAAGTACTTTATGCATTGTAATTACATGCATAAAAACAACCCTATTCATTTAAAAAAGGCCTGCTGGGTTTGCAGTTTTCTTTAACAGAGTCCAGTTTTGGTGTGAGCTGACTATTAATAAGTGATCTGACAGGCACTTTGAATATCTGTTTATTGATTGAAAAAAGAAAGACATGGCAAAAAATAAAAACAGAGATAAAAGCCAAAAAAACAAAATGTTATTCAAAACCCTGCCAAATATGTTTATGATTAAATTACATTATTTTCTAATGTTCAATCCACTAAAAAGTATCACTCCTTAATATTTCTGTTGCGAATGAAGGATGCGAATATATCCTTCAGAAATATATTTTATATTGTTGTAACTGTCAGTTAGGGGGGAAAAGGTGATATATGTATAAATTAATAATATATCTTTAAATTTAAAAAATCTAATACTAAATAAATAAAACAAATCTTTGAAATTATTTCATGATGAGTAAAAAATGTCAGTGCTGCTGAGAGTTTGTTGTTTACAAAACTGCATTTATGCTACATTTTTAAAAAACGTGTATGGGTTTCTACACTGCGTCACCAGTGCAGCCTTACAATGCAATGCAGGCGTGTGTCAGAGAGCAAAGGAGGTTAAGGGTGCTTTAAAACATCTGCCCTTCACCAGAAAGGGATTTATGAACTAATAAACCAGAAAACATGACAGCCACACACATCTAGCATGACCTCAAATAAAAAAACGGAATGCAGAAAAGACAGTGAGCAGTTTGAGCTCAGCTACACTGTTTCACTGATTCTTTAGTCTGTTGTTGAAGCTGCTTCAATATCACGTTTTTAAAGATTTATCGAAAGGTTCCTTCCAAAACCCAGCAGTTAGTATATGGATGGATTGGATTTGCTTTGCTAGGAAAATGGAATGCATTTAATGTGATGGTTTTGCCTCCGTCTGTGGCCTATTAGCTCTGAATATAGGTGTAAAAAGGTCAATTGTAATTGGTGCATTTCTATCTGATGCCATGCTCTTAGACTTTGGAATGGTCCCCAGTTAGTGTAACCAACTGAAATGTGTTGGGAAAGTGTGCTGTGGGACTGGACACCATGTCTTCATCACACCATCACTTGTAGGTTAAAGGAGGAATCTTGACATCAGCGAAGGTAGATCTCGATAATAACAAACAGGCACTTTTTTTGCCTGCGGAAAAAGAGTCAAACCAAATGATAATTTCCCAACTGGACTGTGGAGAATAACCTACGCTAATCTATGAGGTTTAAATTATGGCTACAATGCCAGAAAATCTCGTCGTATTTGTGGCCAAAGTTCTTTTGGAAACCAAGCCTAAGAGTATTTTTGTTGCTTAGGTTTGCTAAGAAACAAAAAATAGTAGGAGGTCGTCTCTGAGATCACTTATAGCAAGAAGTTTCTAGCAATAAGTGCAGTCATGCTGAGATATGCAGCCTAACAGTCTTTAAGTTCTTCCTTTAGGAAGGAAACGCTGTAAACGAGTCCTCGACTTAAAACAGATGCAGAATTTTTTTAGATCCATGTTGGAGACACTTGGTGGAATGTTACCGTGCTAATCAATCTAAGCGGGATAATTTCATGTGTTTATGACAAGGTTCGGTGAGTAACTGTCTCTGCAGGTACCATCTCTGGAGAAATCACAGCTCTTAACCAGATTGCATCTCGGAGATTGATGGTTTCAGAGTTATGCAGAATATCTCTGTGAAGAATATCTTGTCTATGGTTGTATGTCTCCTACAGAAACATCCGCACTTTCATTCCATATTTTCTTAACCTTGATTGTTTTTATATCTTAATGGCTGCTTGCTCAACAGCAAGGTGGCAGGTTGATGTCATCAAGTTGGATCTTCCATTCTGTTGTAGTACCTGTCATTGTGCAAATCTGATGGGGTGTTTAGTAGCTCCAGTCCTGACATCTTTGTTTTATTTTGTAGCGTCTCTTTAGGTCATTGTTAGTTCTGTTATGTATGAAAGCATGTGTCTTTTCTGCTCTGCTGGTAGCTTGTATTGTTTAGATCTGATTAGGAGTTTTAGTCCCCCTGTCCTTGGCATTAGAATGGTACAGTCCAAGACAACTGATGCATTGCTCGGTGTGTTTGTGTGATTTCTTTTATGCGCATGTGGCAGTAGGTTTTTTTCAGCAGTCTATGCAGTGTGCTATCAGTGTGTGTGTTACGTTTGGCAGTGTGCCTACATGGCAGGTTTTAGGGGTGTGTGATGTGACAACAGTGAGTGTTTTCATGGCAGTAGCGTCTGTGAAGAATCGTTGTTTGCTTTCTGTACGTATGCGTGCGGCAGTAGTGTTGTCACTCGTTGTTGGTGTCTGCCTTCTCCTCTGTTGTAGGCAAAGACTCTTGTGGACGGTGCTTGCAGTGACGAGTGGATGCTCTTGATGGTCTGGCAAAGCAGGCAGACTGGGCAGCGCAGTCGCAGGGTGCATCCTGGGAAATGGAAAGATTGGAAATGGAAGTGTTATTTCTCCAAACATGGCGGTATGAATGTTTTTCCTGTTGCATGCTGTGTACAGTTTTTAATTAAGCTAAAGTGTTAAAACTGTACCGAGGCCAATTTAGCCTTGTGTCGATTGCATGTTTCCGAAAAAAATATTGGGGTTTGGAAATTAAACGAAGAAGAAAAAAACAGCATTGAAACTTTGAGCTTTTATTATTGGTCTAAAACAAGCAACACCAAGGTATCCTACATGAACCTCACCTCTGTCCCTGATCCAGTAGCAACGGCGTTGCTCACGGTTTCCTTGCCTCCTCCCATGATGCTGATCATCTCCTCCCCAGCTGTCTGTCTCATAAACCTCTTATTAACGATTCTGGTCACGCTGTCGTTGCCTCCACCCAACCCAGCCAGCGTGCCAAGTCCCCCAACAGCCATTGACACGCACTCTGGCTTGGGCTCATCAACGCTGCTGAAGACACCCAAACTTCCAAGGTTGCCGAGAGATTCTCTTTGGGCGCTTTCCCCAGACAGGGGGGCTCCTCCAGGGCTACGGCTGCTGCAGACATTCCTGAAGAATTCCTGGACCACGCCACCGTACCGCTGAGAACTGGGGTCTGATCCACACACCGCCACCCCCGAGGGTTTTCCTGCGGCAGGAAGGTGCCGAGCTGGGCTAGCAGTCTGGCTTGGTCCTGACGCAAAGTGAGATCAACAATGGGTATGGCACTAAACAGGATCAGCTGATAGCTAGAAGCGTGCTTGATATTAAAAACATTTTCAAGATGTGATGAGCAGGAATTACTACTCACAACAAAAGTTTGTGCACTCCTTTTCCTTTCTAGTAATACATTTATACAAACGTTAACATCTCTTCCTAGACATAGAAGGTTCATGTTTCACACTTGAGGTTTTCCTTCCTTGCATATTGTTACTGGTACAGGTGACTATTGTCTATCTTGCCTCTTTCCTGCAGTGGATGTTTGCTGAGTTACTTTTTAACAAGCTACAGTATGCTCATGTGCTCACTTTAGATAAGAAGGAGACCTACAAGGGAAGCAGCTCGGTTTGGGACTTTCCGTACAGCGGAAATGTTAGCTGGGAAAGTTCTGAGAAGAAGCTGCTCTTTAAAACGTTTGCTGTTAGCAAATACACGCCTTCTCTGAATAACTAGGCTTTGAGGGAGTTAAGTTCTAACTTAACAGATGTTTTTATGGACTGAGTGTTACGTACTTATGATTCAAAATATCAGTCTTTCAAAATATATGGCTCCCCTCCTTGAGCGAGAAGCTTCTTCCTGTTAAAAGGGAGTTTTTCTTTGCCACTGTTGCCAAGTATTTGCTTAATGGCAACTGGAGCATTTCTCTCTATTGTTATATTGTAAAGTGTTTCTGTGTAAATTTCCCTGAGATAATGTATGATGTAACAAGTGACGAGGAAAAAAAAGGCAAAAAATAAAAAAAAGGTAAAAAAATTTAAAACTGCACTCATGTTAGCAGAGTTTACTCTTACTATTTCTCATTTGTGCTTTTTCTACTGTGAAAGAATTAAAATATCTTTTGATGCAGCTTAGCAACCAGCTGGTTCTCTGACATCTCAATCTGTTCACAAAACTGTATTAATTTGGTTTTACAGTAAAACTAAAAGTTAACAAGACTACATAACCCTGTGTCATTTTTTTAAAAGTGACTGTTTTTATTGGCACTTAATACTTCTGACCATCACAGAGTTGATGTACAGTATGTGTAGGTTTGTTAAGCGCTTACCTACGTCACCCCTCCACAGGGACTCTGTGCTCCCAGTGTGTTCCACAACACTGAATAGGCTGGAGAGGCCATCAGTGAGGCCGCTCAAGACGGGGCTGTCTCGGGTGGTGGTGGAGCGAGCCCAGGCTGAGCCTCCACCACCACCAATGGGTCTCTGCTGGAGGCTCCATAGGCTGCGGTCTCTGGAGGAGGAAGCTTCATTCAGTCTGGAGGTAGAGCCTAAAAACAAGGCAACAATGTTAGTCATCTCAAAACTTGAAAAGTATACATAAATAATCATCATCATCAGATCCTGGATACAAGCGGCGGAAATGGGCTTCCTCCGAAGGGTGGCTGGCGTCTCCCTTAGAGATAGGGTGAGAAGTTCGGCCATTCGGGAGGGGCTCAGAGTAGAGCCGCTGCTCCTTCACATCCAAAGGAGCCAGTTGAGGTGGTTCGGGCCTCCTGGGCGCCTCTTGGGTGAGGTGTTCCGGGCATGTCCCACTGGGAGGAGGACCCAGTGCAGACCCAAGACACGCTGTAGAGATTATATCTCTCGGCAGGCCTGGGAACGCCTTGGTGTTCCCCTGGACAAGCTGGAGGAGGTGGCTAGGTAGAGGGAGGTCTGGGCTGCTGCCCCTGCGACCCGGATAAGAAGATGGATGGATGGACATTAATAATCATAAAACAAATTTACCAGAAGACACTCTGCGTTGTAGTTTTGGTGATCCGTATTTGGGCGAGCAGCACGGCCTCTCGATGCGGCTGTGAACTTTATCGAGTGATGTGGATATCTGCCGAGTTCTTGCGGATGCCAAAGAGGAAGTGGCTCCTGAAGAGGGACGAGGAGACCAGACTTTGGAATGTAACCCGGTGCCTCTGCTGCTGGGAAGGTTCTCAGTTTGAAGACCAATGCTGACGTATTGGGTTGCAGTCTGTGTGGACCTGGTGGACACAGCGACTGCCTGTGTGGAGAAAATAAATATTTATTGATAACAAGCAAAAAAGTGAACCCCTATTGGAATCAAAAAACAAACTTGTTTTCCTTTTAATAACTAACTGAGAACCTTAATAAAAAGCATTACCTGACTCCCAGGTTCCTTGCCAGATTTTCTCTCCAAAGATGAAGAGCGAATGGCCTGTCGAACACAGTTGGTCATTTCCTTCATGTCGTCACTTAAATTGGCTGAAATCTCTCCGATCTCCAGGGTGTGATAAGGAGAAGAGGGCGACATCCCATCAACCACATTGTTAGCCGAGCCGCTAACAGTGTTACTGATGACGCTGGGCATCGATCTGGCAATACAGCTGCTTCTGCTCTCCAACAGCTCCCTGTGCTGGTTGGACAGGGAGCTCAGCCACTGCTCATAGGAGGACGAAAAGGAGGATGCAGGTTGACGCTGAATGTCCAGGGTTTCCACTGCAGCTACGCCGGCATCTGAGCCATTCACCTCCAGCAAGAAGCTCCCGTTCTGAGTGTGCTCTGGCTCTTCGGCCTCCTGGTTCCTTCTCCAGTGATCAGTGCGTCTCACGGTGGGAGGGCTGTAGTAGATCCGGATGCCAGTGCGGTCTGGAGCAGTGTAGCTCCTCTGCACAGGCTCCAAGTCCAGCTGTGATCCTACTCGACTGCAGGAGCCGCTGGGGCCATCCCATGTTTTACAGGTGTCAATGATCTTAGGGGTCTGAAACAAGAGACAAGAGAATAATAAGACAACTTTCTACTTACTTGGCTAAAACATTACAATATATA
This sequence comes from Aulonocara stuartgranti, assembly GCF_965226115.1. Lineage (NCBI taxonomy): Eukaryota > Metazoa > Chordata > Actinopteri > Cichliformes > Cichlidae > Aulonocara > Aulonocara stuartgranti. The sequence continues at coordinate 9,368,904 of NC_138956.1, read as the reverse complement.
CAGCTAATTATTAGGTAAATATAGTAAATAATATACTATAAGCTGCATGGATCCGTAGCTCTGTATAAGTAAGCTGTTAACCTCATTGGTTAGGCAGGTCCAATTTTTTCTGGTGTTGTCGCCCAGATCAGAGGGAATGAAAAGAGGCGGGGCAGCAAGCTGTATTTTCTCCCCCTGATTGGCTGTTCCGTTGACCTCCGAGCACTCCAGCTCTAACGTGGACTTGATCCTTTTCACCAATGAGCTGATGAGAAAAGAGAACTTATGCTTAGCTATCAAGACAACACACTGATATAATTTTTTTAAAATTACTAGAGTAATGGGCTAAAATTGATGATCTAGCTGAAATTGATCTATTATTGTTACCTTGGTGACCCCGTTCCGTTAGCAACGACTGAGTCCGGAGACGATTCACCGCTCGGTGGCTTTGACTTTAAGAAGAAAAGAGATCCAGGCTGTCAGTGAAAAGGAACTCGCTGGATCTGCTTTTTTAAGAGCTTATTAGCATTTAAATAACCTGCATCATCTACACAAATTATTCCTGTAACATTCTTTATTTATAGTTTTTTTTCACACCCCAAAAGACATCAATAGGTTATTCTGACAGGAGAAAGCGGAGACCTTGTCTGGTATAATATGTCTGTGGCAAAGTGTATCCAAACACACATACACACACACAGAAGGTAATGCTGAGTCAGTGTGTTTTACACTTGAGGAGTGATCTCACACTCAGGAGCTAATACACCATGGGTAAGATAAAAATGAGAGACAGTGGGAGGAAGGAAAAAAGGACTTCTGCAGGTGATGTGTTGTACAGATGTACCGGTGGATTTTCACTTTCAGCTGCAAGGCAGGGAAAACAAAATATATTTCTAAATATATAGAATATGTGATTCTAAGAGGACTTAATTATCATGTAATGTTAAAAAGAATCCTAGTAATCGTTACAGAAACTGGCCTAAAGGGGGCACTGAAACCAAATGTCAGAAATCTGTGAAAGCTCTGACACTGTAACACAAGCATGTGAGGTCTGCGTTTGACAGAGTGCGACACAGACACACAAATGTGCACACACACTGAGGAGATTTAGACAAAGGCAGGGAGCAGAGTGAATAAAACAAAAAGACAAGTTGTGTCCTTTCCAAAACGCCATGTTTCAAATAAAATAGGATCACTCGCTGTAGAGGAGGAATTAATACCAGGATGTTAGAAAGCAAAGAGAGCAAGAAAGAGTGCACACACCAGTTTAAACATCTAAAAAACAAAAAAGCAAAACAAAAAAAACTAAACACAGATGACAGGCTCCTGTCTGTGTGTCTGGATTTTAATTTCTGCCTGTGTGTTTGAAGAAAAGACCTTTAATGACCACTGATGCAATCCCTCATCATCCTTTCCCAGACATGCTGCAGGAGCTTGGCAGTCACTGCGCTGGTGTATAATCAGCAGATATGACTGACTATGTTTTCCCGGTGAGCTCAGCTCAACCACAGCAAGGCAGTCACACAAGTGAGGGTTCTCCTTACTCACATCATGACATTACCAGCTGTGTGGTTAAAGTCGGAATCAACCAAATTTGTCTGAGATAAAAATAACAACCCCAAAGATGGCAAATGTAGTCATCTAAACTTTAAGCCTCGGTGGTAAACGTGACCTGCTCAGCATAAATGAGCCGACTTAGTTTCCGAAAGGCATCTTTTTAAAACATTGAGACCAAAAATAGAGCTGACAAGACATTTAAGCTGCTGCAAAGCTTGCAAGAAAAACTGAAGTTCTTTGAGAAGTCGGAATAACAAATAACCAATAATCAATACTTCATCAGTGTACTCCTTATCTCTGACACGCACCTTCGTCCTTTTAGATTTTATCATCACAAGATAAGCTTTGACATTTTTCTCCCTAACACAAGCCCACCCATCATACCTTCCCCTGCTGCGCAGTTGCCTCTCTCAGTCGCTGCTCCCACTGAGCTCTCTCCTGGCTGAATCTCTCCAGCAGCTCCAGCTTCTCTCTGCCCCAGTTCCTCTCACCGATCTGGAGCTGATTGGTCCGCAGGTAGGTTAAAAGAGAAAGGCGAGAGGAGGTGGATGAGGAAACAAACTGGATGTGATGTTGAAATTATGTGAAAGTCTCCTTCTATTATTATTATCTTGCCTTTAAAGCACTTTGAGTGCTCGGACAGAGAAGAAAAGTGCTATATAAGAACCAGTCCATTTACCATTACCATTTGCCTTTTACTTTGCAACCTAACTTGGTCACCGACTTTGCATACGAAAGTAGCTGTATAGATTATATTTAACATGCACACACTCACAGCAGCTGTGCTGTGCATTTGTGTATTACTGTGCAGATAAAGCAATAAAGCAACTAAGTAAATTTCAGAGGAAATAACAAATAACACTGATCCGTACACCAGTTAGAAAGAAAACAAAAGGAATATTAAATGGAAAATTAAATGATGTAATAACACTACTAATAATTATCCATATTTATTCATCTAAATAAGAACGTTTGCATTTCGTAGGGCTGCATCTCTCAATCTCCCTGCAAGGAAGAGATACAAGTGAAAGGAGTGGTTGAGCCAAAGCAATCAGGGACTGAATCAGAGCCAATGATGAAGTCTGTCAGGAGGCTAATCATAGTCATATAGCTGAGGTTACATCCAATATTTTTCTTGTAGTCCTTTATTTAAAATTAACCATCACTCAACAATTTTCTCAGGCATTACCTGTTTAGTTAGGTCCATCACTGCTGCGTAGGATTCAGCCAGCAGATGCTGATGTTCTTCGCGTTCCCTCTTCAGTGCCACCTTTAGGTCTGGAGGGTCCAGTGCGTCAGTGGAGGACATGGCTGTTGCTGATTTGCTGGCTTTGGTCTCGAGCTGGAAAGTCAGAGGGAGACATAGTAAGCACCAAAATATACTGATTTTCCTCAAAGTTCAGGGAAATAATAAAATGGCAATGGTGACTACTCCTTTTCTCAGTAACAATACACTCCAGATCCGTTCAACACTCCATCCCGACTACGCTGGGATTTTCTGATAGCTTGCCTTCTTCCCATAGTGCATCATGGTGCCAGATGTTCACCAGGCAAGCATGGCAAAGCAGCTATCTGATGTAAAAGAAAATTTGCTTGATCAGACCAGATCACCTTATTCCATTGTGCCGTGGTCCGGTTCCGCCCATTGTTGGTGCTTTCGGCAGTAAAAAGAGGTCAGTATGGGCACCTTGACTGGCCTGTGGTCATGCAGACCCATAAACAACTAACTGTGATGCACTGTGTATTTTGACAGCTTTCTATCAAAACCTCTTTTTTGGTGATTTGAGCTACAGTGGCTCATCTGTTGGATGGGACCACATGGGCCAGCCTTTGCTCCCCACATGCATCTGTGAGCTCTGGGCACCCATGATCCTGTCAGTGATTCACCAAGAAGAAGCTGTTTCTAGTAAGCTGGAAACACTGAAAATGACGATAGTCTGCTGCTTCCCCGAGTTCAAACTTTGTAACACACGCAGTTAATGGTCTTTGTCAAGATTCAAACTGTGACTCATTTTGACCACACTGAGATTTGCAATTGGGAAGTTCCAGCGTGTCTCCATGTTTCATCCACCTCTATTTCCCCGTTGCCATCGCTTCTGTCAGAATTCCTCCCCGCTATTCATTCTCTCCTCCTCTCTAAAGCTTTCTCACCCCACTCCCCGTCTGCCTCACCTCTTCTCCCTCTCTCCACAGCTTTCTCACCCTCTATTTTGAGCTCTACCACCCCTTTTTTCACTCTCCATAAATCTGGCCTTCTGTCACGGAGCCTGTAGGTGGGATAGCGTGAAATTTTTATGAGCAGTCCTGCTTCTTCTTTTTCTCTGTCTGAGCCTCATAGCTCACCACACTGCCGGTCCCATCAGTTTGACATACAGGCGCACACACAAAACGCACCCACCCACACATCTCCGGACCTATCAATCCTCCTTTGATTCATCCGTTTATGGTGCTAATGGAACTGTCAGGCCATCGCACATGCTAAGCCCAACTCCATGTCTCCAACGCAAAGTAGTATTTCTTGTTAATGATGAAGACGGCCTAACGAGCCCCACGTCTTAACGAGGTTTACTACTGAGGCGGTGAGGGGGAGGCTATTTCACAGGATGACTGGCATTTACTGGTGCATCAGAGCCATCTGGTTCATGACTCGTTACCCACAAGTTAGCAAATTCAATTTATTCAGCTAAAACTTTAATAATGAAACAGCAGAGTTGGTTTAATAATCAGAGAATGAGAGAGCTGCTCTCGGCCACTCCTTTATTCACAAGGGATCCGCACAGCCGGTAGCTCTGCATGTTTGATTTAGAAGATTTCATTTATTTATTTTTTAGACCAGATGCAGCCCCAGAGGGATCAGTGCCTCCTCCCAGGATCAAACCACATATGTTCTGCTTGGTAGGCAAATGTGTAAATCACTACATCGTGGTTTATTAACCAGAATCCCCCAAAATACTTCAGATCATGTGTAAAGAATCGTTTTGGGTATAAGATTGTTTACCTTCACATTTCACACATTCATCATGCGGCTTTTGAGCAGTTTTATTCAATTTTTTTTTCCCACTTAATATTCAGTCTGAACATGTGTAACTGCTCATAGAAGCAAATATTTTCAGAAATACAACAATGGCCTCACTGTGTATATATGTGCTATTTCCATATTTACTAAACAGCAAAGTTATCTGTTAATAATTACCTTTATCCTATACCAGCCACCAGCTGTTAAACTAACTGATGTCTCTGTGGACTGTTTGACATCACTCATGGAAACAAAGCAAAGAAGCCTCTCCACCAAACAGCTCTTGTTGCTTGAATCAAACCAGACCTTTGTACCTATTATGCTTTTCTACCGAATTCTAAGCTCATATAAATATGGCCGTAATTACATATACTGATGTCAGATTCTGTAATAAGAATAAGTAATGCCTAAAAGCCAAAAGCTCAGGCTTCAGACTGCTCTCAGTTATATTTCAGACAGTTCTTTTCTTTTCTTGGCTCTACGTGATGTCTGTGAGCATGTGCTATTCAAACCCTCTGACTGCAAAAATAAATCTGCCTTGGGGGTGGGGCTTTAAAGTAGGAGGAGCTACACTGACTTGTTTTAGACAGATCAGCTAAGGGGATGTCTTATTTAAAAAAAACAAAAAACAGTTTGTCTTTTACTTATGAGTTGCACCTGCTTTTGAGTGGCAAGAGCGAAGGGAACTCAACAGATTTGATGAACGAGCGATCAGTGCTTCCCGCTGTGCACTCTGTCATCACGGAGATCGCAGGTGTTCATAACGTGCCCTACAGTCAGTCATTACGGATGAGTGATTAAGAAAAAAACTAAACGAGACGGCGTTGTCCTGCATGCTTTCGGGGTTCTGCATATGCTTTCTACCTCGCTGACAGTGTTTGTGTATTGACGCTGAATGGCGAAGCTAATTCGCAGTAAAGCTGTTTGACAGATAGGACGGAGTTTGAAATTGACTTGACTCGTCCAATGAAGCAACAGCTGGAGGATTCACTACGTGTTGCCAGGAAGCCTTGGCAATGATGTGGTCGACTAGGTGCTGAATGTGCGCACACACACTCACACTCACACACATGCAAGCCAAATTGATGGCATACTTTACAGTGTGTGTTGCTGGCTGAGGAGAGATTGGTTCCAGCTGTGGCATCTCAGCCAGGGTAACACATACTTTGTTTGTAAAGGGCAGGAAGGGGAATAAGGGTGTAAATGTGTAGCACAGATGTTCGTTTGTCATTCTGAGAACATTTGTGATAAGGTGGAAAATGTTCAGATGCAATAAATGTTTCTTAAGTGTGCGCATGCTTTGGCAATGCAATAAATTGCCTCACCCGTAATGAATCACAGCCAGGTGGAGTCAATCTTTGATTAAGGCAGCAATCGTGTGTCAGTAAATTTGTTCTTGGGAAGCAACCTGCATCTACGTCACAGTGCTCTCATCTCCAGCTGCCAATCAGAGGACTTGGACACCAGCGCAAGACCTGAATCTCTCTCATCATGACAATGATTGATGCCTCCATCGGTCTTTGTTTGGATTCTTTTGTTTCTTTACAAACGGGGACCAAATCAAGCATTATTTTAATCTCATTTCAGGTCAAATGTGGAGTTTGGTGCTTTTCTAGCTAATCAAGCTAATCAAGTTTGCAGATGACACCACCGTTATTGGACTCATCTCGGACGGGGATGAGTCTGCCTACAGGAGGGAGGTTGAACGTCTGGTGTCCTGGTGCAGCCACAACAACCTGGTGCTGAATGCCCAGAAGACAGTGGAGATTATTGTGGACTTCAGGAAGCACACAGCCCCACTCCCCCCCATCATCCTGACTGACACCCCCATCACCTCTGTGGACTCATTCCGCTTCCTGGGTACCACCATCACCCAGGACCTGAAGTGGGAGCCCACCATCACCTCCGTCATTAAGAAAGCCCAGCAGAGGATGTACTTCCTGAGGCAGCTGAAGAAATTCAACCTGCCAACACGGACGACGATGCAGTTCTACACTGCAATCATCGAGTCCATCCTCACCTCCTCCATCACCGTGTGGTACGCTGGAGCCACTGTCAGGGACAAACAGAGACTGCAGCGTGTTGTGCGCTCTGCTGAGAAGGTGATTGGCTGCAGACTCCCATCTCTGCAGGACCTGTACACCTCCAGGACACTGGGGCGTGCAGCTCGGATCTCAGCTGACCCTTCTCACCCTGGACACAGTCTGTTTGACCTGCTCCCCTCAGGCAGGAGGCTCCGGTCCATTCGCACCAGAACCTCTCGCCATAAGAACAGTTTCTTCCCCTCTGCTGTCGGACACATGAACAATAACCATATGACTGTACCCGCCACTAACACATGACCCTACGCTGTGTTCACTGCATCATTCCATGTTTGCACTGATCACCACCTGCACTCATGTATATATCTTTCTACGTAGCACTCTTAATTCTTATTCTCATTTTTATTTTCATGTCTATTTAAGCTTAATTTATAACAGTATTTATAACAGTATGTTTGCACTGAAGCACCGCAGCAATTTCCTAATGTTGTAAACCTGCTCAACATTTGGCAATAAAACCCTTTCTGATTCTGATTCTGTAGATGCCTTTGAAATCACCGTGTGCTTTTATAGGTTCTAACAGAAAACTGCACGTGTGATGGACTTTATTTCCAAACTGTATTTGTAATTTAATGACCGTTTACAATTTAACTTATAACCGGGTAGCAATTACCACATGCATCGGGACATAGAAAATATGTTTTTGCAAACTTAGATCAGGACCAAAATAATAGTAATCGTCCTCTGTGGGCCAGAGCATGACAGATGTGTCCGTGTGTAAAGTGCTTTGTAGAACCTAGCTAAGGTTAAAAGTCGCTATATAAGCACGGACCATTCACCATTTAATTGCTTAACATTAAGAGGCCTCTCCGTCTCCTCTCATTTATCTCTCTTCCTTCTCTTTCCGTCTCAATTACTGGGCGGTAACACACAGCCAACGTTCTATCTCAGAGGCTGTTAATTAACAATATTACCGCCTCGACTGCTGTTATGAGATAGACGGAGAGACAATGAGAGAGGAGAAGGGGGAGGAGACATTAAAACCATTACTTACTGCCTGTAGACAAGACAGAAAGGCACAGGAGGGGGGAGGTGGGGTGGGGGATAAAAAGCTCAAATGGACAAACACAAAACATGCGACAGATGGAGAAGATGAAATTGAACCCTTAGGATGCCATTAATTTTAAAAACCACTTGTCAAAAAGACTATCGGACACTTCAAAGCAACACGTGGCCCAGCTGGTGTACAGTATGGTTATACAAAATGCTTGTGACAGAAATCACTCAGATTTAGAAGTAGTTCATTTTGACCTGGGGGCATTTCACCTACACCTAATACTTGCACTACTTTTTTCCTTGCTCAGTATTCTTTTCGCTCTACTCAACAGTCTGAGCATGAATAGCTCATGACTGTTAAACGCCAACATCTGTCTAATTTGCACTCCAAGCAGTAGAAATTAAACCAGCTGTTTACAGGACAGGAAAATTGAACCGTTACGATGCATTTTCTGTATTACTGGACCTCATTAACACGTTTTTGTTTAGCGTCCTAATGATCAGTTTGGAAACTTCTTTACAGCAGCAGCACTTCTTCCTCCTTACCTGTGTTATGAGGCTCTTTAGTTCGGTCCTCTCCACTTCCCATGATGCCTTGGCCTTTGCGAACTGTTGAGTGAGTTCCTGTGAGCCTTGTCTCTCTTGTCGCAACTCTCCGCTTAGGTCCTGCAGCGCGACCTTTAGGTCTGCCAAAGTGCTGCTCACAGCGCTCGACTGCAAGGGAAACACAAGTAATCCACGTAAGCGTGTGCGAGCATGCGTGTGCGCGTGTGCACGAGCTTCACTTGTCCGACCTTTATAGTCGGGCTGAGTGGCTGTTCGTCTGCAGGAGCTCTCTTGTCAGTCTGGTGGGTAGGGCTCGGCAGGTTCTCCTCTTCCAGTAGCAGGTAGAGATCTTTCAGGCTGTTTATCTAAAGAACCAATCACAGAACAGCAGCATCTGAGATCACATATTCCAGTATTTTAGAGGGAACCTGAAGCTAAATCTTGAAGCTTGGACATTTTAAAGAAAAAGTAGAATTACACACAGACAAGCTTCATATAAATAAATGTTTCTGCTCAAAACAACGGCAAACTGAACTATGGACCGGCTTCCACAGATTGCAGTTTCCACTCCCTCGTACCTCCAGGACGTCCTTCCACTCTGTGTCTTTCTTGCAGCCAAGCCTCCACTGTTTGAGGAAGCAGCGTAGTTTGAGGCTGAGCAGTAAAAGGGCCTGTTTGAGGTGCTGCGACTCCTGGACCAGCAGAGTCCTCTCCTGGCACCACAACTTCTTCTGAAGCCGCGCCTGGAGACCCAGACTCTGTAGCTGGAAGTCTCGTCGGAGCATGGCTTTCTGATGCTCCTCCTGGAGCTAAGAGAAACAACAGTAAACACACAGTAGCCCAAGCAGTCACCAAATGCCTATTCATTCTCTTAAAACACCTAAATAATTTGTTAAATCTTTAGATCCAGTCAGAACAGATCACTGAGACAATCAATTGTATTCAAGGGTGCAAACTGACCTGTGTGAGTTTAACAGCAATTTCTTTATGACCCTGCCTCTCTTTTTTCAGATCCTCCTGAGTTCCTCGAACCGACTCCTCCGCTTCTGAGAGCCGAACCTGAAGATCGCTGAGCTGCATGGAAGACGGGACAGAAGAGTGAGGAGGCGTTAAAGGAGGCAGGGGAAAACAAACAAAGGAATGGCAATCGCAGTTGAAAGGGACACATGTTGGTAGGATAACAGATGAAAGTAAGCAATCAAAGAGAAGGATGATGAATAAGATAAACGGACACCGTAATGGGAGGTAAGTGGTCAAGAAAGCAAATGGAAAAAAGTAAGAAACAGCCAAGAGTGAGTATCCTAATCCATATTACGGTAGGTTTGTGATACAACAGCCTTTAAATCACACATCAACTGTGGTGAGCTGCTGTAAGCCTACACACACACACACACTGGCTTGATCTCATGCTCTCCCCATGCCTCATTTGGCTGCTGAGTGAGTGCGATCCATCGACCTGCTTCTGTACCCTTAATGTCCTGTTTCACCCTCCACTGGGCTCAGCTTCCGCCCTCCATCACCCTCCATCAGGGGCACCACCCGGCCTTCACCTTCAGCTAGAAAAACTACTCAGAAACTCTGTTCCAACAGTGACTCACTCACTCACTCTGAAAAGGTGGCAGCTACCCACGGAAAATGCGCTACAGCATCAGAGGCTGATAATAGCAGAGCAAATCTTGTATCGAGGTTTGGGAATAATTTCAATAACTCATCACACTTTTATGCTTTTAAATATGGTGATTTGAATTGGAATACAATGCTAAAAAGAGTTTTCCAAGTATTTATTAGCCTTTTAAGAGCCTCTCTTTATTTGTGGGATCAGTTCCACTCTCATAATAACTGGATGATATGCCTTGTTTAATCGGCTGAAAACCATAATATAAAAGCAGCATGTTATTAGGGTTTTACAATTCTTGATCACCAGCAGTTGTGCCTTAAGTCACTGACTTAAGTCCCCTGATGGTGTGACCTCATGTGTGATGGCAATAAACCAGGTACCGGTAAATCTATCTTCCCACTGTTGCCAAGTGCTTGCTCATAGGAGATCATCTAATTGATGGGGTTTTTTCTCTAATACAGTAGGGTATTTCCCCCATAGTATTAACAGCCTTGAGGTGACTTTTGTTGCGAACTGGCGCTATATAAATGTAACTGAGTTAAAAGTCAGAGTATTCAGGTGAAAAAAAGGCTAATTCCTGAATGCTAATAGGTGATTTTTTTTAATATATTTTTTGGTCAGAGCCATTCTTACTGCTTCATCCAGCTGTCTAATCTTTATGCTATGCACAAACAGTGAAACTATTTTTGGCTAGCTTAGCTTAGTATAAAGACAACAAACCCAGCTCCACTGCCTGTACAATATAAACAGTGCCATTTATTATTGTACAGCATGCAGTACAGTACAAAAGTCCTGACCCATCGGTCATGTTTTATATTTTATATTTGGAAATGGGAGCAGCGATTTACTGAAAGTAAAGTTCTTAAAGCTCTTCTTTGGATGTTGGCTGCTTTTTGTTCTCTGTCAAAATGATCTTGCATGCTTCAATAACACTGAGGTCTATTGTATGATCAGGTATCCTGTTGATATACTTTTACTTCATTCTCAGTGTGTTTGGAGTCATTGTCATGTGGAAAAATGAAGCTTTTGCTAATCAGCCACTTTCCAGATGATATTGCGTGGCGGATAAAATCTGGTGGTACTTTTCTGTGTTGACAATCTTATGACAACACCACTGATTAAAATGCTGCACCAAACCATGACAGCACCCCTACTGTGTTTTACAGATGGCTGTAGACAGTCACTGTAATATCTCTCTGTCTCATTTATAGATACTGATGACAGTTTGAACTAAAATGTTTACATTTGGATGAATCGCTCCATAAGACACTATTATTGTGAAAGCAGCAAAAAAAGACCTCAAGAAACGAGGGGGTGGCTCGAGACTTTTGCACTGTACTGCATGTTTCTGCTGAATGCTGGCTTCTCCCCATGCTTTGTCACTGCTCTACTCTATTTTTACTATTTGGCATTCAATATTTTTCCGTCATTCTATTTTAGTCCCCCCCTTAGATAAAGAGGCAAACACACACAGGCTTGCTTATCACGGAAACACACCACCAAAAAGTCAACCAGACAAAGGTCTTCCTGTCAGTACCCCGGCTGACAGTGAAGTCACTGTTTGTTTACAACACTGTGTTGTTAGCGTGAGGTTGCTACAAATGTAAGGCACCAGTAACCTCAGGCTACAGTATGTCCTCGTACACCCACGCATGTGGAAAATCCAATCACATAACAAACATATTCAGTGATAAATAAATATTAATACTCAGTGTTAAAAGAGAGTAAGAAATCTGATATTAAAGCACTGGTTCCAGGCTCTAAGTAACTGTGTTAGCTGTCAGCCGCGAGATGGACCAGCTCTGAAATTTCAGGCCTCCTGCGCATCTTTGTGCATGTCACAATGTCACGGATTGTGCTTTTGAGCCTCTCACCTTTGCACCATCTGTCTCCTTCTCCTCATGTTGCAGCTGGATGGTTTCCTGATTTTGCAACTCGTTCCTGTCTGATTGGCTGTTCTCCTCGGTTTCATCATTTGCTTCTGGCTCCAACTGGTCCCTAAAATCAGGCTGCTGCATGCATGCATGGGCAAGTTAATGAAGAAAAAGAAAACAAACAGAAAAGAATCATAGAGGAGAGAGAGAGGGAGAGAGAGAGAGGGAGAGATGGGGGAGGAGGAATTGTGGAGTAAAAAAACCCAAACAAACAAACAAACAAAAACAAGCAAAACAGAGGAAATGACAGAAAGCAGGACAAACAAATACAACAATAAGAAAAAACAATACAACCAAAATGGCTCCTATCAATGTGACAATATTACATAAAAACTAAACAAAAAAACAGAACAAATAATGACTTATGGGCCTCACAAGACAAAGAAGAGGATGTAGAGGAAAAAGAGCTTGGTCAGAGAAGAGAAGGAAAGAGTGGAGAAGAGAAAGAAGAGGAGGATGGAGGGTAGAATGAACGGCTGAGGGGGCACGACAGAGGGAAGGTAACGGGAAGAGCATGAAGGATGGAGAGACGGGGGTAAAAACAGCAATGGGAGGGAGAGGAGGAAACGGAGAAGGAGAGAGGGGAGAAAAAGACGAATGGGAGGAGAAGAGAAGGAGTAAGGCAGTTAGGATGAAAGGTCAGAGCGGAGGGGCAACAAGGTGAGGAGGAGGAAAAACGGGTTTTGATGCAAGATGTGAAAGGAGTTGGAAGAAAGGGATGTGAGGGGTGCGAGGAAGAGGACGGGTGAGGAAGTTATGTGAGGATGTGTGGAGCAGTGGCAAAAAGAAGGTTTGAGGAAAGGTGGGGAAGGGTGAGGTCAAGTGCAGAAATCGATCGGATATGGTGCCCGTGCAGAGAGAAAGAGGGGAGAGAGGGAGGAAAAGGGAGATCGGAGGGGGGTTGGAACTCAGAATTGGCCTCTAATGGAGTCTAAACATTGCATTTTACTAGTTTCACTTAAAACTACGTAGAATTTCATCACAGTGGCTTCCAAGCAACACCTCGATCAGATCAGAGTCGATACAAATTTCTCTCCATGAAGGCACAACAAAACATTCCAGAGGTCTCCATATTTTGTCTGCTAATAAGTTACGAAAGACTTGAATTTTAAACAAATGGGGGAAAAAATGGTAATGCAGTGGTAGAATTTACCCCTGACCCACCCTCCCACCCCAACATTACTGTTTGAGTCTCATCAGATTTTATGTAATTTTAAAATGTATTCCCAACAGTTGATGGCGGGAAAATAAAAACGACTCATCACATTAGGACAAGTCAGCCGAGTAAAGCCATAGCCTCGACTGATTCCAGTGCACTTTTTAAAAGAATCGTGGATCCCATATTGGACTTTTTATGGGCCATCTGATAGTTGAAAATACATTTGGTGCTGAGAGTAAATCCTCAGTGTGTGACAATTGACTGTGCGCCAAGAACTTCCGAGTGGAGCGTTTCAAATGAAGCATGATTGGAAATCTTCTTAGAGCGGCTTCACTTTGGCTTTCTGCTGCTTTCGACAAATCAGTTTGGACAACCTGGATTCTCACATCGTCCCTAATCATTTCAATAGCACAGAGTTTTTCGTTCTCCGCATTTTGTGTTTGTGACAAAAATGGATCGCTGTGCAGTAAATAGAAACTAATATAAATAAAGTCATAAACTGAAGAGCAACTAAAACACACAGAACACACACAATTATTCTATTTTTGTTTTTTTTTTTAAATTTTCTGTTAAGAGATGATTATTCTATAGTCAGCTTCTGGCTTCTCTCTGTGTATTTGGTATATATTGATTAAACAGAACTTTATATAAGCTTAATAATGTCACTATATGCATGCATCAAACAGGCTCCATTTGAGGCCTAAAGCAGCAGCTAAATACAGGTTAGGAGACAACTCAACGGCATGCAGAGGACACGGATAACATCACGTGGAGAGGCTTACACTGGCAGCTCAAATCTGATTGCATCAAAGTCAAGACATCTTTGTTTTTCCCCTTATCTGTAGGGCTTGAATTACTGAAGTTAATTTAAAATGATAAGAGAGAAAGACATGAAATTTTATTTTAACGTTTGGGATGATTTGAGCGTGCCGTGTAAAGCTCATTCTTCACCGTGAGGAGAAACTAAAGCAGCATGTTGAAATGGAACTGGGAGTGCTGGTCAGCCAAACTAACAGTAGGCACTGAAAGAACAGAGAAATAAACTAGAACAGAAAAATGACAGAAAAGCTTGAAAAAACAAAAACATACGGAATAAAAGAAAAGCGTGATGATTAGTGAGAAAAGGGGAGTGTTCCTTTTCTTTTACCTTCTCCTCCACCCTGTTCTGTGGATCCTGGCCGTCTCCAGAGCAGGAGGTGGAGGTGCAAGGCGACTCCCCTTCCAACTCAAGGTCCCTGCCACCCGCTGGGGTCCTACCCAGGCTGTCTACTTTCTCCACAAAGGACTGAAGCTGGCTGTGCAGGGCCTGAAGCCTGCTGGTCAGAGCACCAACGAGAGGATGGTCGGCCAGATCAGACAGCCCTGAGATCTGAGGACGCAGAAATAACTGAACTTATCCTACAGTCATTACTGGCTGTGTGAGGGACAGGCTAGAGTTGATAAACGATGAGCTGCAGGGCTTAATCTGCAGGTGGCTGCACGACCAGTAGCAAAAAAATTCCAGAGAGAATGAAGCAGACATTTGTCTCCTAGGCTAGTGTTTCACACTCTTGCAGTAACCCTGAATCAAAGAAATGCAAAAAGCTCCACTTTGCCACTATTTAAAATGCTCATGAACTTACTGAGAAGCTGTGTCTTTTAATCTGAAGAACAACAAGAGACAAAACAGAGGACACGTACCTGGCTGTGAGGCTGCGGTTTCTCCAGATCACACGGCTCTGCTGCCTCACTGTTGCAGACCTTGTGAAAGATGGATGGGGATGAAGAGAGGCAGTTAGACTCGGGGGAGGTCAGGAGCTGTATAGCTGTAGAAACCAAGCGAGCCTGGTCCCTCATGGCTAGCAAGGCATCATGGTCCTTCTGCCCCAGGCACACAGGCAGCGATGTTGTGGCGTCAGCATTGTCCTCAATCTTCTTTTTCTGTTCCTTAATCTCAAGGGCGTCATTCTCACCCCCTACCGGCTCCTTGCGCTGCGGTGGACTGATGGAAAAACAAAAAGATTTTAGTATTAATAGCTGATATGTGGTGTATATATTTTGCACTTTTTGCAAAATATTTCAACACATATTGATGTTCCCTACAGGATAAATGCTTCCCTTTCAATCCCTGTAATATTGTTCTGATTCCTTTATTAACACTGTTTTGATTTGGCTGTTAGGCCTTAATGTGAAGCTGTCTGTCTGTCAGCTAAAGCCCAGCCCAAACCGACTCATGCAACCAGACAGGAATCCCCAAAACAGCAGCAAATTAAAGTGTTGCAATGGTCCAATCAAAGTAGAGACGGACGTGAACCTGATTAAAAAGCTTAGGAGAGCTGCGCAATAAGCCTGCAAACCCCAATGAACCGAAGCAACATCATAAAGAAGAGTGGGTCAAAATTTCTCCACAATGATATGAGAGACTGAGGAAGTCATACAGAAAATGATGACTTCAAGTTACTCCTATTAAAGCTGTTGTATAAGCTGCTGAATGATAGCAGCTTATACAGTTTTTCACTGGACTCTATGTACTCATATGAAAAACATTCTTTTTCACATGCTCAGATGAGCTACCATTTAACTCAAAACATTGTGCAGCACCGGCTCATAAAGTCTCTTAAGTCCAGTTCTAATGTTCACCCAACGCCCAAAACACGAAACCCTCACAGGTTTGAATGACGTCGCCTGTGTGTGCAGCAGCAGTGCCGCAGTGTGTGAGTTCATGAGCCTGCAAATAGTATTAATAGAGCATTTTGAGACATATTGCAATGATGTTACCTTAACAACGTCACAACATGTTTCTTATAATTGAAGGCGTGAGACTTTCTTCGTTTACATTTTTTAGTTAATGCACCAGTTCTACTTGAACAACATGGCTGCTCCTGTGATCGTTTCCTTATCATTATGTCTGCTCGTCTATAATTACGATCAGGAACCCCGTGTTTCGCCACAATGTTATGAAATTTGTGTAATTCCATTTAGGTAAAATTTGCAGAAATGCAGATTTACTGAAATTAAATAAAAGACTCAAAAAGTCAACTTTAGAGTTTTTTTGCATGTTATTTTCACAGTGGGACACCCTTAAGACCTCACAATTTTTTTTTTTTTTTTTTTTTTTGGCCTGTCCCGTTTGGCTCTTTTGCCATCAGAAATGTTGTCTAAAGGCAAAGAAAGATGCCCAACGGATTTACTTTACCAAACTGACCATCCCAGCCTTGCCGTAATGGTCCATTTGATTCACCTTTTATTGTTTATTTTATTTTCACTTACTGAATACGGGACAGACTTGACTGGGGGAAAGAAGGGGAGAAAGAAAGAGGGAAAGAGAAACAGCTGAGAAGAGGGACGGGGGAGAAGGGCAAAAGACAAAAACCAACAGAACGGGCAGAGAAAAAAAAATGCATATATCAATCACCTGGATCACCTGCTGAGAAAGAAAAAAGAAAGCAAGCAGAAGAGAACAAGAGTAATAGAATAAACAACATCACAATGATATATGGGAATATGACAGTAAATACTAAATATTAAACATTATTGTGCAGCACATAAGATCAACAGAACACAGTGTGCTTTGAGGTAGGAGCCAAAAAGGGTGTAGTTTGTGGGTGTGATCACCCGTGTGTACACCTGTGAGCATGGACGCGCTTGTTTTTTGTTTTTTTAAAAGGTTCCTTCATGTAATAATCTGCTAGAGGGTGTGGGGGGGCCACAGCCCCGTCCTCCAGGGCGTGAAGCAGGTGTGGAGGAGATCAAAACTCCAGACATCCAGAGGCCCCCAGAACACAAGAGACCAAGGAAGACCAACAGAGGGGCAGCTGCGCCACTGTCCCGGAAAGAGCTGAGGAGAGTCCCAGATGAGGGCTCACTCAGCAGCCGCGGAGCAGAAGCCAGGGGGAGTTGCAGTGACGCGCCCGTGAGCTCCGCCGGCAGCCAGCTGCGCCTGAGTGACCGAGCCCCAGGCCGAGAGGCCGGGGGCACCCCACCTCCGAAGTGGCCCGAGCGAGCCCCAGGCTCCAGGCCCCGATAAGCGGCCGCCAAGGAGTGAGCCGGTGTGTACCTGGACGCCCATCCCCGGACACAAAGAACCACCAACGCACCGATGTCTGAGGGGGTCCGCCACTGGCAGGGGAAGTGGTGGTAGGGGGAGATAGGCCTCCAAACCTTGGAGGGCCTGAGATGTCCCCAGAGAGGTGGCGCCTGACACCCAACCTGACATATAGACACAGACATACAGCCACACACAGATACAAACATCCATTCCCACCCTCATGCTCTCATATGCACTTACTCCACACTCAACCAACGTGGAGACAGACATAAAGAGACGTTGTACACACGATCACACTCCCCAAGCGTACTCTACAAACCGGGTCTAGGTGCCCCCGCCCCTGGAGGGGGGAACTGCACCCAGACCCAGGTGGTGTTTCCCTTTTCCCTGCGGTGGGGGGAGGCAGACCGCCCCGACTCCGCAGCAGCAGGAAGGCCCCACACTCCAGACCGCAGTCGGACGGCCAACTCCTCCTCCTAGCCCCCCTGCTCCAGCAGGTCGCAGAGAACGGGGGTGAGAGAAGACTCCGAACCTCCCTCCACCCGCTCATTGTAATGTTGATGCATGTGTGTTCTAAGGTGCATTTAAAACCCAGGAGGGCTTGGAGCTACCTGCCGGAGAGCAGCAGGTAAGCGCATGGTCCCTCCTGCTAGCCCTCAATGTCTACGTGTATTTAAAATTGAGAGGTGGGCAACGATGCCAGGGGTGGGGTGTACACCCTGATGGTACTTTGGACTCCGTGTATCGTGCCCACCCCCAAGATCCTATATGTATGTGTAATGAGAGTGTGAGTAATGTGAATGTCTAAGTTGTGGGATAAAATTGAGGCAGAGGCAGCCAGAAGGGGACAGAGGGAGGGGGGGGGGGGGGGGGTAGCCTCCCCTGCACCCTGGTGACATACCCCTACTCCAAGGCCCTGCATGTGTGGGTGGTTGTGGTGGAGCGGGAAGAGGGAGGGAGACCTCACAATTGAAAGAAAACGTGACTCAAAATCTGTACAGTGGGGCAAAAAAGTATTTAGTCAGCCACCGATTGTGCAAGTTCCCCCACCTAAAATGATGACAGAGGTCAGTAATTTGCACCAGAGGTACACTTCAACTGTGAGAGACAGAATGTGAAAAAAAAATCCATGAATCCACATGGTAGGATTTGTAAAGAATTTATTCGTAAATCAGGGTGGAAAATAAGTATTTGGTCAATAACAAAAATACAACTCAATACTTTGTAACATAACCTTTGTTGGCAATAACAGAGGTCAAACGTCTACTATAGGTCTTTACCAGGTTTGCACACACAGTAGCTGGTATTTTGGCCCATTCCTCCATGCAGATCTTCTCGAGAGCAGTGATGTTTTGGGGCTGTCGCCGAGCAACACGGACTTTCAACTCCCGCCACAGATTTTCTATGGGGTTGAGGTCTGGAGACTGGCTAGGCCACTCCAGGACTTTCAAATGCTTCTTACGGAGCCACTCCTTTGTTGCCCGGGCGGTGTGTTTTGGATCATTGTCATGTTGGAAGACCCAGCCTCGTTTCATCTTCAAAGTTCTCACTGATGGAAGGAGGTTTTGGCTCAAAATCTCACGATACATGGCCCCATTCATTCTGTCCTTAACACGGATCAGTCGTCCTGTCCCCTTGGCAGAAAAACAGCCCCATAGCATGATGTTTCCACCCCCATGCTTCACAGTAGGTATGGTGTTCTTGGGATGCAACTCAGTATTCTTCTTCCTCCAAACACGACGAGTTGAGTTTATACCAAAAAGTTCTACTTTGGTTTCATCTGACCACATGACATTCTCCCAATCCTCTGCTGTATCATCCATGTGCTCTCTGGCAAACTTCAGACGGGCCTGGACATGCACTGGCTTCAGCAGCGCAACACGTCTGGCACTGCGGGATTTGATTCCCTGCCGTTGTAGTGTGTTACTGATGGTGACCTTTGTTACTTTGGTCCCAGCTCTCTGCAGGTCATTCACCAGGTCCCCCCGTGTGGTTCTGGGATCTTTGCTCACCGTTCTCATGATCATTTTGACCCCACGGGATGAGATCTTGCGTGGAGCCCCAGATCGAGGGAGATTATCAGTGGTCTTGTATGTCTTCCATTTTCTGATGATTGCTCCCACAGTTGATTTTTTCACACCAAGCTGCTTGCCTATTGTAGATTCACTCTTCCCAGTCTGGTGCAGGTCTACAATACTTTTCCTGGTGTCCTTCGAAAGCTCTTTGGTCTTGGCCATGGCGGAGTTTGGAGTCTGACTGTTTGAGACTGTGGACAGGTGTCTTTTATACAGATGATGAGTTCAAACAGGTGCCATTCATACAGGTAACGAGTGGGGGACAGAAAAGCTTCTTACAGAAGACGTTACAGGTCTGTGAGAGCCAGAGATTTTCCTTGTTTGAGGTGACCAAATACTTATTTTCCACCCTAATTTACGAATAAATTCTTTACAAATCCTACCATGTGAATTCATGGATTTTTTTTTCACATTCTGTCTCTCACAGTTGAAGTGTACCTCTGGTGCAAATTACTGACCTCTGTCATCATTTTAGGTGGGGGAACTTGCACAATCGGTGGCTGACTAAATACTTTTTTGCCCCACTGTAAGTGTGGAGGCTGGGATGGGGCCTAAGTCTTGTTATCAGACTGAGGCCCAGTTTGATGGCTGTATTATGACAAATCTGGTTTTTGATGGTGACTTTCTCTTGATCATTTTTGAGTTCCACTCAGTTCCACCCAAAAATGTTGAAAACCGAACAGGAAAAGAGAAAATATGAAATTACCTGCTGGGGAGGCACTCAGCTGAGTCTCCAGCCTCTGCATCCGTCTCCAGAGCCAGTCTTAATGAAGAGGAGGAGGATGAAGAGGTGGGAGAGTGATAGGAAGCCAGATCACAGCGCTGTAGGTTGGACAGAAGCACGCGATTCTCATACTGAAGCTTCTTCACCTTCCCGCTTAGTTCTCCAATCTGAAGCGTCGCCAGTCGGAGCTCCTCCTCCTGAGTCGGGGTGTCAGTGCTGATAAGCACCGACCCTTCCTGTAACGTGTGCACCGGACTGTCGTTGAGCATCCCGTCTGTCAGCGACATTAATGAGTTGGACGACAGCGCGGATGCAGGAGGCGGGAGCTCAGATTTATAGCGGTTTATCTCGTTCATCAGAAGTTTATTTTGTTCCTCCATCTCAATGAGAGACCTCCTCAGCAGCTCTGCCTCTTCCTCCACAAACTGCAGGTGTCTCTGGAGCTCCATGACGTTTTCAGATGAAGCCCCGCCGCCAAGCACCATGGCCCCTGCTGTGAGGCCAAGCGCTGCCCCAAGACCGCCGCCAACACCACTGAGCTCTTGAGGACCATCTAAGGGGAAAAGCAATAAAAGTTAGATGCTAAAACAAACAAGGGCAAAAATTTAAAAAAATAATAACATACTTTTGGTATCTTCCTTGAGTCTTTGCACTGTATACTAACTGGCTACTGACTCTAGCCTCATCTTTACTACACAGCTAACAAGGACATATCAATCTTATCATCCCAGCAGCAAAATCACTGAATTTACAAAACAGTCTCAAAAGCAATTTAACAATATAAAATGAAAAGAAAAAAATTAAAATAAAGAAGCTAAGGACCTAATATACATATAAGCCTGAGCTTTTAGGTCACTGGGTTGGCTTTTACAAAAATCTGCCTTACTTTAGTCAGGAATTTAATCACTTTAGTATCCAGTTTTTCAACTTCAGTAAAGAAAACGTTATATCCATCTGCAGTATTTTATATGAGCAGTATGGCTCTGTCTGCCCTTGAAAGCCTAAGGGAAAGCATACCTTCCTGCCCTTCTGTGCACATACATTTAAAGCCTGAGGCAGGGAGAGCAGCATGGAGAGCCCAGAGTACAAAACAGACCAGGTAAAAGGCAAAAAAAACCCAAACCCATGATGTTGTTTAAGTCAGATACACCTTCACAAGGAGCAGCTAAAGTGCAGGTGGGTTGCAAAGAGGCTTGGATATCTACAAAGTTTACAACTGAAGTGGGCCAGCACTGAGATCAGCTAACATCAGCTCATGTATCTGGCTTGGCATGCCTCAGCTAATGTTATGCAATATGTGACAGACACAAGTATATATAAGGTCATTATTTACTGAAAGGAGCCAGCATACCAGCATATGTCTTTTTCCTAATCTAGCCACTTCCTATGTAAGATTTCTAAATACAAAATGTTTCCTGCTGATTTAAGATAATCTCCACCTCCAAGCAGGTGGAAGATCAGATGAAAAATGGACCACAGAATAATTAAACGATGAGACAAACCACCTTGCGGGCCCTTCATGTCGTCCATCTCAGCCCGTAGCCCCCTGTTCTCCACCTCCAGCTCCACAATGCGTCGACTCAGTAGGTTAGCCTCCTCCTCGACCAGCTTTAGGTGGACTCTGATTTCTGCCTCACGGGTGTGGGGGGAGTCAGCAACCTTACAGATGAGATGAGTAGAGATGGCACGATACCACTTTTTTATGTCCGATACCGATACCGATATCATAAATTTGGATATCTGCCGATACCGATATGAATCCGATATAGTGTTTTTTAATCAACAAAACTGTTTTTTAAATATCTTGCTGCATTTTGCAAGTCTGCAAGTTCATACTCAAGTTTAAAACAACAACTACACTAAAGCTATTCTGTTATACCTGTATACAAAAAAAATATTTCATAGTTCAGCAATACTGATCAATCTAATAAACTTAAACCTACACCATCCTCCCTATTCTGGTATTTTAAAGAGTACTTAGCGTAAATATTAAGCAACCTAACTAATAGGGTTCCAACTCCCAGCAACAACAAAAATAAATAAATAAAAAATAAGGAACCACCCCTCACGCGCCACCTCATGATGCTTAATCGACGTAATCAACCTTAATTTGATGCAGTGTGAAAGAAAATGCACAGAAATCAATTATTTTTCAAGAAATATTAAATAGATTCAACATCTTTCTTCAACAAAATTGCAGACTGCACAGATGGTACCTTCCCAAAGGAAAAAGTACTATAGCTTACTAGGGTATATATATTAGACTTAATAGTCACTATATACAGTAATTGACTTCTATTCATTTTACATCAAATTAAAACTTTGGGTGTCAGATAATTATTTATTAAAAGCTGGACATTTTAAATGAGAATAAGAAAGAAAAGTATGTCTTTGTGCCCCCTTTTCCCTGTTCATGCCCTATCGGCCCCCCTGGCTAAACTTTGTTAGATCCGCCCCTGCACAGTTACCAGCGTCAGCTACGTAGAAAAAGATCCTGGAGTAGAAAGAAATATTAAATAAATTCTAACAACAGCTGATCAAGCTTAAACGTGCTGCTGTTGTTCAGCCGCTGGTTTCCTCTTTCTGGTGCAAAGTGGGCCAAAAACAAACAAGAGACACGGACTCGCGACAGAAAAGCCGATCAGCTGATCGTTAAGCAGTTTCATGATTGAAGTAGCAGCCGGAGAGCGAGAGGCAGTCGCTTGTTAAGCTTAACGCAGGAATGCTTTACAAACATTCAGAGATGGACTTACACACTTGCTTTACTTCTCTCGGGATAACTTTGTCGGAGATGAAATGCCAGGTTGCTAGCGAAGCTCCACATGCTATCCAGACCACCGACAGGTCCCGCATGCCACAGCCGCTCTATCACGTGACGCATACTGCTCCGACGTGCTAACGTTCTGAGGTGAGTTACGGCTTGTTGCAAGTTTTGTGAGGTGCTTTCGTGATATTTAATGGATCGGATTACATTTTTTATTTTTCTCCGATATCCGATCCAGTAATTTAGGTCAGTATCGGACCGATACCGATACGTAATATCGGATCGGTCCATCTCTAGAGATGAGCAGAGAAAAGTAATTCACCTCCTAATTCTTCATGCTTTAATTTTAGATAATGCAAACTGGCTCAAATGTCTCTGTAGCAAATTGTCAAGGAGCCCCATCGTTTCCTCACCTCCTCCACAGTGAGGGAGGCATTGATGTCTCCGTAGAGCGACCTGTACTTGGCCAGCTCCTCCTTCATGGCCTCGCTGTCCTTCACCAGTTTGGTCAGCTTCTTGCACATCAGGGCTGATTCCTCTTTGGCAAAGTGGAGTTGACATTTCAGGTCTGAACTGTCCTCCTGCAGCGACGGGACAAGACGAAAAGAGAGCACAAAGGTGATGATGCTATAAAAAGTGCTGCATCACAAAGACACCAAAATGCATACAAGCGCATTATGGAAATGTCAGAGGGCTGTGTCGTCATTTGAGTATCGAATCATCTGCATTAAAAATAAAAATTAATTCAGATTCAAAAGTGCATATGACCAAATGATGAAAATAATTAAATCACATACATTTAATAAAGGCACCGGTTGTTTGGGTCTAAGATATAATTGAGAGTCACCCTCAGACCTTTCAGTGTAATTGTAAAAATGCAACGGCAGTCCATCATATGATTAGAAAGTCATAAAAATATAATTAGCTGTTATTAAGCTGTGTTATATGTGTTACAATAAATACATGATAACAAAAAGATAATTAAATAATGCTCCATTAGTATAATTTATGCAAAAACTTTAATGGAAAAGTGAATGAAGACAAGTAAATGAGAGAAAAAAAGAGTAGATAAGGTTCAGTGAGTAACGACGACAGACAGTCGAGCTTTGACAGAGGTTATACAGAGCTGAACGAAGTGACACACACAAAGTCAAAGCTGCAGACACACTCAGACACACAACAAGAGAACCGGTCAGATCACTTCATGAACAGAATGCAACCTTTAGATCCATCCAGACTGAGACGTGGATGACATTAGAGGTTAAGGTGAATCATCTGAGGACTGGTTTATATTCTGATGTTGATAAGTTTAATATCTTGGGCTCTGTATTTCTGTCAGCTTGCTGGTAAAAAAGAAAAAAACTAAACAAGACAGTGCAACATTAAGGCCATGCTGGCTAATGGTGAAACATTATGGTCCCTTTTTTAAGGTCTTTATAGTCTCTCAAAATAACTATATAAAACCACAAGTGCTGTATAATAACCTGATTCAATTTTCCTGTGCTGTTATCCTAAACTCAGTACTAAGCCTTGTCGACCTGAGGTGACCCCGTGCAGCCATTCCTCAGATGCAGCTCCGTGGTTGTATTTGTTTTACGGCCTGTGGAGCGATTCCAACCACATTAAGCTCGACGAGGGCCGGCGAATTTACAGCCATTTATGGTATGTGGCTTGGAATGGGAGCCCGGGCCCGGCTTGTGTTAGCAGCCAGAGAGATGGCGGTGTAGATAATTACCTTCACTGCAAACACCTTCTGTGGTGATTTGTTAGCCTGCTGAGTTTTTATTCTGCATCTGTGTAGTTTGTTCTTGTGTAAAACCTGAGCTCCTACACCACTTACTTCTTTAGTCCCTGTTTTCACATTCTTTGGGCGGTGTTTAAACTCTTCTAATGACTCAGAAGATTAATGAGGGGGGATCGACTCAAAAACAGTGGAGGAAAAAGCTACAGAATCAAAAGGAAGGAGAGACTGAAAGTGTAATCTTGAGACTTGAGCTGTATTCCCCAAGCAAACAAGAACTGAGTAGATAAGGATTACAGGAAGTACAAACACCTGCAGGACAAGATGGAGAAGAGTAAAGATGAGAAGGAAGAAGGGAACTGCTGATCTGTCTGCTTCAAACTGCAAGCAGCCCGTTTGGATAGCTAAGAGTGTGATCCCCAGAGGAAATCGCTCAAAATAAGCAGAGACGCGCAAACAACAAAGTCATGAGTTGTAAGGCCAAAACACAGAAAGGATGAGAAGTTTCCTAACTTGACACATTCAGCGTCTATTCTGAAGCTTAAAACACAAGTGAAGGTTTGGACTGAAACAAATAATAAGACGTACGGAGGAGATGTTAGGGTTTTTCTAGTGGTGACTAAAATATCCGCATTCAAATTTATTTGTTTGCCTGTTTTCAATTATTAACCACATAAAAATTAGTCATCATAAAAATGAGACCATAACAACTCCTCATGGCATGTTCCATATGCATGTTACGCTTTACAATATCATACTCTAGTGCAGGGTATGATTTATGTCTGGGAACGTTCATGGAGGGCAGCTTTTCATAATTATTTCAGCGCTGTTCTGTTTTTCCTGCTTGATCAGGGCTAATAACAGTCATAGCCCACCTGCAGCACATGTGATTACATTCCCAGAGAGGTGACAGTTGCCTGCGGCGATGCTGACACTAAAAGCTACACCACAATATGATACAGTTTAATATCTATATTTCATATCTTTAGCTGTTATCGTTAGCTGTGGATGTCTGGACAGGCAGGAATGGAGCTTCGCTGTAAGAAATAGAAATATCCTGAATGAGTGTTTATCTATTAAAGAAAGTTGTATTATATCACAGCCTTGCAGATGCTTTTGGAGGAGTTATACTCTGTGTTCGCAAAGAGTGGTATAGTTCTGTAAAGGTTTCCCTCCGTCCCTGAAACCTACAGACGTAACTTCTCATGCCACTTGCTCTCCTGCTATAAGTGTCCCAAGCTGCAACACATTGTGTCTTGTATTGATTTGTTAAACCTTCTGGAGGAAAACACAGACGTGTGCGTGCTTGGTTCTTACCTGTGCGGCGAGCTTTTTGTCAGGTTTGTTGTTGGGTCGTGCTCCTCGTTTCTTCTGGGAGTTCTGAAACAAAGACACACACAGAGCCTCATTAGTAAGTCTTGACACCATATCGACTGTGAACTGTTTCAATAAAATGAAGAACGGACTCAGGCTGAAATGAAGAGGAGAGAGCAGGGACTTAGGGCCATCAAAAAGTGGTAATCTCAACTGTCAGCATCAAGACAAAAACAGATTAGGATTGTTTTGTGCCGCAAATGGGACGTCATTTTTGGGTTCTTTTGCACTTTAATATCACTAAATAACAGATTTAAGTCAGTGTAACTGCATGAAGCCGCAGTCTGGAGACTTAAATCCTTAAATTAAACATAAATACCAGAAAAACAGCTACCCTGGCTTCGACCAAACGTGACCACATTGGACTGCGAGCATCTTTTAGGTCCACTAATTACCATGTCCTGTTGTGTTTGTTTAAGCTGTACAAAATCAATCTCTTCAGATTCCTATGTCAAAACATCCAAGTTAGAGACATTAAAAATTCCATTTACAGCATAGTGCAGTGTAGTTTTCCTTTCAAATGATTTTTTTCCCTTTCTTTTAAAACCAATTCAGAGTTTATTGAGGCTTAAAGGTAGGACTGAGATTGCTGCCACAAAAAGATGCATGGGTAGAACAAATTGGGTTTTCTCTACTACTACAAGAGCAGTCACAATGTATAAATGTCAAGGACTTAAAGTGTGAAAGGCAACAACAGAGAAAAAGCCCTTTTTACACACATAAAGAGCAAAATCAGACTTGTGGACCGGATAAGGACATTAGTCATTCCTGGTTTTTTAAAAAACGGTGTCAGCACAAACATTGACGTTGTATCTTCAAAAGTACAAAAGGTAATGGATGATGAGACATTGGCTACATTGGATACAAATCTGCTTTTTGGCAGATTTAGGCCTGCATTAGAATTAGAAAAATATATTTAAAATACTCAAAACCTATTTTTTTTAAATTTCATCGTGACTGCCATGAATGGGCACACCAGAGTCATTAAATGCTTTTCTTATCTGTCTGTGCTTGATGTGTACCTGTAAGTGGTAAAATATCCAGACCATCTTTGTTTGAGCAGCTCTTTTCTTGTCATCTTATTATCTTACAAACAATACAATATTGTATGTACAGCAGCAAATCTGAGCCTTAATCTGCCACTGAACATCATTCTAGAACCTTATAAGCCACACACACACACACACACACACACACACACACACACACACACACAGAAATATGAAATTCCAAACACACTCTTTCATATGACACACTTCCTCTCCCTCTTGGGCTAAGCTTTGGATGTCACTGCAGTGGTGATGTGTATCATTTCTGTGGAGACTTGAATCAACACTGATAAGAGCGTGGAATTACAGCTGTGAGGTGGAGGTACAAGTGCTAGAATAAAGAGACACACAGACACATCATCCACTGTTTGTCCAACTATCTTCCCAGTGCATCAGACTATCATAAATCATCATCCTTCCCTCTCTTTACAGCCAATCATCACACATACACATGTACACACAGGACAGACGCTGCAGTGCAAGCAGCCAAGCTCATCTGGCTCACTCCGTTTCCATGGAAACAAGCTACTCTGCAATGAGAACTGCCGACAACAAAAGAAAGAAACGGAGGGATGAATAGAACAAAAAGGTGATAAAGGACGACATAAATATATAAACAAATGCTACTGCTTGGGTCATTTTTTAGATCTACAGTGTGTTTTTAATTTTCCCCCAAATGACCAGGCTTTAAGTGAATTATTAAAATGCTCCGCGGACACTATCAAGTGGAGGAAATTTCAAAATATGTTATCTTATAACCAGGTGTACTGCAGCGAAGCATCAGACTGAAGGACATTTATCAATCTGTCTCACTTCTTTCTGTTTTTTTTATGCATTCTGCTCTTTTATTTCTTCCAAATGATCGACTCATCATTCGTTGGGCTATTTCCTGATTTTTAATTTTTCATCTTTCCATGTCCTATTTTACTCTCCCAACCCATTTTATAACCATTTTATTATCGAGTGCAAACAGTGGTTAAAAGCTCTGAACTCACTGATCGATAGGCCTGCCTGATAATGGAACCATTGATTATGGCTGGAGGTTGAACAGATGTCAGAACTGTTGGATCAGGTTTTCAGCTGGGCAGCAATCACTGCGATCCACGAATTTCCAGCAACAGCAAACGCTGCTCTGTCTGACAAATTGTCATTGGAGTTGAAAATGCAGCAAATGAATAGTTCCTCAAACCTTTTCTGAGGAAAAGTGAGCAGCAATCTCCCGAGTTAAAAAGTGAGACCAATGAGGAAAAGGGCCAAAAAGTGCAGTTCTGTAAACGGCCACTTAAAGCTGGCTTCTAGCTGAGTTCTGATATGGATTTCTCTTATACCAGACAAATAAAAGGGGCTGCTGTTCCCACATGGGAGGCAAAATGACATTTTGATGTTAGAGACTTTTAGAGACACATCATTGATTACAGCAGCAGGGAAAGTATAGCTTTCTTTGCAATACATCTGGTCCATTCAGTTGTCCCATTAGGTAGTGATCTTGTGGAACAACCTAATATATATGATACAGTGTCACAGAGTAACTGCAGGCCAGCCAGTGTGTACAATAAGAGGAGAGAGAATTCTGGCATATTTTATTATTTACTTGAGTCCATTTCCTGTCTGCATATCTGTTATTTTCCAGTGTGCCTGACTTGTTTAAACCTGCTTTACCTGCTGATTCTTTAGCGAGCTGGGCAGGAGCACGACAAGCTCTAAAGAATACGAACTGATATGTTAGGAAACTGTTGCACATTTGCAATAATCCAACAGACTGTCAGTCATCTGTGTGATCCTCTGACTCTCTACACAACGGAAAACAAAAAAACCAGCAAACAGTACAGGCTGGATTGCAGAAACTGATAAACCGATATGTCAGAGGTTCTTCTCGCTGCAATCTGCATCAATCTGACCAAACTATCAGTTTAACAGCTAAAATGAGAACTTCACTGTCTGAATCTGGAATAAAAGGATGGTGATGGCAGCTGTTCTTTTAAATATAGTAAATATATATGTTTCTGCTGATCATTGATGCAATGACATTAACATTAACTATGACAGATGGAAATACCTCAAATACCTGTGTGCAGGATTTTTATACCTCAGTCATTACCCTTCTATATAAAAAACAACCTAACAAATTTCTATTCCTGTTCCTGGCACCCAGGTGTATTTGATGTGCAAACCCTCATTTTCACATAAGCATGCTTTGAAATGTTCATTATTATTTTATGTAAACGCACACACACTGTGCCTGAGCCTGCTTCTCATGTTTCTCAGCCTGTAGGTCTACGGTTACGCTGCAGATACGGTAACAAGTCAACTTCCATGTTATCTGATAACATATTTAGGTAGAACTTAGATCAGATTGCTCGAATATTGAGTGAAAGTGTGTGTTTGTGGTTGCCAAGGGGATTGCGCAGGTTTCTGGAAAGAAAATTGATTTATTTGAAGTGGATGAAGCTCCAGACTCTCTCTCTCTCTCTTTGTTTCAGGCAGAGGAGCCGTCTCTGCATGAAAGAACAGGACATCACTACCGCACACCCGGGAACAAAGACTGGCCACAACACAGCACATAACGAGTTGCATAACCCGGGTGTGTGTCTGTGTGTGTGTGCAAGATAAGAATGGATGGTGGTGCAGAGAAATGGAAGAGTGACAAGTGGGAGAGGAGGAGATAATTAGAAAGTACTATCCCTCCTAGTGCTAACAAAACACAACAAATCATCAGCGCTTGCTGCTACAAATCATTAAATTGGCTCATTAATGAGGTTTGAAATGCAATTAATCTTGTTTTTTTTATCTGTTTTGGGGACATAAACTGCCTCGCATTCTAAAACAGGCTAAATTAACACATCTTGCTCAAATCTCGCTATTTACCCACTGAAACAATCCAACAATGTCAACACCAAAACACAACTGTGTGCTTGTGATGTTGTGAACACATCTCAACATCATATTTATAGTTGAAAAATCCCTTTGCTTAATTCCTAGGATGCACAAGCAGCGTTAAGCAGCTCTTCCCGACTGCGTGCACACAGAGCAAAGCCGCTCCGAGCACAGCGGAGCAGAACAGATAATACGAAAGCAACACCAACGTTTTCCCAATCCCCAGCCCGCTCAGCTCATTACTACACGCTCACACTGTTTCTCCATACTTTGCAGTATCTCTCACACCCTCTTAACACACATTTCATGAAAACGTTCCAACACCCGGCTAGTCCTGAATTAGGAAATAATAAGCCCATTTGCTGTGAGCGCTTCAAGCATAAAGCCACTTTGGCTGCTGTGGTTATGACCATGAACTCCAACTTTTCTAAATTTCCATTTTCTAAATTTGCTTATAACTTTCAATCACACCGGTGGTTTTACAGGTTATGATATTATAAACAAATTATTTCTGCAATTCGATGGTTTTAGTTTGAGTTTCCATTTTTCTCACTTTTT
Organism: Aulonocara stuartgranti; assembly: GCF_965226115.1. Lineage (NCBI taxonomy): Eukaryota > Metazoa > Chordata > Actinopteri > Cichliformes > Cichlidae > Aulonocara > Aulonocara stuartgranti. Next base: position 9,338,811 of record NC_138956.1, on the reverse strand, counting down.
CAATAAGATGTAAACGGTGCAGACAATATTTTTAGAATCAAGATTCAAAGATTCAAAGTGTTTATTGTCATGTGTACAGAAGAAATAGCATTTCTCTGCGCAATGAAATTCTTCCTTTGCTGTCCATACACAAATGCCACACACAGTGGTATGAATTTTCTTGTGGTTTTCACTAGTATAGGGATAATATTTTAATAAGATCCAGAGAAAGAATTCAGGAACATTTGCTGTCACATATCTTGGTACTGAAAAGAATGAAGATGAACAGACTTGTTGACTAGAAGTATCGACGGGCAGCTCTAAATGTATCCTCCAACAGAGATTTGTTTGCTGAACACACCTTTACATCTTTACTCTTCTTTTAGATAAGTGAACACAGTGAGGTCCCGTATCATCGCCAATATTACCGTAAATAAAAGAAGCCTGGCTGGCCTTGAGGCCTCAGCAGATGCAAAGAAAAGATGCCTTGAGAAACCTTGAGGTCAGTGGCAGCTTCAAATCGGTGGGGTTCAGTAAAGGCTCGATTGAGCGGGACCTTTCCACACCTCTCTAAAATAGGAAGATCTACCATAAAAATCCTGCACACCAATTTTACAGCTCCAGTGAGCAATTGGGGGGCGGCAAAAACTGCCGCATCTGGCTTCAAAGTAAAGATGATTTGTAAGTGAAGTGATAAAACCTGTCAGAGCGACTCTGGCCTCGAGTAGAAATTTCAAGATCTGGGCACATTAAATTTGATGCTGGAAACATCATGGTTAGGCAACACATCAGAGAGCGATGGGAGCGCGTGAAGAAAAACAAACACATTTGTTCGTTCATTTCGTCACACTTGCTCATTTCTTGCTTCATTTCTTGCTCTTCTACTCTTTGAATGGTAAAATGAAACGCAGCAAAGCCCTGCGCAGTGCACAAACTCTGTTAGTAATGTTTGCTATAATGAAATATTCATTTTTGACAGCTGAAAGCTAATGGTGACACATTCCTGACTGTACTATAACAGCAAAAATGACTGGTTTGAGTTCTTACGAATGCAACTGTTAAATAAAAAAACATCCATTTTTCATATAAACATGATGTAGCCTCCCCTGCCTTAAACTGGGAGGTAAATTTCACACAAGCACACAGGAAAAAAACACACCAACAGTGAAGAGGAGGAATGAAAAAGTGGAAAGCCAGTGTGGTTAGGGATGACTGAGCTTTCCAAAACTATCAGACTGGCACATTAACAGCAGAAACGCAAGGATCCAATTAACGCAAACAACGAAGTCGTTCATTTTTGAAATGTATTTTTGTTGTGTGACGTCTGCTTTAATCAGAAAAGGATTCCTGGGAAAAACTCACTCAAGGAACGTCTGAAACACCAAACGGCTCCAGTTCAGAAATCCGGCAATTAGTTGACGTCAGTGTGGACTTTATGGTGGAGTGTAAAACAAAGGTGCCTTTCTCTAGCACACACGCACACATACTCACTGCATGCTATCTCTGCTTGCACCCAGTTATGTCCTGCTTTCAAAATACAGCAGGGAAAGCAAGAGGAAGAAAAAAACTGAACAGAAGAGAAGCTGATGAATGAGAGTTGTATGTGAATGAACAGCCTGGTGCCATCACGGTGAAGAAGGCAAAGCAGACGACTGTATCATCTTCATAGAGATACAGGGAGATGTGGAGGAGGAACAGACACGCTGACTGAAAACTATTAATCTAACCGTTTCCGTCTGGTGCTTCGGGATGTCTGGGCGATAGGGTCGCGACCCGGGCAGACTGAGTGAGACAAAATGGTACAAATAACTTTTTTTTTTGTATTTCTCCCTGTGTGTTGTCTGCTAAACATGCAGTGGAAAAATAAAAGCTAGATATCACGGCAAAGCTCCTTCTGACCGCCGTGTTATGTAGCTAATAAAGTATCTGGTCAGTGTATGTTAATCTATATGAGCACATTAAACCTCTTATTAGGGAATTTTGCTAAATACTAGGATCAAAGGCAGAATATAATTTAAATTTCCAGGGTACTGTTAAACAATGGGAATCCATGGTTGCTTGTAAATCCTCACTCATGTTTGGTTTTTTAATGCCTAAACATATGAGCACCTGTATTTACAGATGTGTTTACCCCATCAAGAACCTGTTCCATGTATTTCCACCCAAAAAAATAAATAAATTTGGAACCAGCATGACAAACCTGAAACTGGCCATCAGCGGGTGTGGGAGTGGCTTCTGAAAAGAATTCCAATTCTTGGTGGATTCAGCCAACACATTCTGCTAGCCACAATTTTTCTTCCCACAGAAATGACCCCAAATCCTGCTAATAAGAAATGTGGGTTGGCTCTCAAAAGGGATTGAAGCTGATTTGGCATCAGAACTGGCACCGAGACTAGTGAGTGTTGGTAGAAAACAGTTTATTCCTAACATCTACTCCACACACACACACACACACACACACACACACACACACACACACACACACACACACACACACACACACACACACACACACAGAAAAAAAGACCTAATCTTTCAGTATGTCACAATATAGCTTAACCACAACTGGATGCACACACCTTTCCATTGCCTCTGCTGATGAATTGTTTTGTCAAACATTAGCATTCATTAATTACAGCAGGTCTGATGGAAATCTCCTCTGTGCAATTTTCCTCTGTGCAATTAAATTGATCCAAACCCTGCTGCGAATTAGTCAGTGTTTTCTGGGAAATCACCGGAAGTTGAGCTCAAACACTCTCCTCCAGCTGCTGGAGCACCATGCAAAGGCTGCCCAGCTGCAAGAGCTGAGAGCGTCATTCATTCATGTGCTGTTGCTTTTGAATACTATTACTTAAAAGAAACAGTTATGTTGCGTCTTAAAATGTTCCCACAGTGTCTGTTGTGGCGTTTCGCTGTGCAAATTAAGGCTGACATGATGTAACGCAAGAGTGATTCAGCTCACATCCGCCTGTGCGTATCATTGAAGCTTAAGCCAATAGAGTGAATGGTCTATTAGCATTGCATTAGCATAGCATTAGCAGAGCAACAAAGAGCTGCAAGACAGATAGAGCTTGGATATGATACTCTGCAACACCAGACTGTACAGAAGAGAAAACCAGCCTCCTTCTCTTCAGTTTACGTTGGCTCTTCACAGACAGACAGACACACACTCTGAAACAGGCAAACAAAGGATCAAGAATTAAGGAAGATGAGGATGGAGAAGGAGGGGCAGAGCAAGGAGGCTTTGTAGGTCTTTGTTACTAAAACCACTGCTGACTTTCAGCCACTTCCATTACAGAAAAGCTGACAGTCTATATCTGCCGATGTGCGTGCACGAGTGTGTCTCCAGACGCTCTGTTTATTAAGGCAGTGTGTTAGTAGGTGACCTTGCGCAAATGAACAGCCTTCAAGTGGTATTGATCTGAATTATTCATATGTGTACAGTGTGCACATTGTGCCTTGACAGTGCGTGTGTGCGTGTTAAGCTGCAACATGGGCGTGCATAATATAAAGTCCAGCCCACTACGGGTGCGAGTGAAGGGATCTGTGTGTTTTTATGAGTGTGCCTGGTAGAGCTGGAAGCTGAACAAAGCAAGCACAGCCTAAGAGGAGGACTAGTGTGTTTGCGTGCGTGTGCGTGCGTGTAGTAGACATCAACCCTTAATGCCAAATACCTCTCTCACCTCCTTCCTTCCTTCTCTTCATGTGTCCACAGGGTCCTAACGCCTTAAAAGTTTCCTTATTCCATTGATTATCAATTGTTACAACCAATATTATTCAGTTAAACTGTGTGCTAATCACAAGCGCCAAATATGCCCCTCAGGGACTTGTTTTCTATTTCCTATTGTGCTCTTATTTTGCCTTTGGAGTAGACGGGCACATTTTTGGCATTTTCTGGATGATATTTGATCAAAATATTAAGACACTGCTACATCTACAAGAACACAAAGCAGCCACGGTGTAAACGTCCAGATTATCCTGATATATTGTAGTAAAAACTGGCAGCTGATGTGCCACTGCAATCTAGAATGATAGTTTATAACTATATAATATAACATCACTACAGTCCTGTACACAATATAAGGTTTTGTGTGTGCCCACTATAAGCAGTTTGCCCCAGTGCACTGATACCAGTGATACTGAATTGTATTTGTGTCTGCTTATTTTGTGCTTTTACTAGAAACCCTCCATGGTGATGTCAGAATTAAGTAAGACATCCAGACAGGTGCATCACAGACATCAGACTCTTAATATTTGATCGTCTGACCTCTTCTCCTCTGAGAAGCAAATCCAGGGAGCTAAGGATGCAGCATCCATTTACATCCCCCCGCCTCCCGACAAACGCCTCTGCAACCGCAGACCATAATATGTTGCCTTGGCGATGGCTTTTGCAGCCTGTCGCTAAGGCACCCTGTTGGCAACACATTAGTGAAAAGACAGAGAGACGAAGAGGAGGACGGAAGCGGGAGAAGGAAATGTGGGAGGGGTGAAGGGGACGGAGGGCAGGATGAATGATAAGCGGGTCGAAGAAGAGAAGAAGGAAAGAAGGAAAGGAAAGAAGGTGTTTCAAAACAAATCAGAAACAATAAAGTACAGGAAGCCCAGACACTTAAAAGGCTTTTGACAGCTTCACCTCTTCAAACCCAAACCATGACCGATGACCAAATACAACTGCCCCTCTTATTCTCCTGTTTATTTGTTGTCATTTAGTAAGCTCTTCGCTAATAAGGGCAGACAAAGAAACCATATATATCTACATAAACACCATTAACAGCACATTCCCTATGTGCGTCATGTAAGAATATAAAACATGTGACATGATGACGGACTGTCAGCAGTGGCACAGAGAGAAGGAGAGGCAACGACGAAAAGATTTACTGGTATAATAAGAATAATATGACACTATAATTCTGCAGTCATAATAATTGCATTAAAGGAAATAAGACAAAATTACAAGTGTCTCGTTGCAGGCTGTAAAGTGTTTCCCTGCCACACTTCTTTTTCCTCGCAATCATTTTTTCTCTTCCAATTCGTCCTTGCGTTCTCATTGCAGAGAAAAAAGCTCCACCGACAATATTTCTCTGCATATATTTGGACATAATTTTTAAAAATGGCTGTCCAAATGCAGGCCAATGTGAAACTGTCATAAACCTGATTTATTGTTTAGCACAGGGAGCAGCATGGAAAAACCTTTTTCCAGCCTATTCGGTGCAACATATTATCCAGCCTGCAAACATGATTCTGGGTTTTGTGACTCTTAATGATGACTTGCCTAGTAACTCTTATGTTTAGTAGATGATTGCAAGCAAATGAGTCATCAAGTTTGATGCTTTTTTATGTTTTAAGAGTCATGCTGTGCAGTCGCTCTTGGACTGCAGGCGGCTCTTAAGTTGTCTTTGCAGCTTTATTTACACAGGAACATTTTCTTTCTTTAAGAAGTCATCTTTGGCTGCTATTGATCATACCCGAATCTTTATAAAAAACAATACTTTGTGTAAAACGTATAAGACGTGTCCTGATGGAACTGTTTTAATTGTTATTTGCTACTTGAACTTGAACACCTGTCTTTTATGGTACAGTCACACTAGGGAAAACAGTGGTTGCAAGTCACAAGGAGGTTGCTGTCCTGGGAGGTGTTAAGCTAAGAGGAAGTTGTTGTAAACACAGGCTTTCAGTTGGTTTCAGTCCTCGTGTGTTCGTTTGCCATCTGGTCTGGTTAAACAAGCATTAAACATCATCTTTCCTCCCCCTTTTTCTCTGTGGCAGGCACCTGATCTGACAGCAAGTGTTACCTCAGAGTCACAGAGAGAAACCATATGTGAATGAGAAAACAAACACACACACACACACACACACACACACACACACACATACACACTCAAGCTCTTTCACCAACATACCGGGTCTCCATCTGGTGTGCGTGACAGAGGATGTCCCAGCAAAGCATAAAACAGCACCCAGTTAGATCCTATAAATAGAGAGCATCATCTACAGTTAACACCTCTCTGCTCTCCTGCAGCCAGGCCCTCTGCCTCACAGTTTATGTTTTCGACAGGGAATGGAGGAAAAGCCCAAAGTTAACCACGTGCACCTTATCACCGAGATTAGCATCAGACAGAAAGTCAGATTGCGGTGGGAAGGAAGCAACAAAGAAAGAAACTCAGGGATAAACATTACTGTGTGTGTTTTTCAAGGGTAAATGTCCTGAATCTTTAAAGGATCATTACTGCGGGATGATTATCTTGCAATTTGTGAGCTCTGGTTTAGAAGTACAAATGTTGCACAACTTGTATTTTGGGCACATACAATATGATCCTGGGAAGCTGAGTGGGATATCATTAGTAGCAAGCACAGTGTTACTAGTATGGATGCTCTGTTATAACGGCCCCTATAGACATGTCAAATTATATTAGCCCATCTGCAAATAAGATAAGATTCATCAGTATTGGTGACATTTCTATTTCTTCATAGACATATACACTGTTATTCTACAAGGTTTGGGCATCTCCACAAACATTTTAAGCAAATAAGGAGGTGAATTAACTATAAATTAACTAATGTATATGACACACATTCATGAGTGGTTTGCACTCATGCATATGGTCAGTAGCTTCCTGATAAGTGGGTTTCACATGTTTAATTAATCAGTATATCTTGTCATTTGCAGTTTCACACCTGACACACACACACAGACACACGGGGTGCGCTAGCTAACGGTCTGAGTGTACTGCATGTGTATGTGCAAGAGTGCAGAGTGAAGTGAAGCGTGTCTGACAGGCTGACTGTGTGTCCAGTAATTGGCAGCATGAACTCCATCAGTCTGTGGGAGCGATACTCCCTTTATGTTCGATGTAAAGATAACAGAGAGCGCAAGTATCAAATGAAAATTGCAGTAATAACGTCACATCTCTTTGTTAATTTTTTCTATTTTAACTGTCATGCGAATTTTTAAACACGCAAAGTGTACGCATTATGCATATGAAAGAAAAATTAAAAATAATTCTATTTAACAGTGTGTCCGTCCCACAGGAGAAGGCCACAGGAAGCCATTGTGAGGTTCATAAAAGCAGACTAAGTGAAGCCCTTTGTGCTTTGAATAATAACGGGCTGTTTGATCTCACTGACAGCAGAACAAAGCCTGACTCTGATGGACATGTCGGGGTTCTGGTGACCTTTTAGGTGTGTCTGACAGTTCAAACACAACGACAAAGACCAAACACAGGCACCATCCGCAGGCACAAAAGTGGTATCAGCGCGATTACCAAAAGAGGACAGTGCTGAGATTATACACAGGCTTTCTGAGTTATTGTAAAACAGGGAAAAACTCAATCTGTCCAGATTTCGAGATACCTGGTTTAATTTCATCAAGACTATTCAAAATTCAAAGACTTTTATTCATAAATAATAAATAGAGCAATACCTTCTGTTTTAATTTCAATGCCAGTGAGAAACAAGCGCAAAACCAGATCAGAGCAGAGCAAATTAGGATTTAATGCCTTCTAACGTTGACCACTCCTACTGGGGTTATAATTTCATTTGACATTCAAGAAGATATCTGCAGCATAAGCCTTAAATAACCTGTCCCCGGTGTTTGTCTGGGTTGAACTGTTGATTTCATTAGATTTAATTAACATCTTGATAACTGAGCTCACGCATAATGAAGCTGCAAAACACTTGAGGCGTGCTCTCATACCAGCTGAAACGTATCTTCCCTTAACTGTCAGAGATTTCCTGTGTTTGTCGACAGACATTAAACACACCACTCGTCTCCTAGCCTTGCCGTTCGCTCCCCTCATCTTTTTTTCTTATCTCCGTCTCCTTCCATCAGGGTCCCGCAAATCCAGGCAATCAGTTGCTGTGACAGGAAATCAAATGTTGTGACCTTGTCTTGTCCACCAGTAATAACTGCTTATGCGAGGAAAAAAAACTGCATGTGTTCATACCGTGCATATTTAGTATCCAGGAAGCTACTTTTAAAGTTAGATCTTCTTCTTCTTTCATGCTTTCGTGCATTAGGGGAAAAATGTAATTCCTCATTATTACCACTGCATACATCTTCCAGCCTTCCAGTGTTCTGGAGTGGATGTAGACTCACATGCTGGGTGCAGGACTGGCTCTTCTCACTCTTCCCACTCACTTTACTCAGCTTCTTCCGTCTTTCAGGAGTAATACAAATCGCAGAAATAAAGCCTGAATTATTCCTGTGTGCGTTATTAACAATGACTGATGTGGCATTTATAATTACATCACAAACATTAGCAGCTAATAGGAAAAACAAGTCTTCTCCACATGGCACAGTGTGAGCTTATTCAACCCAGTTACCGGCTCCTGTGACCTGATTATTGTGGCTAATGTAACTCGCACAGATGCACGCAACCACACCCAAACAAACATTCAGTCGTTAGCTGTGAGTTAGAGAACGAGTTTTTAGCACAGTTTATCGACCCTGATGACCTGCTACAAGGACTTGGGATGTGACTGTCACCCTCGACAGGAGATGAGCAACGCTAATGAACACGGAGGGCATCAATGTGGAGCTGTTTTTATCGCGTGGCTGTTACTGTCTCCAAAGCAGATTTTGCCCACGGGACAATAAACTTTAGTGCGTCATAAATTACAAGGAGAGGTAGAGAAGAAAGGAAAATGAAGGCAGGGAAAGGCGACGAGAAGGACAGACAGAACAAAAAGGGCAGACTTGGAGAAAACAAAATATCATCAAATTAGTTCAGAGAGCTTATCAGATCGTCACTACACTACATTATAATTTACAATCACAATCATTTAAAAATATCTTTCAGAATGCTTCTTTATTTCACACAGGGGTTAAATGTCGATTGTTGAAAGCTGATTGCCAACTGGTTGTATTCTGGTTATATTCCTGCAAAAACAAAGCTGCTGAGTGTTTATGGCATTTTGCATCTTGCACCCCTGGAACAAATTCAAAAAGAAAAATTAAGTTAGTTAAAACAAGCAAATGTAAATTAAAAAACAAAAAAGAATTAGTACACAAAAGTACAAATCTCTAGCAATGATGGCAGATAACAATGTTTCTATTTCTGATCCCAAAGTTTAACAGTGAAAGGATCTTTCAATCTTTTGCTAACCCACAAAAATCCATCCAATCTCATATAAATCGATGGTTCCTAATACCAAAGTCTTCGACCCACATGTTACATTTAAGGGCTGCTGTGCTTTTCTCTGTCTGGCTGTAATAAATTAAGCTGGTGGAGCCTCTGGCAGATGCACACCCAGGAGAGGAAAACGCGCATGCACACATATACACATCCGCGCTGAACCACTTAGCTCTGCTTCACCGCTTCGATCAAATCTACACGGAGACCAGCTGGGAAGAAATGCATTTTTGACCTCTGTTTGACAGAACAACACAAACGTGCCTTACTGAACCTCCTGCAACCTACAGAGGCAATCACCAGATTGTTCAAAGTACCCAAAGATAACTCGAAGAGTTTCCAAGCATTTTAGCAAATGCTTGGAAATCCTGACACCAGCGTCACTGATTAACCACATCTAACTTTCATTAGGTTAATAAAGCGCTGGGAGTGCTCAGGTAGACTAGCACAGTATACGAACCAGTCCATAATAAAGACAAAAGAGCGTGAAATAGACATCCAGTGACCTAAGATCTTATGGCATGGTGTGGGTAAAGACGCAGCCTATATGTTTGTCATCTATATTGGACTGTTTACCCTACAGCATTTTACATTTAGCATTGCACAGCACCTTAGGTCTCAGACTCTGTGTCTTGACACTCAACAGTCATCTTGGTAATGCCCCTGGATGGTTATTTGGTGCCAAGAAGAACAAGTCTCTATTCTAATGAATGACTTTATTAATTTATTATTAATGAGAAGTTTGGTTACTTCAGCCCTAAAAAGGGTTTTACAGGCTTTTCTCCCCACATGTTATATTTCAGCTACAAATGGCTCAAACCACAGTACTGATACAGTCAATGTGTCCAAGTCTTCTCAGCATACAAGCATTTGAAGCAATGTCATGCTGATTCACATTATATACAGTAAGCCGAGAAAAACAATTGGTACACTCACCTATGTATTGTCTTAACTACAGCCCTTAGATATGCCCGCCCCTACACAACTGAATTTAAACGGTGTGCTTGTATCAAAGCAGCTACATGACTGACTTGTTTCCTGGGTCGGCTTAAATTGGCTTTCGGGGTCAGGAGCAGGTCAGCTCCCATCTCTGGTGTTGCCTCATTCTCCCACAGATTTCAGGTCTTTCACAGGAAGTGTCTCATAGTGGCAACACGGATTTGTCTCCTCTCTGTTGTGCCCAGCAGCATCCTCACATGAACATTACACTGTCAGAAACCTTCAGCAGTGGGAGTTTAATAATCCACTTTCTGTCTAATTATAATCACAAAGGGTTTAAGTCCGGGCTTGTAGTTTTGCTGTGGGCAATTTCCCCCCCACTAATTATGAAGAAATCTATTTATGAGAGCACCCAGAGCCTAATTTGGAAGGAGACCATTAGACCATTTATAATAAGTCTGAAATAATAAATAAGCGGATGACTCATCAACAGGTTTTAGTTAGTTTTGCACATATTAACAATAACTGCCTCCTCAGCCTGGACGCTCATATAACAAGACTGCCTTTGAGACAGAAAGTGATTCTCTGCAGCAAGCTTCAGGGTTCAGGTTAATGAGCCATAACAGAGTGAATATTAGCCATTTAAACAGTGATGGTCTGGCCTTGTGGACTGCAGCAATCTCATAATTCCCTGCAATATGTGGGCTAATAGCTAACCCCGATGACATGAGACAATCAGGGAAACGCAGCTGAATCCAGCCATTCTGGACGGCATATGCTCTGTTCTGTAGGAGAGGACAAACCTGCAGTAAACTGACCTTGGCAAGAGGACACTTTCAAAGGATCCCTTTCATATTTAAAGCTACGTCAGACAATTTCACTTCCTGGCAAACCTGCACAGCTTCAAGGAGGGATCGTCTAAAATGTTTTTGAAATCCATTTTGAGTGGATTTTGTTTTTTAATGGACATGTGATGATAAAAAACAGCAATCATGTAATTAACTGCTCTAACATAAAAAATCAGAGCCTCCTTACTTTTTATTAAAGTGCTCTGAAGGCTAAAACCCACAGTGTGGTCACGTGATCATGATCAGCTGATGAAACCATGCACTCTTTAATGGTCCACTGGTGTCCTCTGCCATCATGCAAAGGCACGAAGATAAATCTCCTTTACTGTGGGATTACACAGTCACCTACTCCACTGAACATGTCTCTCCTCCACTCCTCAAACACCTCTCTATTATTTCCTATACACCACCTTATTTACATTTCCATCACCACATTTCTGTTTTCTTGACTTTCTTCTCCAAACTCCACCTATTTGTGTTCCCACACTCATCCTGGCTTCATTTCATCCCTACCTTGTATTCATATTTTTAACTTTATTTTCTCTGTTGACATCCAGATTCATGTCAAAGTCTTTTTAGCAGTACTTTATGTGCTTTCCACATCCTCATTCATTTTGCTTCCAATCAGCTCAAAAAATGACAAAAGTAACTCCCAGTCATCAGCCTATCACAGCTAGCAAAGAGCGAAAGGCAGGGTTAACCAGGTAGCCTGTCCATCACAGGGCCAACACATAGAGATGGACGCCAACTTAGAATCTCCAATTAACCCAACCCCACAAATGTATGAGGAAGCTGTGGTACCTGGATAGAACATGCAAACTCCTCACAGAAAGGCCCCCAGCCAGATGGTGGATTTGAACCTGGAGAAACCCTCCCACCCTCCGCCAAAAGTAACTTAACTCTGAAAAAAGCAACAGATCATCACTGAGTATTTTTGGCAAGGTATTAAGAAGGTGCTAATAGCTTCATTAATATACTGTTATTTTAAAACTCTGAGGACAGATCGTAGCCTCTGTCACATATCAGCTGGTGTTGTGCAACATTTCACAAATAACTTATTCGGTTCAGGTTTCTTTTTGAGAACTGCTCAGTCCTTTTACAATAACCGCATCAAACTTTCCATTCCCACCTGGTCACCTGGAAACTAAAATGCAATAAAACTGTCCAATGGCTGCTTACAAATACCAATTCTCTGGATCACCTTTGCCTCTGTCATTTTTTTCACGGTTGAAGACACCAGGAGCGTCTTTTGGTAAAACGCTTTGTTTAGATCTAAATCTGCGCTCGCTAAAACAAACACTTCTAATAGTTCTGCTTCTAGCATTGATGTCACATGGCGGAGCACACAAAGAACTCTTTCTCCCCCCCCCCACCCACACTTTCACAATAACATTTAAGAAACCCACAAACGTTTGCTGAATGCCATAGCAGACACAAGCTTCAGACTGCCCTTTTTCTAAAAAAGAAAGAAAGAAAGCACAGAAGAAAAGAAGGTAAAATCGATTTCCTGATATGTATTTGATATCAGGGTGATAAGCTTGTACATCTAATACTTTAGCCCAGCTATTTCACTTTGCTAGCAGACGTAACGTGAAGTCTGTTGTACAGAATCAGTGAGAATGCAGGAACAAATATCGCTGCTGGAAATTTAATCTGACGCACACTACTCACACAGCACATATTGGATGCTTATACATGCTTACACAGCCCCGTCTGCCTGCTCTGCTAAGTCAGGTCATGCAGCTACAGTCATTTCTTTCTTCTTTTCAGCTTTTCCTTTTATTGACCTCTTTTTCCTCACCTCTTTCTCCCCTCCCCTCCCATCTCTGTCATAGTTCTTAACACAGCAACCCTTGGAGCCACTTTTCCCTTCTTGCTGTTGCACAATCAGCCCCTATACCACCAGTTGGGTCATCACATAATAATCCCTCTATTTCTTTTTCTCTTTCGGGCAGTCAGTGAGTCTGTGATTACATTAGAGTTCCTCTTCTCTGCTCAGGCGAGCTCCAGATACCCACCGCTCCATTCTGCCTTATTAGACATTGTCTGTGCACTTGGGTGATTGGGTAAGGCTTTCCGCCATGCTACAAGTGAATTAGTCAAACCTTTCACAGTGAAATAAACATGAGAAAGATAGTATTGCAGAACAATAATACTGCCTCGTCTTTTTCTTACATTAAGCCATTACTTATTTTTTATGCATGACAAAAGCACAGGGTAGAATGCAAACTGTTAGTCTCAACTCATTGTTCACATATTAGGTTTTTTTAAGCGCCTTCAATTAGACGAAAACTTTTATTAATCGTTATGGAGATGGGTTAGCATAGGAGCAAACAGGAACTGATTGAGTTGAACAGCTAATGGACTTGTGCATTAGCAGATCCATATCTGTTACAAGTGAGCAAACTATCTGTTGATAAAGTCTCTTTGATATGAAACATTGGTTTTATTATTGAGCTACACAAACCTGATAAAAATCATTCGCAGGCAGCCAAGAAAGACTTGTTTTGCCCCAAGGAGCTGTCAAGTGAAAACTATGAATATGCCCATAGTTTCTCGAGTTTTCTGTTTGGATGCTTTATTATTTGACTTTTACTGGCTTTACACAGCACACAAGAACAAAATGCACTTGAGACAAAAACAGCATTAAACAAAGCTGTGTGCTTCTGCTTTAAGGAAGGCAAATATTACAAACATTCATTTCAGAATTCGTATGCGGTTTGAGGAATTGCTTGGGAGACGATTTAATTATCACAAAGAAACAATATTATGCTGCAGCCTGTTTGGAGAAAGAGGTTATAATATTCAAATTACTCCTGCCACAGTCAGTGAGGCACTCAAGGAGGTTTTAGATGGTGATAAATGTCTTTGAATATAATCAGCATCGATCCACTCCCAGGTAAGACACACTCACACCAACAAACACAGCAGGTTCAGATTTATTCTCACTTTTTAAACCAAACTTGGCAAGCTGACGGATAAAAATGTTTCTGCTCATGAGGACCTTCATGATATGAACAGACTGCATAATTTGTGGCTGGAAAAACTAAGTAGTAAAGACGTCTCAAATCAATGCAGACAGCAGAAAAACTACATGAGCTTTCTACTTATGGTCAAAGTGAGACTGAGTCCATGAATGCCATGGATCTCAAGTACTTTGCACTTTAACCCCAATTATTTATGTTCTTAATTTAAAGGTGGAAATGTCAGGAAGGAGGAAAAGCAGAAGAGTAGAAATGAAGGTTTAAAAAACAAAGTAGTAAAGAGGAGAGTCAGTGAGGAGCGTACCAACCGTCAAAACACGAGACATCAGCACTGATCTAAATGAGCAAGTGTGTGTGACTGTGAATTATGCAACACAGCCTTACTATGAAATCCTCACACTGAGATACTACGAAGAGACATGTTAGAAGATCCTTTTTAGATCATGTAACTCATCGCTTTATAACAGCCCCGAGGCGGCAGCTCAAGTTTCTTTATCAAGATGTCACTGCAGGGAGCGGCCAATAATGAGCAGAGAACTGGGGAAGAAATGCTGTGATGTTCCAACAACCTGATGGCACATGTTGGAAATACAGATATACAGAAAACATTTTAACCACAAAGTTAACAAAAAAATGAAAAATTACTATTTGATTCTTTAACTACTACTGAAAACAAATTTCTTTGAGTTGTTTTTAACTGTATCCCACAGCTGTTATCACCAATCAGAGAGTTCAAGGAAAAGTCAAACAGCCCATGAATATTCCTCCACAGCTGTGATCCCACAGTTTTGATGGATCACAAATATTTAACGAAAAACAGCTCTTATGGAAAATATTAAAAAGTCTGCTTGTTTAAAAAAAAATCAAAGTCAATTCATCTAGATCAGGAGTGTCAAACATAAGGCCCGGGTTCCAGGATTGGCTCAGCAAAAGGCTAAAACCTGGCCCATGGACAGCTTTGGACTTTTTACTGTATTTTCACATTTCTTTCTTTCTTTTTTTTTTTTTTTACAATGGGTCTATGGGAAAAAACAAAACAAACAAAAACATTTTCAGTGAATTAACATTTTTTTATTGACAGGACAGCCTATGGAATGAGCTATTACAACTCTTTCTGTAATTTTAAGCCCAAAGAGTCGTGCTTACATATTTCTTTTACTTCTTTATCTTGTAGAAAAACTTTGGGTTACTTAACATAATCCCTGGCTCTTTGATAACAGAGTGAGGTGTTTCACTATGGGAGTCAAACACTGAGCGAAATTTAAAGAAAAAGAACTGATGTGTATGGTTGAAATTGCACTTATTTTTCTTATATTGAGATATCTCATGGATTTTAATGGTGTAGTTAAACTTCTTTCACTGGTCTAGATCACCTAAGATCAAAGTCGGATCAAAGACGATTTTGGTGTGCATTAAGCAGTACTGGAGATACTGATTGTCTGCCTTCTCTGAATATAATCAGGGAACTTCAAACTTCACTTTCCATGGCAGAAATATATTTAGGAAAATTCAGCAATTCCTCAGTCTAGAAATCATGACCAGGTGACTCAAAATAAATAAACAAATTAAATAAATAAATAGATAAAATGCACAACGTGTGACCTTCATGTGAAAATTTCACAAACATGTTTTTTCTCCCATCTACATCCACCAGTCAAATGAAGCTAACTAACTTGGAGATGCTAAAACTGTTTACATCTTGCTGGATGTCACTTTCAAGGCCCTCGCGTCATGAGTAGATGGATGCTTCGCTCTGCGGAACTGTGCAGTTGAGTAGTAATACATAAGTCTGTTGACTGTGGGAAGACCATGTGTTCATCAATTTAAATGGAAAAACCTTTTATTCTCTCTAATTAATCATTTTATATTAAAGAAAATTCTGGTCTTATAATCGTCCTGCATTTCTGATGGCAAACAATCACAAATCCAAGTACAGAGCTATCCCTGCCAGGCTTACAGCTGCTGTGGGACATCACGGTAGCAGGGTAACCATAGCAACACACATGACACAGGCTATGTCGCCATAGTAACCGCGGTGCAGCCAGACTATCATCAGCGGGAGGTGCCAGCTATTCATTTTCCACGTCTCCACTTCCACATCACAACAAGGCCTGGCAGCACCGTGATGATGTCACTCGGGAAGCAGGAAGAGGGCGATGTAGAGAAGGGGGGAGACGTGGAAAGAAAGGGAGGAGAAAGAGGGAGGGAAACAACAGCAAGAGAAGAAGAGGGAGAAAGAAAGGGCATAGAGAGGAGGTTTTGGGGGGGAATGGATGGATCTTAGGAACAAAAGAGACGCACACCCTTGTAACCCTACCTGCATGTGTGCAGCCATGTTAATCTCCTTGCTGTGGTTTCGCGCAGCCACGGCTGAACAACGTCAATACCCAGCAGTCCTCCCATTTATATGCATCAGCACCAAGCCTCGACATTCATCATACAATAGATACTATACGGACCTCTCAGCCCCAGGCAATAAACACTTTAAACACTGTATCTTGAGCCAAGTCCTTGCAGCTAAGAAAACCTCAGACTCATTTTACTACATTTTTACATAATCCATGTTTGTTTTGGTTATTGCGTGTCTGACATTTGTTTCTGCGCCGCATTCCCCAGCTGTCAATCAGACGCTGGGGGTAGGACTGAGAAGCCTGTGGATTTCTGCCGAAAAGGTTTAAACTGGAGCTTTTGTTCCGTCTTTGTTCATTCATGGCCCTTGGAGGGCCATCTGCTAATACAAAACATTCAATTTCTCCATTTTCCGAGCCGCTTGTCTAGCTTAGAGTGGCTGCAGTCTGCAGTTGTCAATGGGTGAACGCTGAGGTATACCCTGGACAGATCACCCGTGCATTAAAAGACCAGCAGAGATGGATGACCACACCAAATAAAGATACAAAAATGAAATATATGGGCAGTTTAGTTCACTGATCAAGCAGACGATCGTATGGCACACAGCAGCAGCCCCCTTCTTTTTATTCCTACTTTTAATTACTCCCACTCTGATAAAGGTGAAAAATGCCCCCCAAGAGTAAATACAAATATACATTTTCTTGACTTCTTGTTCTTGATCTCAGTTGCATTTAGGAAAATTTTCCATTGCTACTATTTGGAACGAGACAAATAAATAAACCAGGCCAATATCTTGGTCAATACGAACTTATTGTAGTTTCTTAATATCAGTCTAGCTGTACTGACATTATTCAATAAACAGCATTCATCTTTTTTTTTTCAAATCTGTGTCAGCCTTAAATACTGGATTTCAGTATTGAGTGACTAAACTCGAAGAACACGATAACTTTTTTGGGTTTCAAGCTACAGCGACTGGTCTGCTCAGTCATCAAATCCTTACAAAGTGATGAAGTAATCTATTACAGTATTACACACTCCTCAGTTTTAATATTAAGATTCTGTTGTCTGTAATATTATGAATTACATGAAGTATTTGAGTTATTTGAAAATCACCACAATCTGTTTTTATTTATTTTTAAACAGGGGCTTTAAAAATCATTCTGTGAGCCACACAGTGTAATTATTAATAACCTCACTATGACTGGATATCGACTGGACTTCAGCTACGATCATGCTGCAGCACTACCGAACAAGAAATCTAGCGTATCGGGTGTTTTGGTTCTTCTTCCACAGAGGAGCTCATCAGAAACCACAGTCTTTCACTTAGCAAAGGGTGATGCCATTAAATTTTAAGGTACTCTACCCTTTTAAAAATTTAAATGCCTTTATCGATTTGGCTCTGCTCAAGTTAGCCTACCTCCAGCCAGTTTATCTACTGAACACTGAGATCCCAGCAGCAAAACCACAGACAGGCTGAAGCTGCAGCACGGTCTGTGGAGCAGATTGACAGCCATTCAAAGAGGTTTTTATTCCTGCGACGCTGAAAAAATTCTGAAATGTCACAGAGAAATCGGGTTTTGTGTCTAATCCATTTCCTGACAGAAAAAAATTGAACAAACACGCAATGTGAAAAATAATCCAGCCTTTTAGGATGTGGCAACTTTGTAACATTTCCAGGTAAAGTTTATACTGCTCTTACAGCTCCAGACCTTTTGACTTCCTGCCAAGTGAACCGATTTACTCCTGACTGAAAAACCTTGGAAAGAAATTCTGGATTGGTGTAAATCATGCAAACATCCCACTATCTATTTTTGCTTTTGTTCCAGTGAAAGATTAGATCTACACACTGAGGTGAGGATGTGGTACACCGGTTGTCAATATGCTAAACTAAGACAGTTTAGACAGTGGTTGTGAGAGTGGCATCCCGTTGGCCTCGAACAGCTTGTCTGTGCACTTTCACTCATTTTATATTACACTGTTTGTCCCTTCATGTGTTTCCCAGTAACTATGATGGTGTGATAGCGATCATTATGCACAATAGGAAGCTAAAGAGCCTTCAGCAACCTGTACTTTTCCGCATGCAACGTGTCAACACATCTTACACACCAAATGTGTGAAAACGGTCCCGTTAGGTGAAAATAATCAACACTTGGCATTTAATTAGAAGCAAAATCCCAAACTCACAACTCTACCAGATATAGATTCATGCATACACACGCCTTCAGCTTCTTTAGTCATCCTATAACTGTACTCAGACGGCAGAGTCGGTGTTCGGACTGCTGAGCAAATTACCACTGACATCAGGACACATAATTTATGTGTAATTCATGAACTGAGAGCTGCTCGGCATCAGTCTAATGTGACGCACATGTAGACGGCTAACACTCCCAAAAGTAGACTTCTACATAAATTTAAAAAAGGTGGTTGGAAACACTCGCACTTATGGGAAAGTAGAGTGCACAATGAAATCACAGGGGGAAACGTTGGATCTATATAGCCCCTATATGAGACAATCAATAAATCATCACACTAACACTACACAAATACGACCGCAACAGAATGCACACACAGCAAGTAAACCCTGCTTTGTGTGCGTCTGTTGGTGTGAATGTGTTGCATTTCCAGATACAATGGTCCTCCCCAGAGACCAGAGCGAAGCCTCTTCAGCCAACCCCAGTTCGTCCCTACAGGTGAGATAATCTGCACTCCAGTCAGCCTTTAGCAGCTTGAAACCTTTTAATGGGTTCGAGACAGGCAGCATCCCTCCTCCCCTCCATCATCCACCTGCTCTATTCTTTGTCCTGTCTGTGTACAGTGTGCTGTCTGCAGGCTATTTCCTATTCATTCTTCCAGTCTCACCTCCCACCTCATTTCATTTGGCTTTTCCTTTGTATACATACAGATGAGCGCATTAACTATTACATACTGTTCTTCAGTTATAGGGGCCAAATAATAAACCACATGTCATACAGACAAATGTAAGGTGAATTCCTGAACTGTTTCTTAGTATTTAAGCAGGAATTTGGCCACGTTTATATGTAAAAAAACATTCATTCTTTCTGAAAATATCCAAATTTTGGACATAATCTAACCCTTTGGAGTCCAAATTACGTGACCAATTTAAGACGACAAAGCAGCAAGACGCAGCCTCGCTGAGTCTCGGCTTCACTGTGTGTCGAAAGTGCAGACTCCAAACTATGTTCCGGTTTGTAATCCTAACAGTGCAGTTATATGGATTTATTGACAGTCCTACACGACAAAAACAGACTAAATCCAGCAAAATACCCGTGCTTATGTTGTCTGTCTTGTGTATATATCTTACTCCGAATAACACATAAGCTGTTTAGGTGTTTTATGACAAGGATCACATTTAGTGTTATATTTTAGATCCTCTCAGTTGATATTTGGGATTCGGGTATTTGTTTTAGTTTGACATTGCAAAGCACAATTTGGTGCTGCTATCCGAAAGTGTGTGTGGGATTAGGCTTAGGGTTAGCACACATGGCTTAGACTTTAGAGGGTTAGGAAAAAGCAAGGAAAACTAGATTTAAATGAAATAGAACATAAATGATATCAAAGCATGAGAGACAGCACAGCTACATTGGCTTTAAAGGTGTTTCATTTGATACTTTGGGGTTTTCTGCATTTGTTTGAACTTCCAAAGCACAGTTAGCATAGGCCCAGTATCAATATGTGCATATGTAATAAAATAGGTTCTACTGTGACAGTGTTTGAGTAGATGAATAGTGCTGTTCTATGCGAGTGACAGTGATATTTAACCTTCTGATATTTACAGAGTTGTTGTTCTTAATAGTGTGACCATCTGCTGCTCTCAGGGAAACATTCAACTACTTACCTTCTGCTGAAAAATATAATAATAATTATATTTGACATTTTCTAATATTTGAGCTGTAGTTGCTCGTGTCCTTACTGACTATAAACCAGCAGCCTGAGTCAAATACTACCATCAATATTGGTGTTTTTTCACGGATGACGATTTCGCTCGTCTTTGTGGTTCCCGAAGGTTTGATCATTTTGCAAAACTTTTTTTTGTTTTGCTTTT
This sequence comes from Aulonocara stuartgranti, assembly GCF_965226115.1. Classification (NCBI taxonomy): domain Eukaryota; kingdom Metazoa; phylum Chordata; class Actinopteri; order Cichliformes; family Cichlidae; genus Aulonocara; species Aulonocara stuartgranti. The sequence continues at coordinate 9,318,518 of NC_138956.1, read as the reverse complement.
GTAACTTTTGGTAACGTTTGGAAGAGGTACAGAATACATCTGAATGAGGTGATGCAGCGGTCATTTTCTGGTGATGCATTAGCACAGGAAAAAAGGTGTCCTGAAGTCAAAGGTGAGCACTTATCTGATATTTTACAACAGCTTTTAAAGGCACTCAGCCGATCTGAAATGCAGGTCAGAAAACAGCCTTTTCCTGACTCCTTTTTCCCGTTCTTTGTTTCTTCTCTCACTGCTGAGCGGAGAACAGCTGCCAGGCTATCACTATTCTGTCAATCTATTAATTTAAGTTAAATAACCGACTCAAAGTGAAATTTTTGAACAAAACGAGAACTATGAAGACATCATCTAGGATTCTAAAACTATGTAAATGTGCTTTAAGCATTACTGGCCTGTTTGTGGTGTTCTCCTCCAGCTTGAGCCCCCTGTGGGGTTGCTCTCAGTGAACGGGAGCTACAAATTCATCCCCTCCCTCTTTTGTCCTGACATTTATCCACCCTCTCTCCCTCCTTCGTTCTGCCCTCCAGTCCTCTGTTCTTCCCCTTCCCTCTTGAGTGTTTACACTGTTATTGCTCCCCAGTCATCTCCCAGCATCTCAATCCGTGACTCGACCAGCTCTCTGCCCTTCAGTGCGCAGGGGTATCTTCAGACAGACTCATGTTACATCTACTGAGGCATGAAATTACCTCTGCACCCCCTACGGGCCCCTAAAAGATGCTCCACTGTTGAAAAATGCAACACAAATATTGGCACTAAAGAAGGGGTGGAGCATGCAGGCGGAGATGAACACAATGCTAATCATCGGTTTATAAAAGCGTCAAAGCGAGGAGAAGTCATGTTAGCTCTGATCTCCCCCCGAGTGAGTGAGATACTGTCAAAAAAGTTAATCTGAAATTGATTGGATGATGGTGGGGGATGATGACAGGCCGTGCAGTTATAAAGCGTTTGGCTGTTAAACAATGGGAGATTTTTCAAACATTTCAAAGCACGTGCTTGTTCCTGGTTATGATAACTAATGCTTTTAAGAGACCTACAGTCACATTATTCTCCACCATGAGTAACACCTTGTAATCCAGTGTAATCTGCATGCTGAAACACACTGTTTTACACAGAAGTTGCTTTAATAATAATAATAATAATAATAATAATAATAATAATGATTCTTGATAGTTGAGCAAAAACCCTATCTGCATTATGTAATTAGCGAAGTCCTTTAGCACTACTATAATTCTGTCAGTAACTTTAAACAAAACAGTGTAAGTGTTCATCCCTCAGTCAGTATGGAGCGCCCAGCTGTGGATGTCTGTGTGATATACAGGGAGAAGCGGTGATTCAGGCCATTACTCTTTGTTCGCCCTTGTACTGCTCTCTCGTTCTTTCTGTGTGTGTGTGTGTGTGTGTGTGTGTGTGTGTGTGTGTGTGTGTGTGTGTGTGTGTGTGTGTGTGTGCCTATAAGGGCTTTGAGTTCCCAGAGAACATTCAGCTCTCCTATTTTTCTATATTCTAGTACACGTATATGTGTGTGTGTATGTGAATGAGTACAAATGTATCACTCTCTTTCTCTGTGTATGTGTGTTTGTGTGTATTTGTGCATGTGACTTCTGTCTGTCCCACTGGTACCGCTGAAGTTCCCATCGACCTAGAAACCCTTCTGGCAAAATTCCCCCTCCTATCTTTCCTCGTCTCCTCTTCCTTTCTCTTTTTATCCATTTTTTATGCCTTCTTCCCACCAATAGCTGTGACGGCCAGAGGCGTTGTGTTTTCTGAGTATCCACCAGCCCGATGTTAATTTCATCCAACCCGATTCTTATACACATCAACACCTTGATGATATTTCTTAACATGTAGCACAAAAGGTCTTTACACCCTCACAGAGCACATTTTTGTCCAGTACAGTATAGTTACCGTTATAAAAATTATGCAATACTGCCGTACATAAGCACCACCTGCCATAATGGAAAGTGCAAGGCGAAGTCGGAATGGTGGAAGATTATTTCATATACGGGTTTGACGCCACCTGAACCCATGTGCCTGGACTGCAGTGATTTTGTTTTTTATATGTTTTTTTTTAATATGTTTTATTTTGTCTCCCCTGTCCCACTTTTCCTCTCTTCTTCTCTCACGATATCACTCGCTTTTGTTCGCATTTTTAAACAGCAGTCTTATCTGCCATTCACAATCTAAATCCATTCCCTCTTTTGTTCCCTTTATCTCTTTCCATGCCTCATTCTCTCACCTGTCACTCCTCTGAACTTTGATTCTCTTCCTCTCTCTTCCCTTTTACTTTCAGTCTCTCCGCTTCTCTTTATGTCGCTCTAGTCTTGTGTTATGCTCTAACTCAGTTACGCCGTGCAGCATCCTGACACACTGTAAACAGGTTTCCTCACTCACAGAAAGACTGTCATCGCCTATCATTTTACTCTTTTTTTGAAAGTGTTCACCAAAACTTTTCTTCATCTCATTGTCTTCCTTAAGTCACATACACATACTCGTTTTCATATTTTAGTGAGGACATCTCATTGACATAATGCTTTCCCTTAGCCGTGTGGGACTAATAAAGGTTATCTTATCTTATCTTATCTTATCTTATCTTACCCTAACCCTGACCATCAAAAATGAATGCCTAACCCTGACCCTTAGCCTAACCATAACCATAACCTAATTGTAAACCTGACACTAAAACCACATTTTGAGCCTCAAAAATCCCTTCAAGCTAATGGGGACAGGAACTTTGTCTCCATAAGTGACTGTTGGTCCCCATAAATATAGCAGTATGCCAATTTTCTGTCCTCACGAAGATGTCTAAACATGTACACACACACATATACACACACTACCCTGTTTCAGGTGTGAAGTGGGGTTATGTGACTGATTTTTCTCTAAGCCTATCTTCACCTTAATCAATCACTCTGACCCAGATAAGTTCAAATGTGGACCACTTTGATGCTCTGACCCATTTAACAACACTTGTGTCCCTGAAGACAACACACAGCTTTCACTGTTGGCCTGACATGGAGTGTCGTGACTTGTTTGGTATGGAAAAGTAAATAAATACATTTTAAAAAATGACTAACATGTGTTATTAATATAGTGCTGCTGGGTGCTTCACTGTTTCCACAAGTGTTTCAGGTTATCTTCAGACAAAACACTAAAATTTAAGATATTAAGCCCGTATTGACACAAATACATCCCCAGTAACACGTCGACTCACATACAGGCACAAAAGCTCACTCCAAAGTCTCTGGCTACCCCTGCCCCACATCCCTCAACTTGCTGCAAACAATAGGCAGCACTTCCTGAAAGACAGGAATAACAGGGAACAGTTTCCTTCAGCAGTAAGTGGGGAATTAGAGAGAGTGAGTGGAGAGGGGCATTTAAAAGTAACAAAAAGGAAACAGCCCTGCAGGACTGAAACATACAGGCTGTGATTAGAAGTACTTACCACTCTGCTTCTCCTTCATTAAGCCAGACAGAAAACATATCAACTATATAAATGTGTAGGTCCCCATATACACAGAAGTCCCCTTACCATCATCAACTAGGTTCTGAACCCTCATATGCACATATGCAGACACACACACACACACTCTCACAGAAAGGGAGTATGATCCCTGCTGAATGACCTTCAAGGGAAACATGGGATTTAAACCCATGCAGAGAGGTAATGGTGTGTGTGGGTAAATCTGAGGAAGAAACAATTACAGAAAGAAAGAGAGAGAGAAATGCACAATGAATAAAAACAAGCACCAGAAAGAGAAATGACATGCCACATTTCTCTCTTCACCCTCCAGTCACTGAGGATTTTTTTTCCAATTAAGGCTGTTATCTCCTCCACTGCCAGCCCTCCTTACAAGACCCCACCCACACGGTATATTCCCCCTCCTCATCATCTCCCTTTTCCTCTTTCTGTCAGTATTTTTTGCCCTAATTTCTTCTTCTTTATCCTCCTTTCCATAATTTCTTTGTTTTATGTCTTCTTCTTTTCTTCCAATATACAGGTTCAGCCAACCAACCAACAAACGAACTATGCTGTTTGTATCCCCCAGTTTCACCTCCCTTCCGCCTGTCTACCTCTTCATCTTTCACCTTCAGCTCTATGTTGCTCCTTTGTGTTTAAGCAGCTTGGGGCAGAGTGGCCATGGCTGGAAAGGGAGCTTCTGTGTTCTTTTGGTCAGCTTGTATTGCACTCTGTAAACAAAGACAGCTCTGGATTGGTGCTAGGAGCACAGCAGCACTGCAACATGGATACATTCCTTATCAAAAAAAGAGCCAATAAAGAACTGAGTATTATCCAGGGTGGCAAAACTTTAGATTTATGCCTTCGCCTAAACCAACAGACAGATATGCTGTTAATGCAAAATACTTCCAGGCAGTATCAGAAGTTGATCTGCTGATATCTGCATTACAAGGTCAGTGTCCTTTTATTTCTTCTCATCCGTCTCACCTTTGCCCTTCACTAAGCGAAACAGAAACTCACTAAAATTCAGTAAATTGGTGTTATTATAATGATAGTACCTATTTACAGTGAATACAGTGGCTCACTGAACGACAACATCCAGACAGCATAAATGGTATTAACCAGAAACAAGAGCTGCTTGTTCTGTTGATTGTTACAAAGAAGACGTAAATAAAGTGTGAAGGAAAGTAAAATGAAAGAAGGTCTCTGGTTGAATGACAGGCTGGCTTGTATTCAAAAGACAGAGTCTCTTGCAACCTCAGCTTTATTGTCTTTCTAACCATGATTTTTTTTCTTTCTTACATTCCTTCAATCAATCCTTCCCTAACATCCGATAACTCTAACCCACTCCTCCCTTCATCACATCTGACCTTGCCTCTGTCAAAGGTCAAGCAGCTGGAATGGATCGATGGGTTTTGGAGAGGGAAGGGAAGATTGCAGCAGCAGAGGAGGGGAGGAAACAAGACAAAAAAGGCGAGGTATGAGTGAGCGAGGGAATGAGGGCTTTGGTATGAAGGAGGGAGAGGGGGCGGACTGGCTTGAGTAGGAGGAGCAGGAGGAGCTGGACAGAGGAGAAATTTTAAGGGAGAGAGGAGAGAGATGGAAAAAGAAATCCCTGCATCAGCATTCCTCTGCATCTCTATGGGAGCAGCAGGAGAGGAGGAAGGGAGGGAGGCAGGAAGAATAGAAGGTGATAACAAATGGGGAGATGCAGGAGGAGAGCAGAGGTGCAATGGAGGAGGGGAAGGGAGAGCCGGGCTGTGAGAGAGGGATGAGGGTAAAGGAAAACAAGGGTGGAGAAAATGAATGAGAGAAAACATTGCCCTTCTGCTTGACTAAATTAATTGTGTTTTACGCGTGTTTGTCTAACAGTGCGTATACATCTGTAGAAGAGAGGCAACTGATTTAATATAATATCAACCAATATTATCTATTTTCCGATCTATTAGTATTGATATTTATAACAGCTGATAATTAACTATCAGCCATTCCTACATTTACAATGGATGCATCCGCATATTAGCTTTAGCTCCAGTTTTTACACTGGGCGCCCTTCTGGACCCGACCCTTCAAAGGATTTTTTAAATTCGGTTTACTTCATGTTTATTTATATGCAACCAAATCATAACAACAGTTGTCTCAAGGCACTTTATACTGTGAGTTTTCATTTCAGTCTTGATTTTTACACCAGAGAGCACTCTGCAAACTTCCCTATTGGGAACGCCGCAAACACAACAATCATCTGAGCTGAGTAGATTTGGGCACAACATAATAAATAAATAATAATAATAATAAACTATGCGTAACAGATTTGGGGGAAATCTGTTTATGTTTTTGTTTTATCTGGATTAAAAAAAAATCGGCTCATGTAATATCAGTTGGTATCAGTATCAGTCTTCAAACTCCTACATCGGTCAGACTCTAGCAACTATTAAAATTCTTACTTAACTTTTACATGAACCATTTTCTAAAAATACATAAGATAGGAGACAAATTCACGAAAAATCAACTGAACGATTTAATTTCTCCACAAAAATGCACAGTTTGAATCAAGACAAGGCTTTTCGGTATGTAATTATGAAAGTGATGGAAATATTATGATGTGGCCTTTTCAACCCAAATTGACATTTGGAGGTTTGGACCAAAGGGTTTGAGAAATTTGTCACTCTTTATAAATAAAATAAATTATAATCTGGAATTCTTCAGTGTGGGATTAATGAAGTCTATATCTATGCATAAATGACATTGCTTCCTATATCAAAATTGACATAGTTTTCTAAAATATGGCAGATCTTGACCTTCAAGTTACCAAATGGAGAAGGCTAACATAATAACACTAGTGCACCATCCAAACCTGCTGTGATTAAGTATTAAGTATGTCATAAAAGAGGCATCATTTGCGGTCAGTGAAACTAATATGTTACAAACATATAAGTAAAATACTGCAACTAATAATGTGAATGTACCTAAGGCTAACACACAACTGCCAAAGACTAGCATATAAGAGAAGATTTGGCAATGATAATATAAAGCACACATGCAACAGCGGTGCTTGTTTCTATCATTGTTTTTCGCTCTGCAACTGGCAAACTAAAAAATGATAGCAGCCTATAAGCATATTGACAACGATTGCTAAAAATGTGTTTTTATTATATTAATATAATACAAAAACATGCGCATACAGAAACCTACCTATAAGTCCAACCTCTAATGTATAGTTTTTACCATTTATAGCAACACATGATACATATAAAGCAAGAACTAAAAAAGAATATTGACAATTCAAACGAGATGTAACAATCAAATTACATGTTTGTCTGCTTCTAATTGACATTATTTCTGTTTATGTAGCTAAATCATTAAAACTGTTACTCTACAGAAACTAATCCTCCTGTTTCCAGTTTGGTATTGATGGCCTGCAGCAGCAGCAGCAGCAGCAGCACAGTAAAGGTCTAGCCAGTGCACCGCACAGCTCTTCTTTTTAAAGAATATCGATATCAGTGCAGACCGTGGGCTGCAGTCACCACACAATCAATAATTCACAAACTTAATTTACAGCTGTGAAATACCAAGGCCTTTACTGACTGCATGCACTCCTGTCTGTGTGCTTAAATCCCTTTCTGTCCAGTGTGTTTATCTTCACCGTATAATTTTTTTGTGCATATCTGTGTATATTTTATCACTCTCTGAAAGGCGGCCGCTCTTATCACTCTCTTTTCTGTGATGTACTTGAATTCTTGTGTTTGTACTGTGCAGTCGAAGGTGAAACACAGATGAGTGAGACATTCCTTTGTGGATGAACATGCACACAAACACAGCTCTCTGAATCACATCAGCTATGTGAAGAACTCCCTTCACTGAAGGGTTAGCATGACTCTGCACAGCAGTCCCAAAACAAGGCTTATGAAACCATGTTAGTTCATAGCACATCAGGCATCCAGTCAGTCAACAGCCTGCTGTGCTAGGTGAGAAATAACCATGGTACTTTCCACTTGGTGAGACTTTGTAGCTCTGCTTTAGTGTATGATTGGTGACATAATACAATAGCCAATGGGCTATTTTGCTTTAGATGGATGAAAGCTTTCTTCCAAATACCAGGAACTATCAGGATCTTTTAATTGTAAAAAGTAAAACATTAAAGCCTGTGCTTAAAAAATGACAGTATAAATAACAATTATAACTCCAAGGGAAGAAATTTCATAGCAACAAGATTAGCATCCGGTTGTATCCATTTCTAATGGCCAACAATTAAGCTTTGTGGAAAACTGACATTTTGATAACTGAAAACAAAGGGTTGTGAATTTTTTCATTATGACTCATTACATTATTCAGATGACTCGAGAGCTGCTGTGTTTTGAAGGAAAAGCATTCAAAATGTACAGTAAAGAAAAACACGAACTGCAATATGAGATTTCAAACAAAATCTCATATTTGCAGGATATTAAACAAACCAATAATACTTTTACCAATTAAAACTGCTACAATATAAAAATCTATTCCACAGACTCATGCAAAGGAAGCTCAGTCTTTAAATCAAACCATTGGTGAGGGCTGGAAATATAAATCAAATCATTGAGATATTAGGGTGTTGCATCTCCATCACTGTGGATGTTAGGGATGGGGATGGCAAGCAAGCTATTTGAAATTCACTGAGAACTGTTCATCTATTTTTAAACACCCCCCACTTGTGGAAGCCTCACCTGGCAGAGTTGCACTGAACCTTTTTTTTTAAAATTTTTTTTTTTAGAGAAGGTCAACTAAGATTTTTTGACATCTGTACAGTGGCATGAAATCTCACAGTGCTACACATATTTCAGTTTAATAGTAGTATTTAATGGTAGTTCAACAGAGGCTGGTAAATAGTGCAATATTGCAAACTTGTAGTAGTAGTACAAGATACCTCCAGGAGCTGAGAAAAAACAAGGGGAAATGTATATAATAGACAAGAAGCAGCTATTCAGAATGTACGTATGTGTATATCATCTGTAGTGGATGCACCACTACACTTCATCTGAAAGACAGCCAGGTGAAGGGTGATGAAACCCAGCCATCTTCCTTCAATCCACAAACAGCAAACGCCCAATTGTACCAAGGGAACACACAGTCCAGCCAGACCAGAGCAGACAGACCCAGATCCCCTGCCAGGAACCCAGCCATCCATCCCAACCCGAGCCACATCAGGGACCTGGTCCTGAGCCAAGGCTGTGACCGTCAGACCATTAGACATTGGCAAAAGAGACAATAAGCAGAAAGAGGGAGGAATTGGATGCAGAACTGTAGCCTCATTTTCTGCTTTTCACTCACATTACGCTTCTCTCAGACCAAATCTATGTGCAAATACACTTACTCGTATTTTTTCCCATTAAAAAAAAAAGGGCAGCAACATCAACTCTGTTATGTTTATTTTCACTTCACCGAGTCCTGACATCAGTTTCTATTCTTCCTTTTCATTACAGTTTTTATTGGCTACACTTAGTATAACAAAAAAGTCCCTAGAGTTGCAGCCGAGTGGCAGAAAGGAAGTGAACACCAGAAAAGAACAGACTCTCTGGAGGCTTCAAGACAAACTGAGCACAGTAAACAGTTTTCTTCAAAGGTCCCAAATCCACGACAGGCTAAATAGGGATCTGCCTGAACCTCAGTGTTTAAATGAAATTTCTAGTCAAGTCTGAACCTAAACAAACACACATCTTAACTTGTAGTCTTGTAATCTACTTCAACTGGCAAACCTTTTTTAAATGGTTTCTCAGTACATGGCTTCTGCTGGAAAGACAACAGCTATATGGTGATTATTGTTTGAAATGCTCCAGCCTAGACAAACACATACCAGCAAAGCTATAAATAGTAGTAACATTGATATGCTGACAGTTTAGTAGTAGTAGTGCAAAACTAATGCTATCTAACAGCCCTGTTCAGTCGGCCAACTACCCAGCTTGGCCTCTCCTGACTCAGATGCAAAGTTTTGATCCTACCTTGTCAATCTCCTGCTGCAGGACCTGTTTAGCAACCTCCAGATCCTGCAGGCGGACCCTCAGCTCCTCATTCTCCTGCTCAAGACGACTCCTCTTCTTCTCCACACTGTCCAGCTGGCTGTGGAGACGGATGGACACGTCCTTTGCCACCTGTGAGGGGAAGATGGAGGGGTAGAGGTTGGGAAGTTTAGCTCAGTGTGTCAGTCGTCACAATGATACCTAAATATCATGCATGAAAGTCCGTTTGCCTCAGAATTTCTTTTACACGATCAGGTATTTGGGCACACAGACACATATTAGGACCCTGCAGGTTGTTCGCTTTATCAGATATTATAACAACATTATGCTGCCTAGCTAAAATGCTAAAATGATCCATTCATAGACTCCTTCAAGACCTTATCGTCTTCATCGGATCGTTTCAGTTTAATGACAATATCCACATAACATGAATAATGTGTTGTTCAAGTTATTAGGGCATGATCCATGATCCTAGGAAACACCTAACAAGGAACTAAAGTTACAGACATAATCATACTGTGGTGTGTACTTAAAATATTCTCAGCTGTAGCAAACCTAAGTCATATCCATTTAATTCAGACATCTAGGGTAAGAGTAGTTTCAAGCAATGTGTGTGTAAATGCATATTTTTCTCCAAAAGGAACCCCAGAGTGTTGTTATCTCGGATTGTAAGTTCACCAAGGTTGAGGGAGGTTACTTATTATGTTATTAATCTCTGTTCAGGTAAAATAGAACATCTGGGCTATGCAAATATCAGAAATGTTATTAAAATAGTGCTGGAGAAAAAAAAGAACTAGTTAAATACTTGTTATTTGGGCTGAGACTTAAGAGTGTATTATACATCAGGAGGAAGTTTATACAGGCACTACTTGGGGACAATGATGAGGGGACTTTTTTTTTTTCAATAATAATACCAGAAAAGATAATTAATAGCAGCCTAGCAGGGACTGATCTTTTATACATAAAATGATCTCATGAAAGTCTGATTGTGCCCCCCTCCCCGGACTGCCTCCCCCACCACCAAAGCCCTGAGGGCAGTTATTCATTAAAAGTTTCTAATGTCAGAGAGTGACACCAAAGTCGACACCAGCAGCTGGGGGAAAAAAAAAAAATTAAAATCCCATGTGACAACTGCATTGCGGTTTTAGTAAAGCTATCATGCTGTTACAGTATTAAAAATCAGAACAACTTCTAAAATGAGGCGAGTTAAATAAATTTGTCTAGTTTGCAAACTTGCATGGCATGAAGCTGAATTAAGCAGCGTTTTGCTGTCTGAAAAACAAAGAGTGCCCTGATCTGCAACACCGATGCAAAACTGGTTCTTCAATGTGTTTTGGGGAAACAATACACAAAATTACACACCGACATCATCCCGAAACACTGTATTCAGTATTCACGTCATAGTCTTTACACAGCCAGTTAAGAGTTTGCATAGGGGCCCAGTGATATATCAGCTGATGATTGGTATTTGATAAATATCGAAAGGTCTGAAAATAAAGTGTGAAATATACTGATGTCAACGGCTGTTTTTCTGTTGTCCCATATTCATTCACATTCATGTGTTGTGGTTTGTTTGTTGTATCAGGATAGAAAGGGGAATAAACTGACAGCAAAAATCAAATATACAACCCCAAAATTATCAGTGTCAGCAGTAACACACAAACACTCGAATCAAGACTTTTTAGCATTTTTTTCATAAAAAAATGTCTGCACAAAGTATGATATCGCACAAAACACTGTGAAGAATTGCAAAAAATAAAAGGTAGTCAAATCCCAATTATGGCTTTCAGTATAGAGGTTTGTCAATTATCTAGCAGTGAAAATTACCAGAGGCTAATGAGCCGAAGCCCCGACTAAAGAGCAAAAACTATTCCACTGGACAGATCGCTGTATCGCATTTAATCAGTCATCGCTGGTTATTAAAGAAGACAAACACAGAAAAAATGAGCTTGTGCAGAGAAAAGGGGTCATTTGTTTTAATAAATATCAATTTCACCTTCAAACTGATTGCTTTTTGCTCAATTCAAACTAAATATGAGGGCTTTTATTTTAAGAGGCTGCATTACATTTGATCAAATTAAACTTTAATGGTTCCCATTGGGAACTAAGTAAAAGACTTCATCTAGTGTTTCGGGGGAAAATCTGTTCAATCATCACTCAGTAGTTCAAAAATGCACTTAAACCCCATTAACCTCCATACTGATTTAATCTAGTGGGATGAGGGTTTTTGTCTCCAATGGTTTAACAGTTTATACTGACCACTTTTCATTTTAGCAGTTAACTGGTGCAGGCTTCAATGATTTGTTATCAATGAACTCGTTGTATTTAATATTTAGCTGTGAGACAGGCAGGTGTGAGTTTTAAAAAATAGAGGTGTTTTTTTGTTTGTAGTGTAAATAGTGCATATCTGAATAGAAGCTGCAGCACCAGTGGAACCACTATTAGTCAGAGTGGATTTATGTGGTTTCAACAATACTCCTGTTAGAGTTTATAAATGCATGTAACGGACTGTCTGCTTGTGCACTTTGTAAATGTGTGTGTGTGTGTGTGTATCAGGTGTCTGTTTGAGCATCACTGGTACAGTGCGTCTCGCTGCTTGTTTGAAACGACTCTCTTGAACACAGTTTGTAATTGTACGTCTGAATGTGTTTTTTTTACGTCTGTGTCTTTGTGGATGAGTTTGAATTGGTGCCAGGATGCACAATGCCCCTCTGTACCCTCACTCTATCCAAATGCTCTCGCAGCTCCACCATGCTCCAATTCATGCTCAAATGTGTGTGTGTGTGTAGTTTCTAATAGTTCCAGTGGTATTCAACTCATTTTAAGTCTTTATTTTAAGTTTTTTTCTGAACTTTATTCAGGCATCTCTCATCTTATTATTATATGAAGAGACTTTATTTTAGACAAAAGTTATTAACATGAAAATATTATTTTGTTGCTGTCTGTCTATCTGTTCATTTTCAGTCACCTCACATGTTGGGCTGGTTAAAAAAATATACCAATATAAGCTAACCAGTTAGCTATTGAACATTTAGTAAACTGTAATGTACTGTACAGCTGGATCCAGGAATATTTGTACACTGACACAGTTTTTCTAGTTTTGCTTCTATACATCATCATTATGAATGCTGCAACAGTCAATCAGGATGTGACTGAAATGCAAACTCTTTAATTCAAGGGAGTTAACAAAAGTATTGCGTACGTCTATATTTCTATATAACATGTCCTTGTATTTGTACACCCATACCGTGGTAAGCAACTTTTGACCGTTAGACTTAGAGTTGATTAGTTGATTAGTTAGAGTAGGGGTGTCAAACATAAGGCCTGGGACCAGAATTGCCCTTTCTTTGGAAAATGTGAAGGAGGGCAAAAATCTTGGACTTTTAACTTTATTTTCAGACGTTTTACAACTTTTCCTACCCATGCAAACCTCTCCCATGGCCCTTCATACTTCGTCAATGTAATTAAGTAATAGACAAACATTAAATGTGTTTTGTCTATCACAGAAATCTCTGTTTTGTAAAATTAGCCCACAGTAAAAAAAAAAAGAAAGAAAAAAAAGAAAGAAAAAAAATACTTAAAGGACAGTCTGAGGCATGAGCTACCAGAACTTGATATCCCTAAGCTAGAGCAAAAACAATATATAAAAAACACAAAGCCCAAAAGTTTTTCACTATGCACACACACAGATTTATGGCTTATCCATCTCCCCCTTCCTTTGTTCCTCCTCCCACCCTCACTTCTATATTGTCCCCTTCATTAACACTCCTTCGTCAGCCTTTTGACTCCCAGTAAATGCTGCACTGTTCTTCTATGTTAAAGGGAAACGTGAAGGAATTTAATACCATTGAAGCTGTGGTTTTTACCCAGCAACAGAGCCATAGGATGTAATTAGAATTCAGTCAGGGTGTCAGCTGACTGAGAAGATGTGTGTCTGCGCGCGTGTGTGTGTGTGTATACATGTGCGCATGTGTTAGAGAATGAAGGAGCGAGTGTGTGACAGGGAGGTGTGGAAGAAAAGCATTAAACCTACAGAAAAGGGTGAAAATCAGGCCGCAGGGGGGAAACAGTCACATCATTCTACAAGTGGCAGTTAGTCACCCAATCACTCTTTTTTTCATGCACACTGTGCGGTTATTTGTGTTTGATTGCGCTTAACAACTGGAGTCTTGTTTCTCCACAAACACACACACAGCTGCTTTCTTTCCATAACGGACATCTCTCTTTAACAACGACTCTATCCCTGTAGATCTTATCAGAGGGGTTTTATGTGCAGCCGCTTGTGTGTGTTTACGTGGCCGTGTGTGTATTTGCATGCACTTGTTCTTATCCTGAGGTACAAAGCATACAAAAAAAATATTTGGCACTCGCCTCTTGAAAGAGCGGTTTAAAAAAATTAGATCAGTCTAATTTAGACATACGCAGGTTATCTGTGGGTTTATGTTAAGGCAAAAAGTTGAGCATGTGCATACTGTACTTATCTGTGTTGGTGAAGGGTGAAAAAAGGTATTATGACAAATTATATATCAGTTAATAATTTACAGAAATCTTGTAAAAATATATTTACAGATAAAGAAAATATAATTTATGTCTTTACCTCAACTCATGAACAAACTCTTTTATTCAATATGTTTCTTTTTTTAACTCATGCACTGCAGCCCAGAACTGCTTGTGATAATGCAAATGCCCAGTGCAGATAACAAAATGATCTTTTACATGCCAGCTCAGTAATGTAAAGTCTGTGTGTTGTGTGTGTGTGTGGTTGCACCACTTTTCACTCATCTGAGAATTGTGCAGGTTATGATAATCTGATGCATCACAGCCCATGCCTGTCCTGGGTCCTGCTTCCTGCTGTGCTCTACCGCATCTCTCTTATTGTCTGAGGTTTTCTTTTTTGTAATTTTGTCTCTGTACACCACCACTGCGTTTAAATCAAACAAATAAGTCTTTTAGCTTTAATTCAGGGACTTAGCTAAAGCATTGCATTAACTGTTTAGGAATTACAGCAATTTCTATGTCCAGTCCCCTGGTTTAGAGGTACAAAATTAACTGAGCCTTTGTCTGGCAAGTGCTTTAATTTTTACCTGATCAATTAAACAACTAAAAGATCTGGAGTTGGTTTAAAGTGGTGCGCTTGCATTTGGTAGCTGTTAACCAGAACTGGAACAAGACATTAATGTAAGTGAAGGAGGCCATTATTGGCAATGACAATGAGAAATAACAGCTTAAGCAAAATGTCTTCATCTGTTTCTTCCACTAAAATCCTTAGTTTACGTGCTAGCAGGTTGGCATGCTATATTTGAATTGCTCAACAGCTGAAAGAAAACTTTTCCAACATTGCTACAATGAGCCTATCACCAAACATTTTCTTGAAACCTACTCTAACTAAAATTCCAGAGCTTAACGGAAAAGGGTCCCTAGGCAAGCTCATTCTTGATTTTATGCTAGCTGGTAAGAAATCACCTGAACTGAATGGATAATAATGTACTCTGCTACACCGCACACGTAGCTCTTTAAGAAACAGGATTTACATGTGTTACACCACCTAATTTCCAAGAAAACATGACTGAGTACTGACCTCGGATCTACAGCTGTTCTACCTCACAGCATACAGAAATTAAAATAAGACTCATGCTAATATCGTGGTTCAGATAGCGACCGACAGGTTCAGTCAGTCCTGATGGTCTTTGAAATCACTCACAGTTACTAAACCACTTTGGCTTTGTCCATTGTTTTCCAACTTTGAATTTTTAAGTGCTGAACATGTGTGGGATTCACAGTTCCATTTCTGAATGCCACTTCACTCTGCTTTGTCTGCCTGCACTCCAGCGCTATAGCCATTCTGCTGTCAAATCAAATAGGAACATAACCATTTCTGCTAATGTAAAAATATGACAGTAACAATTGTTCAGTCTGTAGTTTTATTTACATCAGCACTCTGCAGCGGTTCAGCCTTCCATTTACCAATTTAGAAATCGCTGCAGATTCATGTCGGGGAGCGATGACTCTAGTGAAACTGTAACACTCAGCCTTGGAGTTGAGCGCATTGTTTTTTTTAATGAGCTCTGAAATATGCTTACAAAGAGTGGCTCTATGTAGAATTATTGACTGCCTACTGTTAAGCTGAACCCATCAGTTTATCTTGGATCAGAGTAATGCTGAATAAGCTTGTAGCAGCACATATAAACAAGGAGTGTTTTTGAAAAGCTATCTAAAACACCGCTGCTTGCTTGTAATTTCATTTCAGGTAACCCATTTTGAATGTTTGCATGCAGTAATTAAACAGTCGGATTTTTTATTTGACACATAATATGATACAATAAAAAGCCACGCAAATAACTGCAGTATATTCAATGGAAATTGCTGGCTTTTTTGACGTAGCTGGATAAACATACATTTGATCCTGTGAGAACAGGAAACAGCAGCTATTAATAAATGTAAACACGATGACATGCTGTCTAGGGAATGACCAGTCTTCAGTCAGTCCCAGTGTTTAAAGATAATATGAGGTCATTAATTTGAAATTTGAATATGAATTTGAATTGAATTACAGACTGGAAGACAAAAACTATTTCAGTTCTAACTATTTCAATCTAAAAGGACAGTTATTTATATTTCTAGGCCTTCAGTGATCCAAAGTGGATATCTTCACTATTGCTTCGAAAAGCCTAATGTTGCATCAGTGCATCATTTTGCATGAGTCCTGTCATCATTTACAACCATGATAATGATAACTTATCACAGTATGGAGGAAAGAAAACATCCCATATGACTCTATCATTTGTTTTTATTAAACTTCAAATATAATTCAAGGTAAAGGTGAGGAGAACACATTTTATTTAAGTCTGCTCAAGTGAACTGCCTGATTTTGATGGAGACGGTGGGTGACACAGAGGTAGCCCTGGTCTTGATGTTTACTGTTCACGATGCTGACCTTTTCCACAGTCGTCCAACATTCTGGCCCTTCAGTACCCACTTAGAGGGTGTTACGTCACAAGTGGTCTGCTTCGTGTCTATATATAAACCATTATGTGTGAAAGAAGAAGAGAAACAGACAGTGTTGTGACAGCTGTGCAGGCTGTGATCCATCTATCTTAGAAAAGAGGGTGTGAGAGAGAGAGCCACAAGGAGGGAGAGAGGTAGTGAAAAGTGAGGAATTCTCACAGTCGCTGGCATGCTGGGAATGTGTGATCTCGCCTCCAGTATCACCAGCAATCATTTTTAAACATGTTTTCATTAATGCATGCATACAAACAGGTATCTGCTCAGTAGGGGTGGGACTGAAGCTGCTGTAGTTCTTCACAGGGCACGTCCTGTTGCTATAAGCACTTCTGCTGGACTCTGTAACATCCAAAAATAATTCTACATAAGCATTTTACTGTTAACTTCCTGAAATGTAAAGCGTGACACACGCATGGAAACAGCAACTTCCTACAGTATGTGTGTGTTTGTGTGCGTGTGTATGTGAGAGCAACACAAGAGGAACATTTTTACTGGAACTCACACAGTGTTATTAAACAGTAAAAACAAATCCCACTTTAGAAATTTTTATCACAAGCACACACACACACACACAAGCACACACACAATGCAAATAAGATATAAGATAAATGTACACTGCTGCTTTTGATGATAGTGAGCATGTGTGCGTTTGGATGGCTGTCTTTTTGTGAGAACTAGTGTAAGGCTTTCAGAGTGACGACATCTTGTCTAGTCCGTAACTTTTCAAGATGCATTGAGGTTATAGCTTGTGGTTAGTTGAGTATATTTTTAAAAAACATGGTTCCTCTCAGCTGGAAGTCTGTCTGATGTTCATGCGTGAATGAGTGAGAGGCAGGATGACTCTTGACCAAGTGACAATGCATTTATAAGAACATCTACAGGAAGCACCCTCCCCCTAACACGCACGCACACACACATCTACTGTGTGGTACAAAGATAGGAAGTATTATAATGGAAAAAATGAACTGAACTAAATGACAAAACAGAGAAAAACGAGAAAAAGAATTCATAAATATTTGTCAAATTATTATGGTCTACTTTATATATCGTGTTGACATTACCGGGAGCACAGACTGCACACAGGTACCATATGTAGCATAAATATTGTACAAAGCACCGTAAAGCTGTCCCGATTTACACTCACTGCTGCAGAGGGCAGGGGTGTCTCCTTATTTGGGCAACTTAAAAGAAGTGTTCAAGGCCCAGGCCTAATGCTAAGCTATGCTAAACACCTTGTAAATCTCTCTCACAAAGGGAATCTACTCATCTTCTGAAAAAGGTAAGTTCACCTTAAAAGTTTTGCCTTTTAAAACTATATCCTTTTAAAATATTACTTGTTCTCAGGTGGAAATCATCTTAAAACAATCTACTTGAGATACAGTCAGATACAGTCACACCCTTAAGACAAGTGAGTGAATAACTGACTTTTTTCTGGAAATGTGAAGTACCAATGAGCTAACATCATGAGAATCCTAACAACTATTTCCTCTGTGTGTCCAGATGCCTGTTGCCTGTGGGAATGAGAGTAGTGAGTGAGTAGGACAGGAAATGATGTCAGGAATTCTCATAGAGAGTCTGATGGCTGTAGACCTACTGAACCCTTACAAACACACATATAAAAACAGGCAGTCACATGCAAGCAGACACCCGCAAGATTTCTAAATGGGCACAAATAAGAGCACATGATGTACATAAGGACATGTTTGTGTCAGAAAGTATTCACATGACAAACACATTAGAGTGAAGACACACTCTTTCTAGTTCACCATTTCTTTCACTTGTCATTCTGACTTTTTTCCATCTGACTTTCAGCCCACGTGCTCTCCCTAAAGGACAACTAAAGGCCTTGAGAATAGACTGAAAGAGGCAGAGTAAGGAAAGGAGTACTTTTGCTGATTTGTTTCCACTTGCATGCGAGTGAGTCATCGAATCTAATGCATCAACAGTAGTTAAGCCAATTACTTTTGCAAAGCAGCTCAGGGCAGAGCTGCTCGGCAAATCAAGGTCAAGTTGGACCATGAAGTGCAAAAACACTGGGGCGCGTCAACCACAAGAACCGTAGCTCAATAAAACGTTTTATACAATAAGTTCGCACATTTCTCTGGAGCAAGAAGAAGAAGAAGCACTGAGATTTTCACTCATGTTTACTCTTGTTTAAGATAATCAGTATGACTGTCATACTTGATAGCTGTTTGGCATTGCACCAAGCTTTTGTGAGGCCTACTGTAAATGCAAAGAAACATGTATTTTCAACCCACTGTCAAAACGAAACTTACATATAAGGAGTGTATTGTTTGATTTTAGTTGAGTAATTTAAAAAGGTGAATCAGTGAATGTTTATTAGTTATTTTATGACCATCTTGCAAAGCCTCAGGGACTTACCACCCTTTACTTGGATCACTAGCTGATCTTATGGAGCAACAGCCACTCAATCTAAACTGATAGTTTTATGTTACATTGCACTATGAAAGGGGCAGTATAGAGCTACTACTTAATGCACTTCTGTGTACAAATGAAAACACTGGGCTTTTTTGAATCTGGCCTTCTGGACTTCATGCCTATTAAAGGATAAGAACACTGACGCCAGCATACCATTGCTACACTGGTAGATTTTGTGTAAAACTTTATGATGCATCCCCTTACGATGAACCATTATAAGGGTACTAAAAGAGATTTCATTTAAAAAAGGAAAATATCCAAGTAATTTTATGTCAGTAAATTATTGATTTTTAAACAGAGTATTTGTAAATTCAGTGTGGTTAAAAATATGGGAAAAAATCCTTAAAAAATTAATACAGAAAACTGCTTCATTTTAAAACGGTACATTGTGCCATACTTTTACTTTTACTGTGGGGATGAACTGGGGGATGTTTGTGCATCTTACTGCTTAATTAACTGTGCATTCATTTTTGAGGCAATACTCCACTCAAACCTATGAACATTTTCCAATTGAAAAATGTCCTTTGATTATTTTCACACATCTGATGTCAACTTTAGGGTTACTAAAATGTGCACAAAAATACAACAGTGCTAATATTTAGTTGTACAACAAATGGCACATTACAGACAGTTGGATGATTTTGGTTTCTATGACTTAGTTAATGGCAAAGTTGAAGAGTCTCTAAACAATTTCGCTTGTTTTTATAATTAAACTTTTATGCTCTGAGTCAGAAATTCAGAGCTTTTAAATCTGCAACACTGAAAACCTTTAAACAACGTCAATTTTTTTTAACTCCTATTAAAGCAAAGTGAAGATTAAAGTTTTCCAGTACAGCCTAATCACAGTGGAGTCATAGGGGTAGGTAGAGTGTGTGTTTTTAAAATACGAATAATGAAGCTACCAGAATAAACAGAGGAGTGGCTGATACACACTAGAGAAAGAGAAGCTTAGCCACGGCTTAATGCATGCAAACACACACACACACACACACACACACACGAACACACATGCAGAACAGTATGTTGTAACTTGACCTGGCATCTGAGTCCTTGGCCCTGTCGGCAACAAGGCACAATCAGCCATGTGTTGTGAGAGAGAGACACAGAGAGGGCAGACTTGTCTCCCAGCAGTGTGATTTTTTTCAGCTTTCTGTGTTAACGATACCCCTTTGCTGATGCAATCAACAGATGCAGACTTAGCTCATTTTCCCCCTCAAGCTTTAGTCTTTCCATGCATCATCCCTGCCATCACTCCCCTCTCATTTTCTAAACATGACAACTGGCCACTGAATTCAAACAGGGACTCCCTTCTGCCTTTGAGTTGTTTTCTCATTGGCCAATTTGAATTTTCAAACACTGACCAACCACCCCCTTCCCTTTTAGTCACAGGATGTACACTCATCCCTCCCTCTTTCCGTCCTCACTTCCCTCCTTCCTTCCAAAACAACCAGATGGTGATACAGCAGCTAAGAGACAGACAGCAGCAGCGGGCGGGAAGCCCTTCGAGAGTGATTCCACGGTCTCACTCTCTTGCACGCTCTCTCTCTCTTAGAGGATAAAAAGCCCTCATTGTGTCGTCCTTCACGTGGAAAATGTTGGAGGAATGCTATAAATTTTGCACAGAGTAACGGTAGTCCAGGGTCAGTGTGACAAAACACACACACAAAGGCTTTGCCCTAAACTCACCGTGTTCCTGTACAGCTACTGCAAGGCCCTACCAAAACAGACTGTGCACATAGACACATTTATAGTGTCTAAAATGTATCAATTTTATCATTGGTGGGGGTTTCCTGACTAATCAAATTAATTGCCTGTATAAGTGGGTTATTACAGATAGCCCATGTTATAGGAAAAGGAAGGAAATTCTTCAGAAACAAAAGCTCGAACTCGATGCAGTTTTGTGACTTTCAGAGTGTGACAAAAACTGGGTCAAAGGAATCTCCATATACAGACACATCATCAGAAAGCATTACTGTATCCAAACATATCTTCTCTTATGTCACAAAAATAGTGATTGAAGACCGTTGCATAGCAAAAATTATGCAACCGTGTGCAGTGAACTTATGATCTTGTCGCCTTTGAAACAATTGCTTTGAAGAATGCAAGTCTACGGCAAATCGCAGCAAGCTGGATTCTCCAAGATTGACTGAAAGTGGTTGCCCAGAGGTCGAGCGTGTAATGCCTGAACCTCTGTATATTTTACTTCTAAAGATCAAAGATGGTAGAAGAAGTTTAATTAACTCGTTAGCTAATTAAACCTGACAGCTGTGTTTTTATTATTGAGTACCTTAGAGATGCTGGGATTAAAGACAAGACATCTAACGATGTTCCACTTGACTCTTTTTGAGACCAACTTCATTTGAGTCCACACATCTTTTAATTTCCAGCTCAATCTCCAACACTTACTTTTACATCCTGCTCTAGTGTTCGTATCAGTTCTCCATCCACTTGTCCTGTTTGGGCCACGCGGATAGAGCGTCGTTCTGCCTTCCTCAGCCGGTACTGCAGGATGCGGCAGGTCTTGTTTGCCTGAGGAACAGGGGCAATGTCAGCAGATCATGTTATGCATCAGCTGTCTAATCCATCTCTAGTACTTTGCTTCACTGCACTGTTCCTTGCAGCAGTCATGTGCATGTAGAAGAAATGCAGAAAACATAAAATGGCAGGAAAGAGCATTTGTTGCATTTATTTTTGGAGCCCAAATTTGCTTTTCAGATGTAAAATAAATGGAATTCTTTCTTCACGAGGTCATTTTTGCAAGATCTGCGATAAGTCAGGCTCATTAAACCAGTCTGTCTTTGTAACCACATACCTGCTCCAGCTGTTGCCGCAGTTCCTGCAACTGGTAAACGTCTTCCTCCATGTACATGTCCCTCATCTCCAGCATCTCAGATCTCAATTCCTCCATCTCATCCTTGGGGCAGTGAAAATGAGAGAGTATATAAGTGCGTCTGTTATTTTTACACATAGCTAAGTACTCCTCCAGTGTTAACCTGTGGAGAAGGTGTAAAGACTTCTGACTGAACATCAGGCTCTAAGTGGCTGTAAAGAGCTGACAGCATTATATGCACACACAGGATTTTTGTCATAAATGCAAGGCAATCATCACTGTCATCAGAAAATCACTCCATTAAACTTTCCAACATCGTAATGTAGTCCATCAATCACCTCTTGCTGCCATGTATGACTACATCTTCTTCTTTATCACCCTCATAATTGCATAACAAATGAGCTTCTGCAATATTTTCTTACATCAGATAAAAGGGGCCATGCAAAATAGAGAACTGCATGACCGAGTAAGATAATATGACAGTGAACTGTACTCTTGTTTTTTGCCTCACTCCGAAGGTAGTGCTAAGGAGACCAAAGGTCAGGGTATAGCTATTAGCACACCTTGGAGCAAACTCCAGGATGTGGCATCTGTGGATTAAGAAAATTCAAAATCTAAGCAGAGCATTTGGATAGTGTGGGACTGCACTAAAATACAACTCACAAATACTACAGACCAGTATAAATGTTTCATTCAAACCAGTGTTTTTATCTACCCCCGTTTTAGTCACATGCAGATGAATTATTCATTTCAGCCTGACAGCATGAATTGCATCACACTTCTGAATCATATTTAAGGCGCAGCTCTGTCTGTGTTTCCAATGAAATCAAGTATCACACCCCATAAAAAAAGGAAAGTCTAGGTCACTCTGTTTTACGGCAAAGCACGACAATGTGCTTACAGAACTGTTAAATGAACGTGTGCTGGCAAAAATCCCTGCCTCTAAGTATGAGCGTGTTTGTGTGGGTGATGTGTTAGCATAATGAGCCAAATGAGTATGAGCGGCTGTAGTAATAGTAGTGCTGTCATGACTTACTACAGTAAAGAATGTGGGTCAGCTTCTGCAGAGCTCCAAGTGCAGCAACAACAAGCTGTGCGGGTGTGTGTGCATGTGTATTTTTGTGTGTCTGTATGTTTACTATGTGCACAATATGAAAAGCAAGGTGAGCAGTGTGTGCCTGCGTCTCCACTACGTACGCACTAAACTGTACAAGGATGAATCATAACCGTGTGAGCAGGTAAAGTAAAATGGATGGATTTAGTAATGTTTCTGTGAGTGGCACACCGCTGGCCACTGCTACACATCTGTGATAGAGAACAGAGTGAACGAGAGAAATGGAATGAAGTAAAAAGAAAGGAGGATGAAAGTTAATAGCATGAAAAAGAATCAAAGGGAAAGAGCAGACACAAGAACAAAACCCAAATTCTGAAACTGAGAGGAAAAGGAATGAAAGAACAGCAAAGCAATAAAAGGGAATGTAAATGGGAAACAGGAAAAGAAAAATCAGATAGGGAAAAAAACGGAGCGTGAAAACTATCTAGATGGAGAGGGAGATAAAACATGACAGCAGAGAGTGAGGAAGTGAGGACACGAAACCAGGGAATCATAAGTTAATGTGGTGAGAGACTGAGACTGAGGGAGAGAGATGGTCCACTGACCTGCTTTTCACAGCTAACTAAAGAAGAACAGTGAAGAAGGTCTCTGTCATGTGAGCGAGTCAGGAGAAGAAATCAACCAATCAGCTGTCATGTTAGTGAGTCAGAGTGGTTAATGTCAGAAATGAGTGTGTGCACACATCTGCTGTGATAACAGTCCTCCCTACCTGGCTCTGCAAATCTGAAACCCACCATATTTTGTTGTCAGTTGTGTACGAGGTGATTTAGCTAATTGCTTTCAGTATTTTGTCCCAGCTTTATGAGAGTGGCATTGTCAGGTTTTCATCTGACTCTCATATTCTTACATTCGTATGTGTATTCTATTCTATAAAGAAGCCTACAATAATACAGAGAAAACCCAAACAATCAAACAACCTCTTATGAGAAAGCACTTGGCAACAGTGGGGAGGGAAAACTCCCTTTTAACAGGAAGAAACCTCCCAGAACTAGGATCAGGGAGGGGTGGCCATCTGTCACATACAGCCCGGGTAAGAGGGCGAAGACAGGATAAACGAAACACGGCGGAAGAGAGCCAGAGATAAATGATAACTAATGATTAAATGTGGAGCGGTGTAAAAACAGAGTGAGTGAAAAGAAAAAAGAGGAGTGAAGATGAAACACTTGGTTAATAACGGGAAGTCCCCAGCAGTCTAGGACAAGTGCAGCCTTAAAAAGGGAGGATTCAGGGTCACCTGACAGAGCCAAAACTATAAGCTTTATCAAAAAGGGAAGTTTTGAGATTAACCTTCAAAGTAGAGATAGTGTCTGTCTCCCAAACCCAAACTGGAAGCTGGTTTCACAGAAGAGGGGCCTGAAAACTGAAGGCCTCCCATTCTACTTTTAAATCCCAGAGGAACCAGTCTCAGAGCAAAGTGTTCTTTTGGGTGATACGATGGGCCTGATTATACAACACCTTGTGTCTGAGGAGTTAAACATAAATTAAATATAAACACAAAACATAAACATAGTGGATCTGTATGGTTTTTATGTTCATTTAGGCAATTAGGCAGCAGATCAAGAAGCATACAAGCTGCTATTCTGTGCATTTCTATCACATTTGCTATATTTACATAGATCCTGTATGTTTATTGTTATTATTATTTTCAGATTAAGCCTTCAGGATCATAACAAATGATCAAATGACTCATTGAAGGCACCATTGCATTTATTACCACTATGTTTTCAACTATTTAACTCTACCACCAAGGTCGTCTTTTACAATTTAAATTACTCCTAATTGGTAAGTGAAAACAGCCATCTGCACAAGCTGCACAGATGCTCATCTGTTTGTTTAAATTGCAGTCACAGGACGGACATTCCTAAAAATTAAATCCAGAAAATCTCGTCTTTCTTTGTGAAACTGTGTCAGGTTAGGCATAACATGAAGAGCAGCACGTCCCTACTCCTGGTTTATTGTGTCGAAATACAGCATGTGGACTTGAATGATGATTCAACTGTACTGAGCGTAAGTTCCCCCCTTGACAAGGCGTGCGGTGACTAAAGTGCGTTCAACAATTTGTCAAACTGTTTGTCAGCATGGCACCTACAACCTGACGGTGTATGTTCATGGTGTAGGAAAGCAGGAATGTAAGTACAGGCGTCAGTAATGCTGCGTGCGCGGTACGTGAAACATCTAATCAGATATTCTTTTGTAGCTTCAACAGAAACACAAACAGTAAGGTATAAAGTCGCCACTAATGAGATTCAAACAGCTGCCAACTGTTTTGATCTCCTACGGTGATTACCAGCTGAATGGGAAACAGCTCGGCACCCAGAAAGAGTCTGCATATTCATAGGATGGCGGTGGAAGACTGGCAGGCTGGAGATGTAAAGCATGAAGGAGGAAAAAAAAGATGAATTTTGAAGCGGTGGAAAACAAAGAGAAGGAACTGGAGACTGAGCATTACAGCAAGGATTTATGATAAGTCTGAGAGCCTGATGCCTCTGCAGCATGTTGTTTTGATCGTCTGATCACTAACCAGGTGTTCCTCGCAGCTGCAACAACACACACAGCCAGACTTACTTCACTGCCAACCCTCCCGTGGGGCTTTGCCGTGGTCCAATGTGATATGATGCCCCATATTCCGTCAGCAGCCACACACTGCACCAAATATGCACCAACTAGGATGACGTGTGTTAATGATAAAAGAAAGGAGTATTTTGGGGACCAGGAGTGGGCAACCAGAAACTAAACCAAAGATCAAAACACCCCCCAACAGTTAAAGAAACTCCTGGGGAAAGTGCTTTTTGCTTAGAGACAAGCGCTACTAATCAATTACCACAGGCAATCAATGTCTGACAATCACTGGCTTGTCTGGTCACTGCCAGGTAGTGCTAGGGGATATGTTCCCTAGCTGATCCTTGCCTTAATCAATCACTCTGGAGGGAGGCTTGACCAGCAGCTCGATGTATATAATACATTTCACTGCCTGCAGATGTACTGTGGGAGCTGTGAGATGCCTATTCTATCAAAAACACTGATGAAATCAAATCCTCCTGTGAGCTGAGGTACTTTGGGATAATGCAACAATTGTTTAGTTATTGTTTTCAAGAGTGATGCTTTAGTGTTTGACAGACAACAGGAATTTGATACCGATGCTGCCAGTAGAGGATCTTTTTCTCTTTTTTAATATAAGAGTTTTGCACTTTTATGGAAAACCCCACTCAAAATTCACAACTTGCAGGATTTCCATATTTACTTCCACATTTTAGGTGTTGAGAATCTTTAGGCAATCACACAGCGCTCTACCTCTGTGTTAATACAATGCTATTAATAATGCCTTTAGGAGCAAAGCAGAATACAGCAGCAGAATGAACCGTACCTCCACTGTGCCAACATGCGAAGCACAAGTGATGAACACCAAGTGCAAAATCTCAATCCAAAGCACACCATTGTTAACCATTTACAGTATTTCACCGTTCTGCAACTGCAGATTTTCTATCAGAAACCTATTCTGTCACCAGGAAGCAGCATGTTGTGCTCATGCGTGGCCAGGGGTGCAGACAGACTCTCTATAACATCAACATCCTTGTAGTGAGTACTCTTGGGAGGCATCCAAAGGAATCTCTACACAGTGAGAAGCAGGTCAGAGTGACTTTTAGAGGCAGACTTTGGAATAAAACAGTATGACAGAAAGATGATTTGTTTAAGGAATGAAAAATGACAATGACGTCAAATTGCTAAATAGGCCAGGTGTATGCATGTGACCAACGTCAGGAGTGTTTTTCATGGGAACCCATGCAAAATCTGGTGTCACTGCTTGAAAAAAAAAGACTAAAACCCTGTTTGTGAAGCACTATGTAGGTTAAGCAACTTCAAAAACACGAGCTGACATATGCCGAACTTACTTTGAGGTAATCATTCTCAGATCTCAGCTCTTCTATTTCCCTGACAAACTCCTCGTGCATGCTGTCCATAAACTCCTCTGTGAGGTCTGAGAAAGCCAGAGATGTGCTGGCGGGCACCCGGCTATCAAATGAGGTGACCGATCGCTCCTCGCCCGGGGATATGCTCCCTTCTCCCGTCTCGATACCGGTGGAGAGCCGGTCCTTCTCTCCGGAGGAGCAGGTGGTCTTAGCAGCAGCAGCAGCAGCTTGTTGGCTGGTTCTGTCCGCCAACGCGCCATCCCTGAGCGGCTTCTCTAACTCCGGCCCGCCGCCCCTGCTACTCCTCGACTCGGCGTCGCTGCTCACAGCGTCCGTGGACAGCTTGTTTTCCTCAGAGGCGCAGTCCGACAGCTCGGAGCTGCTGTCGGTTGGGGAGAGCTTCCCCGGGGCGCATCCAGAATCCTTGGATAAATCATCGGATCCTATGCTGGCGTCCGACACCTTCCTCCGCGCTACGGTGCTTTTGATGGCCTTGGACGCCGAGCCCTTGGAGGACATGCCACCAGAGAGGGAGGATTTGCCGGCGGGTTTTCCGCCACCACTCTTCTCCCCTTTGCCGTCCTTCCCAGCAAGACTTCCCACGGGGCTGCGCCTGGATATGCGGCTACCCAGATGAATGGCTCCTGGCTTGACACTCAGGGTCGGGGTCCCAATCCCTCCTCGGATCTTCGTGAGCGACCACCCGGGTACATCCTTCGGTCTCGCCGGAGATGGGGCCCGGTTGATCTTCTTCTTCTGGCCTGGAGTGTGAGCGGACAGCACGGCAGAAAGGTCCGCAGATTCGGGCTGCTGACCGGGCACCGCGTGCTGCATCTGCCCGCTATCCGAGCACTCCGTCCCGCCTCCGCTTTCCATCTTCTGCCGGAGATGGAGTCTTCGTTCCTTGGGCGAGGCGAAGACGAGGTGAGTCGGAGAGTTGTGGACATCAACCTCCTTTGTTTTTGTCATTCATTCCGTTTAGGCAGATACGAGAAAAATAGAAACGAAACCTCCTATTTGCAGAAACAGGAGGCAGAAGTTAGGAGTGTGAATAAACAACTGCAGAGCCACACAAAAGGAGGAGATCACTCCGGCCACAATGAGGGCTTGCAACGCAACAGGACGAAGCGGGAAGTAGAGTCTAAAAGATCGAGAAAAGATAAATACAATCCAATTTTCCAGTTCTGTGTGCCGCAAATGCACCAATTATTCCGCTTTGTTCTGCTGGATCCTCCACTCCTGTCCTCGGGATCTCCCTCTCTCTGCCTCGATGACACAAATTAGCCGGTTCCTGCTCAGAGGAATTGTGGGTGAGAACAGACGGCAGTGCGGTGCCTATGGTCACCTCTCTCTCTCTCCTCTCATATAACGGGATGTAGCTCTGGAGGAGAGAGATAGTCTCGTTTCTGCAGCTCTCTGCCGCCACCAATGCAAGATATCAGAAAAACAGTAAGACACAGCAATAAATAAATAAATAAATAAAATATTGTGTAGAGACTCCAGGGCTCGGAGGACAGGGCCCATTTATGCACACTTAAGTCAGCTTAAAATATTTTCATACAGGTCAGTAAAGCAGCTGTGTGTGTGTGTGTGTGTGTGTGTGTGTGTGTGTGTGTGTGTGTGTGTGTAGCAGCCAGACCAGAAACCTTTCCTTCCAAAGTAACAGATATTTAACATGCGCGCAAATCATAGAAGAAAGGTCACAACAGCATACAGCTGCATTGTGGGAGGTGAGAGCATCACCTGACCCCAAATGTGTGCATTAATGTAGAGTACACTGTAGGGCTCAGATTATCTGTCTCCTTCTAAGCAAACAAACAAACAAAAGATTCCTCTGACATCACACTCAAGCAAATCTTTCTTATTCTTCTTAAAGTTTAGGTAGATAGGTTTGTCGCAAACATCGCATGAAAAATAGTGTCAAAGAACAATATTTCTTTTGTTTTAAATAAAGCATGCAATTTATAGTATCCCTTCTGTTTCCCTCCTTTCTGTCACCTGTTTATCTTTTACTTCTCAGACTGTAGACTGTTATTATCCTGCATACTGTCCCACTGTTCCCCCATTATTTATTGCCTCCGACAGCTTTAAATTTGTAACCTTTGGAGATCCCTTTTCACAGTCCCACCATTATTCTATCACAACTAATCATTAAACCTTAAGCAGCTATTGATATCCTGTAATTAGCATGTGCAGTTAAATTTTACAGAGCGCTGAGTCAGGCAATTCTCTGTTTTGTTGTGTTAAAGAGATTGTATGGGTTTTAAGGCATGGCCGAAAAACCCACGAGACCCGTCACCAGTCAAGATAAACTACTTACAGATAGGCGGAAAATTAAGTGATAACATTTATCCCATAGTGAAACATTTCCTGATAGGTAGGGTCTCATTCAGAGGTCATCAGGGGGCTCACCGAACAGTTTGAAATGAGTGGAGCCTGTGCTACAGCTCACACAATCATCAGATCTTAACCAAACTGGATACCCATAGGAGGTTTTTCAAGTAACGTGTTAGATATTAGTCCACCAAAATCTTGGTCTAAAGCTGGACACCAAAATGTATTTTTTTAATAAGCCGTATTTGCTTGTGCAGCATGTTTATTAGCATATACAGCATAAGTAGGAACCATAAAGTTGATTTTTTTAAAATGTGTTTGTGCATTATTTTTGATAACTGACTGAAGGGCCGTGTCATCGTCTGCCATAAACTGTATTTTTGTTTCAATAAAGCTACAAAGCAGTGCTGGATCTCCTGCCCTGTATGCACACAGTCGGAGATTTCCAGTAATAACCATCGCATGGTGCAATCTCAGTGGGCTCAACAAATGTGTGTAAACACTCTTCCAAGCAGTTAGAGCACATTATGACATTTAGCAGCATTTCTAATAACATTTATTCTCTAAGGCTCCTTTTTTGCCCATCCTGCGGGTGCTTGTAACCATCATCTGACTAAAGTCTTATCACAGAGACAATACAAACCATATTGATTCAGTCCATGCTGTCAGACTCAAACTCTGTGAATGTCTTATGAGTAGAAACTTGAGGACAACAAACACAGAATCGAAGCCATGAGAATAGATTTTCCCACTCAGGGATCAGGGCTGGTGAATGGCCATTTGCTATGTGCTGAAGCAGTGGGCTGTACTGTGTTTACATCTGTTTAATTCATGTAAACACGCGGCTACAAAAATAGCACTATTGTAGGACTTTCTAAACTTAAACACATTATGGAGCAATTACGTTCTCAGTCCATCACAAGCAGCTGCTGCCACGTTTCACTCTGTATGTGATCTGTCATGTGTGAACGATCACATAGTTATCTACACACATTTGTATTTTTGACGCATTTGGATTCAGCCAGAGAAATTAAAAATCTCACTGTGCAAAGCAAACATGCATGCAACATTTTTACTGTTTTTGCACCCCCGAGAGGATATTTGAAACACATTCCAATGAAACCTCACACCTTAAAGGAGCATCCAGTGAGTGAGACCACACCAAACCTCTCTGAATGAAATAATATAACCGATTAAATGAAAGCGCTGTCATTTACATATGATGGGTAGCGTAAAAGGTGCTAGAAAAATCACTTTTGGTTCAGCTGATCAATCCACTACCTCTATCCTAAATCCTGCTTGAGCATTCTACTATGTTCGCTTGTTTATCACTTTCTCTGGCAGCGGTCTTTAATCAGTATGAAGATACTGCCACTAGCAGACTGCATCTGAAATCATGCAGTCTTTAAATCATTCATTGCTAATGATCCTGCAGTGGCAGCCGCAGAATTACAACCTAGTATACTCTATTATCTTCTCTCACACCACAACAAAACCAAATATATGCTTTAAAGGTCTAATAATGAACAGAAATAGAAATATTAAACAATATTTTACACTCCCAGTTAATCCATTTAGAGCACTCATTCATTGCAGAAATCTTGCCTATAATCAGTTGGAAAACAGTGGAAACAATGTTGTTTTATTTCCGGTTTGTTTTGGCAATAATAAGGCAAGAATAAGAACATGGTTAGCAGCGCGTTCTGCTGAGTCAAGCTGACGGAAAAGATAAGAGAGGAGTCAAGAGCATTACAGGAAAGAAAGGAAAGAAACAAGATAACAACAATATGAAACCTATTTAAAACATTCTCTCGATTAGATGCCTTTCTTTTTTACAACAAACATATGACGATCTTTCATTTAGTGTCACAATGATCTCATATACAATACAAGTACAACGCTGTATGCCTGACACAATCCATCTGTCAATTAGTTTGCTGTCTACACACACACACACACACACACACACACTACCAGACCTATCCTTTTCCAGATCAGGCATGTGAGAAGGTTTGCTATGAATGGTTCTTTACCAGAGCCCTTAAACTGAGCCAGCTAAACCAAATTTAGCCATCGTGAATTTTATTATGAAAATATGTGACATGTAATATTAAAGTCCATTTCATACCAGGCAATTTTCTGTGCATTGCAATTATATACCCTTATTAAGGATCCGGTTTAACATCAAAATTGCAATTTGGAGCAGTTGAATGGTTCTTTGAATCATTAATGAACCGACCCTCCATTGTTGGTGGTATACCACGTTCATTGAATATTAAGCAGACCACAAACAGCACCCATGTTGGCCCTCACAGAGCCCATCAAGTCGCCCCCTTCCTCGGCCCCTTCTTCTAATAACCAGTGTTTAGCCAGATAATGAAGAGAAATGCAGATTTCTGCAGTATTAAAACCCCACTGTAATAATGCAATTGGCTTTTATTGTTTTCAGCAGGCTCTTTGTTATAAGAACATCTTGACACATTATTTCCCAAATGTTTTCGATACCTCATTTTACTGCACCATTTACTCACAGCAGTTCAATACGGCAGTTTCAACAAGCTGTTCTGTCATTTGCTTACCAGTAAAATATTTTGTGATTAGCACTTTGAATGTTGCAGAGATGTCTTTTACATAGCATAAAGACAAATAATTGAAGCTGCACCGTTTAAAGTCTTTTCTGCCTTTAGTTTGTTGAAGTATTGCGATTTTTCACTAGCAGATTTTTCAAGCTTTGTGACAGTTTTTACTCTTCAGTGCTCCTGGAGTGTGGTTTCAAGGTCAAAGCAACTCACTGTGCTCCTGGGCTACTTGGGCCACAGCATTTTATGGGAACACAGAACTTTATTGGTGACAGTTATGTTACATCATTAGCCAAACACATTTACATTCAGGAAGAACACAGTGGGGTACAAGATTCTTTTACAAATCTGCTGAGTTTGCATAATAAAATCAAAATGCAATAATATAAAGGAATATATTACTATGTTTTAAGGGAACAATGAAAGAATACCCTGCAATCTTGCACGGATATTGCCAAGAATTAAACGTCACATGAATATGTCTGAATCCAAGAGCATCATTGGTGTTAGTTGATGAGCTAATATTCAGTTCTTTCTCATGTATGGCATGTAGGTTGGCACCAGAAGTGCTTTTTTTAGGAATGATATCTAAGTTTTGCTTCATTATTCGCTTTCAGCCATTAGAAAGGAGAGCATAAATGAGGTGAATGGCTTGACAGTTGTGTCGCAAGACTTCACATCACCCTTCTGCCATCCAATCCGTTATGTGATTCTGGTAGGAGGTAACCCACGCAGACCAACCAGCAAGTGCTCCTTAACAATGAGCATATTTTACTAATTGTGAGTGAAAAACACCCCGATGTGCCTCACACTGACGTCCAGTCTGAGTGCCGGTCTGCTTTGCTGAGACAAAAAAAAAAGGCATCAGCAGAAAATTGCTGTCCTTGCACGTTATTTTCAGTTCAGTAATTGGAAAGCAGTGAGTGTGTGTGAACTAGAGCTGCATCAGCAATGTCACTGCTACATTCTGCCTGCTGACATTAGTACAGGACAGATATTCTCAACCATGATTTTCTTATATCATGAATTTCTTTATTTCATGCATTAAATGTAGGTGCACTCTCTGTGTAGTGATCACTGTGTATTTGTAATCAGTTACGCTTGCTTTATCACAGTGCTGCCGTAGGGGACCAAACTAACCTGGGTTTTCCCTTCCTTACAGAAGCTACTGCTTCTGCAATGACGTTGTCAGCCTTCACCAATTGTGGTAAATCCCCCTTTGAGAATTGTTGTGGAAATTTGTCTCCTGCAAGTAAAATGAGTCTCATGTGACCTGCTTTAGCTGGAATAACACGTTTGTGCTCAACTTACCTCCCTGCAGGGTACAGTAGGTGGCCTATATATGATGATATCAACTTCCAGACCTTCTGTTGACACTGTTGGATCTGCCTGGAGCTTCTCATAAGTGTGCCACATAAATAGTCCTGTACATTGTTCAAAACCATACGAAGAGCAACAGCCAAAGGCCTCCTTCTTGAATTAGTATTCAATAGTTTGGGTTCCAGACCTCATTCAAAGACCATTTATCTTGTAGTTAGAAGAGGATCAAAATTCCCTTATTGCTGGAATCACTTTGTCCAAAACACTCAGTTTCCATAATCATAAAGGGATGTTATTTCATGAATGATATTTTTCTGCAAATCAGCACAAGGAGAACATACACAGTACTGAGTAAATGTCTTTTTTATTTCTATTTCTTTCTATTTCTATTGGGAAAAGGATTGAAACAGGTATAACAATACACAGAAAAACACTATACATGCGAACAAAAGGAGTTTGTGCATTTCTAACCAGTCTATATTTGGTATGACCACCTTAATTCTCTCTCCCGAACAAGCTTTCTCATAATTTCCTGAAGCAGCCTTCAGGAACAGTTCTCCAGGCTTGAAGGGCGTTCCAAGTTCTGCCTGTCGTTTCATTCTCTGTCAGTCCCACAGTGCTTCAACAATGTTGATGTCTACTCTCGCACTGAGACAGTTTCTGATGAGGGTTTGGTAAATAATAGATAAATCAGCTGAAAGGCCAGAGGCACCTCACAAATTTTGTCTCAGGTCTTTGTTGGTCTGATCCATCCTTGGAGGCGCTTTTTATTGCTGAATTGGTCAGTATTAAGTGGGTGAAAATAAAGAAAAATCCTCTGAAAAGGATCAGGCACTAGGACTGAACTGAAAATGTGTGAAAAAGCAGCCAATGTCCAAAGAAAATCTTTGAAGGACTTTCAGAAAGCCTGGAGAACGACTGCTAAGGGCCACTTGAAAAAATAATCTAAAGTCTGGCTTCTTGAAAGCAAAATATGTAGTAAAGGCTTAAGACCTTTTCACAGTACTCTGTACAATTAGTTTCAAAGGTTTGGTTTCTGTTGGCTACTGACGAGTGAACAACTCAGGGAAAAACTTTATCTTTTACCTCCATCTAGTGGTGAGTAGGGAAACTTGGCGAGTACACCAGGAAGAAAAACAAAACTGTTTGACTAATTGTATGATAAAGATCAAAGCGTTTGCTTGACCACAGGTGAATTTAGAGGCAATTCATCGCAGCAAACAGGAAGCAAACTATTCAAATCATTAATGCTGTGAAGCAGATAAAGTCAAATGTTAAAACCAGCTGCTTTTTCTGTGTGATGCAAATTAAAGCATTCTTTTTCTGGTTTGTTCTTTTCAGATATCTTAAGTATTAAAATTACAGTCATGTAGCTTCTTTAGGCTCAACATAATGCTTTGATAATGGGTTTTTTTTTTTGTGAATTATACATAGAGGGGTGAGCAGCTGTATCTGCATGCGGTTGTGCACAAGCTGAACTCTTTGTCCCGCTGTGTGCCTGAATAGAAACCATTTTCTCCTTCTAGTCCACTGTTCTCTCTGCCTCTTCCCCTCCTCCTCATCTCCTGCAGTCTCTCATCCTATTCTCTGCCCCCCTCTTTTCTTCTCATCACACCATCATTATGCAACTCTGGGAAAAGAAACACACTGATTGTTTGTTCTGAAAGAACAAATTACTACTGACAATTAAACTTTTCTCCATCCAACATTAAGATATAATGGCACTACAGAGTTCTTTTAGAAATACTCTTGATGCAACAGTGCATCATTAGTGCCTGGCCTGGTTTTGTGTCATCTGTGAAACAGTGTGGGCCTATGACCTGTGAGCCTTCAGTAAATGTTATGAGAGGATATTGTAAAAGCTTTATCAGACATTCAAATACAAGCCAACATGGGTACTAAATTGTAAATGTTTTATCATGTGCCTCGTTATTGCTCATGCCCCAGTTCTCCTCTAAGCAGGCTGCCTGCTATATCAAATAGATAAGCTGTATTACTGATGACAGTTGATACAATCTCTGACTAAGTTGAAGCCATATAGACGTGAAATGAACATCAGATATTGAAAACCCTGTACTGCTAAAGCAGCTGTGGAACACAGTGTTAGTAAGCAGCTGTGCAAACCTGACCTTTGGTAGAGAAACCTCAGATGTTTTCAGAAATAGAATTATAATCAAAACATTAAAAATCGCTGGCTGATTAGGGTATCAGAATGCAAGTTGAATATGTCCTCATTTTGAGCATCAACACTGTCTCTTATCACAAAACATCCACGAACCACCATGAAGGGGCCTTTTAATTCCAGCTATTCTCAATGTGTTATTCATGGTAATGATACTAGAGATGTTAGACAGTATTTCTTATATATATCTGATATATTTCTTATATCTCAGACTTCTGAGGTGCGGTTTTTACACACACACGCACGCACACACACAGACACACACTGTTTGGAACGGAACATATGTGTGTCTGTGTGTGTGTGTGTTGATTTAGACATATTCTCGATTTAGACTTATGTTCTGTAATTTATAATAATGGAGAATAAGCTGCAGATGCTCAGCTTTATTTTTTTTTTAAAAGGAAAAGGGTGCATGTTTTTTAAAAATCTGCTCTTTAGTGCGCATTGTCATTGGTTAAACGTTTCCTGGATTACATCTCATTGGCTGCAGACTGTGTCTGTCGTCTATCTAACGACGCCCCCATTTGCCAGCTACTTCCGCTGCTGTGTCAAGCTGAGGCTACACAGTAAATTCTTGTTCATCTTTCTGGACTTGCAGATACATTCAGCCTGCTCACGCCACTCAGGTACGATGACAGATATTCCGTTGGTCTTTCTATGGTCTTATGTTTTCTTTTCAGTGCCCTAAATTTTGCTTTGGCCTCTCTATTCAAAAAGGTGGCTAACCATGCTAGTTAGCCACCTTATTTTTCTTTAGCCCGCCCGCTAATGGTAAAGCGCTAGCTGTCAAAAAGCTCCGGCCAGCCTCGGCACTGTCAGTTTGTTGTGTGGGAACAATGATTTAAAAACATTGTTCTCATTTAGGAATATTGTATAGTTCGTCACATGTTAAATTTGGCAAGTTAAAGTGTATGCTATTATGTTAGCAAGCATAGAGTTTACAGTAGCATTTATTAGATGGGTTGTCAGAGCTGGGTGTTTTTCAAGTTGTCAGTGAAGGTTTAATTGGTAATTGATTTAGAATATAATTATTATTTGGGTATTTTTAATGTATTGTCAGTGCAAGCAGAACGATTAAGTTCCGTGTGCTGGTAAAAAGCTGCTGGTAAAAAGCTCTTGATGGTTGAGTGTGAGGGAGTCCTTCAGAGGAAAACATCTATTCAGATTAAAACCGTCACATTTTCTTCACCTGCAGCAGTTTATGTAAAGGTGCAGATTAAAGTCATTTCCTATCACGTTTCACTGCCTCAGCAAACATTGGTAATGTCTCCCCGCCAGGCTGACTTCTTCCCGATTACATCCGCATCTGACTCGCAAGAGATTAAACAAAGGTTTGTCGTTTAAAGCTGGTGTACTTTAGGTCATTGACACAAGGTTTGCTCTGACACAGTCATCTGTTTGTCTACTCTCCCTGACAGACATATTGCTCAGTGGCATTCATAGTAGTACTACTGCATGTTTCCACTGTCACTAAGGAACTTAATGTAAGGAAGTGATACTGTGTTACTGACGGTCAATCTGCTTAGCATTGTTTGTTCATTTGATATCGATCTTTTGTAGATATGTCAGTAATAACTGTGAGGCAATTCACAAATGTTTTGACTACCACAATTTGATAAAGTTGAACTGAAAACGTTGAACCAAAATAACATCATCTAAGCAGATGATGAACAAAAAGTCCCCCTTTTTCAGAATCAGAATACTTTATTGATCCCTGGGGGAAATTATTTTTTGTTACAGTGCTCCATTATAAATCAACATTAAGACAAGACAGACAATACGCTAACTAAGAATAGTACAATATATACATACATACATGCATACATACATACATCACTCATAAATAAATAGCTGGAAAAGAAACATGTGTAGTTGTAGCAGTAAACGGTGTGTTAAGTGGATGCGTTGTACAGGGAGATGGCCACAGGCAGGAAAGATTTCCTGTGTCGTTCAGTGGTGCTTTTCGGTAATCTCAGTCTCTCACTGAACGAGCTCCTGTGACTGACCAGCATGTCATGTCATGTCTTAAACTTTTTAAGAGTTTGTTAAAAAAAAATGAGAGGTTTTGTTTTTGGTGGTGATGGTGTTTTTTTTTGTTTTGTTTTTTTGCACGATGGTACAGTGGGGGTGGATCTTTTGGATCCTGTGGATTATGCTTTTTGGACTCCCATAGTTGCTATGTGTTGATCTTGGGGCTTTGGAGGCCCAGCCAACACTTTAGAATATTTTTCATGTACCTTGAACCATTCCTTGACAGGTTTTGTGGTGTTACAGCATGCATTGTCCTGCCTGGAGAGTGAGTGCTGCTCCATGGGGGTCAGTTTAATTATGGGTTTTATTTGTCAAAGTATAAAAGCTGGCATGGAAACTTTCCCAGCAGAACATTGCACTGAAAGGATGCTCTGTGTTATGTACTTCACGTAGTAGCTGTTTTATTGTTGCTAATCATCTTTTGTATGGTTAGGATTAAAGTGAACTTCCCTTTTTAAAAAAAATTGTTGCTTTATCCACAGGAGTATGAAGGTAGACACATTTTGTTTTTATCTTTACATGACATACTAGTCTGTCCTCTCTGGAATTGCAGTTGTTGTCATTTAGTTATGGGTTTTCCTCCCTAAGGTACCTTAATTACCCTCACCATGGTGTCTATGGCAATAGATTCCATTTGAAAGGGGAGCTTTACACTGTGCTAGTAAGTAAGTTTACTAGCACAGGTAAGGTAGTTACCTTAGAGTAATGTAGTTCCACTTGAGAGCTAGATGAGCAGTTGTCCTTGTTGAAACAGCAATTGCCTAATTAAAGTGTTCATGGAATAAATGCTTATGAGCGTTCAGTTGTGGAATATCTGTGTTTTGTTTATGTTTTGCTTTTGTATTTTTTTTCTGCCTCACATTAGAAAAAGTTTGTATGAGTACAATTTGTCTTTCAGCAGGATTGCACAAACGATTATTAGCCTGACCTTCATGAAGCTTGATGGAGCGGTGGTACGTGGGCAGAGGAAAGACCCATTGAATTTTGGTGGATCTTTTTAAATGAGCAAAATAGGGCAATGGCTCTGGTGGAGATTAGCCTGCCTAATGCTCTTGTAGTTGAGTTCTGTGGCTAAATTTAAGTGAACAGGAAGAAGATGTTGCAAGCCATGTCCCAAAAGTTGGGTTTCAGCAGTGTTGAAACCTAACTGTTGCAGCAATGGGACGGTCAGCAAATGCAAAATCAGTAGTTGTATTTGGAAAGCAGGGAGGAGTCTTGGTGTAGGTATGTTTTCAGTGTGATTTGTCTGTTAGCAAATGCTAGGTTGCTTCTGCTAAGCTAAATTTGAATCAATTTATTTAAGTGGAGCATGGGTGAAGACCCATGAAATCTTTAGTGCAGCTTTGTGTCTCTTTCTTTAAATTTCTAATTAATTGTTAAAAATAGATGATGTTGTTTGTGTATCACATTATATTGTGATATTCTGTCGTTCGTACAGTTGCATCATGTACACGAAACTGCACGATTTCCTCAAAAGTAAATTAAAGATCTTTCAGAAGTTTCTCTGAAGCAAAAAAAGACTGGTATATTTTTCCTTTGGTAATTTATAACTGTAGGTGCCCTATAAAATGCAATTAAAGTATATTCTGGTAATGTGAAATTGACTGGTTGTCTCTAAAATCCATTGGAAATGTGGCTCCACATACCTTTTTACCTAAATGCCAGAACGCAGAGAAAGTTTAAACCCAGTCACCTGAACCTGTCAAATAACAACTCAAGTGCAAACAATGCTGATCACAAAACATGCTTTTGTGCACATGTTTTATCTAAACTCAGGAGTGCCATTGTTTGTGTTAATGGGTGGACAATTCAAGGGAGTTTCCAGGCAAGATGCTGAGCAGGCTTTGTTTCTGCATACACTGTGAAGGTAAAACTCCTCCTAGCAGGTTCTTCTTCCTAGCAGGTATCACTGGTATGCGCTGACTCACACTGTTCAGTAGTTGTGTGTGTGTGTGTGTGTGTGTGTGTGTGTGTGTGAGAGAGAGTGTGAGAAACTATACGTTCAAGCATCCTGCCCAGAATGAGACAGTATCTTATGCCCAGTGGGGTTTACTTGACTTCAAGCAGGAGTAGAATAAAGAGAACAAGCTCCTCCCTTATATTTGAAAGACAAACAGACAGGATAGACTAGCGCACATGATTACACATATGATTGAGCTTAGATCTCAAGTGCAACAAATTCAATGAAACATTTGTTTGGAGCTACCTTTAGTCTTTAGAAACTTACCTCATCAGTGTTAGGGGTGTTACAAAAAAAAAAAAGAGTGGGGCAAGAAATTAAATAAAATAATAAATTGCATATTATTCATTACTTTTCTTAAAAATAATGCAGTGTTACTTTCTCTGATGGGTCATTAAGTAATTTGTTCCATTACTTCCAAGTAACAGCGTAACATGACATTAAATTCGTTGTCACATAAACTCGTAATTTGATGCTCTATGTATATATCTCTGTATCTCTGTTATATGTATGCTAATTTCTTTACATTTGCAAATGTACTCCACAGTTTTTGTGTACTTGTTTGAGACATTTTTTTCACCCCCTACTTCCTCACTTCTAAGGCTGAATGACTTATGCAATCTAGAGGTTACATGAGTCCTCAGTGTATTTCAGAAGTTTCACTGGGAGCTTTTGTTATTATACGGCAAGATTTTTCACTCTATCATTTAAATAATCTGTAAACATGTTTTACATTACAGTAAAGAGGAAGAAATGCAAAAGGATCAAAAAAGATCTGACCAACATGGAAAAAAGATTTGTACTTGATTCTCATAGGAGAGTTTACTTTTCGTCACACATTTGAGTTATTATTGCATCAGATGTAAAAGTGTACGTTTGAGGCTGTTTGGGTGTGGTTTATTGCAATTTCCTCTCTTTAAATGGATTAATGGTTTTAATGTTAGCACTTAGTTTTTCTAAAGTGCTCCAGTCAGTGGATGTACTCCGTAAGGTTAGTCTTGTGATTGAAGTAGACTGAATTTGATTTCATAGTTTCAGTATACTATAATAAAAAGTAATTTGTGAATGATTGTCAGTTAGACCGTCTGTTGGTCTTGTGCTCTACTTCCATTCGCCAGCTCTTTGGAGCTTGGAACGTAAGTTTGGATAACATCATAGAAAGCTCACGGCTCTCCAAGGGGAGATTGAGAGACCAGTGTTGGACTGTTAGAACAGCTTTGAAATTTATGAGTTGTTCGCACTAAAGTAAAAACTATCATCACTTCATGCAGAGACCCCTTCGACGCCAGCTGCGGCCTCAAGGCTGGAGCTGAACAAAACACCCTCATAACGACTGTGTTTAGACTGTTCCCCCCATTCCATGCAAGGCCACCTGGGTTGGCTGGAAGACTGTTTACTTAGCCTGGCGGGGCGAAGGACACTGTCTCAGCTGAACTCTGGACACACACATACACTGACTCCCCCCCTCCCTTTCCAAACGCCTTCGATGCTTGTGCCCTACCGGGGAAGATGGCAGTCAACTGGACCAGCGCAGACATGCTGCAGGACCGGATGCGCTGTCTACACCGGCTCTCTCTTACCCTTTACCTGCCCCTGTTGCTTGTCTTGTGTTTCTATGGTGTATTGACAGTCATGTGCTTTTTGTGCTGAGGTGTTTTTTCTATTATCAAACTGTTCTCCCACTAGGAGCTCAGTCTGAGTAGAGTTTTGTTTATTTTCCCCCTCCTCCTCTTACCTCATGTTATGTATTTTTTTCCCCCTCCTCCTCTTACCTCATGTTATGTATATTTTTTTCCCCTCCTCCTCTTACCTCATGTTATGTATTTTTATTTATTTATTTTTTAAAGTTGGTCAGAAGGTTCCTTTGTAAGTACAGCATGCGCCATTAGCGTGCTGCCTGCTGTAACCCTAATTTCCTTCGGGATTAATAAAGTATTCTGATTCTGATTGTGATGAAAACAGGAAGCACGGAACACAAAATAAACTAATTTTGGTCATTTCACCCAGTTAGACTCTTGCTCAAATAACTTTTGCTCTACGTCAGTCTAGTACTGGCTTACAGTACAAACATTTGTGTTTTGTAAGATGCTTGGGCTTAAGACAATCACGTAACAGCCTTTCCTGTATACAGACATGTTTCTGAAAAGATAAGAAACTAAAACATCATGAACCATTATAAACTACTGATTCAAACTTGGGGTGTAAGAGGTTTGAATCCCTGATGAGATGGCTTTTCATTGTTAACCAATATGGACCTTAGAAAAAATAGCGACCACGCACATAATGGTGATAAATGAAACCTTAAACTCACCATTAACCAAATACTTCGCTGTTCTGTGTTATGTCTACACATAGCAGAAGACTTCACAATGTATATGTTATGAATTGTAACTTTAAGTGCTTTGTTACCAGCAGCTTGTTGCAAAAACACATAATTTGCTCTCATTTCTTTAGTTGAATGTGCAAAAAATTTCAAAGATGACAGTTTGACAGATGTCGGTGCAAAAATATAATTTTACAAGTTAATTCTCAAAGAGCTATTGGCTGAAAACTTGGCATATCTCTGCTTGGTGTGCAGAGACCTGATACAGGACCTGGGAAATGCATCTGGCCTTTGAGTTGATCCACCCATTGTTTGCCAAATGAGATCTTTGAATGTTTTTCAAGAAGCCTAAAGAACTGTTCCTGGAGACTACTGACAGAAATTACAAAAAGGCTTCAGTACGAGAGTTTAGGCTGTGTTGAATGATAAATTTTGTTAGAATAGTGCAAACACTTTTTTTGTTGCCTTACACTGTATGTTCATGTGTATTTGCGCCTGTTTCAATAAATCATTGTACCCGTTTTCTAGCAAAATATAAATTCAATATGACCCAAAATGAGTGACTGAGACTATAAGCTTAATGGCAAAATGTTTAGATGCAAAAAAAGAAACATTTTCCAGTAGATTTCTATAGGACTTGATGTGTCCTACGTCCAGCACAAAATCATGAAGAGAAAGTTAGGAATGAGCAGGCAGAGTGGTTGGGGTCACCACGTTCAACAAGACCAAGCTAGGTTCATTCCTCCTGAGTAACTTGCTGTTTTTCAGTAGTGCACTACTTTCTGAGTGCTTTCTGAGTTCAGTTCCTTGGGTTGCTGCTTTGGCTTTAGTTTACTTGCAGCTACATCTACAGAGCACAAATGCCTATTAACACTCAGATCTCCATAGCAATTCTGTCCACCCCCCTTCTTTTTTTTTTTTTTTTCTTTTTCTTCCCCCCCCCCCTTCCCTTTCTGCACTCATTAGTGCACAGACAGCACACACAGCAAAATGCTGCTCTCTGTTGAACTCCCTCTAACACAGTGGCCTGTCTGTGATTCTTGTTCCCACTGTTGTCTCTCAGGCCACATTCACATCCTTCCTACTTCTCTCAGAA
The DNA here is from genome assembly GCF_965226115.1 of Aulonocara stuartgranti. Lineage (NCBI taxonomy): Eukaryota > Metazoa > Chordata > Actinopteri > Cichliformes > Cichlidae > Aulonocara > Aulonocara stuartgranti. The sequence continues at coordinate 9,275,956 of NC_138956.1, read as the reverse complement.
TGGTAGATGAGACCCATTTCCTTCATCTTAACCTTGAGCCTTTGCTAGGAAAACTTAATCACATGACATAAATAGCAGTGTGGCATCTGAGTATTTAGATGTCTATATAAAGTGTATCAGATGAATGACAGTGAATTGCAGGGGTTATCCGTGTGTCCTTATAATATGCATTTGGCATTATTTGACCGAAAAGTTCCGGGAACTATCAAAGTGACATGAAATGACATCAGCACAGAGTATAATTTTGTCCTGGACCACAGGTTCATAGAAATAAGCCTCTGTGTCACAGAGACTAGTAACAAGAAAAAGTCCAGGACTGATCATTCTTATATGTGAGGAACTAATATTAACAACAATAGCTAACATTTAGTTCACACAGTCCTGCGTTAGATAGCCCTTCTGGCTGTGGTAGAACAGGTCTCTTAACAGTGGGCCACATTTGGGTTATAGAACAGTTGCCAGTCCTGTCTCTATATATGCACAAACAGAACCAAAGCACAGATGCTTTCTTAGTTTCAGTGTGGACTTGCTGTCCTTGTGGGCTATCCTAACACCATAAATCACTATGAGGAAAAATTGGGGTGAGGGGTGGGGGCTCCTGTTTCATCACATTGAAGTATTAAACAGTTATTCTACACTTTAACCTGGCCAGTGAGAATGTTAGCCATATAACTATTAGCAGATATCTGATGGACAGAAATCTAGTCCCAGGGAAACAGAAGTTACTGTACTTAAAGTGCTGGTCCCAAGTCTGGATAAATGGCAGAGTAACCTTAGGAAGGGCAATTTGTACCAAATCAAACATGCGGTTCCATGTGCTGTGGCAACCCATTTGGAAGTAAGGGAACAGTGTAAAGTACCTCTATCTGCAAATAATAAAATGATAACGTTAATGTGGGAGCTAGGCAACAAATATTTTCAGGCCTACCTTTATAGATATTTGTATCTGAAAACCGTTCATTTTTCTTAAAGTCCCAGATTCAGCAACTAGACAAATGGTGGAAGCTTACCTTACCAATTCTATTTAATCAGCAAAGAAAGTATTGTGCCATATCACCAGAAGTACAGCACTACCTCAGGTGCAACCTTTCTCTAACGTTAGCCTTTTTTGGTTGTCTGCTATACAGTTTCTGCCATCAGTGGCATGTTTGTATGTGAAACTGACTTGGTATGTGGTATGTGTTTCAGTCTGTAGAGGTGTGTCCCCTGTTGAGGTAGGTGTGTGTAAAGAGAAATATAGAGGTGTGTGTATGCTGTATCAGTATGTTGCATGGCAACCTTGTCCTTTACTTTCTTTCACCTTGGCTCTACCTCTGCCAGTCTGTTGACTCTCTCTCTATGCGCCTTTTGGCTTTGGATGTTTTTGTCTGCGGTGGACAGCAGAGACAGACATTACTTGGCTTATGAATGGAATTTTGGCATCAGTAGGTTTGCATTTCAAATGATTGTACAACATTTGGTGACAAATTTTACAATCTGTAATTAATGAAGGACTCGGAGTGCGATTTGACACAATCACTTGTCTTGTAACAATTGCTTTAGTTTAAGTAGTGTCTCATGTTTTATCAAAATTAGAAAATCTAGGGATAAACTGTGCACGTACCCTGTGTAATATTTTAAAATGTCTGTCTTTGTCTTCAAAAGAGAAGATATTATTGGTCCTGTCACTATGTATTTATAAATCATTTTATCCAAAAAAAATGGATTAGTTCATGATATAAAGTTTTATTTTAGGTTTAGCTCAAGCTTTGATATGGGTACTGCTATATCTAATTTTGCAGGTAATTAACTAACTTTATTTAATTATTGATTTAGAAAGTTTCATAACAGTTTTATTTTACTTTCTCCTGATATTTCTGGAAAAATGGACACCGACAGTGAACTAAATCAGAAAGCTTAGTCTGTGGGTCTGTATTTGAAATGAGTTACATGAATGAGGAATGGGGTAAAGTTATCTCTGTTCCAAAGCTTTATCTCTCTGTTCTGTGTATATATATTTTTTTTCATCTGCTGACCTTTTTTGTGGCTACATTTGGTGAGCTATTATCAAAGTACGGAGGAGAGTGGTTGTGGTGCTCATATGGTGCCATGTCTGTCATGGTTACGTAATGGCTCACAAGGCGTGTGAGACAGCGAGTGATATGATCTGAGAGCTTGCTGCAGCCAATCGGATACCTCTCTTTTTCTCTCGCTGTCTGTGGGTGTGTGTTAGAATCTGTTTAATTTATCTGCACAATTCTGGAATGAAAAGTAAGTTCTTTTAAAAATGCAAGACTATCAAAAAGCAAAACAAAACTTCTAAACATGGATTTAAACTGAAATTCAAGTTTTAGTGTGTGCAGATAAAAACGGTGGCTTGTCAGTGATTATGAAGAATTTATTTTCACTTTCATCTATTGTTGCTGATGCTGAGAAGGAATCCTGGGGAAACATTTGTTCTACAAAATATAAAAGACTAAATTAACAGTGTTGTTAATGGAATACATTAGAGCACATAGAATTAATAGATTAGACAGTCTTTAATTTCCAAGTATTGCACTCAGTTTACTACTTTTCAAATACACAAACCTAATTATTCAGGTCGTCATGTGCCTCTGAAACTGTGCTTCAGAACAGCTTTAAGAAGTAGTGCTAGTTGGACATCTTACAAAGACCAGCTACAGCCTGAGTGCAGTAGTCATACTTTGTCTCAAGTGCTGCATCTCTATCAAAAGAAATTTTCTTATGATCTGAATAGGTTTAACCAACCTTATAAAATGGGTCTGCTTTTTAATGGGTTGTGAACAAAGAGCAGTTTGAGAAATGAGCTTAGAGTTCGAGTCAGTGTTGTCTTGACTTTTCTGAGTGAGAACTATGTCAGCTTATTTCATCAAGTCAATAATGCAGTTCTATTATTGATGATAGTTTCCATCACTAAAGCACACACTCGTCATCTTCCTGTTTTCTCTGTGTGCCTTAGTGGAGCTAGGAAAATGTGATGGATATCCATTTCTGATATTGCCTTATTTTAGAAAGCTTCACTGAAGGATATTGATTCTGGTGACAGAGATTGTAGCACTGTTGAATTACAAACTGTGAAGTGGCCTGTCTATTGTACAAAACATTTAATGTCATACGCAAATTTTATTTTCAGTCATATTTGCTTTGTGCATGGATGTTAAGGTTGGGAAAACGTGTTTTGTCTGTCATTCTGTTGCTGTATACTATAGCTATATATAAGGTTCAGTGGTCAGGTATTTGGGGGGAATTCATTTGGTGATGTGAAGACAATGTGCGACATGCCTTTTAACTGACAGCTTTGTTCAGAATCTGCTGTAACATTATGTTCACATAGCTTCCACAGACCACTGACTATGAATGCACTGAAATATGAATAAGGATTATCATACCACGACTCAATCTTTAAGAAGTGAGTTAGAGAAGGTGGTGTTTTCTTCCATCATATTTTCGACACAAACCCTGGTAGACAAGTGCATTAGTCAGATTTCCTCCGGTTGGGATTCCAAAATGTCCTGCAGAACCATTTAAAGGTTTGGGAGTTCCCTAGTTTATGTGATTTGTGAGGCCACAGGAAATATCACGTTTGTCCTGTAGATCTCCTGACTGATATGATCAGCTGATACAGTCAACTCCCTTTTATAGTGGAATTTCTTTTTTCTTTGTTTGTTGCTTTTAAAAAATGTTGGTATAAATCCTTTCTAATACTGAATGTAGGAAAATGAGAGAGATTCTATTTATTAATTTAAAAAAAAATCTAGATCTTATTTAAGCCAGCCTTTCACAAGTTAGAAAAATGCTGAGTTGGACACAGAGTTAACTGGTAGAATATTTGAATAATAGTTTATCCACCTTATCAATTGTGGACGCAGAGGCCAAAGTTCATGTGTGTGCTGAAGGCGTTTCCTTTCTCTGGCAAGGGCAAAACCCATCCACTGTGTAGAAATAGGCCAGGCGAGTGTGTAGAAGGCCAGGCGAGTGGGAACAAGACTGAATTTGGTATTTTTATCTTCTAAATCAGTCAGCTGTATGAGACTGGATATTTCTTTTAGGATTTTCTTTATGCTTCAGGTATGTAAAGATTTTATAATTCTGGAGATCAGGTCTGTCACACTGCATTACTGTATTAGTTAGACATTAATCTGTGCTCTCTCTATTACTTGCTATTACTCTCTCTATTACTTGCAGGAGGATCCCAATAAGCAGCAAGTGGGTAGAAGGGAATTTAGGTTTACTGTTTAATATACAATTATATTAATGTAATTAATATTCATATTTTTGTGTTTAGAGATGCTTTTTTTTTCTTAAGTGTAACCTGTAGGTATCAACTTTTTTTTTTGCATATCCCAAAATAGGTTCATCTGAAACAATTTTATTATTATGCTTCACAAAGGCTGCTGTAAACACAGTGGATAACATTTGGTAATTTGGTTTGGCTCCTGATGGAAATACTGCTGTTAAAATAAATCAGAAAATTGTAAATGCAAATGGAACTTTGCTAATTTTAAAAGCTGTTAAACGGTGGAACACTGATTTAAAAACTTGATCAGTGGAGTTATGACCATAAGAATGAGTTTTCCATTAGATCAGGGGTCCCCAACTCCAGGCCTCGAGGGCCGGTGTCCTGCAGGTTTTAGATCTACACACCTGAATCAAATGATTAGCTCATTACCAAGCCTCTGGAGAACTTCAAGATATGTTGAGGAGGTAATTTAGCCATTTGAATCAGCTGTGTTGGATCAAGGACCCATCTAAAACCTGCAGGACACCGGCCCTCGAGGCCTGGAGTTGGGGACCCCTGCATTAGATGGATGGGGCCATGCCTTCATTAGTCAAAAATTTCTTCTAGCATGGGACTGTTTGTCCTACAATAGGCATCTACAAAAGTTCTTTTTCTGTGGCAGTAGTAGATAAAAGTGTCAATGTAATTTATTGGAAAATGGATTAAATAAAAATAAAAACAAAAAACGCACAGAATACAGTGGAATGAGATGTGTATGTCTTACACAAATTCACCTTTGCCTGTTCCCCTTCCCTCAGGATGTGTGTCTTGCTCATATAATATTAATATTATATGAGCATTTCGTTGCCTTGTAAATATTAAGATTGCATATAATTTTAGTAATAGTTGTAAGTAAATATTGCATATATGTGTAACCCTGCCAATGGAGGGTGCCATCTAGATTACATCTGTCATATTGTTGTTAACACACATGCGTTTCACATATTCTATCATCCTTATAAATCAAAGGGGCCAATTTAATTTTCATATATCTGTCTGGTATTCTAGTTCTAATGTTTAGAGCCATTGGTGATAAGATAAAATGGATAAATGGGCCCTTGTTTACCTATTCCTTAGGGGGTGTGTGTGTGTGTGTGTGGGTGTGTGTGTGTGTGTGTGTGTGTGTGTGTGTGTGTGTGTGTGTGTGTGTGTGTGTGTGTGTGTGTGTGTCTCAACATTTGACATGTGGGGTGTGTCATAATAAAATGATGTATGCTATCTTATATTACTGGTAAGAACAGGCACATGGTAGTAGTGGTTGTAAAACTAAGCTGATTTTTTTTTTTTTTTTTTAAACAGTGTCCAGATGAAAATATTCTGTGTAATGGTAACAAATCTTTTTACATATTGTGTGAGGTTTTTACATGTTAAATGGTTTTTAAATATGGTCGGCACAGTGAACAAATTCCTTTTTAAGTGCAGCTCGGGTTTTTGCTAATTAATTGACACTAGGGCTGCACGATTTTGCATAAAATGAGAATCACGATTTTTTTTTTTTTTTTTTTTTTTTTTTTTTTTTTTGGGCTTAGAATTGAGATCAGGATTCTCTCACGATTTTCTTTTCCAGTATAAATATTTATTGCACTTATTAACTGCACATCAACTTCGTAACAGTTGAAACTGAACATAAAAACAATAAATAAACATAAAAACAACAAATGTCTCACGTTTTGTTGTTGCCGCAAAATGTTGTACTGCTTGAAATTCCGTCTCCACCGTTGCTCGACACTGCGTGTATAGAACAGGTAGTGCAACAATAGAAAAATAGTTGCGGGACAGCACTGTGTAGCGTTTGTCTAGGGTGTTGATCATTTTCCTAAATCCCTTGTTTTGCACAGTGTTGATGCGAGCCATATCTTTGGTCAGGTGATAAGTGATAGCCTCCGTAATTTCTTTGTGCCTGCGGGAGTTCGACGGGTATAGGGAAGGGCTGTATAAGGTTCCCGTTATTGATGTTTGGGTGGTTGACTGGGACGGATTTTCTCCTGTCACTTTGTCGTCATCCCTGACGTGTTCGCCGTTGTTTTTTTCCCTGCTAATTTTAGCATCACGCGGCACAGCTTCTGTATCACGTGGTATAAGGCTCCGCCCTTGTCATTTGTTGAGCAGGAAGAGTGAGCGCTTGTTTTCATGCAGATTACGTCCCGGATCAAAATGCGGTACAATCGTGGTCGTCTTTTTTTTTTTTTAATCATTGTCATTTGGAAATGTGATCGCACATAAGTATGAATCGAGATCACGATTTTCTAACAATTAATCGTGCAGCCCTAATTGACACACTCATTGACCCGTTGGCATTACTTTTTTGTTCTGTGTGATGAATAAACTGGAGTTTCAGTTTATTATGAATTGTATTTCTTGAAGGTTAAGTTACTAATTAAACAACTCCTTTTACTTCCTTGAAAATTGAAGTCCATGTTAAAATGTGTTTTGAAACTCTCAAAACTCTGGGCTGGTAATTTTGACCTGGGGAGTTACAAGTTATTCTGGGTCTTGCTTTTAAACTGGGTGAAGCTAATGTACCAAGCAGAGGGTAACAAAGACCCAGAATGCCTGTGACAGTGGTGTCCCAATTGTGTAACTACTGAACTAGAAACATCTCTGTTTTCACGCAACAAGCCATGATAGACAAAATTGTGACTGTGACAGAACAAGCAGACTTTGAGCGGATGGAACAGATGGTTAGATCTACTGTAAAGAGCATCAAGATAGTCCACTTAATGCAATCTTCTCTGCATGTTGTTTTTATTTTTGAAGGTTATCATTCCAGAAATGGAAGAAAATGTGTTAAAAGTTTGATTATTCTTGGTACATTAGTACTCAGAGCATGAAGGATGCAATGACATTGTGTGCAGCTTTCTGTAGCTCACAAAGGTCTCTGATTTGCCATTGAATTGTTGCTCTAGGGCTTGTGTGAATGTGTTTGAAGAAAAATCATATGATGGTTTATATTCTCCCAAATTGTTTCAACTCCAAAGAAAGTAGAAATCCCTTGGAGGGAGTGGAGGCTACGGCAATTTCAGTTATAAATTACCTTAAATTGCAGGATTATTGCAACCTAAGAACATTATGATCCCAGCAGTATGTTTACACCCTTAAGGCCTTTATACATAAAATTTGTATAAAATTTGTGCAAGTAATTTGGTTTCAAAAATTTTTCGACTTTGTTTTGGGGGGGTTTTGTGCAAGTTGGTTGTTGTATAAAGGCATTTACAATTAATTAAATGAGAATAAAGGATTATACCCATTTTAAGAAAAAACAAACAAAAAATAACACATTTTTGGAGGTTTGAACTTTAATGTGTTGACTTTATTTTTCCACTTTTGACTTAAAAAAAGTGGAGGGAACAAACATGGCAAGTAAACACTAGTTATAACCTTTTAATATTGATTGTTAGTAATATATTTGTTTCTTCTTTTTTTTTCTTTCTACAGATTATTCATTTGCCTTGGTCAAAAGAGCCACATAAATTGAAGACTGGAAGTGCATCCGTTGTTTGTCTGCTAACTAAGCAGCTGATTTGCTCAAATTGACATCTGCTGGTGTCATTCCTCTGAGGACAGACCATCTGCTGAAAATCTGTGTGAAGCTGTATTTGGGACATTGTCTCGATATCAGACAAACATTGCTCTGTTGTTGTGGTGACACTCAAGCGAGACCTAGATTGACAGGTCTCCCTCCAGAGTAACTTTTCAGAGCAGCCACCAAAAGGAACATGTGCTAGAAGTTCAACATCTGTCCTAAACAACTGGTCAGCTTTGACTCTAGAAGATGAGCAATGACGATGAGTTCTTCGATGCCGTCACAGGTGGGTGCTTAATGTACATACTTATTGATGTGTTTCCCTCTAGTTTATCTTTTATTAAGAAAGGGGAAACATGCATGCTTCCTGTATTTCAGGACTGTATTGTGATTTTGTAGTTCTCACTTCTCCTTTGGTAGTTTAAAAACTTAAAAAGGGTTTTTAGAGGAAGAGAAATATTTTGTTTAGCGTTTTGGTATTTATTAGACCTGATGTGTATATATGTAATCGTTATTTTTCTTAGGTCTTAGTCTTTCTCTGGAAATTGCTACATGGTTTTTCTGCAAGAGGCTGCCACTCCTAATTAGATGGTCTGTTTTTGTTGTCGAAGCACAATGCTGTCCAGTGGAACTTAACCTGCCTTCGTCTGATGATTAGTTGAATAATTCAGAGGTTGGCTGTCTTACGACTATGATTAGTGATATCAACAACAACCTGGAGGGTGTGTGGTTCATACTTGTGTGCCTGTATTATATTCACAAAGAAATTTCATCTGGTAGAAACTGCCAAAGTTTGTGTCAGTGGGATAGTAGTGACTACCCCAAATCAGCATATTTGAGGAAGCCAGCTAGACTTCACTCTTTTTAAAAGTATTTTCACATTTCTTTTTTTGGTGAGCAGCAGTTAATAGTCCTTGAAGTCAGCACTCTCAGGATTTCGTGCAGCCTAATGTTACAGTCCAGGTGAAGGTCTGATATCAAGCAGTACCCATTTACAATTACAAAGTACAGCCATGGTGACTCGCCTGGGGTTTGTGAGCAAGCATTCTTGGAAGCAGATACCTGGAAACTCAGGAGAGATGAACTTTGAACTGTTTACTCTAGGCAGATCTACCTCAAGTTTAGAAGACATCAAAACAATATAAAATCTGTGTAGGTTCAGCATTGAATGCTGAAATATGATTATAATATTAACTCTGAGAAATAAAGGCATGCAAACACTTTATTGTTGTAGATAAATTAGCAGTGCAGCCACTTATTTAACAGCTCGTTCTGTGCAAGGATAATAAGAGGGCAGGCAGGGTGGTGTTCTCTGTTAATAAATATTAGAATCACTGTTTTGTTGTTTGATTACCCCATGTTGACGTAGAGCCATTGCTATATGGCTGTCGTCACTTTAGCAAGTCATTTCCATTCAGGTATAAATAAAAGGGCTGTGTGTGTGCCTGCACCTGTCTTTGTGCCATTGTTATGATCATCTTAGTAATTTGAGACAGATGCAGAACAGGGGTGATCTATTATTTATGTGGTAGCATCAGGTATCATCTGGCTTGGCTTTAGCATCTTTTTCTCTTCTTAATTTACCCTCAAATATTTTGTTGTAACTATTTATTTTAAAAATATTACTAATGTGCTTGATGATTTGCCCGGGGCACACCTTCATAACACCTACAGAAGCTTGAAAGACATTGTTGAAGTGCAGCTTATATAATACATGAAAAGAGATTATCAAATATTTAAAGTTCCACAACCCTGGCTATGGGTCAACACTAATGTGTGACAAATAATTTTGTGTTGCACATCCTGCATTTAATGAGTCAGTTTCATACTGTGCAATACATTTTGTTTCTCAGGAAGTGGAACTTGCGACGTCTCAGTATCCATCCATTCGCTTCCGCTTATCCTTTTCAGGGTCGCGGGGGGCGCTGGAGCCTATCCCAGCTGTCATAGGGCGAGAGGCGGGGTACACCCTGGACAGGTCGCCAGTCTGTCGCAGGGTGTCTCAGTACTAAAATAAAATATTTTGTTGTGACTTATGTGACGATACGAACAATGCACCTTTGTACCTGACACCTGATTAGGCGTGTTTTCTGAGTAATGATAGTCATTAGTGTTTTTAAGCTTTTGTTAATGCACCACCTTTAATTGCCCACAACTCCATCCTACAGTACTATGTTGCAGATTATTCCAGCCCATTCTCATTCCCACGCCATGAACATCTGCCTTTTTGTTAAATCCACTGACGAGATGCAAGATATTCACAATCTGTCCTTTTTTTGAGATTATGATGGCGAATATGACTCCTTATAATATGCTCTCCTCCATGTTGAGCAATGATGCCGAAAGGTATTTGTGTTAAATGTGGCCCTATGTTGTCGTGGCCAGGCTTCCTTATGTGAAAGGTTTGAATTGAGACGTAGATTGTTATTACCTCATAAACAAGTTTACTGTTGTTGTCCCAGGTTTCTTAGTTTACAACAAGTGTAAAGAAGATGACATGGTGCGGATATCTATGACGTCGGTTTTCTTTGAATGCCACATTTCTTTTTCTTCCGCAGGCCTGGAATCGGACGAGTCGTGCGAGGGGCTGTCGGAGGCCAGTTTCAAAGATGCACAAGGGATTGACAGCAGCAGCCAGAGGAACAATGGATCAGTCCCACAAGAAAATGGCATCAAGAAACACAGGTACTCCTGCATTCCTCACCCACATTCCATCTGCTGTGTGTGTACTTGTTTGTGGATAAGTACTCTCTTGGTCAAAAACAATTGAGTTAAGTGGAACATTTTTGGGCAGGGTCACAATTTGTAATGGCTCAGTTTCATACAAAACGCATACACAGAAAGGCACACAATGCTGCAATTTTTTGGGTGCAGCAGTTTAGAGGTGACGTATTTTTAAGCTTAAAAATAATGAGGGGGAAAAAAAGGGGGGGAGTTTTGTTGTTGTTGTTGTTGTTCACAGTGGGGGGCTGACTTGGGTGACCTATATGTGAAGGTGTGGTGTGTTTACTTGAGTTAATTTCCTTTTATAAATTTTAAGATGTCAGTGGAAAATTACCAAATAGGAATTTTAGGATAGTTAGGTGACTGGGTTTAGTTCCTGTGAACAGAGGTGAGATGAATTGGCTTTGCACTTGTTCTTATCTTCGTGCAGAATTTCTTTATCTTCTGCCCTGATAACAAACCTGAACGCACTATCTCTTATCTGCAACCTTGGATATTTCTTTTCTTCTCCATTTCAGGACATCTCTCCCTGCACCCATGTTTTCCAGAAACAATATCAGTGTGTGGAGTATCCTGAAAAAATGTATTGGACTGGTAAGGGAAAGCTGGTTATCAGATTTAAGAGCTTCTCTTCTGTACGTGAAAGGCTTTCATAGAGAGGTTTTCATAGTCATATTGGGCAGTATTTACAGTTTTTAATTTGCACACAGATAAACTGAAACAAGAAAAATGTATTACATAAAATTACTTGTTAAAACCACAATTTGAAAAACGTTTTAGAGTTCAATAGTATAAAGGGTAATATGTTAGGTAGCTTTTTTCCCCATTATAATTTACTGTAATTTCTTTCCATTTTTTCCCCCTTTATATGCAATACTGTGTTTAGTCATGTTGTATTTTAGGAGTTATTCTAGTTAACCTGTGGTTTAACTAGTGTTTAGTGCTTTGGCTGCTGACACAATTACAGTTTTTGTGATATAATAGAGTATATTCAGCTTTTATCTTAATGTTAAACAGGAACTGTCCAAGATCACGATGCCCATTGCCTTCAACGAGCCGCTGAGCTTCCTGCAGAGAATCACGGAATATATGGAACACACTTACCTCATCAACAGAACCTCCTCAATGTCCGACTCCATAGAGCGCATGCGGGTAGGGAGAGACGTGGACACACACGTCCTGTGTCATCTACCATGTTTCTCTGCTGTCACCCCTGACACTCTTCTCCACCCACTCCACCCTAGCTCCCCACAATGACATTGTCTTTACCTCTCTTGTCCATTGCTTTGAATGGTTGTAGTAGAGCCACCAAAAAAATTATCTAATCGAATATCATAAATGAAATGCAAATAATCTGGACATAGTATGGGGAGAAGGAAAAAACAAAACACTAACAGACATACTCAAGAGATGACTTGGACACATACGCGCATGCTAACTTGGTCTGTAATTGTTTCTGTTTAGGCAGTAGCTGCTTTTGCTGTGTCAGCAGTTGCGTCGCAGTGGGACAGAACTGGAAAGCCCTTTAATCCTTTGCTGGGAGAGACCTATGAACTTATCAGGTACACTTGCTTTTTTCTCTCTCGTTTTTTGTGAGGTCACTTTGTTTTACCAGTTAGCTTTCAGTCTCTCTTTTCACCCCTGCTTCTTGCAGAGAGGACCAGGATTTCCGAATAGTGTCTGAGCAGGTATCCCATCATCCTCCAGTGAGTGCATTTCATGCAGAGAGCCTGGCTGGGGATTTCGTGTTCCACGGCTCCATCTACCCTAAACTTAAATTCTGGGGCAAGAGTGTTGAGGCAGAGCCTAAAGGGACTATCACACTAGAGCTACTCAAGTTGGTCACTTAAAATCTTTGCGTTTAAATTATTTATTCATTAATTGTATTCTAAAACTGATTTCTCATTGTGTTGACTTTTTTTTCACCTTTCCCTCTTAAAACTTCCTCCTTCATTCTTATTTCCCCTTTTTCTTCCTTTTTTCTCCCCCCTGCAATTTTCATCCAGGCACAGGGAGGCATACACATGGAGCAACCCTAACTGCTGTGTACACAATGTCATACTGGGAAAACTGTGGATAGAACAGTATGGCACAGTAGAAATAGTCAACCACAGGTATTTAAATGATGCTTGCATGATAGAATTTATTATTTTCTTCTTTTTTTTTTGGGTTGTATGGAAGCCCCAAACGCAATTTCATTGTTCTTGACAATGACAATAAATAAATAAATACCAAAAAAAAAATACCGAACTAGATACTAAGAAGTGTTTAACCTGTATTGATCACAATGCTTCCCTATAACTAGAGTGAGGAAATGACTGCAGTCAAGTTCAGATGAAACACTGTAAGGCTAACAAATGTTTACCCACAGTTCTCCATTCCTGCCGTGCACCTTCCTTGTTTCGTCTAATACTAGACACCAGCCTGCTTATGGTCTGTGTGGCTTCACAGGCAAACAACGTCTCCTTCAACATTTATTTTTCTAGGAAAGCAGTGCAAAGCTTTTATTGTCCTTATTGCTAAGCGTGCTGTGTCTTATTCACACAGTTGCACAGATTCATGCTAGTAACTGTGAATCAGCCAGACCTTACTTGCACTGACTAACTGTTGTCAAAACAGCAGGGTTTGAACGTGAACCTCTTTTATACAAATAGCCATGCAAAGTGATTTATATGAACGTATAATTGCATGATAAATCCACCACTTTATAATGTCAAATAATGTTGCTTTGTCTGTTTAATTCACTATAATGAGCTCTGCCAGTGAAAAGATGTTAATTGGCTCTTGTCTCATTTTTCCTGCAGCACTGGAGACAAATGTGTGTTGAATTTCAAGCCCTGTGGGATGTTTGGCAAAGAGCTACACAAAGTGGAGGGATACATCCAAGACAAGAGGTTTGTGTTTACTCTAACTGGTTTGTCACCTACATTGTGAATCTTTCTGTCTTCAAACGTTTAAAAAGACATGCTAATGCATTTTCATTATTTTCAATCTCATTTTCCATTGTACTTTTCTTCTCCTATTATTGACCATTTTCTTTTTTACATTCCTTTTTTTTTTTTTTTTTTTTTTTTTTGTCTTTTCTAACAATTTCTTCTCTCCACTTGCATCTCCAACTTTTTGTGTCTTGCCCTTTTGCTCCTTTTCCTGCCACATCTTCTTACTGTCGTTTTCATCTTCCGTTTCTATCCAGTAAAAAGAAGCTTGCTGTCATCTATGGGAAATGGACTGAATGCATGTGGAGTGTCGACCCTCAGGCCTATGAAGTACACAAGAAGTCTGAGAAGAAAGGAGACAACAAAAAGCAGAAAAATGTAAGAACCTGTGCAACTAATATTTTACATCTGCAATAAGAAATCATAAAAAAACAACAATGTAGTGCCAGTCTGTGGGCTTTCTTTCTTTTAAAAAATAAATAAATTCATCTAAGTCATATTTCCTTTTCTTCTTCTGTCTTGATTTCCTGTTATTGTCCACAGCAATCTGTGTGGTCGTATCTAGGTAAACTAACAAGCTTGTGTAGATCAGTGCAGAGGTTTTTCAGCTCTTCCCCTTTTAGTCTGCTTATTTATTTGTAGTTGTGTGCAAATGCTCCAAACTGCAGGTTTGGAAATAAACAGATACTGACAGAAGCTTTGATCTCGCTGGTAACTGTTTGTGCCTGCAGCGTTCAGTCTCTGCTGATGCTATCAATTGGTCCAGTAGTTACAGTGAGTTGTATCATTCACAGGATGAACTTGAGGGCGCTGAGAACGATGACGCAGATGACATGCCCGAAGTCCAAGAGACTGTGTCTGTTGTACCAGGAAGCACTCTGTTATGGAGGATAGACTCTAGACCAGCACACTCTTCTGTGGTATCAAAAATAAAGTTACACATCCAAATTGGTGGCCCAGAACGCACACACGCAAACACACTCATTCTTGACATCTTTTATTCTTTCTCTGTTTCCCAGATGTACAACTTCACAAACTTTGCGATGTGTCTGAATGAGCTGGAGCCCGGCATGGAGGCCATCCTGCCCCACACAGACTGTCGCTTCAGGCCTGACATCAGAGCAATGGAGAACAGCAACATGGGTAATTAGTTTTTATCTGATCAAATTTGAATGCGTCGCTGGCTGACATTCAATAACTTGTTTGACAGAACTGTTGTTTAAAAAGAAAACCAGTATGCTATGACTATGTGGATGTTTAAGACGACTTTTAGAATGATCACTCTGTGAAAGTAAAACAAAACACAACAAAAAACAAAACAGAACCAATAAAGAAAAGAAACTACAAATGTTTTACTTCTGCTGCTCAAAGCAAAGGATTGGCAATAAGTCAGTGCTTCCACCTGCTGGATGTTGATGGTATTGTGCAATCCAAAGTGAGTGAGTTCCACAGGTGCCTAAAGAAAAATGGAAACAAATGAAATTAAAGGGGTAAATAAGCACAAGACTTTTTCTTGTTTTATTACAATCTGAAACCTTTCAACTCTTTATTCTTGTGAAGATGAGGCCAGTAAAGAAAAGGAAAGACTGGAGGAGAAACAGAGAGCTGCCAGAAAAGAGAGAGCCAAGAGAGATGAGGAGTGGTCTACTAGGTGAGAAACGCACACTAACACATGCATTCACTTTAATAAATTTTTCTGTGGTAACCTTTACAACAGCTTCAAAATATACCAAAAGTAATGAAGTTTTCATGATGCTGTTAGATGTCCAGTGTACATGAGAATAGCAGGGGGATTGCAGTGGTGCAGAAACTGTTCTGGTTAGTTGTTAAGAGTAGAGCTGAGCCCTAAAGGAGAATCTGTTACCATAATGGTTAATCTACATTCCTACCCTCACCCATGGCCACAACATGGAATGTAGCTTTTACTGCAAGTGTTAAGAAAATATTATTTACATAATGGACATTTTGTGTTCCACTCTCATTCTGTTTAATAAAATTGAAGCTACCAACATCCGCTTACTTTATTACAAAGGCTGGAAACGGATTCAGTGAAGCGAAGTCTGTATATTTAAAGCTCACTAATCATTGATGAGATTTATTTGTTTATACCGTATGAAAACTGAGGTTTGTGAAGAAAGTTTTGAACTGAATAATGGATTAAAAGAGCTGCAGGCTGAAGACGCAGAAAGGAAGGACAGCTGTTAAGATTACAGATTGACAGGGAAATGCAGGTGGAAAATAATACACAGACTTCTTGGAGGTTAATTGTAAAAGTTATATCTAGAAACTGGTAACACACTTAAGACCAAAGCCATAGTAAATCCCTACGGAAGTGTAACCTGTGTTGATTTTTTTTTTTTTAGGTGGTTCCAGATGGGCACCAATCCATACACAGGTTCTCAGGATTGGATCTACACTGGTGGATACTTCAACAGGAACTACCAAGACTTGCCTGATATCTACTGAAAACCTACTTGCCTTTCTCCTCCTCCTCCACCATATCTATAACCTCCCGTTACACCCTCCCCCCCCACCCACCCCCGGTCATTAACTGGAGATAAAATGATACAAATCATCATCAAGGCACACCAACTCAGATTGGAAATGCATACAAAGAAGCTGAACGTTGTTGACTGCCGAGTCTTCAGTAAAAGTGATTGTTTTGGGTTTTTTTTGCGCTGACACACACACACACACACACACACACACACACACACACACACACACACACACACACACACACACACACACACACACTTAAGAGAAGTTGTTATATTATTTCCAAGTCTTACTCTCCATCATCGACTAACATCTCCTGTTTCCCTGCTGAAGCACACTTTAGAGCACAATGGCCATTTAATTCCAGGTCAATCCCTCTGGCAGAGAGTTGGTAACAACTCAAAAACCTCACAGGTCCGTTCTGAATGTTTAACATCTTTGCTATTGAACTCTGTGCTCCGAGGATCTGCCCGCCAAGACTCTTGATGGCAGCATTTTAAAAACATTCACATGTCACAAATGAATTTTCCCAGTTTAACATGTGACTTTAGAGGATAAGGGTGTTGATCTGCAGCTGCTTGTGAATGAAACTGTTGTTCAGTCGTTTTTTTTTTTCTTTTTTTTTTTCATTCTTTTAACTAGTGAACTTAAGAGGAGTCCAAAAAGACTAGAAGTAAATATTACAGTGATGGTATATGCTCATCTATTGTGTGAACCCGTGTATAAATGCATACAAGCACCTAAAAGCCATATTAACAGGAGAGGGTGTTTTTTCTGTGCGGATATGAATTAGAAAATATGAGCCTAAAGGAACTGGATTGTTATAAATCTCACTATCGTCATAGAAGAAACTTGTCGGTGTAATCCGAGTATCAAATGCAGCTCTAGATAACTGTGTTCTGTGGCAGGATTGGGTGGATGGATTCATGGACAAAGTGACATAAGCAGACATGAACGGGAAAAACTGGAGAAAAATGGCGACTACAGAAAAGTTAACGGACCGCAGATTAACTTGGCGTCGACTCGTATAATAGGACAACAAAACAAGCAGAAACGATACAGTGATGATTGTAGTCTTTTGTGTCTGTGCAGGCTGCTTCTTACACTTATGTGCCAAGCAGAAACACTATTTCTTAAAGTGAAGAAGGAGAGGAGGAGGAAAAAAAAAAAAGCCGGAACTTCTCTAATGAATGTTGGCACACACAAAAAAAGACTGTAGACGTTTTGGATTGTTGGCAGTGTCCCAACAGGGTCCCAGAAATTGGTAACTCGAGATGAGGTCCACTGTTGTGCAGTTTCCCTTTGATTTGTGTTGAGCTCAACAACAGTGTGACTCTACATTTAACCCATTCATTATTATTTTAATGCATCGTCACTGAGCAGGACTCACATTTCCCTTCAGATTCTAGGATACAGACATGTTGGTAAATGAATACTGGGATGAAATCCATCTTTTTCTTTTTTTTTTCTTTCTTTTCTTTTCTTTTTTTTTTTTTAATTTAAATTTTTGTTGCTATGCTGAGGTTTTATTAAAAGGTTAAAGTTTTTAAACATTGTAATGCTTTCGATTAAAGCACTTAGGCAGAGCTCGAGTCACCCTGCGGTTTTGATAGAGTGAGAAATGTAGAACAAACAGGTTACAGCTCTCACATGTGCGTACTAACTTAACATCGTAACACACGCGCCTAATTTTGTTTGACAGATGCGTTCTGCTGAAGTCGATCCCTGCTCAGTACGTTATGGCACGCATCTAATTTTTAATCACATTTAGTTTTGTTTCTGTATTAAAAATCACATTTTCACATGAATATTTAGCTTGCAGCACCGACCCTATGCAACTTTTGCACGTGTCTGTTATTGTACCACAGCTTAACATTCCCCCCCTCCACCCGCAGCGACACATTGAACGCACGCACACACACACCTTCACTTTTGAGTAGTGAGATGTACCTTTTTATATATTGACTTTGCAGCCTTAGTTTAATACATTCCAGATAATTTGAAACCTATTTGTACTACTTGTCACTACAGGTAGCCGTGTTGTCACATCTTCAATTTGACTTTTATTTGTATTATTTTATTTTATTTTTTTCAAAAATGGATTACCGTGTCATGCTTAGTGCCCGAGCTTGTCTGTTTTCCATTTTTAACTTGTGTGTTATTTATGGTGTTTTATGAATGAGGTTTTTTTTTTTTTTTTTTTTTTTTTCTCTCTTGTAGCAAAATCGTTTCTTAATGTTTTGCTTAGGAAAGAGCAGAGCGCCTAATCGGGGCTTGAAGCAAACATTCACCAGCTGAACACTGAACCTTTGACTGTGGCTGTTACATCTGTCTGATTTACTTGCCAGTACAGTATCTGTAACCTATTCAGGACATGTTGGGTTAAATTCACCAGTACAATCCAGAACTTTTACATTCATTTAAAAACAACCTAAAAACAACTTTTTTTTGTTTTGTGTTATTAAAAAGCTTATTGCACAAACACTACTCCCAGTGCGCCATCACAGAAGGCTAAAGTCAAGCACTCACCAAATTCTGCAGCTGTACATGAATCCAAACAGACACAATGATCTTGGTAATTTTTTACTGTAAACTACTAACTGGCGAAAACTAAACACATGTAACCGTCACGTTCATCAGTGCTCATCAAGCTCTACCAGTTATACAACTAATAAACGTTATTTAACTAATTCTAGGATTTTATGTTGCTTTGATTGTTGGCTCTTTCTATTAAGGAAAATGTTTTCTGTTGAATTTTGTTTCTCTTCGATTGTGTCATGTGGTTGTCGATGTAATATATGTGTAAAAGTGTTGCACAGAAGTAATCGCAAGCAAAATGGCATATTTGTGCAATTGATTTTATTTTTATAGTATTTAAACAGTTTTTGGTGACAACCAGAAGTTTTATTTTGAAGTCGGGAGGGGTCTGTAAGGGGTTGTATCCATACTGTGGACAGCTTGTTAGATTCTATGAATGGGGAAAATGTCTACTAATAAAATCCTAATGTCAGCTTTGGGACCCTTCCCTTCTTCTTCCTTTTTTTTTTTTTTTTTTTTTTGGAAACATGCATGAGTAAGTACTGACTTTGCACTCCTGTAGCATCCCCGGACACATGATGCTTACTAGTGGGTGCATATTTAACTGCAGTGGGCTTCTAACTCAGTTGTGACAACCTACTCATGTAAGACTGTGTGATCCAGCTGTATTACTATCAATGATGGATATAACATCGTTCTCAAAAGTAAAGATGATTGTGCGAGGAGAACCTGCGTGGTTGCAAACAAGTACATTTGTTTAAAAGTCAGACGGTTACAAAAAAGAAGTTGGTTTATAAATGACATTTTTGCGCAGGCATGTTTCCTTGCTCCCCGCAGCACCAAGAAGACTCTTCCTAGTGGGCGTGTTTAACTGGGGATTATTTTCACTACTTTTTGAGTGCTGACAAGTACAGCGTTAACTCCAGTGGGCTTCTAACAGCAGTCATGACATCCTACACATGTAAGACTGTGATTCAGCTGTGCGTGGAGCCAATCACAGGAGATGTTGAGAGGCTACAATGGGGAAAGACAGCATACACGATTTAAACAAATCATGAAAAAAAGTGCACGTACTGTAAAGAAAACAAAACAAAATTAAAAGGCTTAAAAAAAAAAAAAATCCAAGTGACCGTTATTACTGGATGTCCACACAAGTAAATTTTTAAATAAATTTGAGTCACAGTGAGCATCTCAGAGGAAATGAAAATGATTTGATGGTGGTTGAGCACTAAACAGGCTACTGTGCAGATTTTATGAATCCAGTGGGAATTTTGCATATGTGTTTTGTGCGCAGAGTGAGAACATTTATATGCAAATATAAGTGAATAAGGCCCATTTTCTCTCATGTGCAAACATGACAATTGAAGCATTCCATTTTTCTTTTTAATGACTTGCATTTAAATTTTTCCGAGCACGGCCTCCATTTCAAGGTTCAAGGGTTCAAGGTTCTTTATTTGTCACATGCATAGTTATACAAGTATAACACACAGTGAAATGTAGCCTGACACGCTCCTCGACATGTGCAAAAATGGGGGGGGGGCTGTATTTAATATTTAATTGTGCACATAGTGAGGAATACCTCTAAACTTTATTTAATACAAACAAATTCAGGTATAAGAATATGCATAAATCAATTATGTGTGTACACACTGTTAGTAAATGATAAAAAAAAACTAAAAACTGGGTTTAAAGGGTTTTTGTGTGTGCGGCGTGTTTAGGGAGGCTGACGATGCCACAGAGGGACACAGAGTCAGCGCTTCTTACGAAGCTATTAGAAAACAATGGCCTGGGGACTGGCTTCACTTGTCTCCTGTTTAAGCTGAAAATCAACAGGCCTGCAGAAGTGAATTGCATCATTTTGCATCTTGAGAACATCAGCGGCATCTGCAAGGTCCAAGCTGCATGCCACAGCTGCTGTTAGAAGCCTGCTTCAATGATGTAGCTGTCAGCGCTTAAAAAAATCTCTGCAGGTGCCCACATGGTTGCATGGATGCACATGTTCATATTCCAAAAACAAATGGTAATACTCCAAATATTCCAAATATTGAAGATGATGCTTCAAAGCAGAGATCAACTGCCGTGCCAAGTTATGAACGATGGATCAGCTCAGTAAAGACACAGAAAAGCAACAGCTTTAAAAAACACAAAGCGTAAACATATTTTTAATGTATTTGTTTTTGTTTTTTTTATTTATATTTCCTGATTGAAATGTATTGTAAGGTCATAATTTGTCATTCATCACATTACATGGCATGATGCACCAGGTCTACTACACCCATTTACAGGAGGAATACACGGAAACATACACAAGGTTTTACAATGGGGAAACAGGAAGTTTAGCTCATTGCACTTACAACAGTGAATGGAACACTTTGTACTCATTTTTAGGCTCTCCACCTTTTTCTGTATTTTATTTTCAACCTTTTACTTCATTCAATTGCATTATTTTATAATTATTTTAGTTTTTTTTTTACACACACATTTCCAATGTCTGCTTCACCCTCTCCCCATCTCCATAAAATCCCCCCCACCCACCCCAAAAGTCACATGGAAGCCAGGATATTTTTCCCTTTTTTGATTTTGATGTTCTCATTTTACAAACACGACATGTATAGAAACTCTACACAGACCAATATGTTTATTTTTTCTCATATCCGAATACAACTTTTTTTTAAAATGAGTTTTAAACAGTCCGCATGAGCCAGCCACATACGCACAACGATGCATTTTGTCGTTTTATTGATCAAATCAACATCTGATCTTGTTCGTTATGTTCTCTCGTTGTTTTTATACACGAGTAGCACGAGTCTGGGCAGGGAGTTTCCGGCTTGCATACGCTCCAGCTTGTGTTGCCGTTTTTGGTGTGCAAACGCCTCTCTCGTGCCTCTCGTGCGCGCGTGTGTGTGTATGTTTGAGATTTACATGGCATTTACATGTTGTTGGTGTCTGTTTCGAAGCGGACTCTAGCCGGCTCTCGTGTGATATTTACACTGGAAAAAAAACACGACATGGCAACCTGTGAAGTGGGAGGTCAAAGGTCGAAGGGGTTTGTGTGGTCAAAAGGGGGTGGGGGGGAGTAGTAGGGTTGGGTTAGGGCGGGTGTCCAGGTCATGCACTTGTCCTTTTTTTTTTTTTTTAACTTTAATGATTCATACAGGTAAAAGGTGACAATAAATGATCCCTGATGGTTTTACAGTGAAAGATGGACTCTCTCGTGGTTTCATTTGTTTCGGCATTTAGCTTCTTTTACAGCCTCTCACCCATGAGACATTTACACACACTATACATTTTATATATATATTTGTGTTTTAAAATCGATCTAGGGTCCTACTATACGCTCACTGTCTTCATGACCAACAGCAAGACCAGTGGTGACTGTTACTACACTATGCTCTGTACAAGCACTGCATGCTACCTTTTTTTGGTTGAGCGCACACACCCGCGGGAACGCACGCACGCACACACACACACACACAGTCTGGATTTCCCAAAAGCATTTTAAGCTGCATTTAAAGACAGCTCAAACAGAGACACTGTGTTTATAACTCTATGTGGCACTCTGTGGCACGTTCACGCCCAATTCAGATACAGATCAATGTCACAAAGGGTTAAAGGTCCAGATTGTCTGACTGTGCATAAATGCAGCTTTATTGCTGAGACGTTTCAGATTCAAAGACACGTCGCAGATGTGGTGGAAGAAACCTCTCGTTTAGCTTCACGTCTGTAAATCTGCCAGAGTTCTCTATCCAACTACTAGAGTTTTGTTCCAAACGGTCATTTGAAATAATATTCCTGCTCCTGGCATTGAGGAAAAACTCCAGATTTTTCTGTTTGGAGGAAGTCCCTACAGCAGATTTCATTCACGATTTGGAACACAACCCCTCAGAGTTCTATGTATCTCTAATATTGTTTACATTTGTGCTTCAAACGCCATTGAAAAACCCAGCTGTGGATTGGTTATTTTTGCCCACTGGTGATTGCTGTGGTCTGAACAGAAGTCCATTGCATTCCTGGTTATAGACGCACACCACGCAGAGTATAGACAGAGACCACGACTGGCTAGAGGGCAGTAACAGGATGGCTTTCTTCAATGACCAGTATATTAGTATAAAAGCCCTTGCTGCTATGCATATTTAAGTCACCTTCAGCGGCTGGAGCAAAAAAAGAAAAAGAAAAAAAGAAACCGCCACGAACACGTTTTCACAGTTCCTGGGATTTATGTGCTCCAAATATTACAGACTCTCTCTGACTGGCAGCAGCCACGATTTCACCGGTGTCGTAAGCGATCTGCTTTCACTGCGCCTGCACAAACACACCCATTATTATCTGTTGTCTTCTGAACATCTCCGTTGCGATGCTGCCTTTAATGTGTGCTTTCCTGAGGCAAAAGTGATTGAGGATTGTTTTATTCAACATTTTATTGGATTTTTTTCTTTCTTTTCTTTTTTTTTTTTTAAACAAACTTCCAAAAACATACGACATACTGTACAATAGTGGAAGTTGGTATTAACTTGGGTAACGTTAAACTCTCTCTCATATTGTTTGTTGAAGCCTTATCTTTTGTTGGTGAAGTCACCAATCCGACGGCAGCGTATCCGTGATCTCTGTTTGGGTTACACACACTTAATGTGCAACTTAGAATGAGGCTGAAGAACCGTGGTGAAAAAGCATATAGGCGACTTATGTACAAACACAGTTTCTCATCGATATATCTATAAATTTTAAACCTAAATCTCTCTTTTTCCTAATGCCAGCTCGCTTTCTATACCCGCTCCGTATGATAAAATAAACTCTTACATAGACGAATCATCTATAAATGATAAATGTTTCAGAAAATAAAAACAATATATACATATACTAGCTTCTTGTCAGGCCCTGCTCAAATAAGACTTCAAAGGTATTTATAGTTAAGGGATACTTTGATACTGCATAAACCAACTCTTTAAATCTGGATTTCAATAAATAGATTCTTTTATAACTTGCTCTAATAAGCTGCTACCAGTGCAAACCAAACATACACACACACACACGCACACACACACGCACCCACACGTACGCAAACTCCCCTGTTTCACTGCTTAAATTCTGCTTTGAATAGTGTTTAATTTCATAGCCTACAGCAGTTTCTTTTGTTAAATATAATCTATAGGTTTTGTAATAATTATACATCTGAACTTTAAATTGCTATGTCTATATCCTTTAATTTTTGGTGCTTCATTATCTGAAAAAAACAAAACTACAATTGCACATTAGGTAGCTAGCTAATAAGAATTCTGGGTCTGGTTATTAAATTAAAAACGGGAGACCTTTTCTTCTTTACCCCTGAGCAGACACTTACCATTTTAGGGAATATATTGAAGTATATCATAATCTGTCTCTTATAATCTGTTAATTCTCTATTTTTCCTTTATGAAACTGGATTGCTTGGATGCGTTCATGACAACCGGGATTTTTGAGTCCCTGCTAAATAGTTTTCAAATATCTGCACCTGCTGCTCTCTCCTTCCATTTCAGCTATTTTTTTTTTTTGGTTTGTGTTCATTGGTAAGCAGGTTTTGACTCTTCTCTATGTGAGCTACTGATTGGCTGGAAAAAAGAAAAGTCACTTTGTATAAAAATATGAAACTGCACACTTCATCAGCTTTGCCTAACATTTGATAGAGAACAGCCTGATGCATCTAACTCATCAAGCAGCATATTTTGTTCAAATCATAGGTGTAATTTCCCAGCTGCCATGAATACATCTTTGGTTGCAGAAAGGTACCCCAAACATTTAGGTTAACATGAAAAAAAAGAAAGATCCATCTTCAGATTTCCCTTACAATTAACCAGTTTCATACACAAATTCACAGAATCCTCTTATATTAATCTACCACAGATATCAAAACAAATGTGATATGCAAAAAAACACGTGTGACTTTCCCCCCCAATCTGTGTGTTTCACTTGCCTTTTCCTCTTCGTGATTTTCCAAATATGATTCATTGCATAGAACGACTGGAGATGAGAGGTCGCCTCTTCTGCCCACCATATTTGTCGTGATTAAACTCGTGGTTGTCTTGTTTTTTTCCAGGGTTTTTTTTTGTGTTCCTTTCCCCTCCACATTAGATGATGGTTGTTAAATACACGCATACAGAACCCGCACACACGTACAAACATTAGGAACAGAACGATATAGAGGTGACTGAGGTTTTCTGCGCCGGGACGCATGCGAAGGTTCCCAGCGAGTGTTCACACAGACAATATACAGCAGAAGTTGGTTGGTTCCATTTAGTTTTGCTGAGGGCCTCGCGATGATTGGCCTGACAGAGTACATTTTGAGTACCTTACCACAGACCCCACAATACACTGCAGGAGCAACAGCAGGGAGAACACTGACCTGAGAAGATTCCTTGACAGCTGGCAGTCTCAGAGAGAGGGTTTTTTTGGGGGGAGGGGGGTAGAGTTGTCGATGCCACCAACGATAGAAAGTTAAAGGTGGTGGGGGGGGAGGCAAGTGACTTTGTGTGACACAACCAAGTGTGTTAATTTCTGGTTCTTCAGTCACAATTCTTTTCCCTTTTTGACACCATTTAGAGTGTGCTTTCATGTGCACATTTGACAGAGTGAAGGCGCATGCTGACAAAAACTCGAGTGCGAAGAGCTCGGATGAGCCTTTTCCAGCCTCCCTAAAAGGAGCGTTGAAGTGGCCGGAAGAATCGTCCTCGGGCACAAACAACTCCCCCTTCCCCTGACTCCCGACGGGAAATGACGTCAAGTTCAGCTCTGCCTCAGTGTGTGGACTGGTCTGCTTTTCGAGTGCCTCTGTGCTGCCCTGCAGTGCTTTTCGATCAGACTCCAGCTGGCTTATGTAGCAGTGTAACACTCCAAAACAGGTTACTGCCGGTCGGAGGGAAAGATCTGGGCGGACTTGTGGTGATCAGGCAAACTCCTGCTCTCTGGCACAGCAGTGTAAAGAGTGAATTTTGCGGTACTTTTAAGTCAGACATCGGTGGTAAGTTAGACAGATGGAGGCAACACATTTCTATTCCACCAACTCTTGAAATGACACATGATTGTGCTCTTTACTTCATCGCCTCTTGCCCTATTGCTTTTATAATTATTCACAATAAATAAGAAGTCAGGAAAAATCAAATGGAAGGGGGTAAAAAAAACAATAGAAAATGAAAAATAGAAATGAAAAATAATATCACAAAAAATTATCAAAACAATGTCAATTTAAAAAAATAGAAATTAATCTCTCTGTGGCCAGTGTTCCAGCTGATGTTACTACATAAAAAAAAAACAAAGGATGTGACGGATGATGTGTTTACAGGATATCATAAAAAAGTATGCCACTGTTACCTGAAAATAAAACATGTAAAAATGATTAAGGCGATACTGGTAACCTGCAACATAAAACCAGGCAAATTAAAAAAAATAGATTAGAAAACTAAATAAATCAAAAGAAATCAACAAAAGTGACAACCACCTATGACAACACGAGCAGTATCCGAGAAACAAATTTTGCAGAGATTGCCACAAGCACTGCAGGCTAATATTGTCTTAATGGCTTTGCAATGGCTGGTTAAAAAATAAATAAATAAATAAATAATCCAACCATTTATAGCTTCATTCTACATAACGAACATAACAAACAACAACAAAAACTCAGTAAAAGTAAATGCTCCTCTTATTCCCGTGGCCGGATTCCTGTGTGTTGCTTCAGTAATCTCTCTTTTTCGTTACTGTTTATGTCGATGTGTTTCCAGTGTCTTTATGGCCTCTGTTAAGTAACGATGAACAGTGTAAGGTCTTGGATATAAAGTTCCATGCATTCCAAATTTCTACATTTTCCTTTCTTCTTTTCTTTTCTTTTTTTTTAAATCCACTTCTTTAAAGACATGGCGTGGCGTGGATCGTTTGACGGGGACTGGAAAGAAAGAAGAATCGGCATTCAAGAAATGCAGAGAGGTGAGGAAGAGGGAACTGTTCCGATCTGGAATGTAGATAAAAACAGAGCAAACCGTGGAAAGAAATGCATGCCAACACGCTCCCTCTGTGTCGGCCAAGTCATTGTCATAGTCTTATTCATTCAGAGAGACGTTTCTGTTTCTTCATTTTGTCAGCAAACAAGAAGTCTTTAGTACCAGAAAAACCTGCAGTTCTCCAACGGTTTAATCCGTTTGCCCCACGCTTTCTTTACTTCGAAAAGAGACGGAAAAGAGGAGAGAGGGGAGTTTGGTTGATACTTTTCCTTGTTTTAGCAAAGGACTATGAATGCAAAGATTCCTGCATGCCACCAGCTTGGTAAAGCCAGCATTTCCTATACGCTGTTAGCGGGAATGAACATCAGCCCATGACAACAGAACTGCATCACCCATATACACCAACCATATTTCCGTCCACTGATGTTAAATCTACATGGAGGGCCTGAGTTGGTTCCACGTGTCTCCCTCAGCTGTGGAGATCTCCAAGGAAAACCAAAAGCAAAGACCAATTTTAGCTCCCAGTTGCTCTTTTGGATTTGGAAGAACTGTGGGTTGGTTGGTTCAAGGACTCTGCAATATTCACATCTGCTTCTTTGGCTGGGACTGTCGGATGGATGAAGAGACTCCTTCAGAAGATGGATCCTGGCTTGGACTTTATCTAAAAAAAACAAAAAACAGAAAAGGAATTTTATCAAAATATAGAACACACCCCGTTTGGTCTGGTGTCTCTGTATGTATATGTTCATAAAAGTCTACTGTTAGATGCATTAGCAGTGGTGCATCATTTGCTACCGCACCAATATAACCCACTGTAACTTTGCTTCACCTTGTAAAGCTTATTTCTTTCACATATGTACAGAATAACCACTATTTACAACATCACAGCTGCTGTCCTTTTGACATAGAAGGCACAGAGGGGACAATGGATTGAGTCCAGATCTTTTGTGTGAACTATAGACAAGGATAAAGCAGAATAGTGTTTCCCTGTGGATATACATTTTTAAATGTTAAAGACACACAGACATTAAAGGAATTAGTCTACACATTTGTACTGATGTCCACTAGAGGGAGTGTTAGTCTAAGGAATAGACTGCCGGTCTTGCTTGTTGAACAGATGCACACAAACACACAAGCACATAATAACAGTGGATAGTAAGCACGCTCCCTTACTGTATGTCTGCACATTAGTGAAGCAGAGGATTCTCACGGAACAAAGCTAATAATACTGTAGCAATAATTTAATACTCAGTGATTTTGCTAAATAAAGTCATCATTCTCACCAATTTGTGCTTACAGTTTCTACGCATTTCACTTTTGCAATTAAATTGACGTCACACCTGTGAGATTGAGGTCTTTCATTGAGAAAAAAAAGAAGTAGTGCTGAGTCTTGCTCAAGAAATCCTGTTTTCATTCACTCAGAACTCTTTCCTGCTTCAGCCTTAAAAGTCAAAGCAAATAACAAAACACTCCAGTTTATATGTGCAGCACAATGTAATCAATTAAATGCAAAACTCCTGCATGTTCCAGGCAATCCCTTCTCATTTGCATGTTCAGAGGAGAGAGGAGTAGAGGGAAACAAGATATAAGCATCACAGATGCTCAAGCCACCTCAGCTGGTTCTTTTCACTGTGGAGGACTAGCGGCTCAACTCTGAGTCTTGACTGAATGGCCAACCTTCTCCCCCTTTGGCTAAGAAAGACCACAGCCACCCATTAGCGGAAACACATCTCTGCTTTTTGTATTCACGGTGGTGACCGACAGCTCGTGTCCGTAGATGAGGGTATTAGCATAGATCGACCGGCTTCACTTTCACATTCAGCTCTCTCTTCCCCACAACAGATCTGCATCACTGCAGACACCACACCAATCCATCTATCACTCTCACTGAGATCCTTCTACTGTGGGCAACAACTCCCCCTAACCTGGGGTGGGCACTACACTCTTTTCAGCCTGAGAACCACACCGAGGTGCTAATTCTCACTCTCGCACTCAGCTGCAAAGCGCTCCAACACAAGCTGGAGGTCACTCGGTTACATCGACAAATCTTCTGGTAGAGTCCAAAACCCAAAGGGAATGGGTTTGACTTATTACTGGCCAAAGAGGCCAGATACCACATACTCCTGAAGCACTCACCACATGAACCCCCGAGAGATGTGATTGATTGCCTTCCCTAGGTCTACAAAACACATGCAGGGTAGTTGGACGAACTCCCACACACCCTTAAATATCCTTAGGGGATGACTAGCTGGTCCAGTGTCCTGTGACCACAAAGAAAACTGCATTGTTTTCTCCTGAATCCAAGTCTGACTAACAGACAGATTCTCCTCTTCAGTACCCTGTTGAAGGTTTTTCCAAGGAGGCAGAAGAGTGTGAGCCCTCTCTAAATAGAGGGATCCCCTTCTTGAAAAGGGGATCCCTCTATTTAGATTCCCACCACAGTCTGCCAAACGAGAGGCAACAGCCCAGACCTCAATTCAGTGTTCCAGAAGCATGTCAATCAACAACATCCAGAACCTTAAGGAACTCAGGTGGAAAGTCATCCATCTGACAGGTATGGCCAAAAGAGGCTGTTTAACTATCTCAGTGCCCTCATCCCACTCATCCCCAAATTCAGCTTCCTCTGTAGAAGATATGTCAAGCATGGCAGGTTTTTAAGTAATGTTACCAAAACATAATGACTGGAGCATCTACATCATCTGCAAATCAGATTAGCATAACAACAAAGGTTTCGTGTTATTTGCAAAATGCAAAAAATGAACTCATGCAATCCATGAGCTCCTTTTTGTAAGTGATAGTACCAATAAAAATGTATTTCCCTAAAAAGAAATGGTATCAAATGCATATTTGCACAATTACTGCCTTCCAGTTTTCTTTTCCACTGTGCCTGACCCAGATTAACTGCTCCAGCGTGCCATATATTTATATGTTTCCCAGCGCCAGACTTAATCTGTTCCAGTGAGCACAGGCACCCAAAGGGCTGGTACACAACTTGAACACACAAACAAGGACAGTGACTCACACAAAGATGTATTAGTACGAGCACACAAAGACACACTGACTGAGTAACTGGACAGAGGGAGGAGACAGAGAAATATTGTGGGATGAGGGGACACTATGTGGCCAAAGGTATCTACACACATATTTCTATTTTGGTCTGTTGACTGGTTGATGATCGCTTCAGTCCTTATTATTTCAGATCGGGAAATTTGAAGACTCAGGTTAAAAAGAAATCATATTTAAGAGAAAGTGAGTGGAAGGCCCTTTCTTGTGTCAACGTGGCAAACCAGAGGGCCACAAAGAAATGCTTCCATGCTCGTAGGAAACAAATAGTTTATATCATCAAGAACGTTTAGGCTGAAATGAAAGATTATCACGGACTCAAGCAAGTATCAGTGTGGCCAACCTATTTAGTGTTCTTGTGGCTCAATGGGAGCAAACCCCTGCAACCAGGCTCTTTCCAGAAGACTGGAAGCTGTTTAACCAAGACATGAATGCACATGGTTTTGTCATGAGATCGTAACATAGGATTTAAGTAGTTTTTGAGTCAATGGCAGCTATGGAAGTACATTTGACATATAGCAAAGAAAAAAAAATGCAAGGATTAGATAGCAACAACTGGGAGAAAAGAAAAACAAGAAATCAATTATTATTATTTCTCCATGGGTGTTGGAAATTAGACAGAGCAGTAACAGAACAAGAAATAGGAGACTTCTACAGTTGATGGAGAGAAAAGAAAATATCTGGTAAAAAGAAAAGCAAAAATGGGAGCACGCACAGAGAAAAAAGGGACAAAAAAATGTCTGACAGCAGGAGTAAAATGACATATAGAACTCCCTCTGCAGCATTTAGTCATGTGGTGTGTGGCTGCAGAGCACTTAGAAACACATGCATGCACAAAAAGTCTCACACGTATATGCAATCTATAGGCTCATTTTATTATCTTTTATGGCACACATGCAACACTGCACATACCCTGAGCAACAGTAGCAACATCAATGCCTGCCCATTACCCCAAGTTGCTACATCTGGTGAGAAATATTTACTTAAAAAATTGGATCGGTACTTATTTGATTATGAAAGGTACGAGGAGCTGGGATGGAGGTGGGTTGCAAAGTGGCTTGTAGACATGCAATTTTGAGCAGAGCAGATCAATTCATAAAGCATTTCTATGTGACATTCTCTCACTGGATGTGTGAAAGCGGGTCAGGCGAGCCATCAGCTACTTACACTTCAACTGTAGCATGTAACTCGACTTTGTGGTCTACCTAAATTAACCCTATGATTTTATATTTGGTAATGTAAGTTTATGCATATAAATACATGGTTAAAGTTAGAGAGAGAAGTGTGGTTACAATATAAAAAAGCCATAAAAAGCAGATGCCATTATTTAACCAAAACTACAATATCCCTCTAATATAGTTTTAATATTTTTTTAACTAAATTGTTTCCATCAGTGGACTAACAAACAGAACTGTGACAGTAACTCTGGCTGGAATAGTGCAGTCGTATAAAGTTATTCAGTAATGTGATTAATATGTGATCTAAAAACAGATGTCTGAAATTTATACACAACACATACTTACTGTTTAAAACACTTTAAGTACTTTTTCACTTACAACTATTGGTATAATTGATTTATATTTAGGTAGTGAGGTTGTTGCACCTTCTGACTTTTGTGATGTTGTCATCAAAGTATATATAAAAAACTCCCAAAATATACCTTGGCCTTTTTTAGATTCTGACGTGCAGTCATTGTGCAATGTCATCAAAACAAAGGAAAAAGATCAAGTATTTAGGCAAACATCTCATTTTATTAGTCTCACTGTCTCACACTGAGCGTTGATCAAAGACAAACACTGATAACGGTTTAGCTAAATTTCGGAGCTTTAGTTCTCTTTGGTTCATTGAGCAACAAAATGAGCTGCCAACCGTATTTGGATCCTATTTGGAGTTTGATGTTTTGTTGCCATTTCATAAATCAGTGCAACAGTTTTAGAACTGGCAGCTTTCAAGGTGCAATCCAAAATAAACCAACTGGTTTTAAGCTTTTTGAGAAACAGACAACGCGCAGATAATCTCCACATGACAAAGGCTGTATTATGGACGCGACAATTTACAGATGTACACATTTTTGCTTTTTGTGTGTGTGTGATAATTATCGTTATTATCACAACAGTGACTGACATACCACAAAACACTTGAGGAACTTGAGAATCTGAAAAGAAACATTTTACAGGGAGGCTTTCCACGGATGAAAAGATCTTGATGGATCAGTTAGGTAAAGTAAAAAGTAACTCACTGTCTGGCGTGTCAGAGAGAGCGGTGTATTCTCTCTTCCAGTGCGTGCACAAGCTGGTAACATGAAGCATCCAGAGGATTTCAGTCCTTGTTGGCTGCAAGAGGAAGCAGGAGTATTTTAGGCATCTTACAAAGTACATTATATTGTATGTACAGGGATTTTTTTTAGTCTTTGCACATTTGTCACACTTACATGTTTTAGATCATGAAATAAATTGTAATATCAGACAATGTTAACATGAGTTAGAGAGGTCAAATTCACTGCAATTTCAGAAAACACCAGCAAAAAGTTTAAGCTTTGTGAGTGTTGAGTACTCACCAGTTTGCTCAGCTCTCCTCTCTGTTCCCCGCTCTCTCTCTCTCCTTTCTCTCTCTCTTTTAGTAAAATAAAAGCAGGGGGAACGCAACAGGTTTTTCTGGTATGAGGCCTCATGGCTGTTTGAATAGTCCTGCAAACACACAAATATTCACTTTGAAAAGTCAGCATATCAAATTGCTAGTGCTACAAAAAGCAGTACATTAGCTTACAAATCATTCAGGGGGAGAAATTATGCACCGGTGTCTGCAGTACATTCATCCTTTAAAAAAATCCTTTTTGTGTAAAGGCCCAGTAAGCACAATTAAAGGTATTTACAAAACCTGCTCATCACTGTCTTATTTATTTATCAGGGTTCTGCAAATTCAAAATGACTTGAATTTGCTTTTATGTCTCAAGTCAAGAAATCATTTTAAAACAAATACTATCTCTTCCAAATCAGTTGTCTCAAGTCTACAGCTCCGGTGGTCGTAGTGAGCGCAGCATATGTACATTCAGCTGATAACCTGCTGCGTACACAAACAGCCTGTGTGATGCAAAACTGTGGGTCATAGTAGCAATTAGCTGTCATTGTCACTGTTAAATTCTCACCCTGCTTTCACAGAGCAGCAAGAGGACCAAATATAAATTAGCACTAACACAATGACACTGAGACACAGACACACTGCTCACACACTGATTCATGAACACACTGGCTGTTCTGTGTAAAACCATTTTAAGCCGCCCACTCCCCACAGCCTGCAAGAGTCAACACATAACATGCTCCAGCTAGCTGTCAAAATCCCACCAGACTTTGAACTAGCAGCATCTCGCAGAGTTATTTTTATACCTAATGTCTGAGATGCACTCGTCCACTGAAGACAAGGAGAAATCTTTCCAGGTCTTTGTACATGAATCACTGACCAAAAATACAACTGCTGTCTGATTGTGTTGTACTATGACAATCAAGAAAAGCGTGCTATTTTTGTTATTCTTTTTTTCTGTCTGTGCTTTTTATAAAATAAACTGTGCAGCGACAGGACAATAAATGAAAGAGAAATTCTATTATTTACATATTTTATACATTATCTGCTGTATCTTATGGATGCGTGTCTTTGTAAAGAGCATGTAGGAATGAATAGGAGCAAAAAAAAGGGAAAAAATACCTTAATCTTAGCACCTCAGAAGAAAGAGGTGAACTTCTTGCCAAAACCAGAGATCGCTGGAGGAAAGTGGACAAAAACGGAGAGTTAGATGAATGTTGCAGATTTCTCTGTGGGTTATTGAGCAATAAAGTAAAATTGAGTTGTAAAAGTTTCTTTTTTCTAACAGTTATTTATACTTTATTATCCTTTTTATCGTAATCAGTTCAGTACTAGATTACAACCAATTTTATGTTTAATGCGCTCTCTCTGTTTTCTGCTGATTCATTGGCGTTACCTTCTCCCAGTTTGCCAGCCTGCTCCGCGGCTCCTCCAGGCAGGATCTTAGAAAACATGCCTTCTCCTTCCATGCCCGGTTGACCTGCTGCAGCACTGCCAATACCACCAGGTCTAGGAGCAGCTTTGGAGCCTGGACAGAAATACAGCGAGTGGAAGAAAGGGAGAGGATGATGGGATGTGGGAGAGGAAACATGGCCAGAGACGAAAATACGGAAGAAGACTGAGTAGAGGAGGAATCTATATTTGTCCAGATTTCATATTCGGTGGCACCTGTTAGCAAATATGAATTTTATGATGGGATCTGGTGTCCGGTGTTGTGTGTCTATTTACCGAGCTTTAAAAATTAGGGCAGTAGAAGAACTGCATCGCTCATCAGTTGCCCTGTTGAGTTTTTTCTGCCCTTTAAGTTTGCTGATTTATTTGATTTATTTGCTTGCCTGCAGCCGTTCTTTGGTCATTAGGTCCCCTCGGATAGACCTACATAGGCTTCCTGTTTGCTGATTTCCTTCCTTAAGAAAAATTAGCTTCATCCCATTTTCAGCTGGATCTTCTATCTACTCATTCGTTGAGATGTTTAAATAATTGATTTTCCAACAAAATGGCAATTTCACTAAAATATTAATTAGCCTTTGATGTTCTGTCCCAAAACAGCACCAATCCAGGTGCTATTTTTAATTCTTCTTCTTTCGGTTTCCCTTTTACGGGTCACCACAGCGCATTATCAGCCTATCCTCCATCTCACCCTATCCTTATCATACTGTTCTTTCACATCAACATGTCCTTCCTTCCTGCATCCATGAATCTTCTACGTGATCGTCCCGTATATCCACTATCCCTCCTCTGCACATGTCCAAACCATCTTGCTCAACCTGAGCTGTCCCTCTGATGTACTTGTCCCTCCTGATTAGTCCCAATGAAAATCTTAGCATATTCAGATCTGCCACTCCAACTCGGCCTCCTGTCTTTGTATCCAAGCTACTGTCTCCAAACCACAGATCATAGCAGGTCATAGTGGCTCCACCCACTTTCTATTGCTTTGGCTGGTTGACCCCAGGTATTTAAACTCTTTCACCTTCACTACCTCTACTCCTGGAATCTTCACATCACAACCCTATATTGTGTCTTGCTTCTTCTGGCTTCCAGTCTCCTCTACAGTGTGCGCCTCCACCTCTACACACTCTTCTTCCTGCTCCCTACTCTCACTACAAATCACAGTGTCATCAGCAAACATGACTCCAGTGTCAGCTCATCTGTTAAGCTGTCCATCACCACTTCATTATAATGTTTTGTAAGGTTATTTCTAAAAAAGAAAAATGTGAATTTTCTGAATTTAAAGTTGAGCAATTAGATTCACATGATTGGACTAAAAATTAATGATTAAAAATGAAGAATGTTTTTAAAAAATCTTTCATGTCCCTCGATTTATCCATGTATGAAACAAGTTAGATTAGCTGCTCTCCCTTTAAGGTCATCCTCTCTTCAGTATAAAGACAGAAGGAAAACAACTGTCTGTAACCAAGTTTTAAGGGCAGCGACCTCAAACTAATGATCGATTCAGTATTGATTCATTTTAATAGAAAGTTACTAAAAATGTTAGAAAGGGGTAAAAAAGCATAGATATTATTTTGCGAGATGAAGATTAACACAAATACTACTATACTATTACCTAACTAACACATTATGTCGTGACTTGGCATATTCATGAGGAATTACTGCCATGAAGTGAAAGCCCTCCTGTGTGTTTTTCCACTGTTGGATTAGCTGCAGATTAATCTCAGATTAGATGAAAGAGTGCGCAGTGGTTACATAATTCAGACATAGTGGGAAGCAGTTGGCAAGTTGTGGAATTTTGGGATTCTGTGTGTTTTGTGTGTGTGATGAGTGTACAGTACCTATGCCTGTGAGCGGGGGCTGGGCAGTCTTTGAGGCCAAGACAGGTGCTGCTTTTGCTCCAATAGCTGTTGCTGGAGGTGTGTCGATCTTGGGCTGGAGGCAGAAAGAGATGGAGAGAGGGGGAGAGAAAAGGGTCAAAGTTCATCCATTTAGAAATACTGACATCCCATGTTTACCTTCTTTTCACTGCAAAAAGGTTGGAAGTAGAAGACAGTCAGGGAAAAATGTCTGTCATGTATTCACATCGCTGGTGGCAGACAGGAATTGGAGGAATGTGGGATTTAGTTCTGTTTACTCGAATAAAACTTGAATGAAAGAGTGAGACAATACGAGATAAAAAGAGAAGAAGACAGCTGAAGTGATAGATAAGAGACGGAGAGACAGAAGCAAGACTGGAGAGAAAGCTGCTCCCTTATTGTGTTGTATTGTGACAGCTCACTGAATGATGACTGACTGAATGATGACTTTCAACACTGTCAAGTGTCAGTCTGAGGGTTTTCTCTTGAGGTGGGGTTGATTCACAAACCCAGAAGAAGAAAAAAGTGAAAAAACATATCTACAGAGTCAATGCACCCTGACATTGGTTGTTAAAGTCCCTGGAGCCCTCCTGGGGGAAAAGAACACTCTTTTGTACTAATTTGAACTGTCCCCTTTTTAAGGGGACAAATGGACTAAAACCACACACTGGAGCTTTTTCTTTAACTTCTCACCCTTACACACTGATCAGACATAACATTATGACCAATGACAGGTAAATACTAATAACTAATAACTATCGCTTCATCATGGGGCTTGTTAATATTAGGGTGCAGGTGAGCATTTTGTCTTCAAAGTTGACGCGTTAGAAGCAGGAAAAAACGGCAAGAGTAAGGATTTGAATGAATTTAACAAGAGAGAAAATGTGATGGCTAGACGACCAAGTCAAAGCATCTCCACAGCTGCAGCTCTTGTGGGGTTGTTCCGGTCTGCAGTGGTCAGTATCTATCAGAAGTGGTCACAGGAAGGGACAGTGGAGAACCAGTGACATGGTCAAGGGCAGCCAAGGCTGACAGATGAATGTGGGGAGCAAAGGCTGGCCCGTGTGGTCCGATCCAACAGATGAGCTTTCCAGCTCAAATTGCTGAAAAATCTAATGCTGGTTCTGATAGAAAGGCGTCAGAATACACAGTGCATCGCAGTTTGTTGTCTATGTTGCTGCACAATCACAGACCAGTCAACTGACCCCTGTTCACCACTGAAAGAACCATCAATGGACACGTGAGCTCACAACTGGCCCACAGAACAATGGAAGAAGTTTGTTGGCTCAGTCTGATGAATCATGTTTTCTTTGACATCACATGGATGACTGAGTGCGTGTTCGTCGCTTCACAAGGGAACACGTGGCACCAGGATGGACTTTGGGAAGAAGGCAAACTGGTGGAGTAAGTGTAAAGCTTTGTGCAATGTTCTGCTAGGAAACTCTGGGTCCTGCCATTCACCTGGATGTTATTCCCTGATGGCCGTGGCCTCTTTCAGCACGATATTGCACCGTGCCTCAAAGTAAAAATGGTTCAGGGATAGTTTGAAGACCACAACAACGAGTTTGCGGTGTTGACTTGACCTCCAAATTCCCCAAATCTAAATCCAATCAAGCATCTGTGGGATGTGCTAGACAAAACAAGTTCGATCCATGGAGGCCCCACCTCACAACTTACTGCACTTAAAGGATCTGTTGCTAACATCTTGGTGTCAGATACACACGCAACACACCTTCAGGAGTCCCTCGACAGGGTCAGGGCTGTTTAGGCAGCAAATGGGGAACCAACGCAACATTACAGAGGTGGTCATAATGTATGCCTGATCAGTGTGTTTGATACTTTTAAAACCCCTGGAAAGAATTACTACTAACTACCAAAGTAAAGTTTTATATAAAAATGCTTCATTTCATTTCTTTTCTTTTCATTTTTTTATCTTGAGTTCTGATGTTGCTGTCAATCAAATCCATATTTAATCCATTTATTCCCTTGGCACTCATCTATGTGACACAAAGTTGCCAGTACTGGAGCTGATAGGTTCAGTTGATTTATTTGAATCTGCTGTGTCATTGTGATCAGTTTGAAAGTTTCTGTGCTGTTGTGTCCCTCTCTCTCAAACCCCCACCCCGACACCCCACTGCTCTGCATTCAACATCTGAGAACTAAATGGACAATGGCCTCAGGAAAGATA
The DNA here is from genome assembly GCF_965226115.1 of Aulonocara stuartgranti. NCBI lineage: Eukaryota > Metazoa > Chordata > Actinopteri > Cichliformes > Cichlidae > Aulonocara > Aulonocara stuartgranti. The sequence goes on along the minus strand of NC_138956.1, from coordinate 9,238,357 downwards.
CACACCAGACCATTTCTGATATCCATCACAGTAACAGCTTGGATTATCTGAACACAGGAAATATGAACCAGTGTTTGGATCCCTGTCATTTTTATCTTTTATGATAGACTGGCTCCTCTGTTTTCTGTAAACTGTGTGTGTGCGATTTATTTAAAGCTTCTATTTAAAGCAATCCATAAATAAACCTGACTTCAAAGACAGTGAACTGTTATTTTTAATCCCAAAATATGCTGCATCATTTCCATTTCATTCTTTTTGCTGCTGCAGAACATAGGTGATGCATAATGGTGCACAATGCAGCATACAGAATTTCATTATTTACAGCCACTTAATCAATGCTTTTTAATTACATAATGGACCCAACATAAGAGTGCAAGTGAATGAGTTCACACGCTGAATAATTATCATACCGCAATTTTTTTTGTTTTGTTTATGGTTTCCTGTCAGAAGCATTTGCAAAACCCATCCCTGCATAATTTTACATCAGATTTTATGAACAATTTCACTTTTCATTTTTCCTGCTGACTTTATACTAATGTACCAAAATGAAAATCATGAACACCCTTCAGCTCTGAAAGCACATTATGAATGATTCTGGGGTAGTAATAACCGGCACGGTGATAGTGGCTTTGTGAGCTTGAAAGTCATTCATATATTTACTAAAGATTGAATGAAGAGAATCTCTGAACTATCTCAGGTTTTGGGTTAAATGTCAGAGTGAGATTTTTTTGCTTCAGCTAGAAAAATAGATTGACATGGATTTCTGATTATGGAGGAAATGCAGGGTGAGAATAGATTTTTGCAAAGAGACTTTATGAGTGAGAATTTCTTGAGCATCTAGCAGACAGTGAATCAGCTACGCTGAGTTATCAACTGCCTCTCTGTTAATCACAGTGTAAGATAAAACTTGCCAGCAGAGGCGAGGCAGAATTTCAATATACTATCTGAACTGGGAGGAGGACCAGCTCTTATCTCGGGGACTGTGGAGGGACAGTGGAGGATGGAGGAGTGCAAAGGAGACAAGTGGAGACAAGCTGAAAGTGAAAGGGCTGGAGGACTAAAACAAAATAAATTGTTACTGTGCAGTAGGATGGCATATGTAATGTGAATATTGAAAGATATTTTTGTAATGGTCATGAAATACTTCTTATGTTACTTCATAAAACCAAAAACATCCTTTTATGACATTTTCTTCAAAATGTCAAATACAAATGTGAATTGAACCATTTGAGTGCACCGAAAGATGCATATTTTTTATTTTTACCTCATACAGAATAGAAAACAAAACAAGCCTCAAATCCTTACTTAGAAGAGTCATCTTTTCTTTCTGGACTCACAATTGTGGATGTTGTAGTTCCTGTTGGACCTGTCTGCCTGGCTTGGCCCATGGGTCCACCTGCTGGTCCCATCTGCCCCGGTTTGGCCTGGCCCTGTCCCATTCCCATTCCCATTCCCATGCCCATGCCTTGTCCTTGGGCTTGGGGCTGCTGCTGGGAGCTGTTGGTTGTTGTGGCACCGGGCTGCCCTGGTCTGGTTGCTGAAGTCTGGGCTTGCTGCTGGAGTTGAGCCCTCTGTCCCGGAGCCCCATCTGTCTGGGAACCCGGGCCACCTTGCCGTCCTGATCCCGTAGGCCCACCAGCAGATCCCTGAGCCCTAGCAGAGCCACTGCCAGACCTTGAGGAGCCTGAGTGGAAAAAAAGGGTGTTTTTTATAAACAGTTTGTGGCTATTGCTTGAAAATGGACTCTTCTTGCCAATAAAAAAACAGGACATTAATTCAGCACTGATTTTTTCTGCAGCTACTGCCTGAAGGCCTGTAACTGTTGTCAAAACTGAAGGAATGATTGGCAGCTGAAAGGATTCAGTCAACACATCTTTGACCTTTGCGTCATCTGTTTCTTGTCTTGTGCACACATTTCCAAGTCGGTTATGCAAGTTAGATGATTTCCGCTACCATCTTCCACAGAGAAAGTTATGCTTTTATAAAACCAAAACTACAATGTACTGATAAAAGAAGCGGCTTACTCTGGCTTTCTCTTATAAAGTACTTTCAGATTTTATTACAGTGTAATAGTAACTGACAGGAAACACAGGCATGAGATGATGACACACAACAATGTTGTGAGCATAGATGAAAGCAGTGATTTAATGACTGCAGTGCTAAGAAAACAGCCATGGTGCTGCCTGCAGATAGCACATTTCTTGGAAAACATGTGCCTGATATTATATAGTTAATTAGAAAATGTTGATCCCTGAGGGAATATATGAGTGTAAAAAAAGCATCAAACACAATCTGAACAACAGGGGTTATTAAATACTTCTACCTAAGACTTAAATGATTTAAAAAAGAACACGGTATTAACTCCAGTGCCTGCTGTAGTTTCATTTTTTAAGACACATTTATAAAAGTGACACAATCATGTGTTCAGTATTAAGGTTAAGCTCATGGATCAGCATTATTAGATCAGACACTAAAAACAAGAAACGAGCTTCATTAGTTAGGGATATATAATAGTGCAGGTGCTATTATGAAAAAGTTTTGAGATTTATGGCGAAAAGCAATATAAGTGTTTTTTTATTTTAAACTAAACTAACTGAAACATACTTCAGTCTAATCTATATCGCCCACATAAGCAGTATCCGAATGAGATCTAATGCTGTTGTTCTCAGGAAAAGGACTTTTAGTTGATGCATCTTTTACTGCTTCTTCATTGTCTTTCATTATAAAGACAATGACATTATAACGTAGTGTGTAATATAACATTCAATAATATATAATTGCTTTCAATTCTCAGATAAATGTGCAGTTAATTAGAAAATATAAATCAATTGAACAGTCAGTCCAATAATCACATAATCAATAACTTAGATAAACTCTTTCTAGTCTGTACAATATTTTGCAATATACTTAAGTCAACGGGTTTCGAATACACTGTAATTAACCTATACATTGAGGTATAAAGTACAAAGACTGCGCTCTAATCATGTTTGACAAGAGATTCAACATTCGTATGTACCTGGTGGCTGCCCCTGCATGTCCACTGGACCCTGGGACTTGCTACGTGAAGACCTGTGTGGGTCGCCCTGTCTGGAGGAACGCTGGCCATGATGATGCCCAGATGAGTCGCGGGAGTAGTCGGAAGAGTGGTACCCACCGGATCTTGAGTCAACACGTCTTCCTGTAGATGAAGATCTTCCTGAGGGATCATGGCGCATAGATGGGTCTTTGGGGTGCCCCTTAGAGGATCTTGAGGACCTAGGCTCATCTGAATGACGTGAGGAGGAAGAATGGCGGCTAGAACTGCCATGGTGTCTGTGGTCGCGAGATGATGAGTGTCGCCCTGTGTGGCCATACTCATCTTGGGGCCACAGGTCCTCCTCAGGAGGCTCATCATAATCATGGTAGGTGTGTTTGACACTGTGCCGGCTCCTCCCAGAGTGGCTGCTACCGTAGTGACGAGAACTGGAGCGTGGCTTCTCAAACCAGTCGGTTTCTTCTTGGCCCAGATGGTAGGCTTTGGAAACCGAGAGCAGATCACAGTCAATCTCCATGTCGTTCGGAGACAGCGGCATGCAGGCTGAAAGAAGGAAGAAGGCAGGAGGAAGACCAACCGCATGCAAAAGAAAAGAGTGGGTAGGGGTAGACACAGAAAGAAGGGCAGAAAAATAAAAATAAAAGTTTTACATCCATGCACTTAACACTTAAAACATGTAAACTTCACACAATACAAGACAATATTACCAGAATAAAACAAACACTGCAAAACTGTCTGCTTTGGCTGCTGTTTTTGTGTTCATTTCAAATTAAAAGCCAGTGACAGAGGAGGACAGATATCCTGCACTAAGACACTGTATAACTGCTCTGGCAAGACAAAGCAGGTATATAAAACAGTCAACCTCTATTTAATTGCTGATTTGAGACAATAGCACCTCTTTGACGGAATAAATATCAAACCTATAGGGGGGGACTGTTTTGCAGTGTAGATCCAAACACATGTAAAAACATAAGTAAAGATAAAAACCTGTAAAGAAAAAACAATGCATTTGTGTCGTGCAAAGACCTTTCAAGTGAATCAGAGTGTAGCGAATGACGAAAACGACCACGCCGAAGAACCATGCGAGTTTGGAACAGACAGACGACTGGACGGACAGGCGGAAGGACGGACAGGCAGGCAGACAGACAGATAGCAGTCCACTGATACGAGAGCTCCGAGTGACTCTCAGGATGACGAAAACATTAGCATGCAACAGCTATATCTGTCTCTTTTTTACTTTCTTTTTCTTTGCTAAGTCTAGCCTTTGGGTGGGTGGGGGACGTTTAGATAAACGTTGGGAGCAGTAGAAGGTAGTGAGACTGTGTGGGATTTCATCTCCCACAATTACCTTCGCTGTCTGACACAGCGCAATGATAATCGTCTATAAAGTATGTATCATCCGATTTGTAGACGTGTGTCCGGGGAAGGTCCCTTATGTGGTCTTGAACATCTGGCAGCGAGTGACTGGAACCATAATGGCCATAATAGTATTTACATCTACCGCTGTGACTGTCATACGGGTCGGGACCTAAACTTGACGATCGCCCAGAACCCATGAACCTCCCCAAAGGACTCAGGGGACTCTCCTCTTCAGAGTATTGTCGGGTTGGATGGCGCCCCCTGTAGCCAGATCGATAGGAGCGGTCGTCCCTCTCATAGGATCGGCTGCGATACCCGGAGTAGTCCCTGGCTGAGATCTTGTCCATGCCGTAGCCAGTGGAGCGGGAACGGCCAGTGGAGGTGTAGTAAATTCGATCGTCCTCATCCACCGTCATACTATAGTATCGACTACCATGAGTGGTGCCACTGCCACTGTCGTAAGCACTCCTCTTAAAACCGTAATCCTCGATCAGCTGGCGTCCTCGAATGTGAGAGGAGGGGTAAGCCGCACCTGTCACTGAGGAATAGGAGGCCAGGTCTGCCTCCACATCCCGTGCCTCCTCAATCGGGGAAAACTTGGAGATTTTTTGCTCCATACTCCCCAGCTTCCTGTGCTTGCTGCGCTTGGATGACATGACAGCAGGAGCCAGAAGGGTTCTGGAGGACGGTGAAGGTTTCTGTACCCCAGAGCGGATGCTGCCATGTTTGTAGTCGAAGTCATAGAAATAGGGGGATCCCCCACCCATGCTAGCGCTGCTGCTGCCCCCTAGAGGTCCGTGCCTGTAGCTGCTCTTACCCCTGCCATGGTGGTCGTACAGCTCTTCCTGCATCGCTGCTTCCTCCTCGGGTGCCCTGCCATAAGAGGAGCTGCCAGTTCCCCCACGCGTCGTGCCAGTGGTGCTGCTGTGGCTGTGGATGTCGCCCGGGTAACGCCCACTGCCGCCATGATGCATCATGTCCCCTGTCATCGTGCCCAGCCCATCTTTTGCCGTCAGCTCGCTAACATCATCTATCATCATGTAGTTCCTCGGAATGTTTTGCTCTAAACCAGGAGCCCCATACATCCCATCTGCTGTGCTGTAGGTGGAAGGACTGTCTACAGAGTGCCCGTAGGCATTGGACACAGTGGAAGTATACTGTCCATATGAGCTGGCTGTGGTGGTGGTGTAGCCATAAGTATTAGCAGTAGTTGTGGTATACTGGCCATATGAACTTGTGGTAGTGGAAGTATATTGGCCATATGTACTGGGGGGCATTGTTGAGTACCCACCGTAGCTGCTGGACACCGGTGCTGACCCATAGGGCCCATACGAGCTTGCCATTGTTGTTGCTGCAGTGTACTGAGCATAGGATGGGGCTCCACTGGAATAGATAGCATCCTGAGCAGTAGTGGTAACCACAACAGTAGGGTTGCTAATAGTCTCATAGTTGGTGGGCATCTTGTGCTCTAGATCGGCCAATGAAGTCTGCCTCGGTCTTCCTGGATGAACTGTGAGGATATCAACTTGGGGCTGACCAGGGTATGGTGTGGTCTGGCTGGGGTAGGAGGACACAGCGCTGGGATAGGGTGAGCTGTGGGTGGGGTATGGTGGCTGACCGGGTGGTGCTGGCCCAAAACCTGTATGCCCTGGCTGAGGCTGAGGCTGAGGTGCAGCTGGTAACCCCATGTCTGTCTGGGGGTATGGGGGCTGAGTTTGGGGGTAGGTGTGAGAAGGATATGAGGTTTGAGGTTGATAGGTAGGTCCAGGAGGGGGAGCATGGGTTTGAAGGGGAGTGGGTTGTGGCAGTGCCTGTGACTGTGACACTGTTGGGTAGGGAGGCTGGTTGAATGTTGCAGACTGGTATGGTACACTTGGTTGCTGAGATGGAGCTGCTGGTTGGCTTTGGGGGTACTGACAAGAAAGGAAGGACGAGGTGGGTGGGTATTGGGCTGCGGTGTTGAGGTCACTGGTGAACTGGCTGAGAGGGGCGGTGCTTGGTCTGGTTGTTAGTAGCCCATTACTCTCATGTGACGCAGCTGCAGCTGCTAAACGTAAGTTATTCAACTCACTATCAGACATATAGTCCCTGGTGTCCCCCATACACCTCAGGTAGGCAATATCCCTTCTCTCCCTCTCCTTGACCAATGTCTCCTTCCTTTGGTGGATCCCCAGCTCAAGGTATCTCAGCTTAGCATCAATTTCTTTCTCTTCTTCCTCTAGTTCAGCTTGCTGCTTTCTCAGCTTGGTTGACTCTTGCTCCACGGCCTTGAGCTCATGGGTGAGGTCTTTGAGGAGGCTGGCTTTCGCAGCCAGGCCAGACCTGGAGCTGGGCTTGAGGCTGGGCACGGAGGGCAGGTAGACCTGTTGGAGGGCTGGTGTCATCATGGGCAGGTGAGCTGATGTAACAGTCTCGTCTGGAGGAGGGCTAGGCAGGGTTCGCTTGACCTTGCGGAGCAGTGAGCTCTGCTGTAGGGCTGCCAGCTGGAGAGAGAGAGACAGAAGAGAGAGAAAGAAAGAAAGAGAGACGGGGGAAGGAGTGGAAGAGGAGAAGAATATGGGGGGGGGGGGGGGGGGGGGGATTGGTGATGTAAAACATCAGATGTGGGGAATGAGGAGATCAGTGTGATAACAGTGGTTAGGAAGATCAATGGAATAGGAATGGGGGATGGAGAAATGGGAGGTGCATGTGTGTTGGGGGGGGTAAGTGAGAATTTGAGATGAACATGGCGAGGTATGGATAATGGGGAAAATCAATAGCAAAGATAGATGAAAAAACAGGTGAAGCAATTAAGCAGAGCAGATGAGTGAGATGTAAAAATGGTTGAGGAAACAAATAAGGTAAAATAAAATAAAATAAAATAAGAAAAATAAATTAATGTACAGGGTTATAGGTAAAGGGAGAGAGTTGGCGGGAGAGATGACATGCACAAAATATGAGTAGAAGAGGAGGAAGGGAGGAAGAAAAACTCAAAAAGAGAAAAAAAGGGGTCAAAGAACAGAAGAAACAAGGAAAGGACGCAACGACAGGGCCATATAAGGGAGACAAAGGAAACACACATAGACAAAAGGACAAAGACAACAGGAAACAAGAGTGGAGTTTGTGTTAGCAGACATACAAAAACAGTGAAATGAGTGGCAACTGTGATAGAGTATTCCATTAATTTAATAGCTACTAATGCAATGAATTTCTCTTTCTTTTTTTGTTTTTACAGTTTTGAGTTGATATTTTCAGAAATTTGGGATTTATACCTTTATCTTAATATTTTCTTAATAATTTGTTAATTCTTATAAAATAATTAGTAATGATGAGACCAGTAAACAACCTAAGTTTAATTAAAGGTTGTGGAGACAGCATGTAGTTTTGTTATGCTAAAATCTATATTCTTACTTAGAATGCACCATGGAATAACAAAAAACCCCAACATAATAGGCATATGAAGTACAGTATAATGAAGCAAATGAATATACTGGAAGATATAGCTGGATTTAAAGGCTGGCTAAATGAACCACCATGGCTTTTACAATTTTCCACTGTAAAATCTACTAAAAATAGAGAACAAAAATTAGGATTATCATTGATTTTTGATTTAGCTGTAAATTTTGACTGCTTAATATTGAATTAATAAAATGCTGAATTTGTGTGGGCTTCCCTGTCAAAACCAGTCAATGATGTGACCATCAAAATAATCTGTGTTTATCTTTGTCTTTATACTGTGTGTAAATAATATATCATCCCATTTGTTCCTACCAAACATATATTGAAATTGTAAATAGATCATAGTGTGTTGTGTGTTATTTTTCATTTCAGTCTGTGTGTAGGCGGAAGCATAAAGAGAAATCCCCTCTGGGACCTATTATTTTCACAATCCTAACATGGAGGCAGTGAAAAATACACTATGAAACACTTTTCAAAGGGTCAGAAGAATACAATGATATATATATATATATATATATATATATATATATATATATATATATATATATATATATATATATATATATGTAAATAGGTACAGTTGGGGTCAGAATGACATTTTAGAGGATGAATGTCATTTTGGATTTTCTCTTTCTACAAAAGATCTAGACAAAGACCCAAACTTAACCCTGAAAATGAAAGGAAATATCGCTATGAACTGAGAGAGTGCTTACTGCGAAAGAAAATATCCCTGCTTCAAAATCTTAGCCTTCAAACAAGACTGAAACTTCCAAATCCTTTCTGGAGAAAAGCTTTAGGGTCAGTCGAGACAAAGATTGAGCTGTTTGGCCGCAATCGCTACAGGTTTGTTTGGGCGAGTAAAATTCAGGAGTTCCGATCTAGGAAAACAGTGCCGACTGCAAAGCATGGTGGTGGTAGCATCATGTTTTGGGGCTGTTTTGCTGCCAGTTGTGCTGGTACATTGCATAAAGTGGATGGTATAATGAAGAAGGAGGACTACCTCCAAACTCTTCAACTTCACCAATGGTTCAATGGTTGATTAACATTAAGCTTCTGGTATGTCCTATGTCTGAAAATTTTTGGACTATGCTTCGAAACTGGGTCCATGCCAAGAAACCAACCAAATTAAATAAACTATTCTAATTCTGCAAGAGAAAAGTGGTCAGATATCCAGCCAGAATTATGTCAGAAGCTTGTTGAAGGTTAAAAAAACATGCAGTCATGATGCAACCAACTGAGGAAGATTCAACCAAATATTACTGGGGGTGTATATATACTTTTCAATTTTCAGTCCAATTCTTGTTCTCTAAAATCGTGAAAGATGTATGATGTATAATCATTTTACTGAATTCAACAAAATCAATAAAAGCCCCAACTTATACATTTGCATAAATCCATGACTAGCATATGTAAACTTCTGACCTCAACCATACATCACAGCATTAAAAACAAAACAAAACAATAACTCTCACCCAGGGAAAACCGGATGGGTAGTTGTTGTTACCCAAAACAAGTTAAGTAACATCTTTGCCACATTTCAACAGAGTTGAAAGTTGGTTGAAAATTGAGAGGTGAAGAGTTGTTCTTAGGGTATTAGGGTGTGTGTCTTTGGCTTTACTAGGGTAGATTTTACACTCATTGACACCAGCTGTCATTGTTAGGACAATTTGGCTGAAACAGAAGAGTTAAAATACTGTTTCAGTCTGAGCTGCTATTAATAACGTAACATAAACTTCAAATGAACATAATGTACACTAAAGCATTCTTAAGTAATTGCACTTAAGCACAAAACAGTCCTGAGATCTACTAGTCTACAGTCTGTGCACGAACATTCTAGTAGCATCTGTATCAAATGTGACTGTTCACATATGTTTTATTGGTCCTTTTTTTAATTCTATTTTTTTTCCAGACAACCATTATACTGTCATATTGTAGCACAGTGTTTTGTGGTGGCATTAATTAATTCCCTAAGCTATTGTTGTTAATTGATTTTCAGGTATGGTTGTTGAGACAATATAGGTAAGTATGTAATGTCCATTTAAAAGAGTTATTGCTCCTGCTATGCGAGCAAGGGAGTTTCTGTTACCATTGAAACAGTTTAAATACACAGAATGGGTCACAATTATGGCTTAATGTTTTTGTTTTTTACTCTTCAAACCCCAGTAAATAATAGGGGTGGCTGTAGCTCAGGAGGTAGAGCAGGTCAGGCATCGACTGGAGTGTGAATGTGTGTGAATGTTAGGCAGAAAGCACTTAGGGCATAGAACAAAAATGTGCTTGTATGAATGGGTCTGAATTGGTGAATGAGGCATGTTGTATAAAGTGCTTTCAGTGTTCAGGTAGAGTAGAGAAGCGCTATATAAAACCAGTCCATTTACCATAATATGTAAATTGTTGAAACAGCATAGACCTTTATAAATTTAGTCGGAGATAAACTGAAGTTTTGTAGTTTGATCAAATTTAGTTAGTTTGTGGGCAAGCTGCTAGGCTCTTTATCAGTTTTTAAAATCAAGGCCCAGAGTAACTCAAGAGACCTCAATAATAGAGTACATTTTGACTTTGCATGCCAGCTACTGCTGAGGTGTTACTGGTTTCAAACAGAAGATGAGGTCGTAAAACTACAAAACAATAACAAAATCTGAAAAATAATCTAACAAAGGGAATTACTCATCATAGCATCCACATGAAACATTCATAGCACTCAGAAAATGAAAACAAGGGCAACATCGAATGAAAGAAATGGTTTCAAAGTTACACAGAGGCCATTCAGTATTAATGCCCTTGCTAGGTTTTGACTCAAATAAACAATATAAAACTGAGCCTGTTGTTGAGAGCAACGTTATTAAATGTGCTAACTGGCCCGCTGCAGGAGTTTAAAATGTACCAATTTATTTATTAATTGTTAAAAATATTTTTCCACTGTTTTAGTCTATCATTTGATTTTACTGTTTTATATGCGGCTTATAAATCTCTTCACTCTGAATTAAAATATGAATGTAGCATGAAGGATGTAACATATGAAAAGTAATAAATAGTAAGACAAACTTTACATCTTTTGGATACTACTGTAACCTTTGCATACAGAATCACCATCTGTGCATTGCTTTATTTTCAGCTATAAAGTTAAAATAACAGGATTTAATGTTCATCCCACTTTCTTTTCAACTAAAACTTTGACAAAATTTTAGATAATTTTGTGTGAAAGTTAACCAGTGCTGTCATTTTTCCTATAAAATTTGTACTTTTTAACAATATCCAGTGACATTAGTGGTTATCTAGACTGTATCCATCTGAATAACATCATTAACTATAAATTTCAATGGCTTTTAGTGTATATCACCATGGTTTGAATGGCTTTACCTGGTTCTGAAGTGCTTGTTGTTGATACAGGGACAACCTGGCCTTCGTGTGCTCATCTGTGGTGGGGCTTAGAGACTTGGGATCTGACATTGACCTCTGAGTGCTCTTGATGGGTCGGGGCACAGAGGGATGTCGCTGGGGAGATTCGGCTGTATAGGACTTCTGCTGAGGTGTTACATGGGCCTTGTTCAGTCGCTCGCTTGACAGAGAAGTCTCTATGAGGCGGTGAGGGGACACCGGAGAGACCGGAGAGTAGAGGACTTGTGGAGATTTGGGGGCTGTTTGCTGCTGGCGAATGATGCTGGAGATCGATTCATTGTGGAGATGGTTGTGAGGCTGGTAATTAATGTCGAGTGGGTCAGGACGTCGGCGCTCAAATTTGGCAGCATTTGCGGCAATCTGCTGCTGGCGTTGCTGGGTGAGAAGGTCAGAACCTGACTGTTGTGTGCCAGTACCGGCAGAGGACGAATATGGACTGACTGTGGTTGGTACACTTAGCTGTGGAGCTACAACTCCCTGTGACTGGGCTTCTGGATCAGTCTGGCAAGCTAGAGATTGTCCTTTTTGAGTTCGCTCTGGTCCAGAGATATAGTGCACAATCTCTACTTTGTTAGGGTCTGGTACTGTCACATGGATTGCTGGGGAGACTCTTCCTAGGTGCTCCACTTCCGTCTGGCAAGACATTTCCCTGATTGTCTGAACGCCAATATTGGAGGAAACCATCTTAGTTTTGTCAGTTTTGGTATCAGTAGCTAAGGTGGCTGTAGTGGCAGTGCTGCTGCCAGCTGCACTGGACTCAGAGTGCCTTGAGAAACGCGAGCGCCTTCGGCGGACCGGATGCTCTGTCTCAGCCTTGTCCTCGTCATCATCTGTCTGGACAGAGCAGTCAACGCTGCGACCACGCCTCCTGGTGCGATGACGCATCATGTACCTGGCGATGGAGAAAATACACGAAAAACAAAAAATAAAGAACTACAAAGAATTACAGACACGTGAAGTAAATTGCAAGGCTATTAAAATAACCTTTGCCTATATACACACAGTTTCACCTCTTACACCCCTCCTCTTTCCCCGTCACTCCATACACTCACACACTGTTTACCTCTCCTCTCCATCTTCATCGTCAGTCTGCACACAGCTATCCACAATCCTGCGGGGGGAGCCGTAGAACACCACGCCATCTCCATCCAAGCTATCTCTAGTCAGTCTGCTCATGGAGCTGTGTTTTCTCATGTTGGTCCTGGCCTCCATTTGCTCCTCCTGGCTCCTCAGGCACATCTCTGACGAGGAGTTGGGCAGAGAACGGGAGCCCATATGAGAGTCTGCGTAGGGGTGCAGCGGCTGTCCATCCAGCTGTACAAAAAAACCATGGGGTTTTAATATTGCTATAAAGCAGTGATTCAAATCAGAACGACAAGGTTGTGTAGCTGCACTTCACAAACACATTTCTTCAAGATAAAAAGGTACACATATCTGTCTGAATGCAGAGTGTCACATGCATACACAGCTTAAGAGCCAGCTACCAATGTTTTTCATTAACCCCACCCCACCCCCACCTGCATGATCTGGGTGACAGCAGCGGTTTTCTGTCTCTTCTGCTCTTCAAGCTGCTGCTGGAGCTGCTGCTGTAAAGACTGGATCTGATCTAGCTGGGACTTCTGCTGAGCCAGCTGCTCCCGCTGTAGAACAAGTTGTTTCTCACGTTCATGCTGTTGCTGCTGCAGAACCTAAACAAAAAGTGTCGGTGGAGATGGGAAGAGAAAGAAGGACATATGGGCAAAAACACAGACAGAGCGAGATAACATAACAGAACAGAGCGTGGAGCATAAGAGGGTGGAGAGATGGAATGGGTTGATGAAGGAGAAATTATGAAATAAGCAAAGTGAAGAATAGTACCAGAACAAGATGAAGAAAAAATTTAAAAACAGAGAAAACAGCGAAAAAGAGCCAAAGTCATGATATCTGGTTTTATTCAGGATGATAAAATTTCTAAAATGTAGCCTAAATCACAAGATTCCCACATGTGAATGTGACATGAAGTCATTCTTGTACTGATGGATTAGTTTTGACAATGGTTCCAAGTTAGTCAAACTTGTATATACTGCAAAAACCAAGAATGGAGGCGCAACATGAATGAAGTGCAGCATTTACTGGTAATTGCTCTTACCAGTCATACAATGCTCTGCAGAAAATATTTAAGGCATTTCTTTTACTGCTAAAATGACAGGCTGATGCAAATAAGCAGTTAGGGGTTTTTGCTTGCACTGTAAATTATGAGATGCATTTTAAACATTCCAGTTCTAGTTTATTCTCATTAAGGAAGACTTCCACACCTGTTTAACAGACTTAAGTTGAAAGATTTTCAACTGCTTGTTCTATTAAAAAAGAAGAAAATTGTCACATTAGCCCTCAGGTTTACTGTGAAAACATCATTGCAAGGCCAAGAGCTCAGAAAGCAATATATTATAACCAACATGTGTGACTGATTTTCGATAGTTTTGCAATATATTTTGGTTTATTTTGCTTGATTTTTATGATTTTATGCAAATTAGTCCGCTGAATGGAACATTTAAACCACTTTTTTGGCCTAAAAATCAAAGTAATAAATGAAACATGAGACTTTATAAACAGGTATCCTTTTGAAACACACATACAACAGACATCAAACAGACACGCAAACATCATGTGCAAAATTTTAAAAAGCCCAAACAAACACAGCATGCAAACTCATCATTTATAACTAAGGCTGCATAAAAATATTTATTCAGAAAAAAAGTCATCACTTTTGAACAGAATTTTAGCACTACATTTTAAAGAAATATCTTATGGACTTAATGTATCTGATTAACTGAAAATGCTTGTTTAATATACTTTTTAGAAGAACTGCTAAGAGACAGACATTGAAAGACAATATACTGTATAAAAAATTAGCTGTTTTTAATGTGTCTTGTTAAGTAGGCACAATACTGAAACACTGAATAAAAGCATTTTAAATGGGATTAAAAAAAGATAACTCAACCAAATACACCACAAATAACACCACCACAAAACTAAACCAAAAAAAAACCCAATATCCAATCCAAACACAATAACCACACAACATCAAACAAGACATTAAGGATCAAACTCTGCATTCCACCTCCTGCTTCTCCCTCTACCTGTTCCTTGATGTTCTGCAGCTCCTGTAACTCTCTCTGCACCAGCATCTGCTCCTTCTCTCTGTGCAACTTCAGCTCTAACCTTTCCCTTTCCAGCTCTTCTTGCAGGCGCAATTGCCTGAGTTTCTCCAGCTCCACCCGCTCTCTCTCCATCTGCAGAAGCTGCTCCTGCTGGCGGTGCAGTCTCTCTGCCTCAGTTTCACCCTCTTTGTGTATGGCACCTGGTGGAGGGAAAGGAGGAAGACCACCTGGAATTGGTAAGCCAGCAGTAGGGGCAGACAGGACTGCTGGAGGTTGGGTGTAACCATGTGTTTGTGCAGGACCTGAAAGTGGGTAAGCATGTGCAGCAGGGGCAGGCTGTTGTGGCTGCTGAACAGTTGTTACTTGTTTCTGTTGTTGGCTACTCAGGTGTGCCTGGGACAGGTTTATTGGCTGCTGCTGCTGATCAGCTGGTATGACAACTGTTCCTTGCACTGAGGTGACCTCTGCTGATAAAGAGGACACTGTCGCACCTTTGCCAAGGTAAACTGGTTCATCCTGGACCACTGAGCTAGTTGTCATGGGAACACCCACTAGGGCCCCTGCAGTTGCTGAGGTTGTTGTGGCAGCAGCACTTATGTCAGTGGCTGATGTTGTTTGGAGAAGGCCTGGTGCTGGATAATGGACTGCAGCTTGTCCAGATAAGGGCATTCTGGGGCTCATTGGTAGCCTGCTAAGACTAGATAGGGGCACTGGTGTCATGTTGGCAGAGAGGTATGGCCTGTAGACTCCTCTTATTAGTGGTCGAAGAACAGAGGCAGGCTGGGTTGTGATGGGAAGTGTAGAAGCAATGGGGGTCTGAATAGTTGAGTAGATCATCCCATCTGAGGATCTAATAGCAGCGGGGTACATGGCTCTTAGACTCGCCTGCCTGGCATTGATAAGATTAGTTAATGCTTGACTGTGAGAGATTGGCTTCCCATCTAATCCAAAGAGAAGGTTTTGCCTAATGCCAAGACCAGCTGCAAGTCTGGAGGCCATGGGCCCAGTACCTCTGCTCAAACTGCCAAACTGCATCAAGTCTGGGTTGCTTCCATAGCGATCCATGGAATTGAGTGCTGCACACATTCGGCTAATCTCCCTTGCAGTTGTGGCACTGTACTGAGCCAAGTTAGCTTCTTGGAAGTTAGCAATGTCACGCGCAGAATAGCCATAATCTGAACTGATGTTGGACAAGGAATTGTATCTTCTGATAGGCAGTGTTTGTGCTGCAATGTCTCCTCCATGCCGTAAATCTGTATAGGAACCATACTGCATCCCCACATATCCTCCATAGCCCTGTTTCATAGCAGTTAGATCCATGGCAAGTTCTCCTGAAGCTTGGAGATGTGGTTCCACTTTAGAATGGTAAGACTGTAACCCAGCTTCAGCAAGGTTTGTATCAGACATCGAAGGCTGGAGCCTACCAGGAAAAGGTAACGTGTAGGCCTTACGCCCATCCATTGGATACTCATGGTACCTTCCAGGTTGTCTTTCTTGGTCAGACTCATAGGTGAGAGGTGGGGCAGATGGAGGCCTTATGCCTTCTTTCTCAGGAGCACCAACACAGGTTCCACCAAATGGAAGTCGATAAACAATATCACAGCAAGCTGGTTGGTTGTCAGGCTTAATTTGGCCTCCTGTCAGATCTACAGCATCCTGTCCTTCTTCTACCTTGACGAGCTGAGTCACAGCCCTGGCTGGGTCTGGCCCCCCATCCATTTGTACAACCATACTATGTGGCGATTTACCCCCTGATATCAAACCAGGAGGACTGGGCTTTCCCTTGAGTTCAACTGGACCAGCGCCATACAGTTCAGGGTTAATGATTGGTGATACAGCACTGACCACAGCTGAAGCAGTGGTTGTCTGACTGACGAGCAAATCTTTTTTCAGTAAAGGTGAGATTGGGCCAGTAAGGTTGTACCTGGCTAAAACAGATGCCTGTTGCTGCTGTTGTTGCATCTGATGGTGGTGTTGCAACTGTTGTTCCAGGAGCTCTTGTTGTTTCTGCAGCTTCTCTTGTTGTTTTTGAAGCTCTCTCTGTTGTATACTGAGGTCTTCCAGTTTGGCATCAATTTTTGGTATTGATGGGTCAGTTGGAGGTGAAACTGGTTTATTCTGGGAGAGACAAACTGCTGAACCCATGCCTTGTCCCAGATCCACTCGGTTTTGATGTGGATCACCATAAACTGTTGGTTGTTTTGGCTGGGTCATGAACATTGAAGCAGCTACGGTGACACTCACAGTGGTTGGTGTGGTGGTTTCCTGTGTGTTCAAGTTCATAATCAGTGGCTGTACAATCGTTGAATGTCTGCTACCCTCTGGTCCACCATGGTATTTTCTGCTTTCTGTGGCTAAGGAGGTGAGATCCATTCCTTGGTCAGTCATAATAATAGGAGCTGGTTTAGTAGCTGTTCTAAGGTCCACAACACTTCCACCATGAATCATATGGCCCTGCTCTACCCTCGAAGTCCCTGGGACTGTAGATATCCTACAGAGGGAGATATTATCCATTGAAACAGACCCTCTGGTGTATATGCTGGCTGTGGTGACCATGCTTGTTCCGACATTTACTTTCTCCACTCTTTGTGTACGATAAAAGCTCCGTGTAGGAGAGTGGTGGTAAGGCGGTGTGTCTGGAGGGCTGCCACATGGAGAGTAAGTATCAAATGTTGATTGGCGGCTAAATCGGGTAGGAGAAGACAGCGGGGAAGTTGCAGTATTGACTGTCGTTGGCCTAGCTGGGCTTGAAGGAGGGGAGTATGGGGCATCCTGAGAGGATTGCTGTCGATAGAGCCTAGGGGAAACTGATCGATGTGATGTTTGGGTTCCCTGAGCCATTACTGGTGAAGTAGGACCAGAGCCTGCTGACTCCATTCTCAATGCTGAACTGAAAGTCTGTGTAGAGAACTCAGCTGTAGCTCTTCTTGAAGGAGAGCGAGTGGGACTCTGCGGTGGTGGTGGTGATGGTGAAAGAGGAGGACTGGTGCTTCTGTAATAAGTAGTATACTTGGGAGAACGGGGCTCAATAATTCTCTCAATAGAAGATGTTGAGCTGTCTCGCACTTGGATCCCCCTGGTCTCCCCTACCCTTCTGGTAATGACTTCTCTTTGACTGTAGGCTTGGGTAATCTCTGCAATCTTGCTGCATACGCTTGAGACTGTAGCTGAAGATGCGGATGTACTACCCATATGCCTGCGACCTATTTCAGACTGAGTGGACGTAACAGTATGGCTTGAACCAGTCTGAGAAATAGTTACTGCATCTCTAGCATAAACACCATATGCTGCAATAGTGGTTGCTGCCACTGTTGGAGTTATTCCATTCTTTCCTGCTTGGGTTTTGAGTCTATCTTTGTGTCCATCCTTTGCAGAATAGTGCTGTGTTACTCTGACATCAGGGATTCGCCCTGCAGTCTCAGCAAAGGACACAGGAGCTGAGATCTGGGTGGGACTGGTACCTGGTGTAAGGAGAGCATTACTTTGCTCTAGTAGCTTAGCAAAGGCTGAGCCTGTATCTAAGAGCTGTTTATCTGGGTAAGAGCTCTCAATTTCAATCTCTACTTGCTCATCTGTGGCCTGTTGCATCTTGGTAATGTTCTGAGATGTTTGTCTAATCTCCTCATAAATATCAGTTTCTGTCTCTGCTGCCTCATTGTCATATCCTGTTTGATCTTGCTCATATTCATACTCATCATCATAACTTTGCCCATTAATGTCCTCCTCATAGTACTGCCCATGTCTTCCATGTTGCTGTTGTTGCTGTTGTTGTTTCTGCTGCTTTTGAAGCATTTCTGCCTTTCTCATCATCTCCTCATAGACCTCCTCAGCACTCTTCAGAGGTTTGGAAGTTGAAGATGGTGCTGTGGTGGTGGTTGCAGTTGTTTTCTCTATCGGGGAATAGAGTGACATGAAGGTTGGCAGATTATACTCACTTCCTGACTTGTAAAGTTTGGACTCATATCCCTCTGCCTCTGAGTCAAGACTTTGAGGCGAATATTCAGAAGCAGAGGAACGATGAAGCTCTTCCATTTCTGCTGCTTGTCTCAGCTCTTCTGTTGGAGACGCATCCTCAATAGGTGACAGATTGCTAGGTGGGGTCTTAGATCTTTCTCTGCGCCTCTGAGCCCTCAGCTCCTCTTTATCTCTCTTGGTCTTTCTTGCTGTACTTCTAATTCTCTGCTGTTCCACTTCTCTCATCTTTTCCTGTTCTCTCAGAAGTTCCTCTTCCTCTCTGAGTTCATCCTCTTCTGAAGAATCTTCAATGGTAGGAAGGAGAGGGCCATGAGAGCGGTGGCGTGCTTTCCTCTGCTGCTTAGCCTCCTCCAGTCTTTGCCTCCTACTGGGGCTACTGTCACTATCTTCCTCCATTGATGAGATGGACGTAGGAGATTGTCCAGAGCCATATGAGGATGAAGTGGGTGGCAGAGTCGAGGAGTAGTCACCACGAGAACGTTCCTCAGGAGATCCTGTCAGACTCTCCATCTCTAGCTCTGGTTCCCGATCAAGGCTTAAGTCGTTTTCATTGCTCAGCTCGATGTCTCGACTGTAGCTATTGGTGTTATTGAGTTCAATGGTTTTGAAGCGCCTCAGACCTCCTTGCGATGCCATCACATCTTCCTCACCCTCTTCTAGTGAGCCTTTATAGACATCAGTAGAGCTCTTAGTCTCCTCCTCAAAACTACTGGAATGGTGCTGAAGGCGTCTCTTTTCTTTCCCTGAGTCAGAGATTATGTGCTTATGGTGGCTTTTCTTGGGTTTCTGGTAGCCATATCCTTCGTCTTCCTCATCTTCATCTTCCTCCATCTCTTCCTCCTCCTCCTCATTGTCTTCATCAGCACTCATCTCCATTATTTGTCTCCTCATGAACTCCTCATCGGTCATCTCTGTGGGCTCAGCTTCCTTTTCTTTCTTTTTCTTCTCCTTCTTCTCCTCTTTCCCTTCCTTTCGCTTACCCTCCCAGTCTCCCCCATCTTCTTCTTCCTCAAGTATATCTTCCAGCTCCTCATCAGAGTCATATGCATCTGGCGGGATTGACAGAGAACGTGGGCGTTGCTTCCCTCTGTCATCCAAATCTCTGTCTCTGTGCTTCCTCCCCCTTCTGTCTGCCTTCTCTTCAGAGAAGCTCTTCTCTAGTAATGGCCTCATGGAGCTTTCCAGCTTGGTGATTTCAGAGGGACTTGGTGGGGAGCCCCGGCTGCTGATTCCCCTTTCACTCAGCTTCATCTCTTCTTCCTGGATTAGACCTGTGATTTCACTGTGGGAGCTGGAGATACCATCAGACGAGTAGCCAGTGTCACTGAGACTCTGAGGGCTGCGTGACAAGTCGTGGGTGCTGTTGTTTTTTGTATCCTACAGAGAAAAGAAAAAAGAAAAACAAATGGATTAGACTTGGGGGAGCTAAGGTTTTTAGTTTTAATGATAATTTATATCAATTTTACAATGTGTTGAAACTGGTCAATAATACCAATCTGCATAAAAATTAAGCCCACTTAAAATCACTTTCTGATTTTAGATGCAAAATTCATACTTTTTTAAATTACAAATAAATACGAGTTTTAAAAATGGTATTTCTTATTTAGAAATTTGCAGTAATATATAATAGTCCTATTTGTATGATAGCCATAATATGGTATGGTTTCAGTTTATATTAAAAATATCATTATGATGCTTGAACCTGTACGCCAAAACTGCAGTTTTCAACTTTCATTGTCTTGTAAATAAAAGAAAAAAGAAAAAAATATAAAAAATAAAAATAAAAATTAATGAAACTGATTTCATATCAACTGGATTTCATTCACGAGATCACTAAGTCACCATGAAGACATTTTATGTTTTTCCATTAAACTTAGTTTTAAGCCAGTGGGCTGAAATGGAATGCTTTAGTTTAAATCAGTCTAAAAGAGATTTATTTATTACTACATGCTACTCATGTCTTATAATTTAAGGGACACAATGCCTATTAGAATTATTCAGAATCAGAATACTTTCTTCATCCCAGGTTGGAAATATAAATAGAAAAGAGAACATGTACTGAAAACAAGTAGAAACAAATAAAAAGAGACTCAATGGTAAAATAAATATCAGTCATTACATATTTAGAAACTTTACATTCATATAACACAAATAGGTTTGCGCATACTCATTTTGAATCTAAAGAAAAAACAAACAAACAAAAATATATTACTATCAGGTTCACTAGCATTAGCTAACACGTAGCTAACATGTCTAACACTAAATCCTAAATAAAAACAACTTAAATATAACTTAATTTAAATATCTAAATATGTAATAAAAATTGAGAATTGAGTCAAAACACTTGAATTTTACTCTACATCTTTGAATCTGATCTGATTTATTCATTTGTCTCAAGACAAATAACATTATTATGCAATAATCTTAATGTGACTTATAATTGTTAGGTATGTTGAGCCATTGATGGAAAGAGGTTAGTCAAACTATGTTTTTCATGTTTTTTCCTTTTGATGATGAGCTCAAAGTAAGATTGTATAGCTGACTTTAATATCTGAACAAATGAAAACTCATTCATCAATGGCTCTTAATAACAGTCATTTATAATCTCAAAGGAACCAACCTGGTAAATGATTGGGGAGATGGAGAAAAGGATGGAAAACTGGTAAAAATCATAAAAAGCTCTTAAGGTGGTTATAATGCATCTTTACTTTGAGCTCTGTATAATTTAATTACTTAGCAGCTCTTCAGATGATAAAGTCCAGCGCTACCTTAAAAATGACCACAAGAGTGCTACATGAACTAAGGGCTTGGAGATTTTACAGATTCATGACATGCCAATTTTTAGAAGAATTGGAACAGCAAGAAAAGGTTCTTCCTGCTGTCTTTGTTCTTCAATCTCTGTCTCTCCCCAAGGTAATCCAATGCCTTGCTGCCACTTGCAGCCTCAGCATACTGTGAAATGGGAATCAATGACATACTTTCCAAATCAATATGGACGTCCAACACTTGAGGAAAATGGAACCGATTTAGCTTAGAATTACCTATTATTACATCTATGCAACAGTTATTTTGCCATGTAAAGTACCCATATCTGCAAACAAAGTGATTATCATGTCAGTGTTGCAAGTAAATGTATATGTATAAGCACCAGTCTGAATAGAAATATATAGGGACATTTTGTACAAGAACTGAAAACATTAAATAAGCTTTGCATGGGCAGCACAAAAGCCATATTAACCGAGCAAGAGATACAGTACAAAAAATATGACACATCATGGGCACTAGTCACTTTTAGTGACAATATCATCTTAATAGAGTGTGGGAAAATGAGACAAGGCAAGTATCTCATCACTCTGTAAATAAGTGCAGAGTCAAAACTGATGTATTTTAGTTGTCACTACAATAATAATAATAATAATAATAATAATAATAATAATGAACATTCCCATTTTAGAAGTGATCAAATATGACTGCAAATAAAATATGTATCATAAATCAGAAGGCTCATTACAAAGCTTTAGCATTTTGACTCCTCTTTAAAAAAAAAAAGAACAAAACAACCATAAGTTGTATTTATGGATCAGAGACCAAATTAAAAAAAAAGATTTCTTTTGAATATTTAAAAACAAGAAACATGTAGCAAAGGATCCAAATTAATAGTGGTAAAATAAGAAGTTCAGATTTACTTATCTGAAGTAAGTAACTGAAACTCAGAAAAAAACATTATATAATGTTTACATTGGAAAAAATAAGTATTGAATGTGTCAACATTTTTCTCAGGAAAAACATTTCTAATGGGGCTATTGACATGAAATTTTCACCAGATGTAGGCAGCAATCCAGGTAATCCGCACATACAACGAAATCAAAACAAATAAGTATTTAAATCAAGTTATGTGTAATAAAGTGGAATTACGGAGGGAATAAGTATTGAATACATAAAGAAAAGAAGCATCACGTGGCTGCATGGAGGCTGGAAGGGCAGACAATTAAAAACTTCTCAAGTCAGTCTGAAGCATACATGTGGTGTAAAACGCAAACACACACACCCACACACACTGAGTTTGTATCCAGAAAGGCTAAAAGTAATCCCAACCCTGACCCTTCTCCCATGACTGTGAATATGGAGAATCAGCTTATAGAAGTTATTAGTTGTTTAGCTGCATTCATGAACAATAGCAATGCAACAAGCATAAAAGCACGGATGTGAGTGACACAGCTGCACAAGATGCTGTAGGCCATCTACAGTAAACCAACATAGTCTCTAGTTAATGTGAAAAACCTTTAGATAACTATACCTAGCAGTTTTTCTGTGCGAAGGACAAGGTCAAAGGAACTTTGGCCTTTTTTAAACTCTAGCTTTAGTGCCACAAAAATGAGCAGCATGGAGAAATCCTCTGCTAAAGCTCTGCAGGTCTGAACCAGAGCGCGAGTTTGATTTAAAAAAACCAAAAAAAAACCAAAAACATAAATGTGAAGCTGGACCATACCTCAAAAGTCAGTTTTTACTTATATGCGACCCAGATCTGTTTTTTTACATTCTTGATTACATGTAAACTGAGTTCAATTTTATAAATATAGTGTCAAATCAGAGCCAAAAGTAGCCTAATGCCCTGTGGAAGTTGCTATTTCTCAGTTTTGCCTGGGGTAAAATAAATAAATGGTCATAACTCAAATGCAGGTCTGCTTTTATTCACTGCAACCTCAGTCCGAACAGTCAAATCAAAATTCATCACTTCCATGGCCTGAGTGTCTTGCTAAGTCTATCCTGGCATGTCTCTCTAATGGCGATACATCCTGAAATTTTGGAGGAAATCAGTTTCAGTGTAGACAGACATGCCTCAAAACCCTCCTGGCTCTAAGTCTGTATCCACATATTTCTGTACAACTGCACGATGACTTTTGCATTTTCTTTGTGTCTTTTTGCATAGTTCACATTTGAATGTGATATTGGACACATTTAAAAAACTCAAAAATCATTTGTGTTCACTTTTTGGTCATTTTCCTTAGTTTAACACATAAATTGGTGACATGCAAAAATCAGACTTACATCATAGTGCCTGGACTTCTTAATGTCCTTGATCGGTGTGATCTGCTCTCCTTTCTTCTGGGAGGGCTTGGTCTCTTTGGAAGTTTGGTTCTCGGGCTCAGTCTTGAGCTTTTCCTCTGATGGTTTTGGCTGTTTCTCGATCTCAGTGGTTGTTACTGGTGTCGTGGATGGTGCTGTAGTCTTGGTCTCAGTTGGCTGTTTGGCAGCTGCGGGTGCAAACGGGCTGCTAACGACACTTCCCGCCTGTGGCTTCTGGCTCTGTGTTTGGGGCTGGCCTGGCTTGGTCCCTTGCTGGGTGGTAGGTTTGTGGAGGGGACTTTGCTGACTGATTGGTGTCTGGTGTCGAGGCGAGCCCGTGGGTTGGTGCTTGGGAGACGGATGAGGAACAGGAAGTGGAGGCTCATCAAGACCTTCTCCAGACATCAGCCGCTGCGTCTGGCAGTTGAGACATAACCACTCTTTTTTCTGAAACAGAGAGAAGACAAAAAGACAAACATGTAATTTGTTTTGTGTGTAATTGTGATACAACCTTAGCCTTACTGCACCAAAGATCGCTTTATGTGGATTAACTAATATTGTTTCACATTCATAACCTGGTTAATATTCTTAACTTTCAACTCAGCATTCACTTAAATAGCAAACTACAGCAACAGCCTCACACACACATACACTCACGTACTGTGTACACTGAAAATCTTATTTCCAGACAGAGCTGTCAGAGGTGTAGCGGCTAAACTGAGCTGATGCACGTTTCTAAAAGGCCAAGTCGCTCTAACAGCTACTCCCTGTTTCATCAGATCAACTCTACTCGATTTCACACACTGTGAGCCTGAGTGGCAAAAAATGAAAGACTTGGTGCACAACAGTGTACTTAATCTACCTCGTAATTTGGTCTTCTTCATTCTGACAAAGCCAAACTAGTAGCATACAAATATATTTCGAAAATTCACAATATCATAAACATTACTCCAGAGACGCAACATTTTATTAGAAACTCATCACCTTTCAAGATAATATGACAAAGAGGTATTTACAAATTTGCTTGCTGCAACAGTTTTTCATTTATCCACCTGGTGAATATTAGTTTGTTATTCCCTTCTTCTTAGTAGTGAAGTACAGTAGTGCAAATGTTGGTATTGTAAGTAAATACAAAAACTGTTTTGTCAATACCAATACAGATGCTGATACTATAAAGGCAGCTTAAATAGGAGAGAGCAGTGTGTCATGATTTATGAGACGAATTATCAACAATTTGTAAATGCTGAACACATTTTAATGACCACTAAATCACTATGATTTTTAATTTCACATTAATTATTTAATAAAACAAAACACCTTTCATCTTATTCTGTGTTTTAAAACTGGAGTTTTTGGAGACCCGAAATGTAAATGTACCTGTCTAAAGCACTTTAGGTCAACTTCTGTTGTTTAAATGCAGTGTTGGGGAGTAACGGAATACATGTACTACCGTTACGTATTTAAAATACAAAATATGAGTAACCGTATTCCATTACAGTTACTGTTTAAAAAGGTGGTATTCTGAATACAGTTACTTTGCTGAAATAAAGGGATTGCACGGCGGTCTTTTCCTGTTTCATATGTCAGGCTATGCTCTCTCTATTTTTGGTAATTCCGTGCCGGTGAAAACCCAAACAAAACACGCATTAAGAGGCTGAAATGCCTGTGTCTCAATCTCACGTCTCATAATGATGTGAAGAAATATTTTTTTTTAAATTATTTAATATGAATATAATGTAACACATTATAAAGTGTTTTGTCCTATGCTAACACTGACTAATAGAGTTAGCAGCACAGCAATACTACAGGAGTGAGGTCTAAGGCATAAAACTGAGAAGAGGGTTAGTTTTAAATTTACAGTTGCATTTCAACATAATATATAATACTTATGCATTATGTATTTTTGATGATCTCTCCAGTATCTAGCTCACCACCCACCAACGCCACCAGCACCTTCTGTTTATTCTGTGCCAGTGTGTCTGTTTCTGTCCATGACAGCTAATGGAGTTTGGGGCTGAAGAGCAGCTGTATTACTCATGTAATGAATAATTGACAGAAGCAGTTGTTCCTCTTCAACACTTATCTATCATCTCTATTCTTATTCACCTCCATCGAGTCCTTTCTCTTTCTCTACACCAAACTCACCAAATCTCTTTCTACTGAAATTCCATTCTCTGGCTCATTCTGCCTTTAATAGCTCTCTCCCGCTCTCAAGCCTCCTGTATTTGCTCCATCCCCTGTCTTTTTCTGAATCCTTTTGGGAGTTTATCTGCGATTAGATGTCACACAAAAGACTCCATCTCCCTTAGATTTCACAGTGACAGTGCTGCTTTGGGCCGAGCAGTGAGCACTATAATTGGCACAGGATTCACAACATTAATAAATATAGTAATATAAGCTGATCCGACAGTTTTGAAAATGCTAGCCTCCAGTTATCATGACCAGCTAATTACAGTAAGAAAAACAATTAAATGGTAGAGGAACTAGAAGCTGAACAGACAACAGGTTACATCCAAGTGTTTGTTTTTCTTTTTTCTTTTTAATCATTTATCTTTTGCCATTTGTCACCAAAACTTCTTTTACAATATAAAATTCACAGAAAAACTCACATTTCAACATTTAATTTGAAATGACTGAATAATGCAGCTTAGGATACGTGAAATCTTAATATTAAAAAAATTTGGATCAGTCATTTAAAAATGAGGGGGGAAAAAGATCAAAAAAGTATGTGCGCTCAATGAAACCTAAAATTTAAATTCATTTGAATATCCTATTCCCACCAACATGGCTTCTGCATAAAAAAAAAGAAACAGATTATCAGAAGATGGAAAATCTTTTTGCGCATTAGGGACTCATAGCATTACAGAAAGAAAATATTTTGAGACGCTGTCACTGGCATATCTTAAATGCCTTCAGCAATTATAACTGAACAAAGTAGCTGATGAGGAAGTTATCTTCTGATTGGCTGCCTCGATGCTAACTGTAACTGAAAATGAGTTTATATCCCAGTGATTATACAGGAGATGTATCACTGTCAAATCTTTAAGCTCAACATAAATGAAGCTTAATTGGGGTTCAGGTTTAAACTCCTGAAGAATACATTCTGAATACAGTACAGTACACCAAATGAATGTAAGCCGATGTAATGCCCTCTGACATGATGGAAACACAACTCTGTGTGTGTACATCCCCTGAAGCACCACATTGTACTGTAGGTTCTGAAATGGTTGAATCATTTTTCAACCCTAAAGTGAACTCATTCCCTCCTTTTCTCAGAGAGAGTATATTCAAGATGACATTACAGGGAAGTTTGTGTGTGTGTGTTTTCCCAGTGGTGCCCACTTAGCCTATATAGCACAAACAATCTGGCCTTTTCTACTCCTGTCAATAACACTCACTAAAATGCTCCATCAGTGCTAATTCATGCCGCAGAGCACTGCTGTTTTCTTTTCATGTGTCATTCTGCAGCACATTCTGAATCTTCTCTTTCAGAATGTCTGTCCTTTTACAGCATGTTGAGCATAGCTGGATTTGTTTTTGTCCTATACCTTCCAGCTCTCGTCTTTTTTTTTCTTGTCTACCTTTCTGCTCTTTTTCAGTCCATTTCCTGCTATTTTCAGTTACTCCATCTATTTCGCACTTAATAATAGGGAAAGAAATGGATTTGCCTTTTATTCATACCCACCTGTCACAAGCAGCATTTCCCTGCCACTGGATTTTATTCGCAGAAAATCTGTAGCAGTAACTTACTATTGCTTTTACTTTGTCTTATCCAAATAGAGGTCTAGCAATTGCACCTTCATGATGGAGAGTAACAGTACTGTCCAAAACTCTCAGGCTTACACTCATTTCTAAATAGGTGCAGCTATTTATTGAAACATACATTTAAAGTAAGACTTGGCGTAATTCAAACGAGCTTGTAACTCAATATTTGGTATGATCGCCTTCATTCTTCCAACACAGCCTGAATTCTTTTAGGCAACTTCTTTGTCATTTCTTTAAGTAGTCTTCAGTTCTCAGGCTTCTTGAAGGACATTCAAAGCTCTTCTTCGGATGCCTTTTATTCTGTTCGCTGTCAAGATGCTCCCACACCGCTTTAATAACACTGAAATTTGGATCTCCATGAAACCTGTTGATACTGATTTTCAGTCCAGTTCTTGTTTCCCTTCTATAAAAATGTCATCTTGACAGCCATCCTTCCATTCAGTCTGTTGGGTTTGGTGCTAGTTTTTATGCTTGAACAAGTCATAGGTCAGTGTTAAGCGGCTTCACAAACAAAGCACCATTCTTCTGGCTCTCTTCCACAGTGTGTCTTTGTCCTTTCTTCCTCCCCTCACCCCCAGGCGATCACGGCAGATGGCCGCCCCTCCCTGATCCTTGTTCTTCCGAAGGTTTCTTCCTGTTAAAAGGGAGTTTTTCCTTCCTACTGTCTTGCTCAAAGAGAGTAATTCGACTGCAGGAATTTTCTCTGTAATCTTTTACAGGCTTCAACTTATAATCCTTAAAGTGACTGCTATTGTAACTTGGCTCTGTATATATAAAATTGATTTGAAAATTGGAAAAAAAAGGACAGGTACAAGGACTGGACTGAAAATGAGTAAAAGAGCAGCCTATGTCCAAAGAAAAACTTTGAAAGACATTCAAGAAAAGCTGGAGAAATATTATCCAAAGGCACTTTAAAAATGACAAGAATGTCTGTTTCCTTGGAAGAAAAAAATTTAAAAAATGAGATGTGGGTCAAGATTTTTGCACAGGACTGTATTTATCTCTGACTCTGGCCAAAGCTGCATCATCTATCGGCATGATTTTCTGTCGCTCCTTTCTCCACTACATAGTACTGCTACTATATGTCTGTGTGGACTATTACATTTACATGGCTGGTTCAAGGCTAGTCTTGCTATTCATAACCAAACTTTGCATATATTGTAAAATGATGAGTTACGAAAAATTGCCACATCTTTTATTCCACAGCTACAAAATATGACTAAAGGCATTTGATGAATTCTGTTATGAGCTGTGATTTAATATAATACACTGGTTACACTAGCAACACTCTTACTGGTCCCGAAATTCAGGTTGTACAGAAGACATCGATGTCAAATATCTCTATATCTACCGAGTGCGATTAGTTTATTGTTACAAAGACATCCCAACCTTCAGAAGCACTTCTGTCAGTTTCTTAGTCAGTTTCATGATTTTCTTTTTCCTGTTTTACTTCTCCCACATTTGCACCTGAAGTTTCTATTTTTTTATTTTCACCACACAGTCATTAAACTTGTATCTTCTCCTTCCTCTCTCCTCTCTGCCTGTCACCCTCTGTCTCTGCTTCTCTCCCTCCAACAGAGCAAGGGCTATTTTTACCCAGAATGCCATTGTTCTGCTCGAGTGCACACTTCCTTAGCACAGGCTTCCGCTTTAGGCAGCACTCTGCTGCGGCACACATACACTCATATCCTCACAGAAGCACAAATGCACGCATGTAGACACGCAGCTCACATCAATGCAAAATGGAGGAGGCCTCTGTAGCTGAAGGCTTACCAGAAAGAGAGAGGGATGACAAGCAGAAGGAGGAAGAAAAGGAAAAGAAGGGAAGCAGAGAAGCTCATAGGGCTGGAGGGGTGAGGAAAACGGGAGAGTGACACAACGTGTGCACATATACTGTAATTCAGCTCAGCCTTTAGTCATGTGGTTCCCTGCTGAGTCTGATGCAACTGGCTTCAGTTTGTGGCAGAGGAGTACAACAATGTGTTTGGGTGTTTCCGCCCCATCAAATCCCTCATCACCCCCAAAAATAAAGAGATAAAAAGATTAAAGAGATCAAATAAATAAAAAAAAATCACAATTACATGAAGATGGTCGAAATGAAAGTCCAATTTTGGAATAAGAACAAGATTAAAAAGAGCTTTTTTGCAAAGTTGGATCACTCCCATCACACCATAGATGCCACTGCTATGTCTGGCTTGGTCTCATATTTGTGGACAGTCAGCTGACCAGTGATGCTATATATTCCATACTCATCATGACATAGGAAGAGCATAGTACTTCATCCAAATACATGAGCCACATGATGTATCCACCTCTTCTTCATGAACATCATCTTGAAGTACTCACTGTTCAATAAGGGAGTATGCTGAAGCAACACAGCTTAACCTCAGGTCGGACTCTCCGATGAGCAGCAGAGACAGGTTATGATTGACAGCTGACTGGACCTTTCAGTTGACTTGCAAAGTAGCGTCAGAACCTGCTGAGCTATGGAAGTACTTCCTTGCTCACTTTATCCTTACAAATCAAACACAACATAACTCAGCTATCAACGCTCTATTTTCTTTGAGAATAAAAACATCTTAAATTCTACCCCCCACCTGTTTTTTGGACCTAATTTTTGTACACACCAAGTAAGACTGGGCGATATATTGCGTTTTTAAATATATCGATATATTTTTATACGAGATATGAGACGTGACAATATCGTTTATATCGATATAGTCTATGTTACGTTATAATTATACTTATGGAGCTGCTAGTTTGCCTTTCTTTCGTCCACTTTTGTCTCTACGCTGCGTTACTCTGCCTCGCCTCTCTCCTTCACTGAACACACCTCCCCCTCCCCCATCGCTTCACCTGCAGGCAACGACAAGATGGACATGGCAGCTATCAAAGAGGAGCTGGTCGGTAAAAAGAAAACATTTGGATATTACTATTCAACTGCTGGTGGAGGTAATCTTGTTAAAATGACATTAACACCATAACTGCATTAATACGGCAAATCTCTGTTAATGAGTTACCGCGTATCGCCCCGTGCGTGGGGCTCGACAGCGTCAACGCGTTGACACAACGGCCTAAAATCCTTTCATTTTCTCAAAAATCGACAGTGCGCCTTATGTTTGAATCCTGGTTGTGCTTACTGACCATGACCTGACCACGGCGGGCAGCAATCTGTCAAAAAATGTTTTAGTACGACGTTGATAAGCTACGAAACCGCACCGCTTGATGGTTGTCGGAGCATTTTCAGGATTACGGCCTTAGTCAGGAGCCTCGCGGAGTAATACATACTGTGCTTCAACGTAATATTACTGGATTGTGTGTGTATAAGGACCACAAATGGCACCTGTTCAGAGACATGGTTACAAAGAGGATTTCAAACTCCAGGCAGCTGCGAAATCTGTCTGTCTTTGTTATTATGCTCAGCGTCTTTTAGTTTACATTTTGACTGCACAATTGTGAGCTTTCAGTTATGCACAAAAACAACATTGTTTTATTTTATTTATGGAGCATTATTATTTAATAAATGCTGATAATTTATTTCGGAGTAACTTTTTCATGTGCATCTACGCTGTATGTTAATAAAAGTGCCTGTGTGAGACCTGGGACACAGCTTTGACTAAGAACTCTCTTTTTTGTCCTCACTTTATGGCTTTAAAAAAATATCGAGATACATATCGTATATCGCTATCCAGCTAAAGAACATCGAAATATGAATTTTGGGTCATATCGCCCAGTCCTAACACCAAGTCTTGAACCCCAAAGACACTCTGTAATGATTTTTGGGCAGGTTTCACTGCTTGGTGAACAGGTTGCATCACCTCTCTCATTGAGCCTGAGCAGCCTGACTTTTATATGGCAACAAAAAGCTGATTTCACAGGAGCCCTCCCACATAAACATTTTTCCTCCTGCAATTTTCAGAATAGCTTTCGATTGTCCTCCATCTCCATTCTAATTCCTCCCTCTGGAGCTCCATCTCCTCTTCAGTTTCTACTTCGTCTCTGAATTTCTTGCTGTTTTCTGCACCTCATCCTTCTCTCCTGTCTGCTGTCCAGCGTTAATATTTCATGTGAACAACTGCGCACACACACACACACACACACACACACACACACACACACACACACACACACACACACACACACACACACACACACACACACAAGGGGAATATGACTGCGAGCAAATAACTGAGAAATAAACAAATAGCCAGAAAGTGAAAAACTATGTGATAGCAAACATTATGATCACACATGCACTTGTGGAAATGACAAACACTGTGCACATATTAAACTTAAACTTTCCATTACGTCAGTACTTTTTAGAAGGTGCCTCTTTTTTCTTTTTGTGTCCTCTTGTTAAATTTCAGATTTCGTAAGACTCTCACATAAGTTATTTTGGATAATTCTACAAGTCCCAGAGACCCTGGTTTCATTTAGATTTCCTGTTGTCAAGCCAACAAAGTGAAGTGAATTAAAGTGAAGCGAGCTCAGAAGAGAAAATAGGATGAAATGAGTATGACGCATTGCATCATAAAATTGTTTGGCTGAGACTAATCTAAAAATAATAATAATAGTAAAGAAAATCCTTGATTAAAGAAAAATGTCAGTGTGTTTATTTTTATTTTTTTACATCCCCTTTTGGTCGCTTCATACAACATGTACACTAAACATTGGAGCCTCCTGTGAAGTGAAACATGTATGACAAATCAGTCAAATGTAGATCTTTTGTTAGTGTTGGATTGGATTAGGAGACGAAGAAGCAATAAAAGGTGGAGAGGAGGGAGAAGGATAAGTAGAACAAAGTATAGAAAAACATAAAATATGAGAAATTAAGCTTGAGGAGGAGGGAAAGAAGGAAATGAATTAACGGTTGGGGATGAAAAGGAGGAGGAGGAGAAGGAAACAAAAATAAATTAGAGAAGGGAAGGGGGTATGGAGGGGGTGGAGGAAAGGCTCACAGGGAGGACAAACAGGTGGAGGATGAATTATAGGTGCTTTTGTGGTTATGTAACCGAAGCAGGTCTCACTTTCACTTCACACACATTTTAAAACATTTTCTCATCACAATGGAGCCTCTTTAATTATGTAACCTTATTCTGAGAGGTGACGGAGCGAGTGCATAAGGCTGTGTATGAGTGTGTTTGTGTCCATGCGCATGCATATTGTGTCGCCGTCTGTCTTTCTCCTCCTACCTGTTTTCTGTCTCTGGCCAGCTATTCTTAACAGAGCCAATAAAACTTGAGACGAGGTTGATGTGCCCACCTCGTTCCTCTGCTGCTGCTACATTTTTCATATGTTGCCAATTTATAGCTGCCATGATGATGATTGTGAAGTTACCTAAAGCTAGGACTGTAACCACTGTAAACAGAATACAGAGCCTTTAGACAAATTGGCAGTTTTCATCAGCATCTGGCTGTTTTCAGATTTGTGAGGATTTTTTTGAGAAATTTCTATTATATAGGCTACCTGAATTAGCCTTTCCACAGAGAAGCAGCTATTATAAAGAGTTCTAGAAGCTAAACATATACTGTATCAGGCTTATAAACTGTAAATTTGTCAGCTTTCTTCCTCTGAGCTAAACTTTATGCCCAAATATGCTCCCTTGAGCATTCATTTTCTATTTTCTACAGGCGAAACCCATATCCAGTATTTTCCAGTATTATACAATGTTTTGTTCCCTTGAAGGAGTCATGTATTATTAAGTGGAGATTTCAGACTGAAATACAGGCAAAACATTGCATTTGTGGAAAATTTGGGATTTTATCATACCACACCAAGATTCTGTCTTACCTGTGCAGGCAAAATCTCTCCAAACCAGACAGCTGAGGCAAGCCTCAGAAGTGAATGAGATCTACTGCTGATATAAAATCATGGCCATTTACACACTTTTGCATTGAGTTTGAGGAGAATTGGTTCATAATGACTGTTGACCATCCTCTGAGTTCTTTCTGGTCATATTGCATCTCCTCATAGTTCGTAGTTCTTTCCTTTTACAGAGCTTTGTGACTTTACAGCAAAGAATATTACCGCCCATAGAAATGAACAGGACCACTCATCCTTGGGCCTGCAGGGTGGCTGTAGCTCAGGTGGCAGAGCAGGTCAGCCACTAACCAGAAGGTCAGTGGTTCGATCCCAGGCTGCCTCCTGGCTGCATGCCAAATATCCTTGGGCAAGATACTAACCCCGTGTTTGCCTACTGGTGGTGGTCAGAGGGCCCGGTGGCGCCAGTGTCCGGCAGCCTCGCCTCTGTCAGTGCGCCCCAGGGCAGCTGTGGCTACAATGTAGCCAGTGTGTGAATGTGTGTGTGCATGGGTGAATGACTGAATGTAGTGTAAAGCGCTTTGGGGTTCTTAGGGACTGAGTAAAGCGCTATACAAATGCAGGCCATTTACCATTTGGGCCACTAGGCCCCCAACCACTGTGCAGCTCCAGTACATTGGATAAAGGTTAAGTACCATTTATCCAATTTACCATTTTCAACACCAGTTTCACCTTGTGGTTGTGAAGTTCCTGTCTAGATTCACTCAGACAAGCCGGTGATTTGAACTAGTAACCTGACTGTGACTAACAGCTTAGAAGTGGAAGACTTTATGGCTGGCAGATGGACATGATGTGTTTACAGTCTGACCCACAAATCTGTCACATTGGGACCGGCTGACACACAGAGATAGGCACACAAATAAACACCAAATGCAAAAGGGAACTCTGTACAGTCTGTGCAGCGTAAGCATGTTTCCCTGCACAAGTTTGTGCACTGTATGCATGTGTGTGTGTGCGTGCGTGCGTGCGTGTGTGATTGTGTTCGTGTGCACATATATAGAGCCTAGAGGCACTAGAGGATTTTGACTCCTGCAGTAATAGGTTGGCAGGTAGCCAGGAGCAGAGCAGCACAGAGCTACATTGGTTCTGGCTATCTCAGCTCTGGGTCAACACAGAAAATCAAGACGGACAACTAGCTCCAATAACAGTTTGTGTTCTGGGAACAAATAAGCCACCATAAAACTTTTTTTAACATATAATAAATATTGTATTTCCCCAAACGAATAAAAGTTCAATTTAAAATTGTCTTCAAAAAATAACATTAGATATATCACTACATTATGAAATAGATTATCACCATTACACCAAACTATCACAGATGTTTTTAGCCTTTTTAGTTTATTTTTTTTAGTTTTAAGGCATTTTTTGGCAGCTATGTTTCACAGGCTGGAAGATACATTTCTTTTAAATTAAAGAAAATAAAAATAGAGTTAAAAGAAAAATGAATTCAGAAGAAAGAAAAATGAATGTTAAACTGGGCGTGAAACACTGCATGCATTAAGGCTAATTTACACCATGGAGCCTTCCATTACAACACTGTCATAGATTTATTGCTGTCTGTGAAGCTGGATTTGAGAAATAAGTGTTTAAAGATAAGGTTATTAGCGCATGTGTAGTTCCATCTGGAGCCAGTACTGAATGTGACATCTCTGAGTTTGCTAACTAGTGACAGAACTGATACCTCTGTGGTATCACCTGTTAGCTGTGATTTTGGGGCTTGTATAGCACTTTAGAAATGAGGACAGTGTGGAGAAGAGCCTGTTTCAGTCTGTTAATTTTAGCAAAAGCTAACCGATCAACGCAAAATCTGATCACTGACATGCACATATTATCTTACAGGTAGACTGCTTGCAAGAAGTCGTTTTTATCTGGAGTAACATTTTTGATATTGCATTGAAGCTAAATTTTGCAACGTGCTTTCTGTGGACCTGAGTTCTCGTGGCTAATCTGTCTGTCCTTGATATTTATTATTGAGTGGCTTGTATATGTTGTGCTATTTCTTAAATCTTAACATATTGTATTGTTAAATAATCTAGTCTGTTTTTGTTACTGTTACTGTACTGGAGCAACTGTAACCTACATAATTTCCCTAGGGATTAATAAAGTATGCTGATTCTGATTAACTCTGATTACATACATGACTACAGAGACCTAGAAGCTGTAAGTCCTATTTTTTCTTGTTTTCATCATTACAACTACAACCCAAATTACCTCTTGGGAAAACAAAGTGAACTATTTCAAAGTTTTTTGCCTTGCTGTTTGTACAGAGATTTGAACCTTGTCATCGGTGTTGGGGGCTGCTGGGTATTATTAGGATGGAATTGATCTAGCCTTGGTTTTAGTGTTAAAAAGACTGCAGACTTTGAAGTACTGAATTGTGTACTTTGAAGTGCAGAAGGCAGTCCTCACTTGGACAGGAGTATTATGGGTAGGGGAGATTGCTGGCTCATCCCGCAGGGCAAAGAAAAAGACACAATCAGACAGTTGCTAGAAAGGGAGGTGGAGGGAAAAAAATCTTGAGGAAAATTTAGCTGAGGGCTTAGAGCGAGGAGAGGAGAAGGAAAGTCTTCCACTGTGAAAGCAGTGAGTGAGGCAGAGGGGGAGGGAGGAGGAGGGTTAGAAATGGAAAGTAAGTGGAGGTGGGGGCGGACATGAGAGGAGATGGAGTGTTGCAGGAAGAAAAAAACACACGCAGACAATAGAGAGAGAGAATGATCGAAAAGAAGTAAATGAGAGTGTGCTCAGAGTAAAGAAAGGGGCAGGAAAATAAGAACCTCGCTCAGCTCTGGTTTCCTCCTGTTTGCTCCGTGACTCACTAGATGGGAAATACAAACGCAGCAGTAACATGAAACTGAATGTCGCTGGTAATTAAACAAAGTGAGATATCTCTTCACTATTTTGTAGTGCAGAGAGGGAATTGTAATTTAATTTGAACGCATATAAAATCACTACACAATAAACACAACATTTACAGCCATGTGTAATTTTCCGCTTAAATATCAAATTTTCATTTGAGACAGCTGATTCAGGACTCAGGGTGTTTTAGCATAAGATCAAAGCCTTATTGTAACTTAACATCATACTCATACTGCTTGAGGAATAAACCCAGCATTTGTTAACAGCTTATTTAGTAATGTGCATCTATATACTGCACACTTGCATCACACAGACACAGAGATCACACAAATTGAAATTTTCAGGCACCAAAATGGGAACATATAGACTTCCTGTATGGGTTGTTACATGTAGCTCGTTTAAGCACATAGTAGGCCACATTATTTTTGAGATGACTGCCTTTAAAATGCTCCACAATCCAACAACACCACTAACACCATTGAGAAGTTTAATGCAGTTACTCAAAATACCGTACGTGAACCTAGCAGGGGCTGTAATTGCCTGTTGGCAATCAGCTGTCAGTCAAAATGACCCAAGTTGGAACTTTAGGTCTAAACAAAATTAAAATGGTTAAATTATTAGAAATCCCTTTTCTTGTCTTTTAAATAAAGCTGTAAACCATTTCCTGGAAAGTTTGTATCATGGGAGCTAACTGGGAGTTACTCACGTGTAGGTTCAAGAAACTGCAGTTTTACTTCCATAGTGGCTATTTTTTTTCCAGCTTTGCTGTTTAGGAGTAGCTAATGTGGTCTGAATCATAGTAATTCAACGAGAGGAGAAGGACCAGGCTGCAGGGATCTGATAAGCTAATGTCTGTCCCTAAAGGAAATAACTTTATTTATGTATTTATTTTATTTTTCATTTTTAGTCCTAGTAGTCTTCTGCATGAATCAACACAAGCTAGAAGACATCACGTGAAGCATTTTTGGACTTTCCACAGATGTCTCTGGTGGGTGCCACAAAAGGCTTTAGACATCTTTTCTCACATATGCCGTTATAATCCTTGTAAGAGCTGTGAAAAACATGTGAAAAAAAATCACAAACGACCCATTGTCTGAATAGTTTAGTAGTTGAAATTTAGTAAAGTAATTTGTTTACTGTGTACTTTTCTTCAAATAAAAGTTTTGAGCCAGTTTTGCTGCTTTTGAAGAATACTTCAAGCTCATCACTGCCCATCAAATTCTTGCAGGAAGAAAAAGGGAAATCACAGAGGGCAGAGGGAGTAATGCGCAAAAAAAAGGAGAGGAGGAGGGACACAAAGAGTGAAAGAAATGGAAAAAAGAAACCAGAGAGTGAGCAGAGATGTAGGCAAAATGTCAGACTGAAAGATGGAAGCAGCAGGAGGGGATAAGGATATTAGTGAATTAGAAAGAGAGATGAGAGGAGGATGAGGGGTTAGAAGAAGAGAGGGGAAGAGAAGAGAAGAGAAAAGAGAGGCAGACTACAGTGAATTAGTTCTGCCTCATCAAACTGGCAGTTCTGGCTTAGAAATGCTTTGGGGCCAGGATTTCTGTGAGGGTGCGTGTGAGTGTGTTAATGGGCTTGTGTGTGTTTTTTCTCCTCTTTTTTTCGTTTGCATATACAAGTGTGAGCATGTCTATTTATACTGTATGTGTGTGTGTGCATGTGTGTGTTTGGATAAAAGAATGTGTACTCCTTTTCTGTTTGTGTTTGTGTGTAAAGAGCATCACTGACTCCCCCAGAACAGAACTGATGTGATGCTGACATTTAGACAAAAACACAAGCTCCGTCTTTTAAAAGAGCATCTCTGAGAGTGAAGCTCGCGGAGAGCTGACAGGGTCAGACATGACTCCTACTGCTGCTGAGTACAAAACACAAAGAAAAAAAAACCCCATAAACTGTACCTCTCACGTCACAACACCTCATTTCATCTCCAAGTACCCAACAACATCCTGCTCAGAATGAGCTTTTTAGTGAGAGCAGAGCCTCATTACTGGCCTAGATCAGAAACTTGGTCTAATTAGGCTGAACTATGATTCAGGAGCTTAACTCCAAGTGATGGATTGAAATATAAGACCAAATTTAAAAAAAAGGAATCCCTATCAGCAGTGAGTCAGTACTCCATTCACTGAGCCATCACTGCTATAAGAAGTAGGGAAAATAACTTATTGGTGCTCTGATGCAATAGTACCTGACATCTGGGCAATTGAAACTAACGCTCAAAAAGCTTGCCACTTCCAAAATTGCTGAGAGGGCTTTTCAAACGCATTTGCAGTTTCAGACTTATAAGGAATGTGAAGGTTCAAAGAATTTGACTGTCGTGTATTATTTGTTGCCAAAGTTACCCAGTTCACACAGGAACTCTTACGCAAACTAACATAAAACTGATTACAGTCAGAGTTAAAAGAATATACATAAAAGAGCATTGCTTATATTACGTGTATTTTTAACATTTAATTCTCAGCTTTAGCAGTATTAATAGATCATATAAACTCATCATATAAACACTGATTGCTCACTCATTATTAAAATGAGAATAACGACTGAAAGAATGTGTTTACTGAGTTAACAGCATCCCCACATGACCAAACAGTGATACCTCTGTATTTAAAGTCCACCTGGTTCCCAGCAGTCAAACAGCATGAACACACACTCACTCACAAATAGACAAGAACAGTGTGTAAAGGTCAGTGTTGTCCCTGCTTCACTGCTGACTCACCTCCTCCATCCCCAGCGTCTGACTCTTCTGCATGTGTGTGCGTGTTTGTTTTGACCCTGACTTACAGCGTGCTTAGTCAGCCTCTAAAACTGCACGCGGTCTCCTTGCATACTGTGCACCCAAACAATATCTGGGTCAGTCTGCACCCTGTCATTTGTACAATGTGGCATCCTGCTCAATGGGAACTCAACAGGAAAAGCATTATTCACATTGTCAGGACTTATTCTAACTGAGTTAAGGCTATGCAATGTAGGGGACAGTAGTTAAGACCTGGAAAAACACAGAACTTGTTCACTGCCTTCAAAATTTATCAGTCATATAAAAAGGATTTAGCAGGTAACGATGATGCCATTATGATGCTTCAGATTGGGTATTGTTCCATGTAATTGTAACAACCCTGCGGGTCCATTGCTACATACCACATCACTGTCACTTAGTGTCACTGTCACTAAGACAACAAGTGCAACTAAAACTTGGCTTTCAGGGTCTTTGTGTAATGGCTCAGTCACAATCATGGGAATCCTAGTAAAATATCATATGTGTCTGATGATAACACCTCTGTCATGCAGCTTACGCACTGTAGCTGCTGGCTAAAGTTGGGAATTGCTGATTTTATCTCCACCAACATTACCAATAACACAACACACAAAAGCTATCCTATTAGCAGCACATGCTAACACATGCCTAAACGTTAAAACAACACATACATAACAATAACAAATTTACTACCTATATGTACAGTCACACAATTTACCCTCCAATCCTGTAAGATCTCTCTGTAGGAGTGTGCTCACAGTGTGCAGAGTATACTCTTAGAGGCAGGGACTTAAGATGAATCATGCTACAGCTGCTGTTTGTCTATTTATACATCTTTGTTTTTTTTATTTTTTGTTTTTTAAAACCTTCTATATTCAGACTAGCCTAATTTATTTGTTCAGATTTCGATCTCTCTCAAATCTCAACTCTTCCCTTCCAGTGTTTCAGTGTTCAGTAAGTCATGCACATAATGCGGCTTTCCCTTTTTTGAGTAAATACACAAAGAGAAAACTACTGTGCTTTCAGTTGTAGGTCTGTGTGTGAATGTGTACTCACTGCCTGAGTGTTGGAAGCTCTGCTGTAGCTGCAGGGAAACACAAATCACTACATGGTGATTATTTGTCATCTCTGAGCAGTGATGACACATGGTCTGTCTGTCGCTGCAGCTCTGATGGGCATCGATTAGGTGTCAGTGTCAATTCTCTGCCCCCGCCATTTGTTCATTTTACACCGGCAGAAAGGCCTAACTAGAAACTGGTGTCCCACTGTTGCGAGGGCAGCCAAGTGTGGAGAAAGAATGGAAGACAGGAAGGCAAGGAGAAGAATTTGAATACACCTTATAGGGAAATTCTTCCTGGATCACCCAGTCAGTCTAATGTTCTGATATCGCCGTAAGAAGCTTTACAGGGTGAAACAAACAGAAGATGAGACAAATAGACAGTAAACAAGTCATCAGATTAGATTATTTACACCCAGCAAAAAACGCTTACACCATTACTGTATTGGTTCCTATGACTGTCCAAAGGTTGTCTCTTATATTTGTGTTTTCCTTTGATCTAAAGAACTGCAGTGATGTGGCTGCTTGCAGCTTATTAGCCAGTAAGCCAAAGGAAAGTGTTATATTGGAGAGTGCAGGAAGATAACTTTTACTGACAAATGCCAGTTACATATATGACGATTTTCTATTTGCAGTGCTAGATGCAAAATACCACATTGAAATTTGCAGTCTTTCATTCTCTGCTAGCTTTAACTTCAGCAAAGAAATTGGTATACGATGCATTTAACAACCTTATTACAAACACTGGAAGCCAGTTATCTCTGTAAAATGTGCAGTGCATGAGCTAACCTTTTCTTTTTCATTGTTTTAAATGGATTAGAGGTCTACGACTTAGATAAACAACTGAAGAGCTTAATGTCAAATTATACAGAATTGGATAGCCATCATTAAATATCTAAAACATAGCCAGTCAGGAGTTTTAGCTGAGGCAGCAAGTACACAGAGAAGTCACCCTGAAGTCCCTGCGATCTGTTTTCATCAAAGACATTATAACTCAAGAGGGACAGCACAGCTGTAAAACATGATGAGAAGTCAAAGGTCACAGAAAGTAAACAAAGCTAGGTGGATATCTGTGAGGGAGGGGGGGGAGAGGGTTTTTCCCCCCAGCCTGCAGGTTTATTTCACATCTAGCTGGTTATCATAGTCCACACATAGGAATAGTGCAGATAAAATAAAAATAAGTAGACAGCAGTTTTTTGCAGACCCCAAACCAAACTTAGAATTTACTAGAATTGACATCATACGGTGACATGCAGCCACACATACATCACATTCCACTACACTGTTATTTCTCTGTATCCCCTGGGAAAGCTTGATGTGAAAGGTACTTTCAGCCCTATGGGAAATTTACTTCCTATCAACACACACTCCAGCAACACACACACACACACACACACACACACACACACACACACACACACACACACACACACACACACACACACACACACACACACACACACGTGGAAAAAACTATGTGGATTACTACCTGTGAGAACTGATTGGTCAGTTATGGGGCAGAATCCATTCCCATTGGACCAAGAGAAGCCTGGATTGTAATGTGATTTGCCAAAGTGCTCCAGGGGGTGTTTTCTAATTGGTTTATGCTGGTGTGTACAAGAGTGTGAATTGTTCTGTGTGTGTGTTTACTGGGGAGGCAAAATCAATTTGCCCTCCTGTCCCTTGTGGGTCACAGAGATAGTGAAGCTGTTTCTCTCTCACTGTCGTTTGCTATAAAATTCTCTGTCATGTCATTTAGTTTGTTTTATACTTGGGTTAAATGTATCTATTGGGAATTTTAAAAACATCTTTATGGTTATTTTT
Organism: Aulonocara stuartgranti; assembly: GCF_965226115.1. Lineage (NCBI taxonomy): Eukaryota > Metazoa > Chordata > Actinopteri > Cichliformes > Cichlidae > Aulonocara > Aulonocara stuartgranti. The sequence continues at coordinate 9,196,868 of NC_138956.1, read as the reverse complement.
AAGTAAGTTTCTATGAAATTGCACACTGCAGAGTTTAAGTATACCGAAGAGTGAAAAGCAAAGCACGACAAGCAGAGGAAGAAGGCTGTAGTGATAGCTGTAGCTATACCAAGTCATAGCTACAGAAAGCAACAGGAAGAAGGAACACAAGAAACTCAAGAAATAGCAAGGCCAGGGAAATATATTCCATCATTTGTCTGCAATGATGCATCTAACGACAAAATCCCAGCTTCCTTTACAAACATCACTGATATTGCATGCACTTACATGCACAAGCAGACCAGAATTACACTGAAAAGTGACATGAATCATGAAATGATCATTTTAAAGATGTATCATCCTCTCACCTTGCTCCTCACACTGTGTGAAAGCTATACATCTGTTAATAATGTCAGCCTTGATATGGAATTTCTGTGGTAATAGTTGTAAATTTAAACAACAGTGCAGAGAAGCGGCCGCAAGATAGCTCAATTCGCTTGTTATAAATTAACATTCTGTCATCATAAAAATTAGTTAGGTAATATGCTTTAAGGCATCTCATTAAATTTGATCTATTAAGGACACGATGCCAGATATTCATCCAGGCAGCAGCACAAAATTGGCTGAGATCAGCACCATGGACAGGGGCAACATCCTAAGCGCAATTCCCACAACTCACCAGCAGGGAGGCACACAGCTGCTGCTCATATAAGTATGTATGTGGGATTTACTGTACTGTGGAATTATGGAACTGCTCATTGCTACGTGCTGCTACTTAGTCTGCCATAGAGGGAATGAAGGTGCACATCAACATTTAAAAATGATACAAACCATAATCCAGAGGGAGAGAGAGGATGGGATGGGAGAGAGAGAAATGTGATGGGTTTTAATAGAAGAGGGAGGAATAAGAAGAGACACAGAGAGAGAAAGATACTGTGGAGAGGGAGAGCGCAGCAGCAGCAGAATACAAACCACTGAGCTGCTGGTTGCAGCTGGATTTTTCTAGTTCCACACACTCGCACACCCTGTCATTTTTCCATCAGCTCAGAGGACATTACACTAACTTACATCAATATCCTGAAGACTGACGCTAACCCTGTAACTAGAGCTTGGGTTTAAATGACTTTGTCAGATTGCACAAAAGAGAAATCTGACATTCTGAAAAATAAATAAATAAATAAATGAAGACGAGACTTCGAATGAGTGAAAATCTCCATTTTAATATTGGCCACAGTGGATTTTACTAACACACACACCCACACACACATGCACTTCAGCTCTGTCCTTTGTACTCTCTAAGCCTCTTTTTCTCCCACTTTTACTTCCCTTTCTGTTGATTTCTCACTCCCCTCTTTATCACGGTACAGTCCGAGTGGAATCTTTTTGCTCTCTTTCCTTCAGCCATCCATCACTTTCTGTCCCTCATTTCCCTCAACCTAACTCTCTCTCGTGGTGTTTGTGAAAACCGATATTGCTTAGATTTGTCACCATAAATGCAACAACCCATTAGCACGTGTGTGTTTGTGCACGCAGGCACGTCAGGGTGTGTATGTGCTTTGCATGTATGCTAACTGACTTCTGTGTCTGCTTGCTCTGTTTTTGTTGGAACCATTATTGGTGAGATTTGTCATAATGAAATAGAGGCGGTGTGTGTGAGCTTGTCTGTTGACTGGGGGCTATGAGCCATCATGAGACACTGCATACACAAACACACAGACACACACACACATACAGGTCTTTAATCATCATGTCTCCTACTGAGCTGAGCAGATGAACAACATGCTTTTAACAGATCAAATCCAACAGCCCACATGTGAATCACAGACTGCGTCTAGTACATGTGCATATGGGAGTGAGTGTTATATGCACTTAAATGTAAATGTCATGGAAGAGTTTAATAGTAGTACTGAGTTCACTCTTTCGTGTTATATCTGAATGCATTAGAGTGGATCTGATACTTAGTAACTAGAAGAAAAGCAGCTGTGTTTATAATGTGACTGTGTTCACTTCCGACTGGTTTGGCACAGACATGAAACAGGTGAGGATCAAATGGATGACCAGACTAACCTTTGCGATGTTTACTGCAGCTTTTAGTCAACTCAGGTTCACACTGCTTTAGAGCAAACCTCTTAACCTCAAACTATTTAATGATTTTAGAAGCTTTGCTTTTCATTCATAAACTGAATATCTCTTCTATCAAATGATTTTCATTCACTCATTGACTCTGCGTTCTTATTTTCAAAGCGTTTTTTTTTTTTTTACTGCTAATAAACTTCCAGCAAAGATGGTTCAGATTTAAATGTTTCCTATGGCTAAAAAGACTGCTTCTCCTGGTAGTGTCTGCCACAAATGCACATAGTATTGAGTTTTACTGGCAGTAGTATCACATTGGATTAAAAACAAACAAACTGCAAAACAGAAGCAACTGGACTTATTGGCAGATTATACACTTGCTTTTTTCCTTCTTGGCCAGAAATTCAATTATTTGAACATTTCGGAGCACCCATTGGCATACGGCCCATGAAACAGCAGGGAAATGTTGCAAATGCCTTTAGTTGCAGAAAAGGTTGTCTTAAAAAGCAAAGTCCACAACTAGCAAATAAAAGGCAGGATATCAAAAGGCACAAGGTAATAGCTTGTAAACAGTGACATGGGAACAAAGTCTACAAACTGTCAAACCAGCTGATTTTCACTGGTGAATAGGAGATTCAGCTTTTACTAACCAATCACTAAAGACCAACAAATGTCCCAGTGGTGCTGAAACAAGCTACCGCTGGCAGTTTAAAATATATTCAGGGTACTGTACCATGGCTAGTCCCAACCATGGTGCTAGGGTTTTGTTTTGTTTTTTCCAAGAAGCCAAACAGTGGAGTATTTCAAATGTATTTCAAATGTATGCTGTTGCAGGAGATAAGCATAGTTTCATTCCCTTTCATTCTTGGCAGAGAAAACCAAAGGGGGTAACAGTTTTAAGTTCTTATAATAAAAACATACCACAAGTCATGGATGTCAGTAAGGCTTCAGTCAATAAGGGCAGATTTTAGAATCACACTGACTCAGGAAACTGGAGTCACCTTGCTCCTGTCCCTCATGTGACATAATGTTGTTCTGCAGAGCTAGAGGAAACTCAAGTCTAGCCAGCATACAGCCCAGCTGAATAAGCCATGCTGCACAAAACTGCATTCATTCAAACCCACCGATTAACTTTTTTTTTTCCTGAAATTAAATTTTCCTTTTCCTTTCACTCTGCCCTGGCTGCCCTCCCTGAGCCTGGTTTGGTCAGTTGTTTCTTGCTGTTTAAGGGGAGTTTTTCCTTCCCACCATCACAATGTGCTTGGTCATGGGGGTCATCTGATTTATGGGGCTTTATAATTAATTATGGTAACCTGATAGTTGAAAGATTTATAATTCTCTAATCTATCACATCTAGCAACTTAAACTTAACAGTTTTGTGCTCTCTGTTTGCTTGACACAGTCTAATTTATCAGCCCAAAAGTGTCAACACTTATAACCCCATGAATTCTAATGCCAACAGCGCACAGAGGCAGATGGAGGAAAAGAGGACAGAGAAGGAGAGAAAGTCTGAGTGGGTAGAAGAGAACAGCTGCAAGGGAGGAAGGAGGGAAAACGGAGGAGGTAATGGAGCAGAAATGCATAAAGCTTCAGTCTCAGGGCAGGACTGCCAGCAGAAAAAAACACCCCTATAAACACCAACATAGTGGCACAGTCTGGCTGGGACTCATCCACTGAGCAAAAAACACAGGGGGGATTGAGAAGAAGTAGATTGATCCTGCTGGGCGTCCCCTCTATTTTAGTTCTTTCTCATTCAAAGTTGACTCAGCGTGTAAGTCATTCCCTGTCTTTCTCTCCTTCACTTTCATTTGCTCCTTTTTATCTCCTCCTGTGACTCATTGCTTCTTTCTCACTTTTGTCATTTTCTTTTTTTTCCACATTGTCTTGCTTCGTGCATGTCCGTCACTTTCAGGAAGTCATTTAAGTTAAATAACGTTTGATCCATGTTTCAGCTGTGCATGTCTAAATGTGATCCCAGTACAGGGTCTACCTGAACATGTTTCTTTCTCCATGCATCCTGGATGTAAATCTAGGAGCCTCCGTACCGAACTGCGCCTGTACACAGGCTTCAGCAGTCGGCTGTGTGAACAGTCATCTCTTTCTGGGTGCACGTGAGTATGACTGAGTGATGGACTGTTTATATTTGCATCCACACATATCTTTATCTGTGTTTGTGTGTCAGCGTGTGTCACATCTTTATAGCTGTCAGTGTCAGCAACGGGCAGCCACACATACAGGATTTGACAGCTGATTGGCAGATGGGCCACCAACATTTGTCATGGCAACCACAGAGGACACTGTCATGCTGTCAGGTGGAGTTTACACAGACTACTGAAGTTATTAAGGTTTAGAACTAGTTTTTTAGCTCATAGTTGCCTACAACTGACTGGCTTATAAATCATTAATAAAAATATGACTTTGTTACTCAGCGTCAAATAATCACAAGGATGGGGCTTATTTTATAGTTTAAATTTTAAAAAAAAGACAGGCAAAGAGGTGTTGAGTCAAATGTGTGTCACTCTCTTGAAAAATATGGTATCAACTGCAGAAATCCATGAAGTGTACGTTTTTCTTTTTCTTTTCATTGAAACTGAAACTTAACTTAGCTTTATGCAGCGCTGTAGTTTCTGAAAACACGAGAGCCTGTGCCGCCAAGCATCTGTCTTTCAGCAGTCTCCTTGAGAAAAGCAATGAAACCCTACAAGCGAGTGACCCCATGCTCTATGACAAATTTGTTCTCGGATATATAGCAATATGTAGCCATATGGTGAATTGTTTTCCTTCCAGTGACCTATTGAGCACCTCCAGCTTTTTGGATCTTAACCCGTTCAGTGATGAATGGTGTTTGATAATACCTGTTCTCCGTCAGACATAAAACTGTTCTGTACAGTAAACAGTTGATGAAGAAAGGAAAAATAAAGGGAAGGAGGGAAAACTGACTTCTGATTTGAATAGAGCAAAGCAGAAATGTTGGCGGCGTAAAGATTATGTATTTATTAATATTTTTCTCTACTGTTACTTTTTTGGTTTCTAAGTCATTACAACAGAGAAACTTTAACCAGCTGAAACATCAACAATTAGGGTAGGTTCAGCTTATTGGTCTTAGTGGTTGGTTGCACGTTTGCATCATTATTATCACTTTAATGCTCGCGTTAAAATTTAATATAAGCATTAAATAATATAAGGGTTTAATATAAGATTTGACATGTTCAGGATTGTGTCAAATCAACCGGCTGCTGTTCCCTTAAATAAAGAAAATCTGTGTTCTTCATCCAGCAGTGACACATAATATTGTGAACCCCCTCTGGTGCAGCACAGACAGGTGTGTGAAGCACATTGGAGCACTGAGATAGAGACATACAGCAAGAGAATGAAAAAGGGTGTGAGTCAATGTTCTCCTTGTCTATCACAACCCCAAAATATACTAGCACCACACACACACACACACACACACACACACACACACACACACACACACACACACACACTAACTGTAGGAGTATAAAAGGAAGACAAATTGAACAAATAAGGGTGGTCGTACCATAAAGAGAGAGAGTAATACAAAAAAAGACAGATGAGTCATTCACCCTGTTCACTTAATAATTAATGTGAGTCATGACTGTGTGTTTGTGTGTGCGTGCATCTCTTTGTACTGTGTTCCTGGGTTTTCTTTTAAGATCAGATTGCGTTATTGTATGTGTATGTCTTTTTTTTTAAAGACATGAGTCATTTTCTTTTGCAGACCGTAAAATGTGTGAGAGCAAGATAACATGCAAAAGAAAGGCCGATCAACATGTTTGTCTTTGATATGAACACATCAGAGAGAAACAGAAACAGCTGTAAAAACTGTAAGAGGAGATGTTGCTTTTTACATCTCTCTAAGTATCGGCACAGTATGGTGTTTTCAGTTTACAGTGGCTGCCAAGTTTCCTGCTTTCAGAGCTTATTCGTTTCTTCACTAAAACATGGTAGTTTTGAGGATAAAACAGGATTCAGGCCCCTCTTCTGTGGAACCAGCATCCAGTTTGCATTCGGGAGGCAGACACTATCTCTAAGATTAAGATTAGGCTTAAAACTTTCCTTTTTGCTAAAGCATATAGTTAGGGCTGGACTAGGTGACCCTGAATCCTCCCTTAGTTATGATGTGATAGGTATAGGCTGCTGTGGGATTCCCATGATGCACTGACTATTTCTTCTTCAGTCATATTAACAGGCCTCTCTGCACTGAATCATACTTATTATTAATCGGGCGACCGTGGCTCAGGGGGTTGGGAAGCTCATCTGTAACTGGAAGGTTGCTGGTTCGATCCCCCTGCTCTCTCTGTCCTGGTCATTGTGTCCTTGGGCAAGACACTTTACCCTACTGCCTACTGGTGTTGGCCAGAGGGGTCGATGGTGCGATCTGTCAGTCTGCCCCAGGGCAGCTGTGGCTACAACTCTAGCTTGCCTCCACCAGTAAGTGAATGAATAGTGGAATTGTAAAGCGCTTTGGGTGCCTAGAAAAACGCTATATAAATGTAATCCATACTTATTATTACTCTCTGGCTCTCTTGCACAGCATGTGTGCTGGTGTAGTTCTTCTTCCCACCAGCAAGAGTCGCTACAGTTCTTTCATGCCAAGATTTGTTTGTTATTAGCTGTAGAGTTAGTAATGCAGCACACTTTGAGAAAAGACTGACTCAACATGTTGTTCAGATACACATCTGCATCCATCCTCTTTGTTGTTTTACAGAAAGCATCGCTTGTGAGTATTTAAGTTGAACAAGAGTTAATGCAACTATATTGGCTATTATTTATGCACTTTTATGGTTAAAGGTGTACTGTATTCAGATTTACTTTCTTTCCAATGTTAGCTAGTTTAGCCAACTGATTTGCATTATCGTGTGAATATATAGGCTGAATATTGCTTATTTCTTCTGTTTGTAGTTTCACTCCGTTGATAATTGAAGGCAGCGTCAATAAAAGGGACGATACACCTGTCAGTTGTCGAGGAGTTTATCTATCTGCATAACTGTATCCAGTGTATCAGTGAGGGCAGAATAGTGAAAAAGCGTCCTTCTACAAGACAACCTTTGGATGTTACGTCAACTCAGCTACATCAACCATGTATGAAGCAAGACAAGATAAAGCATCATCTGTCCGTTCAGAGAAATCATATGGGTCAAAAGGTACAAGTAGGTCATCTGCCAGTATGGCCGCCCTAAACGCTCGAGCCAAAGCTGAAGCAGCACGCAAAAGAGCTGAATACGCTAAAAAGGAAATCGAAATGCAAGTTAAGAAAGCAGAGCTTAAAGTAGAGGAAACACGTCTAGAGGCCACATTACAAGCCCTCCAACAAGAACGTGACGCGGAAGCGGCACACGCCGAAGCAATAGTTTTTGAAACAGCAGTCAATGATCTTGAAGAAGAACACGTGAGTGTACCTCAAAGGGTTGACACTTTGGAACGCACCTTTAACTATGTGAAAGACCAGCTCATCATCAAAGACAGCACAAGCCCAATTGGCCATACCGAGTATAATTCAATGCCTGCACCAAATGTCACATTCCTCACGCCAAAACAAGAGCCAACCAGGTCGGACACCTTAAAGGAATATGTCCTTCAACCTCTGAGTACTGACAAAGGAGAAAACGTTTCCCAGTCTCCGAAATTAATGCAGAAAATGTCACCAGGTACTTCACCGAGATTTGAACATAAGGTGAGCATGCAACAAGGAAACATTTCTGACATAGCCAGGTTTCTTGCAAGACGCGACTTACTCACCGGTGGCCTCCGAAGGTTCAGTGACAAGGCAGGAGATTACTGGGGATGGAAATCTTCGTTTGAGAATGCAATTTGTGACTTAAACCTAACGGCCAGTGAGGAACTGGATTTGCTGATTAAATGGCTTGGCACAGAATCAGTGCAATATGCATATCGTTTAAGAGCTGTGCATATTAACAATCCCTCTGAAGGACTTGCTAAGGTGTGGGAAAGATTAAATGAGTGCTACGGCTCCCCCGAAGCTATAGAGAACGCACTGCTCGACAGATTGGACCGTTTCCCAAAAATCTCATACAAAGATCCACAACTGTTGAGAGAACTACAGGACCTGCTCCTAGAAATAGATGCTGCAAAGAGTGAAGGTTACATTCCAGGTCTACTCTACCTCGATACAGCGAGAGGCATTAATCCAGTGGTGGAAAAACTCCCCTATGCTATGCAAGAAAAATGGATGAACTATGGTTCTAAATACAAAGAGGACCATTGCGTGTCATTTCCACCATTCTCTGCATTTGTGGCCTTCATCAGTAGAGAAGCAAAAATGCGCAACGACCCCAGCTTTAGGCAGTCTGTGCCGCCTCCTCCTGCCCTTTCAAAGACGAATAAACTTTACGAAAAACACGCTAAAAGAGAACCTATCTCAGTCATCAGAACCGAAGTTGTCAGTACGGAGCCGAAATCAACTCCTACAAACATTGAGGACCCAAATAAGGAATGTCCTATCCACAAAAGACCTCATGCTCTCAAAAAATGCAGAGCATTCAGGGAAATGCCACTGGAGGAGCGAAAGGCCTATCTCAAGAAAAACATGATATGCTTCAGATGCTGTGCTTCTACAAACCACCAGGCAAAGACATGTAAGTCAGAAATACATTGTACAGAATGTGATTCAAAATTACACATTACAGCTCTTCATCCGGGACTGGCATCAACGACTACTGCGACAGCTACTATTGCAGAGCCGGTAACAGTTGACGGCGGGGAGCGCAATGCAGCACGGCCCACAGCTATCTCGACATGCACACAAGTATGTGGAAGTGAATTTGAAAGTCACTCATGTGCCAAGATCTGCCTTGTGTTCATTTACCCAAAGAACTCACCTGAAAAGAAACTTAAGGCCTATGCCATCCTAGACGACCAAAGCAACAGGTCACTCGCAAAATCATCGGTTTTTGACACATTTGGCATCACAAGAAACTCATTTCCATATAAATTGAGAACCTGTGCTGGATTGGAGGAAGTGACAGGGAGGAGAGCTTTTAACTTCATTGTGGAATCGGCAGATTGCACGTCACGTCTTGAGCTCCAGACACTTATCGAGTGTGATATGCTACCCGACAATCGCAGTGAGATTCCCACAGCTGAAGCTGCTCGAAACCACACCCACCTTCAGGAAATCGCAACCGAAATTCCGGCTCTCGACCAGAGTGCTCAGATCCTGCTGCTCATTGGAAGGGACGTTATTCAAGCACACAAAGTTCTCGACCAGCGCAATGGACCTCCAAATGCGCCATTTGCACAGAAGCTAGCTCTTGGATGGGTGATCATTGGCAACGTTTGCCTGGGTGGAGCTCACAAACCCGTGCGTGCTAACATTTTCAAAACGAACATCTTAGACAATGGTCGTCCAAGTCACTTCCTTCCATGCAAAAATGCCATTCAGGTAAAGGAAAGTTTCAACTCGCAAGGCTACAACAAGGTCAACACCCCAATGCGAAGAAAGCACTCTTCGATTGGAGAAACAGTTTTCAAACAAACAAGTTTGGACGAGAGCCTCGGCTACTCACAGGAGGAAAGGGCCTTTTTACAGATAATGGATAAGGAAGTCTACCAGGACAGTGCTAACAGTTGGGTCGCGCCACTACCTTTTCGTTCACCCAGGCCACGGCTGCCGAACAATAAGCGGCAGGCTATGCAACGCCTTACATCAGTACGCCACATGCTGAACAAACGCCCTCAGGTAAAAGGTCAGTTTACAGACTTTATGCAAACTTTGTTTGACAATGGCCACGCTGAGATAGCGCCACCACTCACTAAAGAAGAAGAGTGCTGGTACCTCCCCTTCTTCGGCGTGTACCACCCGCGCAAACCGGAACAAATACGCATTGTCTTCGACTCAAGCGCACAACACAATGGAGTATCCCTCAACGATGTTCTTCTTACTGGGCCCAACCTCAACAATAGCTTGTTGGGTGTGTTGATGCGACTCCGTGAAGAAAAGGTGGCAGTCACAGCTGATATCAAACAAATGTTCCATTGCTTCGTGGTCAGGGAGGACCACCGGAACTTTTTGAGATTCCTCTGGCACCAAAACAATGACATGGATCAACCGATCGTGGAATACAGAATGACTGTACATGTCTTTGGCAACAGCCCGTCGCCCGCGGTTGCAACTTACGGACTCAGAAGGGCATCAGAGGACCGAGACAAGCAAGACATCACTACACAACATCTGGTGGAACGACATTTTTACGTAGATGATTGTCTTGCCTCCTTCCAATCAAGTACTGATGCCATTGTTGTTATGCAAAACGCTCAAGACACTATGGCTTCATCTAATCTGAGGCTACACAAGATTGCATCCAATGACGTGGACGTAATGAAGGCATTCCACAAAAACGATCTAGCCAAAGGTCTAAAAGACCTCGACTTAGGAGCTGACATTCCACCTATGCAAAGAAGCCTTGGAATAAGCTGGGACATTGCAACAGACAAATTCACGTTTCAAGCGTCCACTGCTGAGAAGCCCTATACCCGCAGAGGGGTACTTTCAGTTGTCAACAGTCTGTTTGACCCTCTCGGGTTTGCAGCTCCGGTCAGCATCAAAGGCAGAGCTCTCCTTAGAGAACTTTCCACAGACATATGTCAATGGGATGATCCACTCCCAGAAAAGTTGCTCCAAGAGTGGAGTGCATGGAAAGAGTCCCTGAAACTTCTCGAAGAAGTCAGAATACCGAAAATGTACACCTCTATATCCTTCAATGGTGCAGAAAAAAGGGAGCTCTGTATATTCTGTGACGCGTCTACAAAAGCTATCGCTGCAGTAGCCTATGTCAAGCTAACAGACTCAGAAGGCAACAATGAACTGGGATTCATGTTTGGCAAAGCAAAACTCGCACCGCAGCAAGAAATAACAATCCCCAGGCTCGAGCTATGTGCAGCTGTTCTTGCTGTCAAGATTGCTGACATTATCACAGAGGAAATTGATGTTCCCTTCCATTCTACAAGATTTTTCACAGACAGCAGAGTGGTACTTGGATACATACAGAATGAATCCAGACGATTCTACGTCTATGTATGCAATCGCGTACAGAGGATTCGAAAATCGTCCAACCCAGAGCAGTGGAACTACGTTCCAACAGAGCTTAACCCAGCCGACATAGCTTCAAGATCAATCCCAGCTAGTGCACTCTCATCAAGCACATGGCTCAAAGGACCAGATTACCTACTGAGAGCAACTCCTGAAGTGACTAAACATACCTTTGAACTAGTCAATCCTGAATCAGATCCTGAGATCCGTCCAACAGTGACATCACTTTCAACCAATGTCGTGGCTTCTTTCCTCGAAACGAGACGATTTGCGTCTTTCTCTACTTGGGGGTCACTGTTGAGAGCAATAGCAAGGCTCATTCATGTTGCAAGGTGTTACAGGAATAGCACTCCCCCAAAAGGGTGTCATGGCTGGCATATCTGCAAAAGTCTTAGTCCAGAAGATTACAGTAAGGCAAAGAGCGTTGTTCTGAGTGGTCTTCAACACGAGGTTTACCCTGACATCTTCACATGTCTTCAAGCCCAAAAAGACATTCCAAAACAGAGCCTTCTCAGAAAACTCTCTCCTTTCAAAGACAATGCAGACTGTCTCAGGGTTGGTGGTCGCCTTTCACAAGCCAGCATGGAAAGCGACGAAGCACACCCCATTATCATCCCAGGCAACCACCATTTAACTACTTTACTAATCCGACACTACCACCAACAGGTGCAGCACCAGGGGCGCCATTTCACAGAGGGAGCCATGAGATCCGCTGGCTTCTGGATTGTTGGTGGGAAACGGAGCATCAGTTCAGTCATCCACCACTGTGTAATTTGCCGCAAGCTCAGGTGGAACACAGAAACGCAAAAAATGTCAGACTTACCCATCGATCGTGTGACAGTCTGCCCCCCGTTCACTTACGTCGGAGTTGACGTCTTTGGACCGTGGACAATAAGCTCTCGGAGAACAAGAGGAGGCCTTGCTAGCAGCAAACGCTGGGCCGTCATCTTCACCTGCTTGGGCATCAGGGCCATTCATGTTGAGGTCATCGAGACGATGGAGTCGTCTAGTTTTATCAATGCTCTGAGACGATTCATCTCTATCCGAGGACCAGTAAAGCAGCTGAGGTCCGACTGTGGGACCAACTTTCTGGGAGCGTGCAAGGAGCTCGGAATAACTTCAAAACACTGCGGCAACCAGGAAATTCAAGACTTTTTATCCAAGAATGAATGCACATGGATCTTCAACCCTCCTCATAGTTCTCATATGGGAGGAAGTTGGGAGCGCATGATCGGCATCGTGAAGCGCATACTGGACTCTATGCTAACTGTCAACTCAGTTCGCCTGTTGACCCATGAGGTTCTCGTTACCCTTCTAGCAGAGGTAACCGCTATTGTAAACTCTCGACCGCTACTACCAGTCTCATCAGATCCAGATTGCCCCCTTCTTCTTACGCCTGCTACCCTCCTTACGCAGAAAACTGGATTACCACCTACACCACCCGGACACTTTGACAATAAAGATATGTTCGGACGCCAATGGAGACAAGTGCAACATCTTTCAAATGTCTTCTGGCACCGTTGGAAAACACAGTACCTGCCGACACTCCAAGAGCGAAGAAAATGGCAATCTGTGAGTCAAAACCTTCAAAAGGGAGATCTAGTTCTTCTAAAGGACAGTCGAGCTAAAAGAAACCACTGGCCCATGGGGGTGGTTGTTGAGACCTTTCCTAGCCAAGACGGACATGTCAGAAAGATTGAGGTAAAGGTCACTTCTGGAGGAATATCTAAAACCTTCTTAAGACCAGTGACAGAGACTGTACTCCTGCTGCGAAATACTAATAGAGACATTGATCCTTAAAGATGGTGATGACATCCAATAGATGTCAGACGGGGAGTGTGCTGGTGTAGTTCTTCTTCCCACCAGCAAGAGTCGCTACAGTTCTTTCATGCCAAGATTTGTTTGTTATTAGCTGTAGAGTTAGTAATGCAGCACACTTTGAGAAAAGACTGACTCAACATGTTGTTCAGATACACATCTGCATCCATCCTCTTTGTTGTTTTACAGAAAGCATCGCTTGTGAGTATTTAAGTTGAACAAGAGTTAATGCAACTATATTGGCTATTATTTATGCACTTTTATGGTTAAAGGTGTACTGTATTCAGATTTACTTTCTTTCCAATGTTAGCTAGTTTAGCCAACTGATTTGCATTATCGTGTGAATATATAGGCTGAATATTGCTTATTTCTTCTGTTTGTAGTTTCACTCCGTTGATAATTGAAGGCAGCGTCAATAAAAGGGACGATACACCTGTCAGTTGTCGAGGAGTTTATCTATCTGCATAACTGTATCCAGTGTATCAGTGAGGGCAGAATAGCATGTCTTTCATCCTGTCTTCCTTCTCTCACTCCAACCAGTAACAGCAGATGAATTGAACTGAACTGAATTCAATTGAACCAAGCAATGCTAAATTCCCTGGTGTAACACACGTGCTGTCATTTGAGTCCCCTTTGTATCTAAGCAAGGACTTTTCTCAGTCCTCTGCTTAGGAAACACATGCCAAGCCCACAATCGTGCTAATAAAGTGCTCAAGAAATGGCAAATGCTGTGTTTTGATCAGTACTACATGAGCTAATCTATTTAATCCCTGTGCATGATCTTCATAGTGGCTTTTCCCTATAACACCCACCCCAAAAAAGAAAATCTTATGTAATATACATATTTAATACTTCTAGCAATCCAGCTAACTCCAGAGGATTAAACCACACACGTGTAAGAGCGCACAGTGTTGAATTCAGCACCATGCGCATGACAAACAAAATGCTGATGAAGCTACCAAGAAGGTTTAGGGTCTAAAGACCTCCCGTCACGCATTCATTTCTGTCTTTCAGTGCCATCAACCTGCAAAGCAACTGCAGACTCATTGTAAAGTCTGTACATTTCTGAACCAAAATCCTGTGTTATGCAAACGGTGTGCAAACCTGAGGATAACAAGCTCCGTGTCACTTTAAGACATTTTCACTCCACTCGGCTGTAATGAGTCAAGAAGTCTCAACTCTGCAAATGTCTCAAAGAGAATTCTTCATTAAAGCTTAGCACCAGACCCAGTTACAGTAATGGCATTTTTTTTTACATTGTCTCATTGTGCCCTTAAGCTTCAACTTGGTAAAACAGGGCTCAGCTACTTTTCCATCATTGGCAATTGGCAAAGCTGTTACTGAGGTTATGAATCTTAACAACACTTTGGTGCTTTATTATGCTTCTCTTTCAATGGTTTTTATGTGTGGCAATCCTCATTTTGCCTCATGGGCCTTTTGTTTGTCTAGTCAGTGGTAATGGCACGCCCCGAATCTCATGGTTCTATGGTTTTTCTAGTGTTTTGACTTTGGGATTAGAATTTTCATTATTTAGCTTTGACTTGTATGTGGGTTTCACTGCAGTTAGTGCTCGCAGTGTTTTCTTTGTGTTTTGTTAATTATTATGGTTAGGCTGAGTTTTTGATTCATTATGTTAATTTTGATCTTTAGTTCTCATTGTGATATTTAGGCTCCAGCCTAAATTTTGCTAAGTTTTTGAAATACAGAGTGAAGTTTTTTTTGTTGTTGTCCTTTTTAAAATTAAGCTTCAGTTCCTAGTTTCAGTTTATTATTTATTATGTGTTTTGTTACCTCAGTGTTTCTGTTTCCTGCTGTATGTGTTGTGTTTATGTGTCAGTGCCTTTGCCCTCTTGCATGACAGAATATTAGGGCCGCATTAAGGAAAAAATATTATTGTTCATTTTGAGAAATAAAGTGAAATGTGGAGATTAAAAATGTGTTTTACGTCAATTGCCACAGCTGCTATACCCTCTATAAAATGCCCTGTGTAGATGAGTCAGTGAAACAACTTGATCAGCTGTCTTGTGTCCTGTGATACATCATACATTCTCTTTATTGCGCGACTGTGTAACCATCGGTATCCTTTGTCAGCAATTTCAGTTTCCTCAAATCCGGCCAAGTCTTCCAAGTTTGTGTGGTTTTTCCTTCTGACCAGATGCAGCTTTCTTGCATCATCTTTTCAATGTTGCGATACCCGTCACCACATTGTTTTTGTGCGATAAAAGATAAATAATTTCCTTGTAACTAAAACTGATTCTTAAGGATGATTGACTAACTCATCTACACTAGGAATTTTGTAGAGGGTATAGCGGACAGCCCAGTTGTTTGATTTGAAACGACAACTTTAATCTCGAAATTTTAACTATAGTTTCTTAATGTGGCCCCAATACATTCTGTGTTCCCTTTAATTAATCTGGAATCTGCACTAGCGACTCGATCTGTTCGTGCATTTGTCTCATAGTTATTAACTGTTTTACTTTGAAGGCTGGTTTTCTTTCATGCCTTGTCAGTTTTACTTCCTCCTTTGTGATTTCTCCCCATTCCCTCAGTCAGTTCCCAGTTTATTTACGGCCCCATTGTCAGCATGTCAGCATACTAAATATTAATCTAGTTTAATAAAGGCAGAAAAATATAAACCTGATATTCAGTGAAAGTTCCTAAAAGTACATTCAAAATTCAGCTAAAAGGATCCCTAATCATTTAAATAACATATTGTTTTATAATGTACAAAACTGAAGTAATAACTTTTGTTGGAAACTTAATTCAGTGATGGAAAGTTCAAGATGTACTGTTACTGCTAACAGATGTGTACACAGTTCAGGACTTATACTATAGAAAATGGGAGGAGTTGTGTAAAATAAACCTTAAGTATATATATTTTGTTATATATTTTTAAATGTAATAATAGTAGTTGAAGACTGTTTTGTCTGTTTATGCTGGTGTGACCCTGATAGACTTTAGTATACTGAAGCCTGCATTTTGAATGTACAGAAGCCGAGGTTTTATTTCAGTGTATTTTTCACTTTGTGGAATCTGTTTGACAAAAAAAATCTCAATATGGTTCTAGATTTTTTTAAAAAAAAGAAATCAGCTTTCGGTCACTCTTTCCACCCCAGTGAGGGAATACCCATCCTCTCTTCAACTGTCCCTGTACCTCTGGGTTTTACTGGAGAATCGCATTGTGCCTCTGTGCTGGGAGTCTCTTTTGGTGTATGTGAGGGGTTCACTTGATCAGCTGTGTAGCCCAGGGGAATGAACCGCTCTCCTCACTGACCCATTTAAAAGCAACATGGCCGACGGAGAAGTGAAAGTAGGACAGGAAAAACTTTCAAGTATGCTGCATGCAGGCAAACATACGGACACCGCACACTTATCTCCTCAACTCTTTCTGATCTGCCGCTTGTGCCAAAGATGAGCACATTGATTTTTCTCACTGTGCCTTTGTGCCTTAAGTGCAAACATAGTTTCATATAAGAGCACTGCTGTCAAGAGATCAAGTTCCCTTTTGTTGTAAAGAAAAATAACTTTCTACATCCCTCTCTGTGGTTCCCTGAGGGAGTCGCCGCTTGACAGCTCCCAGGAGGGCTGGTGTGCCTCCACTTTGACAAAAGCCTACACCCAGGCAGCGCCATCTGTATAAAACTCCATCGTGCAGGAATACACTGACATGAGTTAAGAAAATACTTTCATAGAATTTCTGTCCTTTATAAGCACGTGCATACTGGGCAATACGTTTGTTAAGATAAAGAGAAAATCTTCTAGATTAGAGTGATATAAATTCTCTCTCAGGCCACACAAAACATGTTTTAACTGCTATAGTCCCAGTGGGGGAAATAAAAAAAGACATTAAAATTACTGCTCCTGATGAAGGACTACTTTTTCAGATACCTATCAGGAACAATTTATAGAGAATGTCTTCACACACTCCTGAAAAATTCAGCAACACACCTTTTGGAACAGTGTGTTTCCTTGCAAAAATCCCCAGCCACTCCTGTGTGCTTATAAGGAGGGAGCAAACTCACTGCCCTCCTCAGACTCTTCTCCTTACACAACAGTCTTTCTGAAGTTCTCTGTTGCACCTTTGCCACTCATAAATCTACATATCTTGCTATAACACTTAGAAGAAAAACAAGCTACTCTCTTGTGACAATTGATCTCCACAGCAGGTAGATGTGTGTGTTTGATTTGTCCCTCCTAACACAGCCCCAAAGGGGATTTGTATCTCTGCCTGGAATCCAACTAGCAACCTTTTACTTGGCAACCACATGCGTTGAACACAGCTGTATGCATCTGTATCACTGAATATTAGCTGAACTTTTTCATCCCCTTTGGTGCTTCTTAAAAATTTAGTACTGTGCAATAAGTTCAGTCCCACATATTGGTAAAGATTAATGTGTTTAATCTGTATATTTACTCTAATTTAAAGAAATCTAATAGCAGAGAGACCTCAAGCTATTTTTATAATTTTAATGTTACCCTTTGTTACAATTTTTTTAAAAAGCACATTTTCTTTATGATGCCTAAATTATACAGCAATTCCTTAAAGACCAGGTCAGTGTTGAAGGTGAAATAGCAAAATTCAAACATATTATTTGATAAATGAGTCTGAGATTTTGAGTGTTGGCATCCTGGTTACACAGGTGCACAGCAGTGCTTATGTTTTAAGGTCTCCTGTGTTTATGGGGCAAAACTGTATATGTTGCTTTTTGAGTTTTTGTACATTGCTGTACGCTTTACAGCAAGGCCTTTGTTTCCAGCAGGGAGCTGTATATTCACCCAAATGGTTACAGCCAGAGAGACTAAGAGAGATGAATGTGTGAGAAAGGGGGAATGTGAAAGATGTAAAAACGCATAGATGGAGCTGTAATTCACCCACAAACAAGAGCTGCTGGAAGCAAAAAGTTCGTACTGAGGAAAAGTAAAACAAATAGAAGGAAGGGGAGAAGAGTGGATGGAAGGATGAAAAAGGGATGCACAAGGGTAGGAAAAGAAAAGTGCATAGTTTGGATGGTTGAGCATTTGAGGAAGAGATGGAGTAAGTAGAGGAGAGGGTAAAGGCAACATAAAACTGCACAGGAACTGGCCGGAGAGGAATGGTGGAGAGAAGTAGCAATTAATTCAAGAGAGAGCAAACAAATGAAGAGGGTGAAAAAGGAGATGTGCGTGTGATGTGTGTGTTTGAAATGGAGTGAGGTGCATACATACAAAAAGACCCAAGTGATATCAGAGTGCGAGTGCTCGACTTGCAGTCTGTGAAGTCATTTCCACACTTGCTGTATTTTAGGAATGAAAACCACTGTTGGAAACCAAGCACGGGTTTATCAGCCTTCAGTCTCATTGCGCTAACAGAAGGATCTTAAAATGGCACTTGCCCCTCCTACCTCCTACCTCACTGAAGCTTGTGAGGCAAACCAAGCACTTGGCTTCAATTTACGTCATCTGCAGGTATTTAAAGAACCAACTGTGACAAGCCAAGTTAGCACGCAATGCCACAGACGTGCCTCTAGACGCAAACTGATACACAAAGCTAAGCTTTAAGCTTGAGATCTGAATTGAATGCATACTGTAGGTAAACAAAATGCATTTTGGATAGCATTAAAAAGTACATGCTCACGGTTTGAGAGTCAGGTCAAGTTCAGTTGAAACAGTTTGTGATTTTAACAGGATTTGACAGATTCAGGACAGAACTACGTAAGCAGAGAAGTTTTAAGTCATTAAACTAACATGAAGTAGTCGACCGAAAACTTTAATATATATTCAAATGTTAAAGGCATCTCAAATTCCTCATCATCATCATCGTCAGCATATTCATTATGAATCAGGTTTATCCTCATATCATCTATTTTATTAAGGCATTAAAACAATGTGGTAAAATTTGCTTTTTAATCCCAGTTTTATGTTAGAAATGACGACAAAAAGGGAGACTTTGGTTGAGTTTGTTACAAATACCTGTAACTACTCAATACTACTGCATTTGTGATTATTTGTGTTACAGTTTGCATCAGCCTTCATTTTCTTTTATTCAGAACAGCATTTTTGAATGGGGGCTTTTTTCTAATAGTGTTCAGCAGTCGTACAATAACCAGAATAATAACCAACCAAGAGAACAGCTAAGACACAAAACAATTCCTTGACAAAAATATTCAGTGACTATAATCCACTGTGCTGCATTTAATTGCGTACAGTCAGTTCTTACAGAGCTCCACGTAGTCCTGGGGAAATCTATGTACACCTCATGATTCAGTAGCTTGTAGAACCACCTTTGGCAGTAACAGCTTAAAGTTTTATCTGTCACTTTTTCATTGTCTCACATTATTGCAGAGGAATTCCTCCTGCTCTTCATTGAGGTTTGCAGGTTTTGTTTATGGACAGCTCTCTTAAGATCCAGCATCGGGAAAAGGTCTGGACTTTATTGGGCCCTTGCAGCATCTTGTTTCTTTTCTTTTTCAGTCATTCTGTTGTAGATTTGCTGCTGTGCTTGGAATCATTGTCCTGTTGTATGACCTAATTTTGACCAGGCTTCAGCTGTTGGACAGATGGCCTCATATTTGACTCTACAATCACTTTGGTATACAGATGAGTTCATGGTGGACTCAATGGCTATACGGTGCCCTGGTCCTGTGGCTGCAAAACAAGCCCAAATCATCACCCATCCAGCACAGAGCTTGGTATGAGGGGTTTGTGTTGATATGCTGATAAATCAAGTACATTTTATTATAATCACCTGGCTGCTACTTACCCTCTTATTTCCTATGGAAGCAGTAAGGGTGTAGTTTCTTTATTTTGCACATGATTTTATATTTGAAAGAGTTTAGAGAAGCAGGTGGCTTGTGTCCTGATTTAAGTGACTAATTTAGCCTTTAATTTCCCGAGAAATTAAAAGAAGTCAACAACACAAGCAAAAGTAAAAGTTACTCGCCTTGCAATTCTCTAATTTCATGTTGTATGACTTCTTTAAGACGATGAGTGGACTAAATAAGTTGCAAGCTCTGACTAAGTTAGCAGTAGATCTAGCAGGAAAATGAGGGGGAGAATAAAAGTGAACTGAATCATCACTTTTTAGATTCACCTGGTAATTATGTGGTATGTTGTGAAAACATTTTCCAAAGATTTGCCGAGAACAATGCTGCTGCAGAGGCTCTCATGAGGCAATCAAGCAGTTTTAAGGTAAATCTAATAAATCTTTTATTTTGTATCTGTAGCCATGAAAAATAACCAAAATAAAATGCAGTCTCGGTGCGTTGGTGGTTCTTTGTGTCCGGGGATGGGCGTCCGGGTACACACCGGCTCACTCCTTGGCGGCCGCCTATCGGGGCCTGGAGCCTGGGGCTCGCTCGGGCCACTTCGGAGGTGGGGTGCCCTCGGCCTCTCGGCCTGGGGCTCGGTCACTCAGGCACAGCTGGCTGCCGGCGGAGCTCACGGGCGCGTCACTGCAACTCCCCGTGGCTTCTGCTCGGTGGCTGCTGAGTGAGCCCTCATCTGGGACTCTCCTCAGCTCTTACTGGGACAGTGGCGCGGCTGCCCCCCTGTTGGTCTTCCTTGGTCTCTTGTGTTCTGGGGGCCTCTGGATGTCTGGAGTTTTGATCTCCTCCATACCTGCTTCATACCCTGGGGGACGGGGCTGTGGCTCCCCACACTCCCTAGCAGATCGTTACATGGAGAAACCTTTGGAATACAAGCATGCTGATCCACACAGGTATGCACACAGGTGTACACACGGGTATTCACAGACGCGGACTAAAGCTTTCTTGGCTGCTGCCTCAAAGCACATTGTGCGCTGTCTATCTTGCGTGCTGCACAATATTGTTTATTATTTAGTATCTACTGATATCTACTGCTAGCTAGTTTATTGTGATGGTGCTGGGGTTTTTTTTTTTTTTATTATGTTGCTCTTTGTTGTTTGCTTTCTCTTCTGTTTTTTTTCTCCATACAGGTGACCCAGGTGTTTTTTTTTTTTTTTTGTTTTTGTTTTTCTTTCTTCCCCCCCTTCTCACCGTCTCTTCTCCCCTTTGGTTTTCTTTCTCTCCCTCTCTTTCTTTCATTCTTTCTCCCTGTCCTATCCCCCAGTCATGTCTGTCCCGTTTGTAGCAACTGAAAATAAAATAAATTCATAATTATAATAAAGGTCAATCAAATGGACCAATATGGCAAGGCCATGATGATCCACTTGGTAAAATAAATCCGCTTGGCATCTTTCTTGGTCTTAAGACAACAATTCTGATGGCTAAAGATCCAAACGGGACACAAAAAAAGAAAAAAAAAAAAGAAAAAAAAAAGGAAAACAGTTTGAGCAAGTGAACGCTGAATTTACACATAAAGCAGAACAATGATCAGGAAGTTGCCAGTTTGAGTCCCACCTGGGAAAATCTGGGTGGGCGAAAGAGGATGAAAAAAGAAGTCAGGGAGGATGAGATGAAAGGAACAGATGGAGAGGAGGAGGCTGGACAGAGGCTGGGAAAGGAAGAAGAGGGAAGAAGGAAGAAAGCACAGGATGGTGAGCCTTGTATTATTAATTGAAGGGAGATGTCTTGAAGTGCAGGAGCGAATCGTCTGTCCATTTGTAGCTCAGTCATTCCTGCTGCTGCTCTTATCCTGTATTCTGACTTCATTCTAAATAAAGAAACATGACTCACTCTATCTTTATTTCCTTCCACTGATTCTTCTATTCCAAGCCTTAAAGTACATGTCTGCATCCTTTGGGAGAGCCTCTGACTGACATGAATTGTCAGAGACCAATTTTGACACTTTTCTAGCTGAATTCTTGGATGAAATGCAAAAATACAGTGGGGCAAAAAAGTATTTAGTCAGCCACCGATTGTGCAAGTTCCCCCACCTAAAATGATGACAGAGGTCAGTAATTTGCACCAGAGGTACACTTCAACTGTGAGAGACAGAATGTGAAAAAAAAAATCCATGAATCCACATGGTAGGATTTGTAAATAATTTATTTGTAAATTAGGGTGGAAAATAAGTATTTGGTCACCTCAAACAAGGAAAATCTCTGGCTCTCACAGACCTGTAACGTCTTCTGTAAGAAGCTTTTCTGTCCCCCACTCGTTACCTGTATGAATGGCACCTGTTTGAACTCATCATCTGTATAAAAGACACCTGTCCACAGCCTCAAACAGTCACACTCCAAACTCCGCCATGGCCAAGACCAAAGAGCTTTCGAAGGACACCAGGAAAAGTATTGTAGACCTGCACCAGACTGGGAAGATTGAATCTACAATAGGCAAGCAGCTTGGTGTGAAAAAATCAACTGTGGGAGCAATCATCAGAAAATGGAAGACATACAAGACCACTGATAATCTCCCTCGATCTGGGGCTCCACGCAAGATCTCATCCCGTGGGGTCAAAATGATCATGAGAACGGTGAGCAAAGATCCCAGAACCACATGGGGGGACTTGGTGAATGACCTGCAGAGAGCTGGGACCAAAGTAACAAAGGTCACCATCAGTAACACACTACAACGGCAGGGAACCAAATCCCGCAGTGCCAGACGTGTTCCGCTGCTGAAGCCAGTGCATGTCCAGGCCCGTCTGAAGTTTGCCAGAGAGCACATGGATGATACAGCAGAGGATTGGGAGAATGTCATGTGGTCAGATGAAACCAAAGTAGAACTTTTTGGTATAAACTCAACTCGTCGTGTTTGGAGGAAGAAGAATACTGAGTTGCATCCCAAGAACACCATACCTACTGTGAAGCATGGGGGTGGAAACATCATGCTATGGGGCTGTTTTTCTGCCAAGGGGACAGGACGACTGATCCGTGTTAAGGACAGAATGAATGGGACCATGTATCGTGAGATTTTGAGCCAAAACCTCCTTCCATCAGTGAGAACTTTGAAGATGAAACGAGGCTGGGTCTTCCAACATGACAATGATCCAAAACACACCGCCCGGGCAACAAAGGGGTGGCTCCGTAAGAAGCATTTGAAAGTCCTGGAGTGGCCTAGCCAGTCTCCAGACCTCAACCCCATAGAAAATCTGTGGCGGGAGTTGAAAGTCAGTGTTGCTCGGCGACAGCCCCAAAGCATCACTGCTCTCGAGAAGATCTGCATGGAGGAATGGGCCAAAATACCAACTACTGTGTGTGCAAACCTGGTAAAGACCTATAGTAAACGTTTGACCTCTGTTATTGCCAACAAAGATTGTGTTACAAAGTATTGAGTTGTATTTTTGTTATTGACCAAATACTTATTTTCCACCCTGATTTACGAATAAATTCTTTACAAATCCTACCATGTGGATTCATGGATTTTTTTTTCACATTCTGTCTCTCACAGTTGAAGTGTACCTCTGGTGCAAATTACTGACCTCTGTCATCATTTTAGGTGGGGGAACTTGCACAATCGGTGGCTGACTAAATACTTTTTTGCCCCACTGTAACAACTGTGGTGTAATCAGGTATCCTTGAAAGAGTCAGATTTAAACAACAGCTACTAAACATAACTGGCATGACATCTTTCCTCTTTTCAACCATGTGAGTAAAATTATACAAAACAAATGAACAGTAGAATTATCTCAAACATCAATCATTTAAAAAAAAAAAATAATAATAATATTTTTTGGTAGTTTTTTGGTAGTTCCAGGAAATTCTACCCGAGACACCTCAGAGGTCTCTCAACCTTAACACGTCACCACATGATCTTCAGCTATGTATTATAAACATATTCAATATTTTTCCAAACTGTTGTTTTATACCAGAAATTATTTAACAAATTGTTGCATTTTATCTGCTAAGAAAACAACTTACTTGATTCATATTTGTATGGAGTGTATCAAAAAGAATCATTGTATTTCAAAAGCTTATATGTTTAAAGTAACTGACATAGATGCTCGTGGTAAATGTTAAAACATGTGGCTGAATATAATATAACATATACACAAAACTTCACAAGTGCTCAATGTGTCTTCTGGATGCACGGCACACTTTCATCCATATGAAAGTCAAACCCGTCCCATACTTTTGCGAGTATGTCTGGAGTTACAACATCCACTGCTGTGAACGTGAACGTTATCATTGATTGGCTGCCAAATTAAAGCACTTTTAAATCCGATGATTCCTTTTTGATGATACATCCTGTATATTTGTATTTGTTTGACTCTGACTCTAAGCTCTGCACAGGATTTGCTATGTGCCCAGACCTTGTGTATGTATGCATATGGCAAATAAAAGATGTTTTTTTTATCTTATTTTTATACAGTTTTTGCAGCTGTTGGTGTCAAAGTGCATGTGTGCCCTGTCTCTGCTGTCCAAAAAGAACACTGAGAACAGAGGTGTTTCGCTACAGCAGCAGAGGACATGTTAGTGTTTTCCTACACATTGTATCCAAGACTAGCACTTTTAACTGTGGGCGCTGTTTCTGGTCCAGACATTTACAGCCTTGCACGGTGTGGCCTTTGGGGTGAAGGCTAAAACTGTTCATGGATTGTAATCACCCTCTCACTCCCGTACTTATTATCACTGATGTTTTATCTCCTGACTAGATTTCCAACAGCAAAGGTTTCTGTTGATCCTTAAGATATTTACTCAAGATACTACTTACAGGTGAAGTACAATTTAAATAATACACTAACTCACAGACATGACAGACACACATGTGTGGGCAAGTGTGTGTCTTGCGCTACGGGTGTGGGCGTGGGTTGTCTGGCGCAGTGCTTCTTCCTGTCTGGGCTATTTTCATATGCTGATCAATAATTCAGCTTAACAGACCATAAAAGTTGGTGTGACACATCCAAACACACATGCACGACAACACACAAACACACACGCCAAATGGATTACATACCTTATGCTCTCCCATACACATTACTGCTTTTTTAACTATGTTTGTCACTTGTAATTAAACACACACGCATGTCTGTGTGAATGCACAAAACACACACACACAAACAAACACAGGTTGACGGACTGACCACAGAGCCACAGTGGATTATGTAGATGACGAGGATCACAAGAATCAATTTAGCGCTGTTGTGTGTTGTTGTGTCTGCGAGTTTCCTTTTCCGAGCGTGCAAATCTAAATTGGACGTGGCCATCATCTTGCAGCAGAACACATTACTTTATGGCATTTATTTGTTTGGAGTTGACTAAATGTCAAACAATTAATGGGACATTATGCAGCTTCTGTCTTTTGTTAAATTTTTGTCGTGCTGTTCCCTCGCTCCATTACCTCACCCCTCCCTGGGTGTCTACTCTCTGCTCATCATTTTACAGATTGTTATTCTCCATTTATTTTAACCAGTGGACCAGAGAGGAAGGGGTGGGGGTGGCAATAAGTGGAGATAACAGGGAGCAGCTTGAGGAAAGAAAAAAGGTAGGGAGACTAAGAAGAAGAAGAAGAAGAAGAAAGATGAGCATAATGAAACACTGTTATGTAAAATAAAAATAATCCTACTCCGGTAACCTTAATGACCCGGGCAACCGTACAGACAGCAACCTTAACAATGGCCCGGTTTAGCTCTGTGGGGGACTCCTCACACATGGGCATGCACATAACTACAGATGAGCAACTAAGAAATGATCCACGTTAACCTTTTGGTCATTGAGGTGCGTGCATTAAGCACAGTGATTTGTCCAGCTGTGAGAACCTGAGAAAGACACCATCGACACATTATGGATTACACGGCAGCAGCAGTCTATGAGTCCTCAATAGAAACTAAGTGTGTGATCCTAATGAGAATAGCAAGAGAATAATCAGCTTTTCAACTTCATACTTTAAGCTGTCAGTGTCTAGTTGCATGTTGTGCAAGCGACCTATTTTCCACACAATAGTAAAGTAACAAGCACACGTCAGTTGCTTTTCATGTTTAATTCTAATTTTTTTCAGTCTGGCTGCTATTCACGTCATCATTGACGGTCACTTGCTATTTGGAAGCTCGTGGTAACTCTGCTCAGCAACAAGAATCAAGATCAGTGTTGGGTGCTGTAATTATATGACAAGTTTGTGAAGATGTTTGGGGTGGCTGTTGCTCAGTGGGTAGTCACCTTATTGGAAGGTTGGTAGTTCAATCCCTGGTTGCATGCCAAATATTGTTACACCAAGTTGCTCTCTGTTGGAGTGTGAATGTTAAATAGAAAGTACTAATGTGCTTGTATGAATGGGTGAATAAGACATGTTGCATAAAGTGCTTTGAATACTCAAGTAGAGTAGAAAAGCACTATACAGACCGCTTACCGATAGAAAAAATCTGACAGTAAAGTACAAACTGCCTCTCTGGGCACATCTATGAGCTCTGATTTCTCCACGCACCTGTAAATGCAACATGTTCTATGAAGATAGTAGCAGGAGACCCAGACCGGTGCTCAAAGTAAGTGTATGCTGACCAAGAAAAAGCAACAAAAGTCATTACAACTCATCCTGCTCTCTACATCATGTTTTTGCTTGTATACTCATGTTTTTATTTTATTTTTTGAGTGTTTGCTTCCTGCACTTGTGTGCTTTCACCTACTGTGACCGTCTATTGTGTCCTGTTTAGTATCATCTTGTCTTGTTATCTCTCGGTTCCTAGCAAGTTTTCCTAGTGTATTTAGTCTGCCTGCATTTACGTCTGTGAATTTGTCTCATACACTCCTGGAGTCATCCTCATGTTCACTCTCTCACTGCATCTAAGTAAACACTGTAATGTGATTTTTTTTGTCTGAGTTGTGCGTTTGAGTCTTATTTTGCCTTCATCGGTTGTTAGAGAAGTTCATATTTCAAGAGGTAAAAACAACAGAGATGAGGCTTCAAGTTTTATTTATGCCCAATCAAATTCTGTAGTGCTCCTCGGGCCGGCTTGGTTCTCATAAGCTTAAAAATTAAAAAAGAGACATTGTATATGTTCTTCTCATTAAGAGAAGGATGTGTGGCTTATGTGTTGTTTAAAACAGGTTTAATAACTGCTAAATACATGACAATGCATCCAAAACATAATGATTAACAGTGGTCCATGCATATTTTCATGAACAGTAATGCGGACATAATTCAAAGAAAAAAAGACATCTTTTTTTAGAATTAACCAAATTTTTATCTGTTAATATGCATTAATAGGTGCATTGTGTGAGGCATCTGGTTCAAATCTATGCCAAATGAAAACATGTTTGTCCATCCACTGTGGCGACCACTTGAGAATAAGAAAGTACCATCTTCTTTCTTGTTGGCTTTTGTGTGGAAGTAATCAGTCTGACTTTATCATGAGACTCAAGCTTAAGCATCTAAGCTTACAACGTACATCGCCATAGTATCTGCAAGATTAAGCACTCTGATGATGACAGTGTACACACAAACAAACACACAATACACTGTGTCTGTCACCGCAGACAGACACGCACAGGCAGACGAAGTGTGTGATTTTGAATACTTTCTCTGCACTCACAATCAGTGTTGGTCAAGTTACTTGAAAAAAGTAATCAGTAACTAATTACTGATTACTTCCCCCAAAAAGTAATCCTGTTACTTTACTGCTTATTTATTTTCAAATGTAATTACTTACTTAGTTACTTAGTTACTTTTTAAAAACACGATTTACAACCTGAATAGGTAATAAAGCGATAGATCTTTCAGCCCAATTCTACTTTTTCTGCATAATCCATCATACAAAATGTAATCAAATGGAAAAGTCCCTTTTTAAAACTTGTTTTATTAGTTTTAATCTTTTAACTTTATGCATCAAGCAAAAATTTTATTATATGCAACATTCTCTGACTGGAAGAAATTTGTTTAACATTTAAACCTATTTTCTGCACATTCCAGCACATAAAATAAAATATTTTTTCTGTGTTTACGCTCAGTCTTTCAAATAAATGCAAGTGAAACACAGCAGAAAATAAATAAAATCAAAGACTAGTGGTCCTGTTGCTCTATTTTCACCTGTAAAGCAGGAGTGGGGTAGGCGGAGGCTTGCTCTGGTGCAGGTGTGCCGCAGCGGTCAGTGGAAGAATCTGCGAGTTTGTCTGTGAATTTCCCATTACGTGGTAGCGCACTCGATGCTTGCTTGGAAGTTAAGGGTTTTTTTCACTGTAAAAAGAAGTTTTCTTCCCACGCAGTGAACAGCGGACGCTAATGTTTTTGTCACTTTTTACGGAATCAAACTTAAAGTAAGGTCAGTACTTCCACGCTTTAAACGCTGCACGCTCATACTCTCTCCTGCACTCGATATATTATCCTTTGTTGATCTGCACACAGCTGTTGCCATGAACGCTTACGTCATTGTCATGAGACACTCTCGCAAAAAAATCACGGTTTTAGTAATGCAGCGTGCTTACGGGAAAGTAACAGTAATCTAATTACCTGTTTTGCAATAGTAATCCCTTACATTACTCGTTACTTGAAAAAAGTAATCAGATTACATGGGCAGTAACGCGTTACTGCGTGCACAACACATGTGCACAAACACAACGCAGCAGATTAAATGTCACAATCCCTAATCAGTTCTCTTCAGATGTGCAGATGCCCACAAACACAAATGTGACCTCATACACACACATTCAGACACACGGTCAGGTGGATGGGGTGTTGTTATCCTAGTAATTGTTCCGACGGCAGTCATGACAGCCGAAAAAGTCTGAATGACAGACTGGACAGTGAAATAACCTCATTCACTCATTCACTAACACCTGGTCTATAAGCAGTGTGTGCGTTTGTGTGTGCATGTGTGGGTGTGTGAGTAGGTATCACCACGAGGAGAATGTTTGCACCACTAGAGACAAAGCTACTGATTAGTATTTTTCATGATGAAGCAAGTGATTTGGAACGGAGAATCTTGGAAAAGGGGGCTGGAAGGAAGGAAGTTTGCAGAAATGCAAGGAAAAGAAGGAGGAAAGAAAAAGCCGTGTAACTTCTTACTTTTCTTTTTCAGTAGACACTGCCTCCACCTTACATTTTTCATCTCTTTTGCTATTTATATATGTAAAAAAAACCTATTTGAATAATTAATAAGTCAAACGAGCGCGACCTCCATGTTTCTCTATCCCACAGTGTTCCTGTCTTTCTTGAACTCATCTGAAGTGTGACGTCAGTAGCTTTCATTTTTTTTAGTAAAGGCAAAAAGTTTTATTTTGTTAGTGGCTTGTTCAAAAAATGACTCAAGCAGACACATTTATTGTTTGACAAAAGGACATTTTACATTCATCTCCAGATTATGGACTTTGATCTGAAGAGGTTGTAACATTGTTTAGGTTTTTATGATCTCATTCCACATTGTGATCCAATAAACTATATTGCCAAATGTATTCAAATCAAATCAAATCAAATCACTTTTATTGTCACATCACATGTGCAGGTACATTGGTACAGCACATGTGAGTGAAATTCTTGTGTGCGAGCTTCACAAGCAACAGAGTTGTGCAAAATACAAGAATGGTTACATCTGAAACTAATAAATATATGTACAATATATAATAGTATATGCATTTCTGGATGTGTATACTAAATATTTTCTACGTGTGTGTGTGTGTGTGTGTACACATATTTTACAAATTAAATAGAGTAAACAATAAATAAAATATATAAAAATATATATTCTGTCATATATATTCTGTCATATATATTCTGTCACCAATGCAAATTATTGAATTCAGTTGTTCCAATTGCTTCCATGGCCACAGGTGTATAAAATTAAGCACCTAGTCATGGAGACTGCTTCAACAAACATTTGTGAAAGAATGGGTCGCTTTGCGGCGCTCAGTGAATTCCAGTGTGGTGACGTGATAGGATGCCACCTGTGCAACAAGTCCAGTTGTGAAGGTTTCCTCACTACTAAATATTTCACAGTCAGCTTCTAGTGGTATTATAAGAAAGTGGAAGTGATTGGGAACGACAGCAGCTCAGGCACGAAGTGGTAGACCATGTAAAATCACAGAGTGGCATCAGTGGATGCTGAGGTGCATAGTGCACAAAGGTCACCAAATTTCTGCAGAATCAATCACTACAGACCTCCAAACGTCATGTAGCATTCATGTAGCTCAAGAACAGTGTGTAGAGATCTTCATGGAATGGGTTTCAGTGGCAGAGCAGGTCCATCCAAGGCTTATATCACCAAACGCAATACAGATTTGGTGGATTGGGGATTATGGTGTAGTACTGTTTTTCAAGAACTGGGCTCGGCCCCTTACTTCCAGTGAAAGGAACTCTTACTGCTTCAGCATACCAAGATGTTTTGGACAGTGTCATCCTCCCAAGTTTCTGTGAACACTTTGGGGATGGCCCCTTCCTGTTCCAATATGACTGCACACTGCTGCACAAAGCGAGGTTCATAAAGACATGGTGAGCGAGTTTGGTGTGGAAGAACTTGACTGGTCTGCACAGGATCCTGACCTCAACCCAACGTAACACCTTTGGGATGAACTAGAGTGGAGACTGTGAGCCAAGCCCTCTCGTCCAACATCAGTGTCTGACCTCACAAATGTGCTTCTGAATGGTCAAAAGTTCCCATAAATACTCCTAAACCTTGGAAAACCTTTCCAGAAGAGTTGAAGCTGTTATAGCACGGATTTATCGCTTTAAACTGTGGTAACACTTTTATGACCTGTGATGTAATAAAATTATGTTACAGCCCAAAATTTCCATTTGCTGTTCCAATATAATCTAGAAGTTTTACACATATAGGACTTGTTTGTCAGAGACATGTATCCAGTAAATCACAAAGAGTTAAGATAAACTGTAAAAACTGAGCTGATGGGAATCGTTATCAGGTATAGAAATGACTGTACATGCAGTTCATCTGTGATATCATCACTTCTTTGCTGGCTTCTCTCCTCATCCCTCTTTGCTTCACTTGCTTGATTTATTACCTTCTTCTTTGTCCTACTGTTCTAATTACTGGTTTTTGCATGTGTGTGTGCGTGCGTGTGCACTAGTGCCTGTCTTCCCTCTGGACTAAAAGCTGTACATGATTCAGGTCTACATGTCTGGTTTCCTCTCAGCTGCTGTCAAGCTCTCTTTCTAACTGTTTGCACCATTGCTCTGTTCTTTGTCCCACTTTATTCATTTTCCTTTTTATTCCTCCTTTGTTTCTATGAATGTCTCTTCATCCATCTCAGTTCCACCTTGAGTTCCTTTTTAACATTTTCTAAGAATTTCTCTCCATTAATAATGTACCTTTTTGTCCATTTCTATTTCTACTTTTTTTCTGTATGCTTATAATGACTAATGTTCATGATGATGCCCATCTTTTCTCCTCATAATTTGCCTTTTTTTAGAGAGCTCAGAAGTTAGTAGAATATGCTGTCACCATCATCTTTGACTCTAATTGGCTTAAAGAAATGATTTTATATGGTTGTTATATCACTTTTCTACTCCTTCTCTCTGTGTCCACCTTCTCTTTTCTCATTTTATGCACTTTTTAGGACCTGCAGGCCTTAACCCACATTGCAAAGAAACACACATCTACTTGCTATCTACAGGTAGTAAGTCCAAGTAAGTCCACTTATGAATAAGCGTGGTATCTTCAATGATATGGCCCAATCCTTCTTGTTATTGTGTTAGTGTGTATTTATCACCGTCCTGCATACTATAGTAAAGGCACTTATATATAGCCCTGTGTATTATATCTAGGTCTATTATGAGGCAAGCACTTCACAGTACTGTTAAGTACTAAAGACCTTGGAGGCATTAAACTGCCTCAAAGTAAATATGCCATGAGTCTCTGTAAATCTGCCAGACTCACTGACTTCCATGCATCCTTGCTTATTTTCTTTCATGCATTTCCTTCATCAGTCCCTTCCTTCCTTTCAGTCTGACTTCCTTCTCTGCTTTATTACTTACCTTCTCAACTCTTACACTCCCCCCTTCTCCTTCCATTTCTTACATTATTCTTCTGCGACATTTGTTCCTTATCTTTTCCTTCTTCCTCTATTTCTAACTTCCTGAAATACTTGCCATCTTTTCTTTTCTCTTGCTTTCTCTCCTCTTTTCAACTCTAAGCCTGCACTGGATCGATAAAAGGGAAGGTGAGAGGGCGGTTGGCCTTTACGCTTGTTTCTTTATACCATGAGCAGAGGTACTTTGGGAGACACAAAGACAGCGAAACAGAAAAGGATGTCTATGTTTTGTGATTATGGGTCTCCTAGGAACAGTCTTTTCTCTCCTCTTGTGTTTTGTCTTCAACGCGTAGCTCACTGGATTGCTACATATTATTTTATTTCATCATTCATTCATTTTAATTCATCGACATGTGCACGGCAGTCCATCTAAGGTGACATGAAGAAAAGAAAGAGAGATCAAGGGTTGCTGATGTCACAGTGGATTATGATACATAAAAACTCCAGAATATTGTTATGAATCTCACTACTGTACATGTAGATGTTTCTGTGTTACAATTAGTATGATTACTAATCTTTATTGAGAAAAGTGGGTTAAATACAGGCTACTGTAGCCCAGCGGGACAGCGGAGAGAGGCAAAGAAGTGGTACTTAATTTAGATAACGAGATAACACATTAACTAAAGAATGAACTTCTGAATAATTTTCGAAATTTTTGTTTAATGTAAATTTATGAACTGAAACAAAACCACGTTCAATTAGATCAAATACAAAGGTGAAAGGAGCACATACTGTCAGTACAAGCTGTGCACACACAGTTTATGGTTTTCTTTGGTCAGTATACCCGAGTTAGAGTTTATTTATTTGTAAGCAGCAAGTTTTAACATGATCGAATTTTCTTTATCGTGTTGCCAGGCCACACTCCTGACCTCATGTTCTACCTTTGGCCATTTTAAACTGTGCCCAGGACAGAAACAGCTGCATTGTGCTGCTAACACAACTTCAGCTCTTTGCAAACATCTGCACAGACAGCATGCTAATGCTAACCTAGCCAAGAACCCAGAGTGATGTTAAAGCTGCGCAAATGCCGACCCCAGCCCTGAACTTAACAGGTAACAAACTGATAAGAAGTCAGGCTGTAGCCTCTGTTTCTACCTCTTCATGTTTCTACAGTAGAATCACTGTGACGATTCTACTGTAAAGTCTCTTTGTGCTGGTTTTCATATTTGCTCTATGCTGTCAGCTTTGTGTTTATCTGTAAATACTGAGAGAAAGATCACACATGTGTCCTCATTAGAGATTTGTGTTGGTGTGTGGGGCTGTAGACTCTGGTTTATATTGTTAAATGGTAATTATGAGACAGTGTGCTTCAGGTCATTTTACAAAGAAAACGTTCTCCTGGGAGTAATTAAGTAATCTATTACATTACTTTTAAGAAAATGTTCTTTGCAATATATGTAATACATTACTTTTTCTGAGTTACAACCCCAACACTGATCACAACAAAAAGGGGAAATACCTCCAGCATGCACAAACATTTGACCACAGAGCATGCAGTTCATTTGCATGAATGCATTGTTGTTGATATGTTGCTTAGTGATGGTCAGAAAATAGACGACTATGTATAAAAATCAGTATCATTGCTAAGTAGTTAAACCCATTGCATTTGCACTTTAGTCCCATCTCCAAATACTTATGGATGTAACTGTATGTGTAAACATTCAGAACATCCAAAAAATAAAAATGGAAAGGGGGAAGTTAGGGATTAAAACGAGATATGGAAAACTCTAGTAGAAGTAACGAAAAACTCATAAATAAAAACAATTAATGAATTCAGGAGGGACATCTAAATTTATACAAATGTAGCAGGTGTAGTAAGATGGAAATGAAGAAACGGGAATAAAACAAAACAACATCTTTGTTATATCATAAAAAGAAAACGAAAATGTAAAATGAAAACCTGAGTGAAAAAACAGATCATGATAAAGGATAAGGCTTAAGAAAAATATATATTTTTTAGAGAAACTGAAACACGAGCTGCACATCTAACGGCATCCACACAGTGAAGAGGATTAGGTTCAACAGTGGAATGAAGAACATTATCTGCTTGTTGAATGTTATTGATTGTTTGGTGAAAAGTAAATTTGACGGCGTTTGTACTAGTAGAGTTTTTGTTCTTGTATGTCTGCAATAACATGTGTTCAGTGTGATGTCTGTAGGTGTTCCGTTCCTCTTACCTCCACCAGATGTGGTGTTGGGTTGAAGCCGCACAAGTTACACACTTGGCTGTGACACTGCGTGCAGGTATTGTAGTTAGGTGGGTCAGAGCTACTGATGTTCAGCTCTGTTTTACAAAGAGGACAGTTCACTTTGGGTTTCACAGGCTCTGGAGCAACCACAGGTGCTGCTGCCACAGGCTCCTGCTTCTGCTGCACTTTCTGCTGATGAGTAGGTGTTTTCTGCTGTTGCTGTCCTTGTGGTTGTGTTTTTTGTCCTTGCTGTCCTTTCTGTTGATGAGCAGGTGACTGCTTCTGCATTTCTTGTTGTTGGGGCACGGTCTGCTGCTGTTGCTTCTGGGTTGGCATATGGGGTCCACCCATAGGACCACCCATTTGGCTTGGTGCATGAAGACCTCCCATTTGGCTCGGTGCATGAGGACCCCCCATTTGGCTTGGAGCATAAGGACCTCCCATTTGACTTTGAACATTAGGACCACCCATTTGGCTTGGAGCATGAGGACCCCCCATAGTGAATGGTTTAGTACTGGTGGTCCCTTGTTGTTGCTGCCTGTTGTCAGGTGTTGCATTACTGAACACCACCTTGCCTCGTGCAGGGCTTGGCTGGGTGGAGGCGGTAGGTAGCGGGTCAACATTGATCAAGGTACTAGCCTGATTAAGCAGTGATGCCCCAAAGCCAAACAGTTTGGTCAGGCCATCCTGGGCAGGAGGGGCCTGACTCTGAGGTCTGTGGGCTGGGGAGGATCCAGCACTTCTGGTCTGGTCGTGGCGTGCCATAGATTGGTGCATTGGGGAACCACGACCCAAATCTGGTTGGGAAGGTGCCTTGGTCAAACCAGGGAGGGGTACTGCACCAGGGTGAGGAATCCGAGGACCCCCTGGTTGGCTAAAGCCTCCTGTGGGACCTCTAATAGTTCCTGGAGCTCCAGGACCGGTCTGGGAGTATGGATCAGATCTCATGCCCTGCTGAGAAGGCCCTGTATGAGACTGGGAGCCACCAGGGCCTGGATGTCTCTGTAAGCCAGGGGATGTATAAGACTGAGTCTGGGACCCTAGCTGTGATGAAGCATATGACTGCTGCTGAGACTGTGGATACTGCTGCGACTGGGAGTAGGGCTGAGTCTGGCTGTAGGGCTGAGACTGAGGTTGCTGTTGCTGCTGCTGCTGCCGCTGGGTGGGCTGACTCTGTGCCAAAGATTTTGGCTGCGCTGCTGCTGTCGGCTGTGTTGGCTGAGGCGCAGGCTGCTGAGGCTGGACAATCGGCTTGGCTTGGTGGGACGGAGAGTGAATCTGCTGTTGGCTCTTAGAACGAGGCGTGGTCATATCAATGCCGAGAGCTCTCTGCATCTGACAGTTCAGACACAGCCATTCCTGGACCTGCAGGCAAAAAAAAATAAAAAATACAAAAAAACTAATGAGTATGCTTAAAATCCACTTTTTCAATTTGAAAAGCCATTTTACTTTGTCTCTGTAACAATAATGCATACATAGTTTTTGGCAACAGTTTGGTCGAAGTCTTTCATTGGCACTATAGAGTTAGTTCTGAGTGAAATATTCGCATGGTGACTGTATTGTGAATACGTCAGTCAACTAAATGGAAATAGGTTCAATGTAATTTCCTTGACCACATCTTTGGCATTACCACTGAAACGTAAATCAGGTATCTGTCAGTTTGAACAATTCTTTGTGTAACACTGGAAGGGTCAGTAAGGCTCAAGAACGTTAATGATGTAGTGTTACCATTGAGCTATCACTATAATTAATTCATATTTTCTTTCAAAGGTGATTACTATTGATTCCTCTGAATATTATTGATGACTCAGACATGACACACTAGTGTTTCCTAGTTTCCTAGTTCCTAGTTTCCACCCAAACCACATAATCTGTGTTCATTCACCCGACTTGCACATGAAATATGATTCATTAGTCTTTCCATAGATGTCTTATGTAAAGACAATATAGCAGTTATCAATTAGAACCAGAGGGAGAGAAATCAACCACAAACTGACTGCAATGCTTAATGACAGCACGGTAGAAACTGCAACCGAAGTGAAAAGAATTGCATCCCTCACATGTGCCAAAAAACATAATCCACACAGACACACAGGTATGCGCACATGCTACCATACAGATACAGCATGAGCACAAAGGAGATACAAACAGATGTACAAAGAGATACAGTCAAATGAAACAAATATGCAACACTCCTCACCATCTAAAAATAAAAATAAAGCATCACCCTGCTCCTCCTCCTCCTCTTCTTCTGTCCTCCTCCTTCTTTTCTTCCTCCTCCAGATGAGAGCTGATACTCCCTTGTGTCCGGACCTTGCTTGCTTCTCTAATTTCTCCCGACTGCGAAAACAACCCAGCTCCTCTCTCAGCTGTGCCAGTCTCCTCTTGTCCTGTCTTTCCAACTGTAGCTTTGCATTCACCACTGCTACCTTGCTGCCATAAATAGTGCTATTTTAGCTCCCCTGCAGTCAGAGCAAAGCTAGTAAATCTCTGCACGTTTCATGCATTTCTCCCATCCCCTTTTCTTCCCACAATGCAATGCGCAGATGTACTGTGTTACCCCACCCGCTGTTCAATAACACCCCCCTACCCACCCATCCCTTTTCTAATTTTTTTGCAAAGGGGTACAGTGGAAGTTGGCTCCTTGAATTTAAAGGGTAGGATGTGCAAACATTGGGACAGGAGAGAGAAAAAAGCCTGCATCACTCACATACCCTAACTAAGCAATTTCTCCCACTGTGCTGCTTTGCTGTCTGGCATTTTCTAGCTTGACAGCATTACTGATCCCATGTTCCGTTACAGCTACATCGCTACACCCCGACATCGTCTGTTCCTCCTTAACATATTCTCTCTTTAGCTTTCCTACCTAGCATCTGCTTCTTCTGTCTCTGTTTTTCTTCTTTAATTCTCTCTTCTTTCCTCCTCTTGTTTTCATCTTTATCCCATTTTTCTGTTCTCTTTCTGATCAGTTTGAAAATGTAGGTCTCGTTCCTCAAATAGCTAAAGTGGAAAGAAATTTAAAAGTCTAATTTTGCTGTGCACGGTCCTCCTATGTTGTGTTGTCATAATTACATCTGATGAAGATGCAGAGGGGGAGAAAGAAGAAGAGAAGTGGATAAGGAGGAAGAGAAGGGGGGACTGATTTTAATCCTGTCTCCCTGTCTACCCCTCTGCTTTAAACACTACATCACAAGAGACATTGGAAGGAACGAGGGATGCAGTGAAGAATGGAGGGATGGAAAGAACAGGGAGGAGATGGAAAAAGCAAACAGTGGAGAGAAAGAAGTCAGCAGTTTTTTTAATCCCAGCAGCTCTTCAGCTCTCATCATGTCAAGCTTAATCAACAGCACAGCAAACAAGAATCTGAGCTTCCACGATGTGGTTAAAACCAGTGAATCCTTTGCACGTGCACCTGTGCCGTAACAGATGAGGAACAATGTCTTTGCTAATTGTGCAGGAGTTACAGGTTTTGTTCAACAATTTACACAAAAGTGATGATAACTCTGCCCTTTTTTTAAACACAGAACAGAAAAACCAAGTGGAAACTACAATGGATACTAAGTCTGGGGTGTACAAAACAAACCTCACTGGGTACATTGGTTTTTGTACATGCAAAATTACAAAGGGTGTGATCAGCATGCTCTGAACCAATCACATCTAATCATTCAGACAGAACTCTACCAGTGACAGAGAATCACAACAAAAAAGCTCGGCTTACAAAAGGAGCTCACAACTTTGTCGCCTGCAAGTTGGTTGGCATGATATTGGCCCCATTCTAATTCAGACTCTACCTCTTCCTCCCTGGACACTAACACTGCATTTGTGCCGCTCCAAACCAACTATCCTTAAGTGAGAGAAAATCAAGGGCATCGTAATGATGCTGCTGTATTTCAAGTCTCCATTTCATTAAGAGACCTTGGAGCTACGCTGGTTTCAGGTTCTGTTTAGTCATTTCCTGTTTTATTATGAATATTTATTTCATTTAATTCTACTTCTTATGTTTGTTTTTTAACCTCTAGTTTTGTCCTCCATCTGTCAACAGTAATCAAATTTGACTCTTATGTAGCTCTTCGCAGGTGTCACATCATCTTGTTACTCCTTGTACTCGACCTAACTAGGCTTTTCCTTGTGCATGAGTGCATGAGCACTTGTGCATGAGCTTTAGTTTCACATAGTAAAGCATGAACAGTTGTAGACGTAGATCTATCAGAGGTTTTTAGTAAGGTAACCTCTTGAAGTGCAACAGGAGGAAATGTCTTACAATCCAAAGATGTGCACTCGATATTATCCATTTTATATAGCGCCAAACCACAACAACACTGGTGTCAAGGTGCTTCATATAGTAAATGCTACAATGCTAAAATCCAATCAACAGCAGGAATTCAACCTTGTAATTACTGTATTTCTTAATTAATACACTAACTATAAGGTTACTGTAGGCGTGAAGGCCCGCAGACTTGAAAAACAGACTCATGTCTGTGTTCACAAATTTCTACCAGTCAGCTTGCATGTGGTGTGCTGCTTAGCTCAGACCATTTCCCAGACCCACAGAAGTTATCAAAAGAATAAATAGCTGAAAATGTATTTTTTTTTTTGAAAGGAGGAAAATGAGCCCTGACAATCTCCAACAATGCTGACTCTGCACACTCACACAGGAGGAAAAATGGGAGGGGGGCGGGGGGCTTCTCTGCATTGTAGCTTCTTATGCATACATCACAGAAACATGAATCAAGATTTAAATGGAAGAGCATACTTATTACATGATATAAATTGCAAGAGAGCTTTCCTGTTCTCAAGCATTTTCAATAGCACAGCACATTTGACCTTCATATGATAGAAGAATTGCTTTCAGTCTAATCTTTGTTAGCTCTTGGTGCAAATATGTCTGCAAGAACTGTTTCTCCTGAGGCTGAAGCGCCAATAAAACTTAAAGAATAGTATAAAGAACAGCTTTATTACTGGAACAACACGTTTCGGCCTGTGCCCTTCGTTATATTACAAATACACACATTTATATACAGAACATTTTGCCTAATAACAGAATATGTTGTTTACCAGTGCAAAAAATGAATCATAATATGTTTATTAAGAAGAATAACATAACCTAGTGACCTGTTGTTAAGGTCTGGTGAATTAAAAACATATAAAAGTACTGTAAATGCCACAGACTTATTTACAAGACTGTGAATGATGTTTTCCGAGAAAAACAAGCACACTGCAGACTATAACTGTAACCTCTTATCTCCACTTTGAGAAGCACAGCTCTCCTCAAGGATTCTGATTTCCTCAATCACATTTCACTTTCTCTTTCTGTTGCTACCACTCTTATTTCTCTGTAGACACTTCACACCTCCACCCACACACATGGAGGTCTCAGCTCCTCTTGCAACAGTCATTAGCCTGAAGGTCAGGTCTGTCTATTTAAGAGGCTGATCTCTGTCAGTATTGTGTCTCTACGACACAATATGATCGCAGTGAAAACAATTGGATTCATCTTTAACAGGGCCAGAGGTGTCAAACAGCTGAACAGATGCTGTAATGCAGATAGGGAGACTCATTTGATGTTGCCCAAATGAATACAGATGTTGCAGGTGGTAAGAAATAGATAAACTGTGTTTACTCAAATAACCAAACTATAGCAGACAGTTAAATATGAGCAAGAAAACCATTTTGGCAATTAAGAGAATGAATTGGTGAATATGTAACCCCCCCATACTTTCTGGTGAACCATCAATCAATATCTTTAATCATTTACAAGTCAGCACGGTGAACGCAGAGGCATCTGTTAGTCCTAAAGGAATAAAAAGAATAGGAGCCAGGGCTAAAAAATTAATTTAGATTAAAGATCTAAATAAGAAGATTCACAGCTGGGGAGGGAGCATAGAGGGTTAAACAATGAAGTCATTAGAATGGCATGCCAGTGCAAAATCCATCAAAATGTGGCTGGGACAGATGCACGAAGAACATACAATGAAGCTCTACTTTTGAGTACAGGAGTCAAGTGGAAGTTCACTGTGACTCTAATTTGTAACTAACTAGCCTGGAGACACAGACAGAGAAGACAAGAGGAGGTGGGAGGGTCAAGATCTAATCAGTGAGCTAAAACAGCATAGAGGAGGAAGTCTGTGAGGTCTTCATGGCTCTGCCTTTCTCACTATCGCACATCTCTGTTTGTTTTTCTCCCGCTATCTCCTAATTAATGAAAACAGTTAATAGGAACTAGACAGATGAGGCTGAATAAATTCATTAATACATTTAATGTTGTTATCCTGTTGATTTGCAAGGTTCAAACTGCCTGAATTACACAGAGTACTTCACATGTAGAACACAGCAATAGTAATATAAATAATATATATGTATACACACATGCATACATATACTAACCTTTAAAAATGAGCCTATGTTCTGTACTCAGTCGAGAGTACCTCAGTGAAAGCATGAAACTGGCAACTGAATATGAACTTAGTCACACTGAAAAACGCGCACACATAGGGGACACACTCTCATGCACACTGACCAGCTGTCAGCATAAAATATTCATGCTACCTATCTCCAAACACTACTGACCAGGTGTTACCGCCGTTTCACAGAGAAAACTCCACGTGTGATTCACCACATCATCTGCCGCAACACTGCCAAACATTTCTCGACATTTCTCTTTTCAGCACAGTAAAAGTACCTCATCGATCTGTATTTGTTATGAAAATGTATTTTAATCCAAGAGATAGTTTAGGTGAACACCCATGCAGTACTCCGTGACTGTCTTGAACCACACTTAATCCTGAGTACATAACCTGGAAGCTGTCCAGTGCCAGCAGTCACAGGCCTATGCTAGTGGCAGCAGCTTAAGTGTTTGGATGACAAGTGCCTTGTTCAAGGGCATCTTACCAGAATTAATGCAGACTCACAAGAGCAGAAGCCCCACCACCTTGTAATAGGTCCTACAGTGTTCTTTCATTTGACCACCTTGGAGATGCTAAAGGAATCGAGGATTACGTGCATGCATTTTAGCACTTTAAGAGAAACTTGCACGTGTATGGTATACTCTGTGACATATACAGGGCTGGACTGTGAAGCAGGGCTGAAATAAACACCAGTGTCTCAGTGCTCCTATAACAATCTTTGGCAAAACGACAGTATTTGAGAAACCTAGAGGACAGAATCCACTGGTAGTCTCAGTCGATTTTATTTCATCATGGTACTTGTCATAATGTTGCCTTAGATAAGCTCACATTGAGGATTTACTCACCCACATGATGGTTTTTCAGACTGATGGTTTTTCAAGTACAGTGGCATGACACTTTTTCTCAAACATCCCACAAAATTTGCTCAATTTGCTTTGATGCCACGGTTCTCGTCCGCAGCACTGAGGTATGAGTCGTCACATGAATTAAACCTGACTTCTAAGTTGAAGCTGTTGTCTTTGTGGGAGTATCTGTGAAACTGTACCATCCCCAGTAAACAGCGGGGGATGAAAGAGCACAGCAGGAGCAGAAGTAAACTGTTATAGCTGCGCTTTAGAATTATAGTAGCTAAAATATTTCATTGTGCAAAGAAACAGTGCAAGGGTCTATTTAGGATTAAACGTATGGCATGGTTATGTTTTGCCTAAATGAATCTGAGATGAGCTGTAATTGTCTAGAGTGGTGACAAATGTCACATTTGAGGTAAAGTAAATGAAGGCTATGTCCACTGTTTGAAGCTGTTTGGTTTTTTGTGGTTGTTGAGCTTGAGCTTATGTATATATTGTGCACCTCTATCTATATTCACACACAAAGTCCATTAAAATACAGCCTAACATGCATGTGGAGGATTCATTTGCACCTCTACTGAGGGTTACATACAACGCTTTTAATAGATCTGTCAATCTGCACAGTGTGGAGCTTTACAGGCTGAAGAATAGGAGGGAAGTAGACAGAGACGGAGTGAAAATACTCTCAATGTAAGCTTATCATAGTAGAAGTGTTTGTGGAAATCCAGGGAAACACTTAAGAGCAATTTTACCTAATATTGTGAGTTTGAAAATCTAAAAAATACATTTTCAAATGTTTCCATTTATATTTTAATCTATGTTTAATACTTTCATTCATATTTGAATCAACTTTACATCCTGGTCCAAAACTGTGGTAGCCCTTTAAATTATAGTTTGGTAACAATGTGGTAAGAATGGGCTAATAAGGAGGAAACAAGAAGGGGAATAACAAGTTATTACCACTTAGTTACTAAGTAATTGTCTTGTATCAACCGTGTTAATTGCTGTATAACATTGTGTTGACATGTTCATCTTTGGGTAATAATAGGCAACAAACAGTACTGTATTTCTCATACTATAAGGGACACTGGATTATAAGGCACATTAAGTTTTTCTATTACGCTGCAAGCAGGGTTACAAAATGCAAAACTACCATGTTTCTACTTTATTTCACAGTAATATTTCCTATAATTCAAAACCAAAATTCAAAAACATGTTTGTGTTTGCTAATTGGAATTTTTGTTATCATGAATTGGCTATTTTATAATACATAATGTTATATTAGTTAAGCTCCTGTGTCAGTTTCTCATTGCTTCAGGTAAATAGCTTAAAAGCTACAGAGAAAATTTGTCAGTGTTCATCTTATGAAAAAAACAATTTTCCTTTCAATAGTAAGAATTTAATAAAAGAATTTATATTAAATAAATAAACTGACAGATTAGATACTAGAATTTTAACTATACTGATTTATGTACCTTAATGAAAACTAATACCTTATGTAACTAATACAGTGGATTTTGAAATCTCTGTGTATCATCAAATTTTACCATTCAGTTTATATGTAGGTGTGGTGCAAACCAAGCAGCATGTGGTGCTGTATATTACAGCACCACATGCTGTAATATACAGCATGTGGTGCAGTTTCTTATACAGTAGATAAATACACGGAATTTACTGAGAACCTTCTAAGATACATTTGCTCTCAACATATGGAGATTAAGAGAGATGCCTGAAAATAAGAACACTCAACACATTAATGTAGCTACTTCATCTAAAAGAATGACTACATGGTATGGGAATATATTAAATGAAACACAGAGGCATGCTGCCACTGTATGTTCCATGTTTATCTCCAGTTAATCATAGAGTGGAGGCTCTTTTGCACAATGACTTCAGTGAGCGAACACTTTGTCTGGCTGCTCACGGTCATGGCAACAGGCTAATGTTTTGATCAATATTCCACGCAGATAGCGGACAATCCTGCAAGTATTCCTGTGGTGAATCACACAGATTCCACAGCTAATTATGGAAACACACCAGTACAACACAATGACACATTTCACTGATACATTACAATTCCTACCCCTTGTCAATAACCTTCACCAACACAACCACCTGCCTGGTTTATACTTAACTCTTAAAAGCCCTCCGAAAATTTTACACAGACTTATTAGATGTCAGAAACAACAGAATAACAAGGTGAACTCTCACATCACATGTTAAAACACACAAGGCTTAGCAAATAATTACTATTTTTTTTACTGCTAATAAGTTTAAACTAAAACAAAATGTAAAAAATAAATGCTAAAAACATTGCACCTTTTCCCTCACCAAGTAATAGTAATATAGGAATTAATGTTTGAATTTGCTTTTTAGCATTTAGCTGCTTTACTTTCAAAGACCCAAA
Source organism: Aulonocara stuartgranti (assembly GCF_965226115.1). Lineage (NCBI taxonomy): Eukaryota > Metazoa > Chordata > Actinopteri > Cichliformes > Cichlidae > Aulonocara > Aulonocara stuartgranti. The sequence goes on along the minus strand of NC_138956.1, from coordinate 9,153,272 downwards.
ACTTTCACTGTCATGGCCTATATTGCACTTAATTAGAGTGGAAACATTGATATCCATGATTTAGTACACCTGCACACCTGAGGTTATTTTTAAAGTGAGATGATCACCATGCTTTAAAAATCTCATCCTTGTATCAACAATTGTTTTTTTTTTTAAAAAACTACACTTTTGTCATCTTGTAGTAACATTATATATCAATGACAAAGATTTATTCTAGCATTAAGCACACATCACAGCACTGACTAAAAGATTGATGGCATCAACATTAAAATAAGCTAAGGAGTTTAAGGAGCGGGTCACGTGTTTTTCTGACAGAAATGGGACACTTTGACAGATTAGATACTAGAATTTTAACTATACTGATTTATGTACCTTAATGAAAACTAATACCTTGTGTACCTAATACAGTGGATTTTGAAATCTCTGTGTATCATCAAATTTTACCATTCAGTTTATATGTAGGTGTGGTGCAAACCAAGCTCTTGTTATCATGAATCAATCATCATGCTCTACCCTAAAATGTAGTTAAAACATTTATTTATTGCATAGCCCCCTCAACAAAGCTCAGAGCTGTTGGGCTATGGCAGGGGTGGGCAACTCCAGGCATCGAGGGCCGGTGTCCCTGCAGGTTTTAGATGTGTCCTTGAACCGACACAGTTGATTTAAATGGCTAAATTAGCTCCTCAACATGTCCTGAAGTTCTCCAGAGGCCTGGTAACGAACTAAGCATGTGATTCAGGTGTGTTGACCCACGGTGAGATCTAAAACCTGCCAGGCCCTCGAGGCCTGGAATTGCCCACCCCTGGGCTATGGGCATGCATTCCCTTGGGGTATTTTGTGGTCTCACCCTAATAGCCTCAGTTGCTGTGGACATGCATTATCATTTCAGGCCTCCGTTTGCCCCCAGATGCTGACTATATAGAACCTGGAGTATTTGGAGGCCAGGTCAGCACAGTTTTTGTGGGTCACGTTAATATTTGTTGAACCAAATCTTCTCCCAGCTTCTGTCCCAACTTTGTCCACTTGCTTCTCTGGGGTACATGGGGAGTACATATTTCATTACAGACTAATAATAATCCTAGGTCAACAACGCACTACGTATAATTCGTTCATTTTGTCAAACTGTCATTTCTTAAGTTAATAATCATAATAATAATAAATACAATAAATGTAATCTGTAATAGTTTGTTAGCTATAAAACCTAGTGTCAGTAGATTGTGTCCTCCTGTTTGTTGAGGTCATTGTAATCGTAAAGTCTTTATAGACTTTGGACACGGTGACACAAACCTTAAATTGTACCATTTGAATACAGAGAGAAAGACTACCCCTTCATTCAAGATCTAATAACACCACGGCTGACAGTTCATTCCCTGCTTTGTCCAGATGAATGTCCTATACACACACACACACACACACACACACACACACACACACACACACACACACACACACACACACACACACACACACAAGCACAATTACCATCAGAAAGCTTCTGGCCAAGAGAAAGTCATAAAACACATTTCACTTCTTAGGTTGCACACCAACACACACACACACACACACATCTCGAGGACGATTCATCCACAGCCTCTCCTCACTGAATAACTCCAACTGGTCGATAGTATTGACCACTACCACACTACAATATAATGCATGTTTCTTAATTAAAATCTGGCTCAGCACTTCGGGCCCAATCTAATATGGTCACAACCTCAATGTGAACGTTGTGTGAGGTTGAGTGTGTGACGGTTTGGGTTATGATGTTAGTCACAAGGGACAAGGTTACTACAGTATAAGGGGCTAGAGAGCATCAGTACTGTGTACTGTGTGGGTCGGTGTGTGTATAAATGCACAACTTGTGATTAAAACCTGCAGTTGAAACTCTGCTGTTAAATCAATAATAGATTTGAGTCAGACTGAAGAACAATACCGCGGGTTCTTCAATGGACAGCTGGGTGGGAAAAAAGAACTCATAAAGCATTTGGAAATGTTTGGAAAATAAAAATGCAAATGGTCAGACTGAGCAGAGGAAGAAGCTGAATAAGAGCAGGAGGATTAGAATGAAAAGACAATGACAGGAAAAGGAAAGAAAAACAACGCGTGCATGAAAGAAAAATCAGGCGAGATAGGAGCGCAAGAGATAAAAACACAGAATAGAGGAACAGGGTGGATGATGGGATTTCCAATGCATTTTTAATCAAATGATAAAGAAAGTGGTGTTTCTTGTTTGTTTGCTAGAAATGAATTACACAAACATGAATGATAACACAATCTGTTTACCTCTCTGTCACACCCATGTCCTCTGATGTTCTGCACACAAAAAACTGTATTTGAAACTAAATTTACATCATGTTGCACCAAAAAATGAGTTTGGCATAAAAGCTTTTTACATAGCTTTAGCAATGCTTTATCTATAGCAACATTACAGAATAATAAAGACGACATCGCTTGAATATTATAAATGCTATATAGTGTTGAAAGTGCTGATTTTTCATACTTTTCCTAGAAGGGAAGAATGACTAGCCAATAAAGTTTCTTTAATTGATTTAACGTGTTAATGTTTCTGCTTTGATTAAATTTCTTTGATGATTTAAAAAGCCTCATGAGACAAATTATTGAGGACATCGCGCCAAAGGGTGTCTGCAGTCTTCAAGACACAGAGACCGATAAGACATCTCTCCAACCAGGAAGCTAGTCAGACAGCCAGATGGTGCAGACCTGTTTGCAGAGGTATGACAGTGTGAACGAGTTGTATCACCTTCCCCTCAAACAGTCTTATCATGCGGTGACAGCACCCAGCCGTCCTTTTAAAAACCACCTACGGCCAGTCTTTCCCTCTCCATCAGCCGCTGCTTTCTCTCCTTCTCTCTCATCCTTTTATCGACATCCTGCCTTCTGGTGTGTGGAGGTGTGATAGAAGTGGACATCAGTAGCGTCTGTATATTTTTGAGTTTGTTTTGGACTCTGAGGATAATTAAAAGTGTGCAGACATACACAAACGTGTGTGTAAAAGATCACTAGTATAGAATGGACCACCAAGTGCTGTATAGTGTGTCCTGCTTTTACATAGCCGACTGGCTAATCTGACAAGTATGTCCTGGCAAATCAAACAACATATAGAAACAAAATAAATAAAAAAATACTCCACAAGACGATCACAAAGTTACAGTATAACACATAAGGTCAATGTTGGTCTCTTTAACCCCCATCTTCATTGTCCTATGACCTTAACAAGTTAGCAAATTTAACATAAACAGCAACATTTCCTTAAGACTGGAAAAAGGCTGATTTGCAGTTTTCATTCACTTCAGCAGCAACAATTTGAATTACTAATGCAGAGCAATTTCAGTCAACTGCAACTTCAACAGAAAATAACAGTGAAAAATGTATTTTGCTCCAGAAAGAAAAAGTAGATAGACTATGATTTTAGGAAAACCATCACAACTGCAATGAGTAAAATTTAAAATATAAATTTGTTTTTAAAAAAGGAAAATTTGTAATACATCAAAATTTCTCAAATGAGATGATAAAAAAAATGCCACATTTCTCATCTTTTTTCATTTAAAGCACGTCGTTACAAATTCCTTGCAGCTGTACTCAGACCTGTGTGTGTGTGTTATTGTTAAGCTGAGTGTTTATGGCAAGCAGACTAAAGTTTGCATGTTTTTGATGCTTGCATGTTTGCTTTCCTAAGCGTGCACATGTGTGCACTAACGCATTTTTGTACACCAAGTGTGTAAGTGTGTCCAGGTGTGTGATGCTAGCCCAGGGCCCCTCTCTCTCTCTTTCAGTTCTCGACTGGCTGGAGCCTCTCTGCTGCTCTGCTCTCATGGTTAATGCATGTGGAGAGAGAACTCTTGTCCCTCTAGCTTCTCCTTTTCTCTTTACTTCCCCAGAATAGAACTGATCCTCACCATACATGAAGGAAGATAACTCCCATTCCTTTCCCATTCCACACACAGCAAAGAAGAAATTACAAAAGCACAGAGTCAGAGAGAAGGAGTGAGCGATAAGCTGACAGAGAAAAGGCTGGGGAGATAGGGAGGAAAGGGAGACATATGAAAAGGTAAGGTGGGAAGAAAGAGTAAAATAAGTCTCAAGAGCAGAGACATGAATGCTTTTAGATTCCCTCATCCCTTCTTCTATCCATGTGGAACTGTGCATAATGGCAAAACAGGATATCAAATAACTGCAATGAGCAACACTGAAACTGCACGTACCGAGTCTCAGGAAGCAACCAGTTAACAATGGAGAGAACACTGCAGGGGACACATGGTTCGACTCTGTTGGTGCTAAGTGTTACAATAAACAGTGGTGGCAAGCCAGGGAAGGATCATGCCCCTACATGAATGGCTTCTACTTTTCAATCAGAGCCACAGCAAGAGAGCGAACTGAGGGGTGACAGTCTAAAGATCTTTTCAGCATATTCTGTCATTTAATTTTTAGAGCATGCTGTCATTGTTTGCTCATTGTTTAACAGCAATTTAATAATTATCCACCCATCCATCTGTGGTCTGGAACATATCCCAGCTGTCACAGGACGAGAGGCAGGGTACACCCTGGACAGGTTGCCAGTCTATTGCAGTGCTGCGACTATCATTTATTCTTAAAAATAGCCTCGGAGAAAGCCATGATCCCTCTCTATGTGTTAGCTCTGCACAGACTGGCGACCTATCTGGGGCGTATCCTACCTACTGCCTGATGATAGTTGGGATAGGCTCCAGCAAGCACAATATCTCTGTAATAAAGAATGATACTGAACTAACAGCCATCTTTATGATCCAGGTTTCGTTTCCTGTTTTTCTTTCTCCGGTAGTTTCCACTGCCAAGCAGGCTTGGCTTCAACCAGTGCCAAGTTAAAGTGGCACAACAGACACAGACACACAAACATAGGGAAGCTATCACTGTGAGACTTCCGCTGGGCTATAATAGGAGATAAATCTGAACTGTCCTAAGAGTGACACACACACACACACACAAACACACACACACACACACAAACCATTTCCTGTAACTACTATCTGCTATTTAGAGGGAAATTTATTCAGCTACATCAAAGAGGGCTGCAGGTAGATTGGTGTTTACTGTAATGATTTCCCCTCACTGGAACCAAACACCCACAAACATAAAAACATGCCATTTGGCACTACATACACTAAGCAATGGGGCTGCACAATTAATCAGATTTTAATCTTGATCACGTTTTTGGCTTCTCACAATTAAATGAACATGATAGAGCGATAATGAAAATGTTAATTGTGCCAACACAATTCAAAGTAAAAGCAAATCCAGCACTCCCTAAATGACTCCCTCCAGATGGGCCAATCATGTTGCACCATGCAGTTTTAGGTTTCTTGGACAAGTCTGGATGAGTAAAACTTTAAAAGACAGATACACAAGAAAATTTAAATTGTCTGGCAGAGAAGAAGAACCTGTCCTTTGAAATGAATCACCATCCATTGTTTGGAAACACCTCTGCTTTAGTGCAACTGACATTAACCAAGAAACCATATGCAAAGAGTGCTGTAGGTCTGCACCACAAAGCAACTTGACTAACTTATTCAAATGTTTGAAAACACAGCGTAAACTGCAGTATAATTAATGCATGAAGGTCAAGAAAAACAATGCGGCGGTTGTAAACAGGAATTATCCAACATCAACTCAAAGAGCCACAACTCATGAGCGTATTCTTCCAGCTCACAAAGATGCATTGAAATCACCAATCAGTCGCCTTCAGTTTGGCCAAAATCCAATAAACACGTTGAATACGTAAGAACTCAGGGAAATGGTCAACATACTTGACAAAAGATATGTTAATGCAGGGCAAATAGAGAGGGATCTCACAGCTGTAGAGTCTCTTCAAGTTTCATTCACATCCATCGAGCAGGCACAATGAATGGAATCAAAGACTTTGCCTTTTGCTTCTAGGAGATGCACTCAGATCAGGTGAGGAAACACCTTATTTGTCAGCATAGATGTTTTAATTAACAGGAATGCAGCACAGTGTGAATGTGAAAGAAGTTCCCTGTTGATTTAATTTTTTGTTAACTTTGGTCACATTTATTATTTATTTATTTGGGTTTTTTTCTAAGTGTAGCACTGAATTGAGGCGAATGAGGATTGCGGACTTTATTTTGAAAAGTTAGTTTACATGAAAGTGCAATAAAAGCATGTCTCACTCAGATCTCAATATTGTTGCAAATAATTATAATATACATTTTGTCCATAATCATGCAGTCGTACTAAACATGTCACTCAAAATAAATAGTTGATATTAGTGGTGCAACGGATCACGGTTGATCCGTAATCCGAACCGATCCCACTCTACAGTTCGGGACGCACGTGATCCGAAGATTCGAAGTATGTGTATGGTGCGCGTGGTCAGTCTGTCAAGCGATAGTTATGGCCAGCGCTAGCAGTCCAGGTGGAGGAGCAGAGGAGTTTGCAGCATTTAAGCAGCCCTTTGTTCCCCAATCCGACCGGGCTAAAGCTATTACAAAAGCTACTGGGGTGTTTAGCTGCAGACGGGAGGCCGTATTCCCTTGTGCAAAACAAGGGGTTTATGATGAATGTGCTTGAGCCACGCTATGATATCCCGTTGCGCGTCCACTTCAGTGACAAGATCGTACCCAGGCATGTATGAGCAGGAAAAGTTTAAAGTTATGGCTGAACTGTCCCAGGCATCTTCTGTTGCCCAACTACAAATGGGTGGACCTCGAGGTCAACGGAAAGCTACGTGACCGTGACCGCTCATTATAAAACAGCAGAGTGGTAGATAAAAAACCCTGTACTGCCCTATACTGCACCTTAATTTGTTTTTATATAATTCTGTGGAATGAGTCTTGGGTTGAATGTTTTTAATAGGCAAAAAATACTTAAATAAGTTAATAAGTAAATGTTAAAATTTTTTCTTTTTTTCTTTTTTGCTGATCCGAAAATTGATCCGATCCATGACTTAAAACCGTGATCCGATCCGAACTGTGAGATTTTTTTGATCCGTTGCACCACTAGTTGATATGCAGTCCTACTTTCTATCACCCAGACATAAAAAAGCGAATACATCCAGTGCTGTGTGGGTTTTGGCTGAAATCTGACAGTAGACGACCAAATCTATGAATGCACTGATCCAGATACAGCTGCAGGAGTTGGCTTTGCTATTGAGTTTCTAATTGTTCCATTATGGGGGGTTGCAATTGGCCTTGCAGTGGACAGAAATCTGGTAAGCTTTTGAGTCAGTGTCAACACCTGCCCAAAGCTTTTCTGGTTAAAAAAAAAAAACACACAGGAAATTAGCAATACGCTGAAAAGCTTCAACATTAGTTGCCATAACATCATCTGAAGTTATTAAAAGCGCTGACATCAGAAGCTGAAATAGCGACTTTCTATCTTCAGACAGAGGTGCTGAGATCCCAGTGCATTTACAGCTTCATGTGTTGATTGAGAGTTTTATCACAAGTGAACCAAAAATAAAGGGGTTGTTGTCATGCTACCTCTTAGTCTATTCCTCAGATTGTTTTCACACTTAGGTTATTTATGTGATAATGTTCATTAGTCAGTGTATTGTAAAAAAAATAAATAGTTGTTTGTTTAGTATTTTCACTGCTTGAAGTTCAAACTGAAGAAATACCTGAATGAAGATACTGTATTGATTTACATTCTTAACATTAATTAAACTCTGTTATTTATGCACGGAGGACTATTATTATTTAAGTGAAAATACAACATTAAAAAAATATGTAAATTATACAAAATACACATTTACTTTAAATAAGATTAAGAAAAACAGAGCTGTGTCTGCTGATGTTTTGTTTTAATTTTTGCATTAGGACCCTGGCTTGGCACAAAAGATTCAGTGGCTAAACAAACAAGTGCCATCTTTGACTGTACTACATAAACAAAGATCATTCAGATATCAAGTACATTAAAAATAAGCTGCTGAAAATGCTTTTTTTCCTATGTGTATAAATCGTGTTTGTCTGGATTTGTGTTATTGTACTTAGTTGTATGTTTATGTTTCAGCATGCGTTCCCTGGTGTGCCTGTTCATGCTGTTGCCATCACACTCATTCCCAGCAGGTTCCTTCGCCTCAGTGTCTCAACATGTTCAAGGAGCTTCACACGTGGGAACACAAAGCACTGCCTGCTATCAAAGCATACACATCCTCAAACATGCATCATGGATACAATGACCTTTGCTGTGGGTAACCTGGTTTCCATGGTTGCCTGCCAAAGTGTGAAAAAAAACCCTGAGACCTCAGAGTACAGCTGAGGAAGATTAAAGATACACGGAAAAATTACAAAAAGAAGTGCAGGTTTTTATTCAAAGCAGGACAGTGTGCTTCTGTTTGACTAATTGGAAAGAGCAGCACAGTAACCAGTGCCGGGTTAGAGGTGGTATCCCCTCTGGGGACACTCACAGTCAGAAAGAGCCTGATGAAGATAAAACATGTCCTACAAAATATGTGAAGAATATGTGAACTCAGATCATCCTCTCAAGGAGGCCATTGTGATTCTGTCATACTGAAACATATTAAATAAACTTAATAGCAGGACATGAAATCATGTATTTATAACTGGTACTTTAATAGTCTAATTGTGAACTTTATAGATGAGCCCTCTGGTAGATACAGAGTAATGTCTTTTATGTTTAGGAAAAGATTTCTGGCAATTCTTATGATTATATAAGAGCAGGCCGAACATTTCTATTGGTCTAAATGCACTGAGTTGATGCCATGTGATTGGATGATTAGATGTTTGAGTTAACGACCAACAGATCAGGTGTAACCAATGAAGTGGCCAGTGAGTGCATATTTAATTTAAAATAGTGCAGAGGTAACTTCTCAAATGTGGAAACTAAATGGAAAATAAAATTAATGAATAATTTTCGAATAATAGAAATTATTAGCAGTATAAACAAAGTGAGGCGTGGCACTCTGTGAGGGACTGTGTTACAAATAGTCAAAAAGAGTTCAAGAAAGAGAAAGAAAAGGGAAAAATCATATTAAATTTTATAAATATTATGCACATAATCATGCGTATGGTGTTACAGTGGTGGAAGCTTCTATTAAAGATTGCCAAAGTCAAAGTTTCAAATTTTGGAGGTAGACCAAAAAAGCTTTTTTAGTTGAGAAGAAGAGTCTTTTGTACTCTGTATGTAAAAGTCTTTACAAGATATTTCATTCCTTTAGCATCTTTAGAAACCAAAACCATTTCCACTTCAATTGACATTTTAGCATATTTCCCTCACATACACCGTTTAACAGGGACAGCAGTAGAAATCATGTCCCAAAATAGCATCATGCTGCAGTGTTTTTGCTGTCCACTCTCCTACTTCCAGGGGTTAAAGTGGACAACAACACCTTCAATTACTAGATAATTACATTTGACAGGTAGATTAATATGAATACTGTTGAGTGAGGACACGTAGCCTGGAGTTGCTTCCAGCTCATGGTTATGCCAGTTATTTCTGAGTAATTTTTTTTCACCAACACTGCCTGCCACTCTGGGTTCCCCCACCTGCCAAGTCTGTTTGTAATGTAACCTCTACTTACTTCCAAAAAATGCTTGAGAGCTCGTATATGTATATTTGGATATGACAGTTATCATTGCCAATCAAAATGGGAAACTGAAAGGCAGTGCCCACAAGCACTTGGTTCTATTTGTAAAGGAAAAGAAAGTGTTGGAAGTTTTTTATATTTCTTTGTAGATCATGGCCAACGTGCTCCAGGCTAAAGAGACCAGAACCCATCTGGTTTGTGTCAGTTCACCATTCAAAAGCCAACATTCATAATGGCATTGATGCCACGTGGCACGGGCAACTTGTCACATCTTTGAAAGCATTAATGAAGCAATATTTGTTGACATGCACACAACATTTTTCATCTTATGTTTGTTTGTTTGGTGCTGTCCTGCAAAAATGTTGTGCATGCATTGGTATGACATGAAAGAGTCTTATCAGACATTTTTTTAAAAATCTGGTATATTGTGACATGAAAAATATACTAACGGAGACCGAACTGTTGAGGAGCTTGAATTCTTAAGCAATAGAGGAAAACACTTCAAGACAACAACTGATCTCTCACATGGGTGGTGTTTAAAGAGGTGACGCAAGCATGCCCTATCCCAAGTTTTTGAAACGTGGTACTGGGATCAAATTCAAAATTAGTTTATATTTTTCAAAAAACACTTTAACACATATTTTGTGTTGTGCTTGTGCTGTCTTTAAATGACCACATTAGATTTTAATTTAGATTTAAATGTCACAGAGCAACTTCTTGGGGAAGTTGGAGGGATATATTGCATACACATTTCTCTACTCAAGTAAATTTGTTTGTAGGCATGCTGTGTACTAGAGCTGGGCGATATATCGAGTTTTTAAAACATATCGATATATTTTTATACGAGATATAAGATGTGACAATATCCTTTATATCGATATAGTCTATGTTACGTTATAATTATAGTTGTGGAGCCGCAAGTTTGCCTCTCTTTCGTCCACTTTTGTCTCTACGCAACGTTACTCCGCCTCGCCTTCACTGAAGACAACTCCCCCTCCTACCCCATCGCTTCACGTGCAGGCAGCGACAAGACGGACACGGCAAATCTCCGTTAACGAGTTACTGCGCATCGCCCCATGCGTGGGGCTGGACGGCGTCAACGTGCTAACGAGCTAAACATGCTAACGAGCTAACCGCGCTAACGAGCTAACAGCGCTAACCCTAAAATCCTTTCATTCTCTCAAAAGTTGATAGCGCGCCTTATGTATGAATTCTGGTTGTGCTTGATGGCCGCGAACCGATTTTATGTGGTACACGGCGCTCAGCAATCTGTCAAAAAATGTTTTAGTACGACTTTGGTAAGCTACGGAGCTGCACCGCTTGATGGATTGTCAGCGCATTACGGCTACCGAGGAGCTTCGCGGAGTGATACGTACTGTGCATCAACGTAATATTACCGTATTGTGTGTGTATAAGGACCATAAATGGCACCTGTAAGAGACGTGGTTATGAAGTGGATTTCAAACTCCAGGCTGTCAGTCACACAGTAAAACTTGGGAACAGAGCAGCTGTGAAATCTGTCTTTGTTATTACGCTCAGCGTCTTTTAGTTTACATTTTGACTGCACAATTGTGAGCTCTTTGTTTAGCACAAAAACAACCTTGTTTTCTTTTATTTATGGAGCATTATTATTTAATGAATGCTCATAATTTAATTTTGAGTAATTTTTCATGTACATCTGTGCTGTATGTTAATAAAAGTGCCTGTGTGACATCTGGGACACAGCTTTGACTAAGAACTCTCTTTTTGTTCTTACTTTATGGCTTAAAAAAAAAATCGAGATATATATCTTATATCGCCATCCAGCTAAAAAATATCGAGATATGAATTTTGGGTCATATCGCCCAGCCCTACTGTGTACTCTATGTACTTCCATGTGTGTGTGTGTGTGTGTGTGTGTGTGTGTGTGTGTATGCACGTGCACATTTCCACTGAGCTGTCAGTGTTACTGGAGGCATTCAAATTGGATTTTTGCTGCTTGGCGGAGGTTTATGCAGACACTGGGGCTTTTGATTCAGTGCTCACTCACGGACAGCCATGCATGACAGACTGTTTCCTTAAGAGAGAAAGGAGGAGAGCGGCAAACAGAGGAGGGATACCAAAGATGTGTGGCGTGAGACAGTGAGAGGCCAGACAGTGAGCTAGAGGAGTAGATAAAATGTGGAAGGCATATTAGAAAGCAAGAAATGGGGGCCGAAGCCACCAAGAATGCAGGAGGAGGACAATGCCAAGTGATGGACAGAAAGAAAAAAATCTGCTACGTGATTAGTCAGAAAAGAGCGTAAATTATATTTTCAACACTTACTGAAAAATGCTTTACCCACATTTCAGGTGCTTGGAAAGGTGACTTTAAAAGAGGTGATTACTTTCAGTGCTTAAAATGAAACTTAATTGCATGTCTGAATTCATAAAATCATTTTTAAAAATCCTTCCTGGCAGTGATAATTATTTGTGACTTCTTTTTCACTCTACCATATGATTGCACTTAAGCCAGTGTCTGCAGCTCATTTAAGACTGCTGCTATTGAAAGGAAGCTTTCAGACAGCTTAAACTGGGGAAAGGAGCTTGCCGATAATGATTTCCTTAAACAACAAGCTCCTTTACAACAGCAATAAACTGGACGAGCTATAACGGAGCTATTGTGTGGATTTTTTTAATAGCAATTTAGTTAGCAACTTGTAATATGCTCAACAGCATCGTGTGGAAAACACTCTCAAAATAAACTCAATATAAAGCTTTCATTTCTGTTGCAGCACACTTGTAAATATTTTGGAAAACATTGACACGGAACGATTTATGGCTGTTTGTGTTATGGTTACTGTAAAGGTAACGCTGTTGAATAAATCCACAGGTTAAAGACCTGCCAAATCAGACTTTAACTCTTTAACACAACATCTCTTTTTCTTTGGTATCTAATATTAATACAACGAACATATAGACATATAAAGATGCATACTTACATAGGGAAAGTAGTCTTCAAACATTGAAAGAAAAGACCCAACCGTGTAGTGATCAGCTGGCACCAGCCATCATATTTACATTAATTCAATGTTGTCTAAATTATTGCCATTATCAGCCTTCTGTGCTGATGAGAATATATCCTCTCATTTAGGTCATTCAGGTCGTGTCCATCATTACGGGGAAAACAACCTCTTTTTCCCCCTTTTTTGGTGGTTATGAATAACTCCTTCCATTCCTCTGGGGGGAAAGTGCCATTAGTGTGATAAATGCATTCTGTTATTACCGAAAAATGTGAGAGGTAATTACCAAAGTGTCATTCCTGTAACCTGTGTCATTAGCTTTCCTTTTTTTTGCGTGTTAGTAATGTCATCATCAGGATGGTTACCAGGATTAGAATAGCCACCAGTGTAGATATGCACATTACTGAGATGGGTGCAAGTACTCATCACACTGTGGGTTTGAGTTTGTCATGCGGCCTGGCTGGCATTTTATCTATTTATACTCTACTATTGAATAAGATTTAGACATTACATTTTGGTTTACTTGCAGAAAATTACTCAAACTCTAAAACATTATTAGAAAGCCTTGTTCCAAAGAAATAAAAGAAGAAATTCTCTAGGTCTAAAACTTTTCCTAATGCACCTACTGTAGTGACGTGAACTTAAGAAAGATATTATTACCTTTACAGCACGGTTTACCAACCAACTACCATCTTAAGAGCTTCCAATTACCTCTCACAGCCTTTGAATCTGTCAGTGAAAAACATTGCCACTGATCTTATTATATGACGCCAGGAATTTCCAAGATATGTGGTCACAATTTTGCCTCTATTTATGCAGTTTTTCCCATTTATCAAAAATTAAACTTTAAAGTGCTCCTATGTGGAGTGGGTGACTCAGGCTTTAAATTACTAATAATTACTATCAGATTAGATACGCATTTACAGCAGTATCAATACCAGTGGCACTGTGCCTCTTTAACCTGACACATAATGTTACTCAGTTCTACTACTACTAATTACCCAAAAGCAGCATTAGCTCTATGTTATAAATAGCACAGTTATTAAATACAAACACAGTTATTTGGACAGCATGGTGGAATGGTGGTTAGCACTGTTGCCTCACAGCAAGAAGGTCCTAAGTTCCTGAATTCCACCATCAGGGCAGGGTCTTTCTGTATGGAGTTTGCATGTTCTTCCCGTGTTTGCGTGGGTTCTCTCCGGGTAATCCAGCTTCCTCCCACAGTCCAAAGACATGAGGTTAGTGGGGACAGGTCAACTGGAAACTCTAAAGTGCCCGTAGATGTGAATGGTTGTCTGTGTTAGCCCTGTGACTGCGACCTGTCCAGGGTGTACCCTGCTTCTCACAGTCCCAGATTGGAGCAGGCTGCCTTACCAAAAACTTAGGGTGCCAAGTCACCATAGGTGCAGGACTACCTGAGGCAACCTGAAAATCTTTTTATATATATATATATATATATATATATATATATATATATATATATATATATTATATAAAATAATGCCTTAGAATTTTTGTCATTTTTTCCCCTGTCGAATCAAAAATGGTATCGAGTATTTTTCGGGTATTATGTTTAAAATTCTAGTATCATCTCAACCCTGCTGTCAGTTAGTTAGCTCACAGTGAAATGGGCTTAAATGTTACCATAATAACAGTGATGATTTCTCACTCCCCCAAGCAAGTTTGAAAATATATAAATTTACATCTGCAGCAGTGCAAACAGAGATATTTACTTCTTGAGACAAATGGCAGCAGCAGCTTGCATGACTGCTTTATTAAAGCAAGGTAGAATTAGTGTTTTATATGCCTCATACTAGAGATGGACCGATCCGATATTACGTATCGGTATCGGTCCGATACTGACCTAAATTACTGGATCGGATATCGGAGAAAAATAAAAAATGTAATCCGATCCATTAAATATCACGAAAGCACCTCGCAAAACTTGCAACACGCCGTAACTCACCTCAGAACGTTAGCAGTCGGAGCAGTATGCATCACGTGATAGAGCAGCTGTGGCATGCCGGACCTGTCGGTGGTCTGGATAGCATGTGGAGCTTCGCTAGCAACCTGGCATTTCATCTCCGACAAAGTTATCCCCGAGAGAAGTAAAGCAAGTGTGTAAGTCCATCTCTGAATGTTTGTAAAGCATTCCCACGTTAAGCTTAACAAGCGACTGCCTCTCGCTCTCCGGCTGCTACTTCAATCGTGAAACTGCTTAAATGATCAGCTGATCGGCTTTTCTGTCGCGAGTCCGTCTCTCTTGTTTGTTTTTGGCCCACTTTGCACCAGAAAGAGGAAACCAGCGGCTGAACAACAGCAGAACGTTTAAGCTTGATAAGCTGTTGTTGGAATTTATTTAATATTTCTTTCTACACCAGGATCTTTTTCTACGTAGCTGACGCTGGTAACTGTGCAGGGGCGGATCTAGCAAAGTTTAGCCAGGGGGGCCGATAGGGCATGAACAGGGAAAAGGGGGCACAAAGACATACTTTTCTTTCTTATTCTCATTTAAAATGTCGAGCTTTTAATAAATAATTATCTGACACCCAAAGTTTTAATTTGATGTAAAATGAATAGAAGTCAATTACTGTATATAGTGACTATTAAGTCTAATATATACCCTAGTAAGCTATAGTACTTTTTACTTTGGGAAGGTACCATCTGTGCAGTCTGCAATTTTGTTGAAGAAAGATGTTGAATCTATTTAATATTTCTTGAAAAATAATTGATTTCTGTGCATTTTTTTTCACACTGCATCAAATTAAGGTTGATTACGTCGATTAAGCATCATGAGGTGGCGCGTGAGGGGTGGTTCCTTATTTTTTATTTATTTATTTTTGTTGTTGCTGGGAGTTGGAACCCTATTAGTTAGGTTGCTTAATATTTACGCTAAGTACTCTTTAAAATACCAGAATAGGGAGGATGGTGTAGGTCTAAGTTTATTAGATTGATCAGTATTGCTGAACTATGAAATATTTTTTTTGTATACAGGTATAACAGAATAGCTTTAGTGTAGTTGTTGTTTTAAACTTGAGTATGAACTTGCAGACTTGCAAAATGCAGCAAGATATTTTAAAAAACAGTTTTGTTGATTAAAAAACACTATATCGGATTCATATCGGTATCGGCAGATATCCAAATTTATGATATCGGTATCGGACATAAAAAAGTGGTATCGTGCCATCTCTACCTCATACTGTACGAGGAATGTTTTGTTATTGCATACAGGATGGTACCCATGTAATGGAGTGCCGTAATTAATCATATCTAGTCTTATTTCCCCTGATTACCCCTGAAACTGACTCATAACACTGCTGTGGTGCCAGGGCTCGAACTTGAGACTGGAATAATTTGGTCGAGGAAATGTTTTCTTTCAGGCCTTTCAATGACTTTTAATACGTGGTAAATGTTCAAAATGGTCTGTTTTAACCAAAAACATGATACAAAAATTCAACTGAAGTACTCTGTTTGTCAAAGTTTTATCAAAACTGCAGAAAGTTGGTGACCTCTGTGCACCATGCGCCTCAACATCTGCTCTGCTCTGCTCTTCTCTTTGTTGCTTTGGTTCCCAATATATTTCATTGAGGAAATTTCACAGCTGGACTTGTTGCACAGGTGATATCCTATCACGGTACTGCACTGGAATTCACTGAGCTCCTGAGAGCGAACCATTCTTTCACAAATGTTCGTAGAAGCAGTCTGCATGCCTAGGTGCTTGATTTTATACACCTGTGACCATGCAAGTGATAGAGTCAACTGAATTCAATGATTTGGATGTGCAAGTCAATACTTTTGGCATTTTTATTATATGTTATGGATTACCAAATACAATGGAGGCACAAGCACACACATAGAAAAACGTGTGAAGGGCAGGTGCTTTGATTTGAGAGGACAGGAGAGAGAAGCACAGTCTACAGATTTCACCAAAAGAAGCGAATTAATCCAAAACACACACACACACACACACACACACACACACACATTTCTATTAGCAGCCCTACATGCACGCTGAGTCTAAAATTAGCACTCAATCTGTTGAACAACAAACAGGCTACAGGGAGGAAGACATGCTGCCAAAAGGTTTAGCCGAAAGAAAAGACAGGGACAGGTGCAGGTAGACAAGACTTAGTCAGTATTAACAACAGTGCTTATAAGACATAAAACTTTAACACATGTTTTAGTTATACTCATTATGTAATACTGATAAATAAGAAGAAGAATTATAATATTTGCACATTTAAACAAAATAGACTGGTGTGAACTCTTGTTATGGATCAAATTCGGATGCTTTTTTTACTGATATGTTAATGTTCATGCAGAAAAGGTTTAAAAATGCATGATAGTTTGTTTCACCTTTTTCTGTTGTTATTTTGCTTTTTTTGGCATTAGCTGCAAATCTCTGTTTACTGCTATCTTGGCAAAGTATTTTAGCCCTAACGGTAACTTCCTGTAATTAAACAGCTGCATGAATACTGTAAATGTACAACAATTTCATAGTATCACAAATGAATTAATGACAGTTTTTGCTGTCAAAGCATTTTTTGTTTGTATTTTTCAATGAAAGATGTAACAAGTGAACACAATTTAAGAAAGATGTAAAACACATTACTGTAATACTCCACCTAATTAAAAAAAATGAAAAAGATTTTCTATTCCTTCTTCTCAAGGCACTCAGATAAAGGCCTCAATGCTTTTAATTCTATTTTGAATAATGGAATTCTCTGAGTCTTGTCATATATCACATAGAATAATAAAATGGAGTCAGCGCATCAGTTTGCATGACTACATCTGGCACAGTGTATTTTCCAGCAGATGAATGTCATTTGGAATAAAATAATGCAATTTAGCTGAGAACGATACAAAAGATAAGGATCATTAAAAGTGAAAATATTTTATAAGATTTCAGGAAATTGGTCATTTCACTTTTCCCACAGATTTTTCAATAAAATAAAGAAAAAAACAAAGAAAAAAAAAGAGAAAGAAATCTGTCAATAACATCTACAAAGTGGTAAAGTAAAAAATTAACAGCTTTGGGCTCCATGAATGAGAAACACAAAGAATTACCTGATTTTTGTTTCTGAAAAAAATGAGATCCATATATGAGGACATTTGTTTTAAATTTTAAATTTCGATAGAACAGTGGCAGTATATTGTCCTCGTAAGTGGATATCAGGCCCTTGTAGAGCAAAATTTAGTATTTTGGTCTATATAACCCAAAATGTAATGTCCACATATGTGGACACCAGGTCCTAGGAGATTAATGATGCTGTGTATTGAAGTTCTAGGATATTGCCCTATTAGCAAATTTTCAGTTGTTGTTTGTGTGTGTCTTCCCTCAGTTTACTATACCTAGCAAGATTTTCTGTGTTAGGCAAGTGACAAAGCTATCATGTAGTTAGGCAGACTGAAAAAGCTTTATAATTGTACTGACTAACAAAGGTATAGTTGGCAACTTGTTTTCATGTTAAAAAGTATAATATTTGTCGTCTTCTGAAAAAAAAGTTTACACTTTGCAGGTTTTGCCTCAAGTACTTTATTGGAACTAGCCTGCCATACCACCTCAGAAGGTGTAATCAAAGAGCTACACTTTATAATAATAATAATAATGAATTGGATTTATATAGCGCTTTTCAAGGCACCCAAAGCGCTTTACAATGCCACTATTCATTCACACACTGGTGGAGGCAAGCTACGGTTGTAGCCACAGCTGCCCTGGGGCAGACTGACAGAAGCGAGGCTGCCATATCGCGCCATCGGCCCCTCTGGCCAACACCAGCAGGCAGTATGGTAAAGTATCTTGCCCAAGGACACAACAACCAGGAGAATCGAACTGGTGACCTTCCGGTTACAGATGTGCTTCCCAACCCCCTGAGCCATGTAAAGTTAATAATAATATAATATTTAGTATAACTAAGTTAAACTGTATGATGCAGTGTGCGGAAGAAGATAGACTAATTGCATGAATTCTAATGTTCAGTTTTTAAAGTAAAGCTATGGAAATATTACCCGTGTTACCTAAGTAACCTATTTCTTTCCAAGGTTTCAAACGGCTGTTTAACAAGAGACTATATAACGTACATCAACCAATGGAATTCTTTCTTATTCCAGAGCAGGTTTCTGATTTTTGTTTACTTAAACTGCAATAAATCAAGAATTACAGACAAAGTTCTACGATATTTGGTCTATACAACCCAAAATATGATGTCCACATATTAAGACCATCTGCAGTGGTTGGTTTACAGACAAACCAACAGGGCTGAGCTGCTGAAGGAAGGCTGTCAATTTTTTGTGTTTGTTTTTATCCCTTTTCTTTTAAGACTTCTGCTTACTGCAACATTAAAAGCCAAATTTGACTGTTTTTTCAGTCTAATCGTCAGAACATCTGGAAAGGTAACAACCCGCAACACATTAGCAAATAATCTTTATGGATTCAGATGTGAACCAACACAGCAAGGCTTTTTAGCATATTTCCCCAGGTGTACTTTTTTTCAAGGAATGACTAACTCACATAAATGAGCTGCAAATACATGTTGTGTGGGTGTTTCACTATCCCCCATCTATATTCATAAGAGCTGCAACACTCGGGGTTTATCCTTTTAATGTGCTAAACTGACAACTCCAGTACACACCGCACAGCACACACAAAACATCAAATGAGCAGGAGTTCATCTGGTTCATTCCTAGATGCTATTTATCCATTTTAAAACAAAAAATGCCACCTGTAATTTTGCTGCAGGCATATCGGAAACACAGATGGTGATGACTGTAATATATTGGGTGTGCTGGGAGTGCTGTTAATTTCCAGCTTGTTCTGAGTACTCCTCCTGCCACCAGAGGGCAGACATGTGTTGTAATTGTGGAGTGATTTGAAATTTAAAAAGCCATTATTTCTTGAGCTCCCATTTGTTTTTTCTGGCAGTTACGATACCATACATGGTGACAGATGTCTGTCAAGAACAGATTTAGCAAGTGCAGTTCAACAGCCATATTCGTCTTTCACGTGCCGCAGTCACAGCTATCTGCTAAGCAGAGAGCAGGTTGGCTAAGTATGTGGATTGATGAGGAAGGCAGAGAAATCTACAAGAGTCTGAACTGGGCAGACAGGAAGAAAGAGGACCTCACTAAGATACTGAATAGGTTTGCCAGCTACATAAAACCAAGGAAAACTAAGCTAATTGCTTGTCATTGCTTCAACAGGCAAGGCCAAGTGAAAGTTTTGACCGCTTTGAATAGGATTAGGGTTGCTTTTAGCGGACTGTGAGTATACCGACTCAGATGACAGGGTAGTCAACGCCAAAATTGTGGGACTTAGTGGAAAAAGAGTGTAACAAAGACTACTTGATAGAGGTGAGGATCTGACACTTCCTATATGAATTGTCTCAGAGACAAATGCCAGTGCAAAAGGAGTTGTACATCCTGTATCAGACAGCCTGCAGCACTGAAAGAGAAAATTGTGCAGAAACTACATGAGATGGAAAGAAATCGCCACATTGCTAAAGTTGAACAATCCATGAAATGGGTCAGCTCCATGGTAGCAGTCACCTGAGGAGGCAAAGTAAGGATTTGTTTTGATCCTAGTATTCTGAGTAAAGTCCTCAAAAGAGAGCATTACCCCATGCACGCTATTGAGGAGGTTGTATCTGTCGTGCCAGGTGCACAAATATTCTCAGTCCTGGATGCAAACTCTGGATTTCTGTAGCTAGAACTGGATGAAGAGTCTTCATTCCTCACAACCTTCAACACTCCTGTTGACAGGTACCAATGGCTCAGACTGCTGTTTCATTCGCAAGACTCAAGTGCCATATGTTGGACTCATTGCAGATGGTCTTAAGCCAGACCCAGCTAAAGTTGAGGCATTATTTGCATGGCTTCACCCTCTGATAAAAAAGGTCTAAGGTGTTTTCTGGGGTTTGTCACATATTTCACCAAGGTTAAGGGAGTGAGGAAGATGCATCCCTGTGACATTTACTGAAAAGCAACATGGAGTTTGCTTGGCAGCCAAATCATCAGAAAGACTCTGATAAGTTGAGGAGATAATTTAACCATTTAAATAAGCTGTGTTGGGTCAAGATAACACATCACACATCAAAACCTGCAGGATTCTGGCCCTTGAGGCCTGGAGTTCCCCACAACTGGTCTAGGTTTCTAACAGATGCAGAAACGAGCTATGCACAAATAGAAAAGGAAATGCTGTATATCATCCACGTTTGCACCAAGTTTCATCATTACATCTTTGGTAAACAGGTCACAGTTTTCAATGACCAAAAACCAATTCAAGACATTTTCAATGAAGGAAAGTGAGCAGCAAGCATACACAGAGAAAGAACTGCAAGTTTTGCCTGAGGAAAGCGGGGAGGATCATCAAAGACTCCAGTCACCCGAGACTGTTCAGACTACTTCTGTCAGGCAGGAGGTACTGCAGTATCCAGTCCCGAACCAGCAGACTGAGGGACAGCTTTTTCCATCAGGCCACCAGACTGCTGAAAACTGACTACACTTCATAGACACTTCTAGTGTTGGGAAGGTTACTTTTAAAATGTATTCCACTACAGATTACAGAATACATGCCCCAAACTCAATGAGAGTAACGTATTCTGAATACTTTGGATTACTTAATATATTATCATGCCTTTTACATCTACATGAATGTACTATTGCTGTGTGATTTATTACTATTACTGAGGGTTACTCGCCATACCAATACCAACTAGATTTTTAAATCTTAATATAAAATGAGTAACTGGGCTCGTCAGGCACTCTTTTTAGCTGCAGTGGTTATTATTATATTTACATGCTTCCATCTCCCGTTTCTGCTTGTACTTTTTGACTGTCCTTTTTCTCTCTCCCTCGTGCTCACAGACACATAACGGGTATGGCAGTCCATTCTCCCTGCAGCATGGACTACACTGCCCATGAAGCTACATTCTTTAGGGTGATGCCCGTAACACTCTGCCTATTGCCTTTATGTTAAATAATTTTTTGAATAATAATTTTTAAAAGTATTACTTCACGACATTATGTGGGCCGCAAGTAGGGGTGACATGGGCCGCGAGATTGAAAAACACGCATTAGAGCCTCTTATTGCGTGTTTTGTTTGTGATTCCACCGGTGTGGAATTACCAAAAATAGAGAGGGCATAGCCTAACATATGAAACAAAAGGGGTTACATGAATAGGATGAGGGACCTATGGATTCTTCGATACCCAACATCCACAATGACGGCGAAACAACTAGTAGCTCAGTGTTCCAACATTCGAAAGAAGGGACTGCTCTCACAGCTAGAGATTGACGAGGTACAACATAAATGCTACGGCAAGGGGCAGCCAGGACGCCAGGTCAGGGGGGAGAATTTGCACCCGAAATTGGGTACAAAGCACCAAGTACGATAGGAGAAGGATCGTTGAGTGCGAGAGGAACTGACCTGAAAGATAGGATCATGGCCAAGCTTGAAACCTGGATCCCCCGTAGCCGGTTACCAAGATTACGTGAAGTACCCTCAGAAGGTCTGCTCGATGATGTTAATGCAGCACTATGAATGATACCTACAGCCATGATTACCGACACTAACAAGCTGATCTACAATACGGCAGCAGTGATCAGTGAGATGCTTGGCTACAAGTTGAACAGCCACAAGGAGCAGTACCCTCCATGGAGAAGGAGGCTAGAGGGCAAGATCAAAGTAGCACGGAAGGAGGTTAGCCAACTAACGGAGTTGCAGAAAGGTGCGACAAAGAAGGTGCATAAGAAATACAGCAAGCTGTCCATACCTGAGGCCTTGGAAACTGCCAAGCAAAGACTCACAGCCTTGGCCAGCTGCTTGAGGAGGTACACCAGAGAGATAGAAGGCAGGAGAATAAACCAGCTGTTCTCCACAGAACCAGCAAAGGTGTACTCTCAGTGGCAAGGGAACAATAAGAGAACAGCACCACCAAGGCTGGAGATGGAGCAATATTGGAAGAGCATATGGGAGAAGGACGCAACCCATAACGGCAATGCTCAGTGGCTAGTGGATCTGAGGGCAGACCATAGCAACTTCCCCAAACAGGGTCCAGTAACCATCACGGTGGCGGACATCCAAGCAAGGGTCTCTAGTATGAAGAGTTGGACAGCACCAGGGCCCGACATGGTTCACGCCTACAGCTGAAGAAGCTGACTGCACTCCACGAACGTCTGGCAGCACAAATGAACCAGCTGCTAGTTGACGAGAGACACCCGGAATGGCTAACCGAAGGTCGGACGGTCCTGATCCCCAAGTACCCCAAGAAGGGACCGGTCCCATCCAACAATAACCTGCCTCAGTACTACATGGAAGCTCCTGTCAGGCATCATATCGGCTAAGATAAACAGGCACATGGGTCAATACATGAGCGGGGCACAGAAAGGGATTGGCAAGAATACCAGAGGCGCAAAACACCAGCTACTGGTAGACAGAACAGTCAGCCGAGACTGCAAGACCAGGCTGACCAACCTGTGCGCTACCTGGATTGATTACAAGAAGGCCTATGACTCAGTGCCCCACAGCTGGATACTGGAATGCCTAGAATTGTACAAGACCAACAGGACCCTAAGAGCCTTCATCAGGAACTCAATGGGGATGTGGCATAAAACACTACAGGCCAACTCCAAGCCCATAGCACAAGTCACCATCAAGTGCGGGATCTACCAAGGAGATGCTCTGTCCCCACTGCTGTTCTGCATAGGCCTGAACCCCCTCAGTGAGATCATTAACAAGACTGGCTACGGATACCGACTACGGAACGGAGCAGTTGTCAGCCACCTCCTGTACATGGATGACATCAAGCTGTATGCCAAGAGTGAACGAGACATTGATTCACTGATCCACACTACCAGGATATACAGCAATGACATTGGGATGTTATTGGAGAAGTGTAGTCGGATGATAACAAAGAGAGGGAAGGTAGTCAGAACTGAGGGGATCGAGCTACCAGAAGGCAACATTGATGAGACAATGAACATCCAAGAATACATTGGGAAGATGGCCCCAACTGACCGAGTGCTCAGTGAATACCTCAGGCAGCAGAAACCCAAGAAAGAGGAGGGAGACGAGGAAACATCATGGAAGGACAGGCCCCTGCACGATATGTACCACCGGCAGATAGAGGAGGTGGCTGATATCCAGAAATCCTACCAGTGGCTGGTCAAAGCTGGACTGAAAGACAGCACAGAGGCACTAATCATGGCAGCACAAGAACAAGCTCTGAGTACAAGATCCATAGAGGCTGGGGTCTATCACACCAGGCAAGACCCCAGGTGCAGGCTGTGTAAAGATGCCCCTGAGACAATCCAGCACAAAACAGCAGGGTGCAAGATGCTAGCAGGCAGGGCATACATGGAACGCCATAACCAAGTGGCCGGCATAGTATACAGAAACATCTGTGCCGAATATGGCCTGAAAGTTCCGAAGTCAAAATGGGATACGCCCCCAAGGGTGGTGGAGAATGACCGAGCTGGTGGTGAAAAAAATGGTGGTGGCTAACCAACCGGACATAGTGGTGGTAGACAAACAGAAGAAGACGGCCGTAGTGATCGATGTAGCAGTTCCGAATGACAGCAACATCAGAAAGAAGGAACACGAGAAACTGGAGAAATACCAAGGGCTCAGAGTAGAGCTCGAGAGGATGTGGAGGGTGAAGGTAACGGTGGTCCCCGTGGTAATTGGAGCACTAGGTGCGGTGACTCCCAAGCTAGGCGAGTGGCTCCAGCAGATCCCGGGAACAACATTGGAGATCTCTGTCCAGAAGAGCGCAGTCCCGGGATCAGCTAAGATACTGCGCAGGACCCTCAAGCTCCCAGGCCTCTGGTAGAGGACCCGGGCTTGAAGGATAAACCGCCCGCAGGGGCGTGCTGGGTGTTTTTTTGATTTTTTTTATATATACACATATATATCTGGTATGCATATTTAGTAATCTGCATACATTCTTTTTATTGTACATGTATTCATACCATTCCTTGCATATTTATCATTCCATCCATCCATCCATCCATCCATCCATCTTCATCCGCTTTATCTTAGGCTGCTGCCCCGCAGCTTAATAAGCAAAGAGGCCCAGACCTCCCTCTCCCCAGCCACCTCCTCCAGCTTATCCGGGGGAACACCAAGGCGTTCCTAGGCCAGCCGAGAGATATAATCTCTCCAGCGTGTCCTGGGTCTGCCCCGGGGCCTCCTCCCGGTGGGACATGCCTGGAACACCTCACCCAGGAGGCACCCAGGGGGCATCCTTGTCAGATGCCCGAACCACCTCAGCTGGCTTCTTTCAATGTGGAGCAGCAGCTGCTCTACTCTGAGCCCCTCCCGGATGGCCGAACTTCTCACCCTATCTCTAAGGGAGAGGCCAGCCACCCTTCGGAGGAAGCTCATTTCTGCCGCTTGTATCCGCGATCTCGTTCTTTCGGTCACTACCCACAGCTCGTGGCCATAGGTGAGGGTAGGGACGTAGATCGACCGGTAAATTGAGAGCTTCGCTTTTACACTCAGCTTCCTCTTCACCACGACGGACCGGTGCAGCATCCGCATTACTGCAGCTGCAGCCCCAATCCGTCTGTCGATCTCCGGCTCCCTTCTCCCATCACTCGCGAACAAGACCCCGAGATACTTGAACTCCTCCACTTGGGGCAGGAACTCATCCCCGACCCGGAGTGGGCACTCCACCCTTTTCCGGCTGAGAACCATGGCCTCAGATTTGGAGGTGCTGATTCTCATTCCCGCTGCTTCACACTCGGCTGCGAACCGTTCCAGTGCGAGCTGGAGGCCCTCACCCGATGAAGCCAACAGAACCACATCATCCGCAAAAATCAGAGATGAGATTCTGAGGCCACCAAAGCGAAAGCCCTCTGCCACTTGGCTGCGCCTAGAAGCAATGGGCCAGACACCCCATACTCCCGCAACACCTCCCACAGGACACCCCGAGGGACACGGTCGAATGCCTTCTCCAAGTCCACAAGACTGGTTGGGCAAACTCCCATGCACCCTCAAGTATCCTCGAGAGGATAAAGAGCTGGTCCAGTGTTCCGCGACCAGGACGAAAAACGCATTGTTCCTCCTGTATCCGAGGTTCGACTAGCGGACGAACTCTCCTTTCCAGCACCCTGGCATAGACTTTCCCAGGGAGGCTGAGGAGTGTGATCCCCCTGTAGTTGGAACACACCCTCCGGCCCCCTTTCTTAAAGATGGGGACCAACACCCCGGTCTGTTAGTCCACAGGTACTGCCCCTGATCTCCATGCAACATTGCTGAGGCGTGTCAACCAGGACAGCCCTACAATGTCCAGAGCCTTCAGGAACTCGGGACGGACCTCATCAACACCAGGGGCTCTGCCACCAAGGAGTTGTTTAACTGCCTCAGTGACCTCGCCCCCGGAAATTGGCGGGTCATTCCCCTATTTATCATTCCATATTTATTTATATATATATATATATATATATATATATATATTATATTTTGTACACCACTATTGCTTGTGAAGCTTGCACACAAGAACTTCCCTCACATGTGCTGTACCAGTGTACCAGTAATGCGATGTGACAATAAAAGTGATTTGATTTGATGAGTATTCTTAGTTTTGTATTTTCTTTTTTGTTTATTTTTAAGGGTTTGTGGTTAAAGTCTTATAGTTTTGATTGTCTTTTTTCTGTGTATTCTTTGTCTGTTTCCCCAGTCATGTCTCTGTTTATTCTCCCTTTGTGTTTGTCAAGTCTGTATGTCTCAGCCTTAATGGTAGCATCCTGTTTTATTTTGATAGTTTCTTGTCCCGCTTGTATTCAGTTTTGCTTCCCCTGTCTGACTAAGTTCACTTGTGCCTTCTTTTGCCCAGCTGTTTTGCATCTTCCTAGTTACCTCGTGTGCGTATTAAAGTCCTCAGTTTCCCTCTGGTCTTCATCATGTCATTGTTGTACTCCTCGATGTTGTGTACTCACCTTGTGTTTTCGTTAAACTTGCTGGTGCTAGCTAATAAAGCTGCACTTTGAGTTTACTTTAGTCTGAGGGTTCCTGCATTTTGGGTATGCTCTCCACCTACCACACAGCACGCCTTGACAATATTTTCTGTTACTGAAGCGTGCAGAGGACTTAAGCCGTGAATTGATTACACACTGGATTATGAATTCAAATTATTTTCTTGTAAATCAGTAAACAGTCAGTTTAATTTTCACCATTCAAATTTTTTCTGTTGGAGTTTTTTTGGTAACTCATTGAAGTGTTATTGAGTATTCATAATCAGCCACTTTGCACGTACAGTGAGTGAAAGCATTGGGTAAACTGAATCCGACCAAATTAAATCAAGCTATCAGAACTGAATGGACTCCTATTGATAAGAGAGTTAGAACAACTAAAAGAAACTTTGATTAACATGAAAGGTTAATCGAATTAAGAAATTAAGACATATATGTATGTAGACTTACTGGTCATTTAATCTAGCTAATTTTAACTGATGCCCAATGCCGGTAAACTATCGTGTCCTAAATGTCATGCAGCTACAGTATCTGCAACTAGATGGTGAATCACTGTTGAGAAACCCCATAAATCTGTGAATCTTGGCCTATCCTTTTGTTACCACTATTAGTACAAGGTCACGGATACAAGCAGCGGAAATGAGTTTTCTCTGAAAGGTGGATGGGCTGTTCCTTAGCGATAGGGTGATGAGATTATTCATTTGGGAGGGGTTCAGCGTAGAGCCGCTACTCTTCCACATCGAAAGGATACGGCTAACTCCATCATCTCCTGGGTAAAGTCTTCAGACCAGGCATGTGTTAGCAGCCAGAGGCCACAACATAGACCCGGGTATGCTGGAGCGATTACATCTGTCAGCTGTCCTGGGAAACACTCGACATTTCCCCGGATAAGCTGGGGGAAGTGGCAAGAGGAAAGTTTGGGTTTCCCTGCTGCCACCACGACCTGACTGACAGATAAGCGGAAGAAAATAGCTCGATGTTTTCTTGATTTGTTATGGTAAAATGGCCTGTATTTGTATAGCGCTTTACTAGTCCCTAAGGACCCCAAAGCACTTTACACAACCAGTCATCCACCCATTCACACACACATTCACACACTAATGTGTTATGTTAGATTTTACCTTGTTCAAGTGGTTGTCATGAATTTTCAACAATCTGCATCATTAATAATGCACAGCAAGTCGCGATTTATTCATCTTCCAGATGTTCTCATATTTTAGAAATACATGAACATATATTACATTTATATTTTTTCATATCATATATATAAGTATTTTTCTTCTTCGCTGTCTGGATCATAACATGTAATGTTGATAATGCACAATGCAAGGTGACGCACAGTTAATCAACATGATTCGTTATCGAAGAATGTCATAAATGGCTTAAAACGCCTTTCTTATCAGTTTTTGACATTTTCCATTAAACGGTTTTGACATTTAACTAAATATTTTAGTGTTTCTTAGTTTTAGACTAGTCAATTAGTCTACTTTTTTCCCCTCATTTAGTTGAGTAAGAATTTAGTCGCTTTCCTAGTGTGCAGATGGGTAGGTAATTATTACACTAATGCAAAAGTGCTATACCATTTGCAAAAGAAATACAGCCCGCTGACATGACAATATAATCCACAGTTTGTATATTCAGTGCATGATTCCAAATGACTCATCATTGTGCACAAATGCCAATTAATGGCATGAAAGCCAAGTTTCATAAATGCCACCTTCTTGAATTAGATACATCGATCATAATCTCTCTCTCATCCTGCTCTTTGGCTGGATAATTGATGTCTCTCTCCTGGTTTGGTGTTCTCAGTGTGAGATCAGATATGCAACTTGGAGTTCTCTATAAGACGACTCGCTCAGTTAAAGTACTTTTCTGCATTTTTTTGAATAAAACAATTTGGTTAAGCCTCAACATACAGGTGTAAAGAATTAAAACTTTGAGCGAGAAAATGTCTTGTGCCTTTTTGTGCCATTTATTTTTCCTGTCTTCTCCTTTTCCTATTAAAATATAATTAATCATAAAATATAAAAAACATGCCTTTATTAATTGTATTCTAGCGTTCATGTGGTATTTTCTGTTCGTAAATACCCATAATAAAACATAGCTGATTCCTAATATAGCTAAAATAATCTCTTTCCTTGCCTGGCTGCATCTGTTTAATGTTAAATTATGCAAATCAAATCAGAACATAGCACAGCAGATATGGAGCATAGCCCTGCTTGTCGGATTACTAGGGTACATGGTACACTGATTAGAAGTGATATTAGTGGATAATGTTTAGATTAGGTATTAATCTATATCTGCAGACATAACATGGCTGGATCCCTTCACACACAGAAGTAAAGGAAGAGTTGTTTTTTTTTGTATGAGTCTAGATATCTCAGTGGAAGCAGAAAACCTTCAGTGTGTATTTTTTTTTCCTAAAAGGGTGGGAAAGAAATGTGTGGATTTCAATATAATAAACCCGAAAAATATTTAAGGAGTGACAGACAGTCGTCAGTGTTCGCTTTGTGCATTATTGGATGTTATGGAGCATATTTGTTTAATTATGGCATTTAAATGTTTTATTTTTTTATGCTTATGCTTACTAATCTCATGCTGTTGTTAGTAAATAAGTCATATTAATATTGTAATTTGCTTTGCATTAATAAGGTTTGCAGGACAGAACTGTGGGACCATTGACTTGCAGGGACATTGAAAACAGTGAGAATGTTAACAGGAGAAGAGAGCTGATCCATAATTCATACAAACCCAAACAACAGCAGGACCAGAGAATTAATCGGTACAAGATGGAGGGTTTGTGACTCAAATGCAGCAAACAGATGCAACATGTTTTCCCTCCATCTCTACCATTCTACAGATATATAGAAGATAATAAAGGGCTTCTTCACCTAAGTATATTGAGTTTTATGCTGTTGAGTTATATTTTCTCTACAGCAAATCTCTGTTGGTTCCTTCAACTGATTAACATCACAATTTATTGCACAGGTTTAATGCATGAAGGATGTGTGTGTATGTGTGTGTGTGTGCGTGTGTGCATGTGTGCGCGCACGTGTGTGTGCGTTTTCCATAAAGGGCTGTTTGAGGTTAAAGTTAGGGTGAGTGCCAACATCAGTGAGTGTCCACAGACAGTATGCGTGTGACAGTCTGTCTATGTAGTGTTGTTGTATGTGTGAAGCTATGTGAGTGTATACATGTGTATTTTGTGTTTTTTTAATATATAACAAGTCTGTGGCTTATCAATCTCTGCCTTTCCCCACTTCATTAGCTTCATTAGCACAATCCACTGTTATCAACATGTACTACTCACTCTCTCTTTCCACCAATTGACCTTAGAACTGAAGAAGCTTCTCGGATGAGAGGTGAAACGTCTTCAAGCAACTTAAAGAAGTCCAGACGCTTTTCTTTGCAAGCTCCTTTGACCACTCTCTCTTTCCTTCACATACACACACTGGACCGCAAGTAGAGGATCTGCAAATCTGATCTAAGTTTCGTACAAAAAATGATCACATACGAGCCTGACAGAAGTTGCTATCCTACAAATAGAGTAGGAGAGCTCAAAAAACACACAACAGCGGTAAAACCTTGACAGGCTATGCTGATAATTACTTAACATTAACACTGCATCCTTCACAGGAAGCTGACACCCTGCATATAAGCTCTAAAATCATCTTTGTTCTGACTATGTATTATGCAACCACCAGCTCCAGGCTAACACATTTTAAAGGATGTGTTTTGTGACGTAAAAGTATGACGACACAGCAAGTGTTAGTGATAATGAACAGGATTCCACATTTACTAAGCTGTATTAGTTTCCTTTTTTTTAAAAACAGAAAGAAGACTTTTACTTGCCAGCACAATCTGTGAGTGTTCTAACCCTGAATATAATTAGCCATTTACTATGCTAATTTGTTAGCATGGAGCAATGGGGGTGAATGATGTACTAGGTACATACTTCTGGTTTCAGTGTGCCAAAGCAAATGAAAAATGAGTCACAACAACACAAACACAGTTGTTTGTTTAATTCAGCGGAGTGTTTGTTGTGGTGTCTGTGAATGAGAAGCGCCTGTATCTGACAACAGTGGGAATCAATGAGTGTCGGCATGGCTAATATATCAGAGAGAGCCTTATGCTTTTGAATCTAGTGAGGTTGTGCTCTCTGTCTAAAGTCTTTCTGCTCAGAGATGTTGATATTTGATATTAGTCATCAGATGCTGACAAGAGGCTGATAGTTTGACCCCATCACCAAAGGCGAGCATCGACCTCTCAATCAAAACGAGACTCTTAACCTTTTTCCTCCTCCTCATCCCTACATACACCTCTGAACATCGCACTAATCCATCCTTTCAACTTGTCTTTTGACTGCAAAATACAAGAATCCTTGGCCTTCTGTCTTCACATCACACCTAAGTTGAGTCTCATTTGTGACCCATGTGTCATGTCTTAGCACACTAATGGAGATTCTGGCACCAAGGAAGTGCTGTCACTTGATGAATCTACATATGCACAGTCTATCACAAATAAAGTTCTTCATGCAGCCTTTGTACTGCTTACTCAAACTGCTCACTGTTTTTATATAAATGACATGTATTTCTGAGAAAATATAACTTTATTCTTTCACACTTCCGGGCCCAACACTGCCCTCACCTTAAGCCATTTCTCCCATTTCTTTGATCACTGCATTTACTCCCTTCTTTCGGTCACTCACATCAGTTCAATCTGATCCAATTCAAATGTGTTTTATTGGTCAAAAAAGAAGTGCCTCTTCAAGCAAAAACTTCTCTCACTCCCTCTCCATATCTGTACTTCTTTTCATTCACTGACTCAACAGGCCAGAAAAAACATCTGAAACCATCTCTCTGTTCGATCCATTCTTCAACATTCAGAGTTTAACTGCGTGGCCCCCTTTTTTTCTGTTATTTCTAAACATTTAAAACTGAAGGATTGCCTTCTGTCCACCAATAGTATTAATTTGATAATTACCTAAACAATTAGTAATGAGCCTGATCATATTATTTATTCTATTGATGCATATATAGTGATATCTTAAAGCAAACAAATGGTCATGCAAGCACCTCTTGACTGTTAAATCTGACCTACCTCAGTGAGGTGGGGGTTGGGGTTGAATCCACACTGGTTGCAGACAGTGGCCTTGCACTGGGTGCAGGTGTTGTAGTTGGGTACAGCCGGTGGGTTAGACAGCTCTGTGGTGGTGCACACTGGGCACAGCTTGCTGCTCGGCATGGGTGCTATCTGTGGCACTGAGTATGGTGAGGTGGGTGTCACACCACGGTCAGGAGACAAAGAAGGAGACCGACCTGTCCTGGAGCCGCCGGAACCACTGAAGTCAACTTGGAGGTTTCGGCGAGAGGCATGTTGACCAGGACTTTGACCTCCATGACCCCCCATGCTAGATCCAGCTGGACCGTGACCCATCCCTTGACCAGACCCTGGGCCCTGCCCCATTCCAGAGGCCTGGCTGGACTGCATATGTCTAGGAGAGGTAGGAGCTTCGTGAGTGGCCAGGCGGTAAGGCTCACCAGCTCTTGGCCCTATTCCTCCACTGCCCATTCCTCCTCCCATTCCCCCCATTCCTCCTGCTATTCCCCCCATTCCTCCTCCCATTCCCCCCATCCCTCCTCCACCTAATCCTCCCATTCCTCCCATCCCTCCTCCCATTCCCCCCATCCCGCCTCCACCTATTCCTCCCATAACTCCTCCCATTCCCCCCATCCCGCCTCCTCCCATTCCTCCCATCCCACCTCCTCCCATTCCACCCATTCCTCCTCCTCCCATTCCTCCCATCCCACCTCCTCCCATTCCACCCATCCCTCCTCCTCCCATTCCTCCTCCTCCATGGCCTCCTTGTTGCATGCCAGGCTTGGGACTACCCATTGAACCCATTGGACCCCTAGAAGAGACAAAGCAAAGGAAAAAAAGTCAAAATCAGACGTTTCTGTTAAAATCTCTAAAACAGAAATTCATTCAACCTTCCCAAAAAGTGACAGCACACTGGCACTGCAGGTTAACTGATATTTAAGGAATTTGGATCAGGATATTGTTTCTTACACTCACCATAACCAAAATTATACTAAGGCACAAGTGTCATAAACAAATAAACAGTGGGCTTCTCTGGAAGGCAGTGTTCCAGCAGTAAACATTGTTGCAAATGTTTTCATAAGTAGCTTACATTGTCTACATTAATCTAGGTTCTTAAGCAGAATTACATTTATTTGTGGGTAACAGTCGAGATTACATTAAAATATGCCCAGTTATTATTGCTGGGACTAAATCACTCTGTACTGAAACACCAAAACATTGCCATTTATTTGTTTCTATTTCTTGCATATAGGTCAGACAAAGACTAAAAACTTTTTGTCTACAAAGGCAACACTGTATGTATTGTTGTAATAAGTAAGAAAAAATAATGATTATTGCTTTGGTCTGAGTTTACTTTGATTTTCTCTTGTCTAAACAGGGTTAAAAGTAAACATGCAGGCTTAAATATAAAGATGCATTCACTTAAAGCTTTTAATTAGTCAGGCTAAAGACTCTATTTTTAACTTGGAAAGGCCAAGGCCAATTAACTTCTCATTAGTGATCACAGTTGACTACAGCTGGTATTTTCTCTTTGCAGGCATAAAAAGGAATTGTTTAACAGCACTCGGTAAACTGACTGCCACTCAGAACAATTGAAAAGTCAAATAAACTCAGTGAAGATCTAAGAATGAGAGTTGTAGATTTACTCAAGTTTCAAATGTCTCTTGGAGCCATTTCTAAACAACTGCAGCTTCCAGGATCATCAGTTCAAACAATTGTCCATAACTACATGTTATTTGGATGTCATCGCTTTGCCAAAATCTGGAAGGACACCCAAACTCTCACCCTCAGATGAGAGGAAATTGGTTAGGATGTTCAGGAACAACCTGGGAACAACTACTCCTCAAGCCTGCCGTGATTTAGAATCTGCTGTAACACCAGCGCGACTGTCCACAGTGAGTTTTACATCATCATGGACTCAAATCAAATCAAATCACTTTTATTGTCACATCACATGTGCAGGTACATTTGTACAGCACATGTGAGTGAAATTCTTGTGTGCGAGCTTCACAAGCAACAGAGTTGTGCAAAATACAATAATGTAAACAAGCAAAATACAAGAATGGCTACATCTGAAACTAATAAATATATGTACAATATATAATAGTATATGCATTTCTGGATGTGTATACTGAATATTTTTCTACGTGTGTGTGTGTGTGTGTGTGTGTGTGTGTACACATATTTTATGTGTACACATATTTTACAAATTAAATAGTGTAAACAATAAAAAAAAAAATATATATATATATATATATATATATACATATATGTATATATATATATATGTATATAAAAAAACACCCAGCACGCCCCTGCGGGCGGTTTATCCTTCAAGCTCGGGTCCTCTACCAGAGGCCTGGGAGCTTGAGGGTCCTGCGCAGTATCTTAGCTGTTCCCAGGACTGCGCTCTTCTGGACAGAGATCTCCGATGTTGTTCCCGGGATCTGCTGGAGCCACTCGCCTAGCTTGGGAGTCACCGCACCTAGTGCTCCGATTACCACGGGGACCACCGTTACCTTCACCCTCCACATCCTCTCGAGCTCTTCTCTGAGCCCTTGGTATTTCTCCAGCTTCTCGTGTTCCTTCTTCCTGATATTGCTGTCATTCGGAACCGCTACATCGATCACTACGGCCGCCTTCTTCTGTTTGTCTACCACCACTATGTCCGGTTGGTTAGCCACCACCATTTTGTCCGTCTGTATCTGGAAGTCCCACAGGATCTTAGCTCGGTCATTCTCCACCACCCTTGGGGGCATCTCCCATTTTGACCTCGGGACTTCCAGGTTGTACTCAGCACAGATGTTCCTGTACACTATGCCGGCCACTTGGTTATGGCGTTCCATGTATGCCTTGCCTGCTAGCATCTTGCACCCTGCTGTTATGTGCTGGATTGTCTCTGGGGCATCTTTACACAGCCTGCACCTGGGGTCTTGCCTGGTGTGATAGACCCCAGCCTCTATGGATCTTGTACTCAGAGCTTGTTCTTGTGCTGCCATGATTAGTGCCTCTGTGCTGTCTTTCAGTCCAGCTTTGTCCAGCCACTGGTAGGATTTCTGGATATCAGCCACCTCCTCTATCTGCCGGTGGTACATACCGTGCAGGGGCCTGTCCTTCCATGATGGTTCCTCGTCTCCCTCCTCTTTCTTGGGTTTCTGCTGCCTGAGGTATTCACTGAGCACTCGGTCAGTTGGGGCCATCTTCCCAATGTATTCTTGGATGTTCCTTGTCTCATCCTGGACTGTGGTGCTGACACTCACCAGTCCCCGGCCCCCTTCCTTCCGCTTAGCGTACAGCCTCAGGGTGCTGGACTTGGGGTGAAACCCTCCATGCATGGTCAGGAGCTTTCTTGTCTTTATGTCAGTGGCTTCTATCTCCTCCTTTGGCCAGCCTATTACCCCAGCAGGGTACCTGATCACGGGCAGGGCGTATGTGTTGATGGCCCGGATCTTGTTCTTACCATTCAGCTGACTCCTCAGGACTTATATATGTATGTATATATATATATATATATATATACATATATGTATATATATATATGTATGTATGTATGTATGTATGTATGTATGTATATATATATATATATATATATATATATATATATATATATGTCAATGCTTTTGCATTCTTTCGGAAATGTAGCTGGGTAATTATGTCATTGGCATCGATGAGCCACTGTCAATATGTGACATATTGAAATCGCGTTTGAATTTGCGCTTGTTTTTTTGCTTTCACTTTGCAATCGCGTGAACTGTGTATAGAGAGCGACAGTACTAATTGGTGAGTGATGATAATTTGCGCACCAATTCCTCTGACATCGTCTTATCAATTGTTAGCTTACTATGCAAACATGACAAGTGAAATCTCCCGCAGCAAGCTTAAACATGTGAGAGGTTGATCACGCAGAGAATCGCTGACCGTTATGTGTGGGTGTGTGTGTGTAAAAGCAGCAGGATGTCAGGAGTCCGAACCACAAAAGAAGCACGTATTCTCGGAAAAGTGGTTGCAGGAGGTGAGCTGGCTTCAAACAAATGATGAACGCACAGAGATGTGGTGCGGAATGTGCCGTGAAAATCCCACTCTAGCGGACAAAAACAGTGCTTTGCAACTTCTTATCTGGTGCGCGTCTTTTATTTTGACAGCGAATGCGCACATGCGGACCACTTATGTGCACCCGTGTAAATAACATAATGTTCTGCCAGGTGTGTTGTTGGTTTTCTCTCGATTTCTGAGTCGACAAGCGCCTTTGTTACTGGGACCAGTCATTTTAAGAAAGGCCCCCATTAGAACCCATGAGAAATCCAAGAAATGCATTATTGCTCAGTCTGCAATATCTTTCCCAGAACAAACACCAATTGCAAATAACATACTCAAAATAAACCTGAAAAATCTGTTTAGAACAGCGTACTATGTTGCAAAGAGTGAACTACCACTGGCAAAATTTAGCAGTCTTTGCAAACTTCAAAAAGCAAATGGCCTAGATCTTGGTTCCACTTGTCTCTTACCCGTGACTTCAGTGGAAATTTCAAATTCAGGATCTGACACAGACTGATTCATGTCCTACACAGTTCTTACAAGTTCATAGAAATTTCTGTTCAATTAGAACCAAGTATTTGAGTTGATGATTGTAATTTTTATACAATGTTGTAATTTGTTTTTCAACAATTTTTTGATTAATGTTTTGTTTCCTTTACAATATTATACTTTAATGTATAATATTGTAAAGGAAACAAAACATCAATCAAAAAATTGCTCTCTTTTTTATTCAGGCTACTTAAATTTATTTTGGGCTACCAAAAACTGAAGAGTCCCTGCCCAAAGGGCTACCAGGGATTTTGAAATTTTGAGAGCCCTGAGATATATTTATTTTTTTAATTACTTTTGTTTCAGCAACATTAAATTTAAAAACTGTACTTTTGAGTTAAAATATATATTTATAATTTTAATGAATGACAAATTAAAAAGGCATGAACATTTTTTTTGTATCGAAAAAATATCGAACCGTGACACCAAAGTATCGAACCGAACCGAACTGTGAATTTTGTGTATCGTTGCACCCCTAATATATATATATACATATATATATATATATATATAGATAGATAGATAGATAGATAGATAGATAGTATGACGTTCCCCACAATGAGTACATGTTAATTTCTGACCACAACTTTAAGCCTCATGGTTCATTCAAATATATTTTCTGCAGCTGTGGAAAAGAAAATGAAATGAGCAGCGCTGGGATACCAAACACAGCTTTGTTTTGTTTTTTTATTTAAAGTACTATTAAATGAGTGGATGCTACAGGAGAATTAAGCCTATAAATTTTTACTGATTCTACCAGAATCAATTATCTCTTCACTGCCAGAGAAACAATGGCAGCAGCAACTTTAAAAACCAGCAAAAGAATTATATATTCATTCACTGGACTCTGAACATCCACAGGCATAAACAAATTAACAGAACAGAGCTGGCTGTAGCTAGCCAACACACACACACACACACACACACACACATCATGATTCTGTAGTGAATATTTGAAGTGAGTCTTACTGACATGTACAGCATTAAGCATTCAAAGAAAAAAATATTTCTGACTTTTGGATATTTAGTGGTGAAGCATTAAAACATTTTTGCATGTGAGTCTCAATCCATCTATCCATCCATCTTCTCGAGGTTTTGGGGGTGGGAGGGGTCGGAGGCAGCTATCTATAGCCTATCCGAGGTAATACGCAGTACGCCTTAAACAGGTCGCCAGTCTATCTCAGAGACAACAGAGATTCAAACAATCGTTCACGTTCACAGTAAAACCTGTGGGTAATTTTGAATGACCAACCACCCTAACATGCATCAGACTGTAGGATGAAGTCAGAGTACTTGGAGAGAAGGTGCACAGGTAAGGGGATTTTAACCCAGGGCCTTCTTGGTATGAGGTGACAGAGTTAACCATTCCAGATATAAATACTTTTTCTTTAATTCAGCTAATTTTAAGCACATTAACAAATTAAGACAAGTGAATCAACACGTAATGGATTGCTAAAACACTAACTTTGTGTTCATGTCTTAATTCAAAACCCCAAAGAGTTGCTGCTCTAACTAGCCTCCAGTGTGTACACTAGTGTACAGTATGAAGCGTTCACACAACGCACCCCACAACGAACACAATGCATGTGCAAAGAATTATGTTTTATTCTGTTTATTCTTTTTTTATTACATGTGCTGTTATTAACTGAACGGGTTTTGTTCAAATGAAAAATGTTGATTTACTCTGAGCTTCAGCGTCACAATGGAGACTGACAAATGTTTCCGTCTATTTCTCCTCTCATCGAAAAGTTTTCTTCTTGTGGATACTCCGTCTGTGAAGAAATATCTGTCTGCCTCTATTTTTTCTCCAGTTTTCTATCTGTGCTTATTTTCTATCATTGACCTTTGCAATTTGTAAAAAAAATTCTCTTGCTCCTGCTCTTTTTGCTGACTGTCTAACATTTTGTTGCCTGTCTGTCTCTACCCATATCCTCGCTCCTCTGTTGTTTTGTTTTTCCGCTCTCTTTTTTTGTCTTTTGTCGATTCTCTTCTTTTTTCTCTCGCGACATTTTCATTTCCGCTCTTGAAAGGGAAGTGGCCCTTAAGCGACCCTGTTTGTCTTTCCTACACAAAGTCTGTCGGTCAAAGAAACAACCTTTTCTATTCTGAAGTGGAGATGAAAAAACAAACATATTTACCAGAAAAACAGAGACACTGAGTGTCAGTGTGTATTTGTGTGTGTGTTTTATAGAGAAAAGGGTGACTCAACAAAAACCTACAAGTTCATTCACCAAGCAGAGACTGAACAGCACAATACTTAAAGCTGACAGAGAAATGGATTATAGGAC
The DNA here is from genome assembly GCF_965226115.1 of Aulonocara stuartgranti. NCBI lineage: Eukaryota > Metazoa > Chordata > Actinopteri > Cichliformes > Cichlidae > Aulonocara > Aulonocara stuartgranti. The sequence continues at coordinate 9,114,789 of NC_138956.1, read as the reverse complement.
AGCAAACATAGGGTTGATTCTGATTGTATTGAGCTATCACTACATGGTCTGTTTTTTAAACCACTCTCTAGTCCCTTAAAGCCAGTATATTTATTGCCTGGTATATACCCACAACACTGGCCCCTAAAAAATCCATAATTTAATAATAGTATGGTGTATACAGTACAAGCTGTTTCAAAATTTCTTCCATAATAAAAAAAACATTTCAGGGACATGAGACTTAGCACTGAGTGGCATGGCAGCTATCAGTAATGCTCCAAAAGGATAAAAAAAAAAGAGAGAAGTCATTAAAGTAGTCATTTTCCACATCTTCCTGTACTCTTTTCTTCTAGCTAGCTATTAGCACCAGTAAGCTGGACTGCTCTAGTGTATTTACAGTCCTCCTGTGAAAAACTAAGTACACCCCATGATTGAGTAGCTTGTAGAACCACCTTTAGCAGCACTAACTGTTTCCTGTATAACTTTATCAGTCTGTGGAGGGATTTTGGCCCTTGCTTCAGTTAATTGAGATTTGCAGTTATCTGTTGATGCACAGCTCTCTTGAGGTTCCACCACTGCATTTCAATCAGACTGAGGTCTTTGACTGGGTCAAAGCAACTCTTTGATTCTTTTCTTTCTCAGCCACTCTGTTGTAGATTCGCTGCTACGCCTGGGATCATTGTCCTGAAGCATAATCCAGTTACAACCAAGCTTTTGCTTAGATGGCCTCATATTTGACACCAAAATATCACCCAGTCATGAACGTTTGTCATGCTAACTGATACATGTAGAGATGTAAGTTTTAGGTGTTTTTGCACTTTCTCTGAGCATTATATGTTCTAATCTTGGGATGAATTTCCAATCCTGGGTAAACTGTGACAAAACGCCAGCACACACCAGAATACCTATCAAAACTTCTGCTTTTATACAGGTGATCACACTTGCTGATGATTAAGTCAGATGCACTGGATTAGCATCACTTTGCTGATAATTCCAGTGAAAGCAATAAGGGTGTACTTAGTTTTCCTTTTCCATGTGACTGTATATCTTTGATGCTTAATATTTTTCTGCCTTTTCACACTTTATCTTCCATAAATGGACCACCACTGTGCAATACCAATTCTATGTGCAATAACTCAACTGTATATACATAACACTATTTATTACATATTACTTACGTCTTGTATATTGTACATTTTATATATATATATGTTTTTCCCTATGTTAATACTGTCCATGTGTACATAGTGCTGCAGAACTGTACCCCCCCAGCATGTTTACACTGAGTAGGAGATGCTCTGTATCTCATTGTACAACTGTATAGTGACAATAAAGGCATTCTATTCTATTTTATAAGCAGAGCAATTAATTTAAATACATTTTTAAAAGAAAAAAAATGAATTGTTTTCGTATCCTTAAAAATCACTATTTGAAAACAGTTTTTCATGCATACTTCAGAACTAATAGTAAAAAACCCAAAAATGTAAAGGTTAAGGAAAATGTTGTTTTCAAGAAGACAGCATCATGAATTGCTGTGAGTGTGGTCGACATAGGTGACAGTCCAAATAATAGGAACAGCCTTTCTCTCTGTGTGTTTACACAGTTTGGCTTTGCATCACACTGGAGACATTCATCACTGTCGCAGCCAGCCTTTAATGACCCAGTACAAATGCTTGTTCAGTCAAAGTGATTTCACCCACTCCCATTATAACCCTTAATTTACTCTGATTGTGGATGAGAGGGCTAAAGCTTGTCTGCCAATCATACATAAGTGACATTGACAGAGACAGATGAATTCAGAGGGGAAGACACAAACAGAGAAATGAGATGAAAATGTCACAGTAAGCAAATGTTAATCTGAGTGGTACTTCTTCATAAGCTGGAGTATGCCTAAAGGATGCATCATTATTGTGGTCACTTTTCAGACTGATTAGTAATCAGATCAGCTCTATATTGTCAGAATCAACTTTGACTAGTCTGGACTAAATGCTGACAGGCATTATTCTAAATTAATTTTGAGTCATTTTTTATTGCTATTTTTGACCTACAGCTGCTTAGCTGAGGCTTTAAAAAAATCAAATCTTTTAAAGACAAACATCTACAGCTGTTTTAGACTGGCTAATTCCACATTTTAGGTGTTAAACCTATTAAATGAGTACCTGTTGTTTTTTTTAGCAGTACTTTATGTGTTCAGTGGTAGTTTATGTAGATTTACTGTTTTATTCATAAAAATTGGATTTTTGCTTCCACTACACTTCAACTTGTCATCTAAGTGATTACATTTTGAAATTGTACTTTTACATTGTTCACTGAATTATCAGCTAAACCACTATTGAAAATATGACTGATGACATCAATTCATAATTCAGACTTCATTTGCAATCCTAGAAAACCCCAGAGGAGATGCTTTCACTTGCTATTGATCTTAGCTCTAGCATCCTTCTCTGCCACTTTATATGCAAAGCAAATAGAGCTTCGGGTGGGATTTACCTGATCTTATTCTCCTTAGATTGATCCATTCCTTTTGCCATCTCAGTACTCGAAGCAAAACAACTCTATTTGGATTGTTGGTGGACCCAAATTAAACATCTATTTCCTCCTTCTCCTTCATTCCTCTCCTGCCTCCATTTCTTCCCACTCAGGGCTATGGGAGAATTGCTTTTGTACGGCCCATTTATTTCCATCTGCATCCTCTTCTCTCCCATTATTTTTTTTTGTTCTTTCCTCTTCTCTTCTGTTCCCTCTTTCTCATCCCCTTCTCACCTTTCAGCATTTCCTCTCAGTTCCTGACGCATGGCTCAGACTACAGGAGTTTTGGGCTGCTCGATCCCAAATTCACACCCTCTGATATTTATAGGGGGAACTGGATCCAGAACCTAAGTCAGTGTGGATGCTCAGACCAGATTATCTCACTATATAGGTAATGAGGCAGTCTGCACAAAGACAGTGAGGTCTGAAACTGAAACTGCATGAGACAAAAAGCTGCTGTAAAGGTGCTGAGCTTAACTCTACAGAGTTAAGCTCAGCAGCTGTAGTAATGTTGCCTTTACAGTATTACTCTGAGTAATGCTAACTTTAGCTAGCATACTATTGTTGTATGTGAGTTGTGGACTGAGTTGAAGAGGAGCGTGTGTGCACCTGCCTTGGACCTTCCCTCCCATTCGGACCTCCCTCCACCCCCTGGAGCCTCACTGTATATATGTATATATCCTCACTTGGTGCCACATTGTAAATAAATCCCTCACCTTCTCTCTAAAACTTCAGAGTCCTGCGAGTGAGTCCTCTGCCTAATAATCTGTGACACCTGTATTGTCTGCATCTCCCCAAACATGTTCTCATCCACGTTCACGAAGACCCCGGCTCTGTTTTATCCCATTCAGAGTAAAGCTGTTTCCCACTGAAGCCACTTCAAAACTGTGTCTGTCCAGTTCCACCCACTGTAGTTTACAAATATGACAACCTTCCTTTGCTCCTCCTTTTTCCTTTTGTTGTTTCACATTTATGTTCTCTTCTTTGGAAAAACTCTCAGTAGATATGAATATTAGTTTGGCAAAAGTTCTATAATTGTTTACTAAGTGCATTCTGTGCACATTGTAGATAAACTGGTCTTTGATGAGAAGCTGATGGGTGATAAATTATGATAAATTAACAGACTATTACAAACTTCCATCAGTGTCTGCAGTAAGTGATGGTACCTGCAGTGTCTTAACCATTAAACAGGCTAATGTAGGAGACGGATACGACTGGCTTCTCAAAATATGTCCGCTGTAAACATGCTTCTGCAGTCAGCAGCTAGGAGACTCGACACAGACCCAAGATACAGTGAAACAGTTGTCTAAATATTGTGTTTCCTGTCTGTAAGCCCAGAAAATAAAACGACGAGGATGTTCAGTCTTTTAAAATCAGTTACATTACAGACAATAGTTATGTTAGGCTGTGTTCTGCCAGGGAAAACTGACTATGTCAGAATAACAGCAACATAAAAAAAACTAAGGTTGACAAAACATAACTTAATCATATGTTAATCCAACAGGTTATTCTTTTAGTGTGGCGGTTCACATGCTGGACATTACCTGATATTTTAAAAATAAACTGAATGAAAAACAAGCATCTATTGATTCTCATGTGGGAGAACGACACCTTGGCACACCAAAGCACTTTTTGTAGGAAGTGAACAACAAGAACTTGGCAAATATCCACACAACTACCCACGCACAAACATTTATATTAGAGCCTATCATTGTTTTTAAGAGTGAGTGGGCAGCTTCGCACGCTATTATCTGTGTGACAAGACAGAGTAAGTCTGAATTAAACCTCAAAAAGTTGTTTTTAGGTCATCTAAATTCAATTTTACAGACAGACAGACAGATAGATAATATAGCATTAAATTACAACAACAGATGGCTCAAGGTGCTTTATATTGTAAGGTAAAGACCCTACAGTAACACAGAGAAAACCCTGTAATAATCAACAATCAGACGACCGCCTTTAAGAAAGCATTTGGCAAAAGTGGGGAGGAAAAACTTCCTTTTAAGAGGAAGAAACCTATAGCAGATGCACAGGACAAACAGGTCACTGAAACTAAAAATTTGCCTTAAATTGCTGATTGGTTCAGTTAATCGGTTCTTATGATCAGCTGGCCTAAACTATTCATGCAGTTTTGATAAGATTGGGCTTCATGTGATTTGGATTTTTGATGCTCACATCTGTGCCAGAAAGTGAGATTTGTAAAAGGCTGGTGTGGTAAATTCACAGTGCAACTAATGAGACAGTTTCTAGATGTACATAGATGTAAATAGCTTGAAAGTGTTGTTTATTTTCTTAAGAAAACAGGTTGTGCTAATACCAGTCTTTGTACGTGGAGATTATATTTTGTGGCCATCTGTTCACAGCAATGTACTCAACAAACTAGTTGTTCAAAAAAAGACAGTCAGTTCCTTCATTGTACATGCAAACATTAACATCTGTTCATCTAGAGCTCAGGTTTTGCAGTCCTACCGTGACCAGTATTTAACATTTTGACCCATGTTTGCAGGGAAGGTGTGCAATGCTATCATGGAAAGTCACCATAAACAGATGAGAATACTTTGGCTTCCACTTTATGATTAAAACACATCTAAACAATGTACGCAGCTGTATAAAAGCAAATGGTAAATGGACTGGTTCTTATATAGTGCTTTTCCAATCTATCTGAGCTATCAAAGTGATTTACTTACCTCATTCACCCATTCACACCCATTTGCACAAGCACTTTTTTTTATGCTCTTTCTAAGTGCTTTCTATCTAACACGCGTTCATACAAAGTATCAGAGAGCAACTTGGGGTTATTATCTTGCCCAAGGATATTTGGCACCGCTAACCAGTTAGCTTTTTGTGATATTTAAATTCAGCACATCAAAATCTATACGAAATAGAACGTTTTTCAACACAGACCTCGGATACAATAATACATCTTGCAGTCAGTGATAATACTATCTAAGATATGTCAGTTGCTTAACCTAACAGTATGCTATAACCTGTGCGTATTAAGTCTCAAGGCGATAATCTTGTCTTTCATGGTGAAAATGCTGTCCTGTGGTTGGAATTTACGATTTAAATTTTAAAAAGGAAGTAAGAAAAGTATTCATGTTTCATGTTTTAAATTAATCCCATCTCATGAAAATATCCTTTGAGATTGGTGTTGATTTGGGTTTGTTTATTCATACCAATAAAACAAAACGTTCTCCAACTTTTGCATCTGTGACAGCTTAAGGGTTTACCATGTATACTGCTTCAAATTCTGCAGACAGGGTAGTTTAATCTCTTAGCATGTACTCACTTGATAAAGACAAAGCTTTGACTTAATGAGGGAATGGCAACACTTTAAACAGCTGTGCCATTCTCTGTGGGTGTGGGGCACTTTCACATATGCACATTTGGAGGCATATATTCAAGTGCACCATGTACAGGATGCATATTTATGCAAATTTACAAGCATAAAAACATTACAGTAAACACACAGTAGCAGACGAAGATCATTTTTACCAATCGGAGTCACTCTGAGGTAGTACACAGTAAGAGGCTTTGCTGCAAATGTGGTTGTAATGATCCCACACAGTGCTGAGAAAAGGCCAAAGCAGCCTGGATTTAAACATCCTACAAGGCTAAATAAAGTGATGTCAAGGCCTCCTCCCCCAAAAAACTGACACCTACTCTGGCTTCAGCTAAAGAAAGTTGTAGATGGTTATGGAAATATTACTGTTTTATCCTGAAACAGACCTGAAGGACAGCAGAAACAAGTTTGCAGCCTTGTACAAAAAACCTGCCGCGCATAGGATCATTTCAGCTTATTCAAGTCCTTGAATTGGACCTCTGGTTTGTGGTGTTGGTGCCTTTGAAGCATTTTGAAACTCTTTTTAAATCATCTGATAAATGTCCAATATGTTTGATACAAAGATGTGCTCTTATTTTTTGGATGTTTGAATTTGTATATTAAATATTAAGTCGCAAATATCTGAGTAAGTGTGAGAAATCCAGACAGTCTAGCTTTAACTTATCCAAATTTGGTCACAAAAAGAACATTTTAAAACAAAAATATTCTAGAAAAAAGTACATAAATAAGAAGGTGGCGGTAAAAAAGATCAGACTCTAGGATTCTATAGACCACTCCACCAATCAATAGGCGATGTCAGGATGGCTACAGTCTATTGTATAATTATGATGTGTTGCCATTTTAGAGCAGCAGTGCAATTAATTACTCATATATGAGGAGGGTTGACCAACCTACTTTCAGTTTCAGGTATTGTCAATAGCAACTACTCCTGCAGTTTTTGTATTTAAATATAAAACACCACGTTATAAAAGAATAATCGTTACGCAAGCCAAGAAAAAGTCTTCAGGAACACCACAGGTACAATAAAAATTCTCATTTAAAGCACATTCACTGTGATGCCGTGCAGGCATCTCACACTAGGAACCTGATAGTTGCTGTGATTTACAGCAGGAAAGGCTCGAGACCAGCACTTAGGGCACTAAATGGATTCTATGATACCCAGGTGCCTGTCTATGCATGTACACACACACAGCTACTGCAGTGGTTCTCATCAACCAGTATTTCTCCATCCATTCAAATCTGATAGCATTAACCCCGGACACATGAATGAAGATGCTATAAATGATAACCACTGCTGCATCACTTAAACATGTCTATGAAAAGAACCAAACCAAAAGAAGACAGATGGGATTAGTCTGTGTTTTCATGCATTTATACACAGATGTAGCATACAATAGACCAAGATTGCTTGATTGCAGTTGCTGCTGCTAAGGGTGGTCCAACCATTTATTAGGTTTGGGGGGAAATCAATTTTTCACACAGAGCCATGTAGGTTTAAAATGTTCTTCTCCCCTTTATAATAATACATTCATCTTTGTCTAATATTTAAATTTCTTTGATGATCTGAAACATTTAAGTGTGACAAACATAAAAAAAACAGGAAACGAGGGAGGGGGCAAACACTTCTTCACACTGCTGTATGTGTATCTTAGCTATTATCATGAACGCATGTTCATGCGAAATCTGCATCTTACTCGAGCAATCCTCCACCTGAACAGTGTGACAAAATGATAGTAACCCCCTGCACACCTGTCTGAATTTATCTCTCTGCGTGAGAAAAAACTCACACAAACCATTTTCAGCTGTTGGAGATGCCATCAGCATAACAATGCATAATAGACTGTTCATTATAACCCTACAAACACAAACAGAAAGACACAGCAGGCTTCATCTAAGCTAAGGGCTTGGAGTAAGGAAGAATCCAGTAGGCATAGGGGATTTGTACCTCTGTGTACCTACGCCACAGGTAGCCGCAAACCTTTCTGAAACCCTCTGTTGTAGCTTGTGCCATAACCTGATGTGCTCCTCCCTAGAAATGTAACTACAAGTCACCATCAACACTTTCTGACAACAGCATTGGCCATTTGTATTTATTTATTGTGGCCTCTATTGTAGGCAAATATCTAACCAAGCAATCAAATGACAGCATGATTTTCCTGCACAGCCCGAAAATGGTCCAAAAAAATAAAAATATCCAGTGAGTGGTACTTCTCTGGTGAAGGAGTGGAAACATGTTGCCTGGTCTGATTAATTTGGCATAAACAACACGACAGCACAGATCCTTCCTACCTTGTAATAATGGTTTAGGCTCTTATGGGGGATATTTTCTTGGCACAGTTTGAGCCCTTAGTTCCAGATAAGCACTGTTCAGATTCCACAGCCTAACATTGGGTAAAGCATCGTTGGGGTGTGGTGGAATGGGAGATTATCATCATAAATCTGGTCATTGTTAGGTACAAGGGGTTCCTAATAAAATGGCCAGTGAGTATATACATAAATGTATAGCTCTGTCACACACAGCCACACACTGTACTGTTGTAAAGAAAGAAAAGTTAAATAAACTGATTTCTAAAAAGGACAAAATGATAATATATGTATCTTATATATTTAGCTTACTGTCTATTTGAAAAGCTGGCTGGCCATGTGACCTACCAACCTGCTGTTTAACAAGCTTAGCATATAGCAGGATCCTTGCTATATGCTCTCTTAGCGTAGTGAGTGATTGATTGGGCAGCAGAATGACTGATGAGTGAAGGATTAGCATGCTAGCTTTTTGACTGACAAGATGACCCACCAGCTTACTTAAGATTAACTGACTAAATGACAGGATAAACTTGACTGAATGCATTTCAACCTGGATTTCCTGTGGACACACTGCCTTGTAAAGCCAGTAAACTATCCCAAAGACAGGTGATAGGTGAAGTAATATTAACAGTCGCACTGTGGCCTTCTTACTACTCCTCTTACCATCTGCCATCAAATATAGGCAATATTGCCACATTAAGACCCAAAATAATAATCTTATATATATCACACATCTACACAGGGAAAGTATTCAGCTATGTTGCCTACAAATTACCTTAAACTAAAACAACGTTTTCAAGATCAAATGCATTAATCGTAACATCTTTTCAAGTCTGCTGAATTTCTAACACACGTTGTCTACTGCTCTCAAAGTAGACAGCAGGGAAGTTTATGTTATCGTTGTTTTGCACTTTTCAAGTGCAACAAGTGATTTTGAATTGTGTATTTTCATGCAGGCTCAGATATTAACTGTATTAGGAAGACAACTAATAAATGCTTGACTGCTTCTTTACCTGACATTCCAGCTTTTCAGTTATATTATCAACAAAATGTTCTGCTAACTGTTAGCGAGCTATCACTAAATTGAACTGATTGTTTCAAGTCTCTGACTAGATGATGTAGGATACTATTTGACTCGCCAAGTCTCTCACTGATGATTCACAGTACAGCTGTGATGTGATTTCTCCACTAATGACAAGCTGCCTGTCTGCGTGAATGAGTGGCTACCAACGTACCTGCTCGGCTGACTAGCTCTGCTTTAGTTGGCTTAGGCACCGACATGAAAGCAGCCATATTCTGACAAACAGAAGCTGGTTTTAAAGTGATCAAAGGGACTGAGACACGGGACAGACGAGGGGAAAGAGAACAATTATCAACTTAGCATGCTGCTGCACACTTGGAAACCTCTTGTATCCCCGCCTCACTTTCCCCCTCTATGCTCCCTCAGAACGTAACGTATCAACAAAGACACATATTTATATCACCTGTGCCATGAAATCAGGGACCAAAACATTTATTTAGTATGAACATTGCAAATCTCATCAGTATTATAATTTTGCCAAGGGTCTGAATAAGTCTAAAATGTGACTAAAATATTTTAAAGAAGGATGAATAATCTCAAATCTCAACTCTATATTGATCTGTAATCTGAAATGACCACAAGCAGTTTTTTTTATTAAAAAAATCATGGAAAAGGAATGAAAAACTATAGGTTTTTTTTCACAAGCTACCTTTTTTTTCTTACATTTTGGAATAAGAAAATTCCACAGCACCAGCGGGGGTTTAAAGTACTTTCCCACTCACGGCAGAGTGAACTTCTAAAACATCCTTACCCATTTCCTCTCCACTGTAATTGGAATTCTTGTCAGCAGTGCGTTTCCTTAAGGAGAAGCAGTGAAGGAGTGCATAAAAAGAAGACACCCAAAAACCAAGAAGAAAAGAAAGAAGATGGAGAAAGTTTGTGGACCCATGACAAAGAAATATTCAACTGTTACCAAAATGAGTAGAAGAGATGATGCAAGGTATGAAGAGGATGGTGGGGCTCCACCTACATCTTCCTCACCCACATCATCACATTATGGTAAAACAAAATGCAGCCACACCTCTCTTTCTTCTTCTCTTTACAGTGTTTGTCCTCACTCTCCCCGTCTCTCTCTCGCCGTATGATCTTTATTTACAAAGAGGCTTATTTCGTTTTAATACGACTCATTTCATAATTACCCCCATTAAACAAACCAACAGGCCCAAAAGGGGATTAACAAAAACAAAGGCAGCAATGTGTTGCTGGTTAAAGGTAAGGTTACATCCACCGTTCGAAGCAGATAGTTTACAAATATTTAACGTTTGGTGGGAAAAAAATAGATACGGCTAGATAAAGTATTTAGTATTTAGTATTTATTTATTTATTGTCATTGTCAAGAACAATGAAATTGCGTTTGGGGCTTCCATACAACCCAAAAAAAAGAAGAAAATAATAAATACCCCTTAAAACCCAAGTGTACATATTTAACCCAGTGTGACTCCAATGCAATAAGACAATCCTTAGCAATAATGTTCGTAGAAATTCAGACAAAGACCTGAGAAACATGACAAAATACAACAATGCAACCCATTCAATATTATTGTACTGTGAGATATGATATCAGATATGATAGTTATCTATTTAAGAAAGAGGGGGGGGGGGGCAGGAGGGGGAAGAGAATAAAGATATGATGCACCAATGCAGACCAGTTCATTGCTATTAAGAAGTTGGATATGGTTATTGTCCGTGAGAGGGGGGCAGAGAGTTCAGGAGCCTCACAGCCTGTGGATACAGGCTGTTGGCCAGTCTGGATGTTCTGGCCTGTATAGACCTGTACCTTCTCCCTGAGGGCAGCAGATGGAAAAGGTGGCGCGCAGGGTGATGTTGGTCCCGCAGGATACTGTGCACCCTCCTCAGACAGCGAGTGGGGAAGATATTACTGATCTCTGGCAGCTATAAAACTTTATTGTGCCAAATAAATATTTATAAAAATTCCCTTTGAACGTTTTACAGCTACATAATTTTTTTTTTTAAGGAAAGTGAGACCAGAAGAAAACCCAAACCCAAGTAAAAATGGATTAATGGGGAGGAAAATTATTTGAATGGTTTCAAGAGCTTGATTGCTAAAAGTGAAAAATTTGAAGTCTAATCATTTCAGTCTGACTTTGCCTGCAAGGTTTTATGGTCAAATTAAAAATTACTTATCGTGGGGTTTTTGCTTCTTTTTAAAAAAAAAAATAAAGCAATCAAGGCTCATTTGAGAATTTAAAAAAAGAAATGCAGTCATGTTGTAATCAGCAAGCAACAATTACAAGCATAATTTAACTTTAACTTAAATTTGGAAGTCGTTGGTGATGTGATGCCAAAAAAAAGTTGTCTGTTTCCATGGCAACCTGGCCCTCGATCACACATAACAGAGTTCTCAGATTAAAACTGTGTCTTTGGCAACGCTTCTTGATGGTGTCATATACACTTTGTGTTTTGTTTTTTTTCTACACGTGATCATCAGTGCACTTCCTTTAAAGACCACTTCTCACTATCAATCGTAATTTGCACCAACCAGCCGTCTCTGTGAACCATGCCACAGCAGCAGCAGGTTATTTCATGCTGTGTGTGTAATAAACGGATTAATTTGTGCTGCTCAGACTCAGAAGGGCCAGTAAATGGGGCAGAGTGATATAAATAGAGAGTACCTCACTCTAGCGATCTGTATTGCCTGACACAGGTTGCTGCAAAAGAGGTAAAATACCTTTTTTAAACCATCATCAACCTCATCAACCTGACGGTACCGTAGCCTTCCTAATTGTGCATCTTCGCCACGATTTGGCCCTTAATCTTTTACTGTTTACCGTCATTCTTTCAGTTTCCGGCATATCTGTTAACTTTGCATTTAAAATTTGCCAGCATTGCCAGTTACTCTTTTCCTCTTCGTTATCTTGAATTGTGCAATTATTTTCATACTCTAACCTTCAAAAGTGTTGTTGTTGCATCTCCACACTGCAAAGCACAGTTATGCTGTTGCTAATTTGATGTTTTTTTCAGGCTTTTGGGCATCAAATATTTACATTTTTACTATTATTATTTTTTATGATTATGTGACTGTTCTTCTGGAGTTAGTTGCCCTGATTTGCTGCCCTCTCACACTTGTAGCAGGCTGGTAGATTTAAAAAACAACCCTCAAAAAAGTTGCTTAATGTTTAAACATAGATAGACAAATTGTTGAAGTAGTACACCTGACTTGATTTCATCACATTATTAGCCAACTGCCTCGCAGGGGCAAGGACAAATTAGCAATAGGCTAATTCTTCTTACCAATACACGCGTTAGCTAAAGGCTTTGGTGTAACATTATGAGTGTGTGCTGCATTTAATCAGCCTGTTTTAGATTTAGGTGAGTGGTTCTGAAATAAGATCTTGGGTTTTAATTGTCTTGCAAGTGGTCTGAAGGGCAGGGAAATCAGTGAGTACTCAGAGGGCTCTGTCACCTTTCAATACAAGCAGCATAAAATCTATAAAGGTGAGACTGGAGTTATGAGGTTGCTGTGTGATGGCGAGGATATGCAGCCTGTCCTTGGCAGAGCCACAGCACAACAGAACTGCTGAGCCACAATATGTCCTGCTGGATTTGCCTCCCTCTCACTCTTCCCTTTATTTTGCTCATTATCTGTCATGCAGGACTGTCAAACAAAATCAGGGACAAGCAGTGAGACTGCTCAGAGAGGCCTTCAGAAACATGGAGGTGTTGTACCAAAAGTGAAGTAGAGCTGAAGGGCTCAAAGGCAGCTGCTCACTTCACAGCCCCAACGTTCGTTGCATTTGTCACTTGTAATTATTCCTTTGCCTCATGCCTTTGCCTTTAGATACTTTTTTTTAAAATGGTTACTGGGGCAACCAGTTTGCACTCCAGTATTTATTCATGTATTTATTTATTTGGAAAAGATATTAACTAAATATATTATTTAAATACAGAACAGACCTGTTAACACCTTTGAAGCTTAAATTCCTTACCAAAAAGATGAAACCTCCTACGGATATAAAGCAACAGAGCACCAGCATTACAGCATTTAAACTTTGTTTTAGTTCTGTTTCGGCTCACGCATCTGTAGATGCTAAAGGCTCCTAAATTACCTGCTTTGCTTCAAAAAAATTCAAATGAGAGCGGTAAGTGTAAACCAGCGAAGAAGAGCAATTATCAGAAAGAAGGAAAATAGAGCTGAGAGGAATCCCTGAGTTACTGTTAAGTTTGCTCTTTTGTTACAAGTCGGGCATCATTAAATTCAACATCACATTTTTTTATTGTATATATAATGAAATATATAATTTAACTGTATATACAGTTATGTATATGATTAAAGCTCAAAATCCAGGAAAATTAGGAAAAAAAATTTTTCTCAGATTTTATAGTAGAAATAATGTGGCTGACCGCTGCTGGTTAAATAACTTGTTATATAGAGTCGCCCAGTTGTTGTTGTTTTTTTCTTTTACATTTTAACTGTTTGTAAAGAAGAAAGCCTCTAAATGTTTTACAACAACTCTTGCAATAGTGACTGCCAGAATCAGAGCTAAAGTGAGTGCTATCTTTGCTACTGGAAGCAAAACACTGTAACACTGTCACTAGGTTTATTGAACCATAACCCTTAGGTGAACTAAATAAACCTACAGAAGGTTAATCACCGGGAGGGCAAGCAACTTATCACTTTTAGAGGCGCACATAACAGATATAATAGACGCTCTGTGGCTCACAGTTAGCACCGTGGAGTTCCCCTTTTATGGCTTCTAATGTTGACTGTCTGTTAAAAACACAGATGTTTTTCACACAGTTTGTGATCTCCTCTACTGATGACTCACTCAGGAGACTTTTATGTCTTCCAAGTGTTGTAAGTATACCCACCACTGTTAGTCACTGAACAGCGTCTCTACAGGAAATGAGCATGACTTTACTTCTATACTGTAGTGCACTGTAAAAGAAAATTGTAATATAAAAGTATTTTACTGTGTATTTTACCGTTTTGTACTGTTCTTCTAGAATATCATTAAATTTACATGAATAGACTGTGATTTTACATTTCAAATGTAAATTAACGTAAAATCAATGTAAATGTAATAAAACATAATTTTCTTGTTTTTTAAATGTATCTGTCTGTACATATGCATATTTATATTGTTAAAATACATTCACAAATGTATCATAATTTCACAAATATTTGTCCGTTATTTGAAAGATTGAACTGTTAAATTCAAATGTAATGCTATGGAAAAATATATAAAATGATTCTTATAAGCTTTTTCTTACATCAAATAATTATTATTAATGTTATTTAGGGCGATCGTGGCTCAAGAGCTGGCAGTTCACCTTGTAATCAGAAGGTTGCCGGTTCAAGCCCCGGCTCGGACACTTTTGGTTGTTGTGTCCTTGGGCAAGACACTTCACCTACCACCTGCTGTTGATGGCCAGAGGGGAATTATGACGTGGAACTATAAAGCGCTTTGAGGGTCTCATAAAGCACTATATGAATGCAATCCATTATCATTTAAACCAACTGTTAACTGTATATTTCTGTACATTTAAGTATTATTATTCATATTGCCGCATTCATTGACCTTGTTTATAGGTAATTTCATTGTTTAATCACATTAAAATATTCCTAATTTAATGTTTAAAAGTACTTGAAAAAGGCAAAATCCCATGTAAAATTAGGGCAACAAACTGTATTGTCATTACTGAAAATAACCGTATTTTCATGGGAAAGTTATTTCCTGTTATTTTATGGTATTATTTTGGTGCCCCAGCTGCCAGAATATCACTGTTTTTTTAGGATTTTTTTTTTTACGGTGTGTCGTTTCAGAAATGTTCTGCTATTAATGGCAAAGAACTTCTCAGGTACTGCTTCTTCTTTTTCATTTAGCAATATGTTTTAAAGTATAGTTTGATACAGATTTTAACACAGCACCTGTGGAACGTTTGAAGACATTTTAGTGGAAGTGGCTGTAAATCTGAGATTTACAAAAAAGCATTACATGAGTTACTTCACACCTTCTGGAAGTTGTAAAATATTTGTTACTGGTGCGAGCTGGTTTCAGGATGAGAAATATGAACTTGTGTTGCTCTTGAACTGAAACCTTTTTATCTCTTCATGAACTACACTCTTTAGATCAGCTTGACTGATACAGTCTGTCTGTCTGACAGAGTGCTGCAATCCATTTTATCAGTTTTCCTGTGCTGTTTCTGCTCTTTCTATACACACTCTGTTTTGGGGTTTTTAGATGCTTTGCTGTGTTTAAAAATCAATACTGCTAAACACATTTTAAATGGTCAAAACCCACAGCTGACCACTGTTTGCTATATTTGTCAGGGACACACTTAAAGTGTTTCCAAAATCAAACAGAGTATAGACGTTTTTGTTTACCCAACACCGGAACTGGATTGGCTGATTACTGGATTCATGTACAAAATCCGACAAGTCAGCATGACAATAGGAACAGAGACTATAGCTTCCTTTGAAGCTGCTGAAAACTGCTCACAAACCTTTGAACACATCATCCAAAGTGACCTAAATTCAAAAATCCCATTTTTTCTTAATTTCATGCTGATAACAATAACATCCCCTTTGAGTGCCGTTCGCATTGCCAACCCCCCCTACTGAGTCCAAATGACTGCAGGAAGCAGAATCGTACTGAAAATTAAACTGAGCCATTCAGATGAAGCTGTCGCTCTGCTCGTCTTCCTCGTAGGATCAACATAAGGTATGTAAAACAACTCATTTTGACAAGGAGAAATTAGTGATTTGGGGTTCAAACTTAATTAACAGCATATATTGGCCATGTTTTACTGACAGAAATTCAGTTTCAGAATTATTAATCTTCATTCATAACTAAGACTATTTTAGGAGTCTTTTTTTATTATATTGTATTGTATTGTATTCATTGTATACATTCCTTTTTCCAGATCTTGCTACTATGTGACAGGCTGTAGCTATGTGGTTGTAACAAATGCTTAAGCAGCTTCAAGCTACAGGCAAAACCCATCAAGCTACAGGCAAATGACATACAGGCAAAGCACAGGCGCCAGCGCAACACAATTTTTGGGCCATTTTCTCCAGCTAGCGCTCCAGCAAGCAGTCAGCTGAGTGGATGCAGTGTCCCAGTTAAAAGGGACTCGTGCTGGTTTTGTAAGGGGGTCAGTAGTCCAGTAGTTTCTAGAAGCTATTCGGATATTCTAGTAATTGCTAGCGGGTATTATTATTATTATTATTATTATAATTATAATTATTATTATTATTAGTATTATTGTTGTTGTTGTTGTTGTTGTTATTGTTATTGTTATTGTTATTATTAATCATCATCATCATTGACACACTAGTCAATACTATGATTTTTATCTTAGTGAACAAAATTATTCAAAAGTTAAAGGACCTTGACTGCGTTTATTTAAAATCAG
Organism: Aulonocara stuartgranti; assembly: GCF_965226115.1. NCBI lineage: Eukaryota > Metazoa > Chordata > Actinopteri > Cichliformes > Cichlidae > Aulonocara > Aulonocara stuartgranti. The sequence continues at coordinate 9,098,176 of NC_138956.1, read as the reverse complement.
GCTTCTAGTCTATTCTCAATTGATGCAAACTCAAAAGTAAAGAAAAGCTGAAGAGTAACTGAACTTCAGATGTACAGTTTATTTCTGGCCATTGGAGAGAGTCAGTGCTTTGATCAGTTATTACAGTTATCTGTTAATTGTTGCCAGGCTGGTGTGGATTATTCTGTTTCTGTTTGGTGCAAATATGTAATGTTTTATTAGACAAATGTTACAATAACCCATCTGTTTCCACTTAAACATGAGAGCAGGGTGCTGGATGTCAGTATTAGCTGGCTCATTAATTGTTTCCTGATGTTTCAGTTTCTGGCAGAGACACATTAGCTGTGCAGTTCAGTCGTTGACCCTGCAGATGTTTGCAGTGTACCTGAACACAGTTCACCTCAGAGCCAATCATTTTGCTAACATCAGATCATTAAAGAGAAAGGATATCTTGGCAGGTTAACAAGACCTTCTAACCTGTGCTCAGATCCCATCACACTGACCACCTCTCTGTGAAACCAGTAGCTGTAATATTCCTCCATAAGAGAAAAAAAAAATCAAAACTTAAACTTAATCGTTTTGAAACCCTTAAAAAGAATCATGCTTATATTTAAGACTTTATCACACTGGCAGGCAATACATACTATCACCAAACACTTGTTCAACACTTGTTAACAGAAGCATCTAGTTATCTGCTCAATCAGTCACATGGTGACAACGCATTTAGACATGTGGACATAATCAAGACATGAGCTGAAGCTCAAACTGGGAAACACAATGGGGAAGAAAGACGATTTAAGTGACAGCATGGGAGAATTTAGGATAAACAACATAGAACCAACATCCCTTGTATTAACACTTCAGTCTGGTGATGGTGATGAAATGGTATGGGGGATATTTTTTGGCACACTTTGGGCCCTGTACCACCAGCTATTGTTAGTGACCACGTCCATCCCTTGTCCAGTGAGTGTATGTACTCTGTGTTTCTGTTACATGGCTCAGCAGAGTTTGGTTTCATCGCCTTTGTCAACTCAAGTATTTATAGTAACTCCCTGCCAATATATATTAAATTGGGCATTCTTTTATGTATTCCCTTCAGACGCAAATTAATATACAATGCAAAAGATCTTTGATATTGCTCAAATATCTTGTTCTGTTTCATTCATTGTAGCCTCCTCTAAATGCTGAGAGCTGAGCTGAAATCCATTTCCTCAGATGATTTCCTGTCTGAACTAACCAGAAATGACGGGAGCAGTTCACAAAGTCTGCAACAAAGACATTTTTGAGCATCAGAATTATTCGCACGGTTCCCTTGTTTGAGGAAGGATTTGGTCACTTGTATGTCAAAAGACATTTAGATGTCAGCTGTGAACAAAGGCCAAGTTTTGTCACTGAGTTAACGAGTTAGAAAGATGTGATCACGATCTTGAGCAGTGTATTGGCTTTAATTTAGCCTACGGTTAGGGCCATCTTCATACTGCTAAAATATCCAGATAATGTGTTTTGATGCATGAATTTAATCATCTGTATAATGTTTTATTTTGTTTATTTATATGGACTGAAATAGACGATCAGAGCTGATCATATTGCATGTCCAACTGTAAATATTTTAAATACATTAAGTACAGCTTCCTTTATTGTGTTTTAGGAAATAGTGCTGCAAAGAAATTATTTGTGATAGTTAGAAACACTCTGACTTATACTTTAAAGAACTATAAAGGAATATGAGTGCGGGGTAACTTTAGCAGATTTTTTTAAAATCCATCTATCTGCACTAAAAAGACATTTCAGTAAGAAATTCAGGTAAGTAATTTCTTTTCAGGAAAACTGTGATTTGTCATTTCTGTTTGTTCTTTTAGCATCCATCAAATTAATATCTTAGCCATTGCAAGCCTTTGCTGTGGTAGAGTTGAACACTGTTTTAGATCTAAATACCCCAACCTGACATTGTTGTACAAACTTGGAGTGCTGGCTGAGGTGGTTGAGCCAAAGCTGCACTCTGCTCACTACATGAGGTCAGGGCAAACCGTGCTGGTGTCTCTTACAAATCCCTGCTGAGCCCTAGAAGGGGATGCAGTACTCTAGGACTCACAGCCAAAACCAGGAAATCTCTATAATCTGGACTTTTGATCATCCGTTCACAGAAGCTGAAAGGGTGTGATAAATTCCAACAGACATAGGCTGCAAACAAAAATTGTATTAAATGTTTATGTTAAAGATAGTCTAAGTGCAAATTTGCTATGTCACTAAAATTTCTTCACTAGAGTTGAGTTGTAGTTATACATAAAGTAAACATAAGCATAATACATTACATAGATTAGATTTATCCCAACAAACAAACATTTTTTTACTGTTTAAAATTTTCTAACACTTTAGGTTCCGAAAAACATGTAAAACTTTACCCTAAAGTTCACTTTTTACTGTGTGTGTTCATATAGGTATACAGTACATACTCCTTACAGCCCTTTGGATAGTGAAAGATGTGGTTTATAAATAGATTTTACCTTCTTACATAGAAATATCCTACACCAAATTAAAGCTACCACATATTTTAGAATTTGTCTTTGTGGAATAGAACTGTTGTTGTGTGGTACATGTACAGTATAAAAACTAACAAAAGGCATTTCTAGTTGTGTCTATGTGGTGAATATTCAGTACTCTTAAGTTTGTACATTCAGTGCATTCCTCATTAGGTGTTTCACTTTAACATTTTCACTTTTTAAGTAAACACTAATTTAAAAATGTATATATATTCATTTAATCTGACTCACATGGCATTCCAATCAGCCAATCACCTTATTTCTCTGTTTTTCAGTAGATAGCAAAAATGGTACTCAGGCACCAGAATTAAAACTGACAATCTCTTGCATGAGCCAAAAACATTTTGTAGCTTTGGGTTTGATTAAGCAATGTGAACTCTGTATCTACTAAGCAGCAATCACCAAGTTTCCAAAAACTGTTTTTTTCCAAAATTTTCACTTGATGTTGGCTTTAAAATGGAATCAATACCCATAAATCCACATAATAACATTCCCAACTTTGTTTTCGTAAAACAGCTAATTTTCCAACTTCCTGACAGCTGCATAAAAGTGGAAAATACCCACTTTATAGAGTTATATGTTAAAGATACATATAGTTAAGTAGCAAACATTAATAAGTCTGAATATAAGCATAAGGCATGGATGCTTTAGGTACCACTTGAATGTTATTTTATGCTGTTCATCCATTGGTTGTACCAAAAGAAAGTCTAACTCTGGCTCTGGAGTTTCTCTGTAAGTGCATTTAGTTTTCTCACTCATCCAGGTGGCCACGTCAGGATTTAAAAGAAAAACTAGCATGACCAAAATGCCTTCCACAAACCAACTGGTGATGTCTCCATAGTTGCCTAATTCAATCTTGTGTATACAGTAGAGTTTAAGTACCAGTTTATGGTCAAACCCAAAAATATGACACTTTTTTTCTACAGCAGTTTTCTTAAAATGCAATTAAATTAATCAAAGAATTTAAAAACAACAACAACAAAGTAACAGCTAATACTTGCAGTTCATGTTTCTGTTGTCAGTGGTTTTGTACAAATCTGAATGGCTAAAGGGCATGATGTCAAACTTTTTTCCTAATCAGCAGTGCTGATTTTCTAACACTGGAAAATAACTCAAAATGTTAGAAATATTCCAGTGTTAGAAAATCAGCACTGCTCAGTGTTAGCCATTGTTAATCTTCAAAACTGACTAGGTTACTTTTAAACATATAACACTGTCAAAAGTGTTAATTTAACACTCAACACTGTTGTATTTAACACTCAGAGGTGTGGACCCATATAGACACTCTCCAGTGTTAATTTAACACTAGAGATTTTGCTGTGTAGTAACACAATCACTAATGCCGGGTGATTTTTACCCGATATAATATAGCCAATAAAAAGTAATCAAATATATCAAAATATGACAACACATGACAAATTAGAGTGGTCTTCTTTTACTTTCAACACTGCCATGTCTAACAAAATGAAAAAAAAAAACCCTCCTAAAACAAAATAAGGACTCTGGAAAGCTGGTCTTTGGTCCACCCATTCCTGGGACATTTGAGACTTCCCTGGTGAAGGCACAGGCTCCTCGACACGCAAACAGCTGCAGGAGAGAGAAATCATGTGAATGTATTTGCTCGGGTGTAAATCACCCAGCGATAGTGTTCTAGGGTTAAAAAAATCCAAGAGCTAATCCATTATCCACCAGTGTCTTTCAAAGCCTTCACCCCTCGTCCTGCAGATACGTGTATCATTTCTGTTCAATCTATTTCTGGGTTTCATTCATAAGCTCCAGAGACACCATCTATTTGCTGAAAACTAATACTGTCTTGGGCTCTGATATTGTGCTTATTGCCATCTTATCTCCAGATGCCGCCACCCAAACACATTTAGTATTTGGAGGCTCCTGCAAACATGGTCTCCTGATAACAGGTCGTGTAAATATAGAGAGCGTCTGTCTGTCCCTTATCCACCCTCTCACACATTCACACATATACAGTTTGTAAAAATATCATTTTTCAAGTTCACACAATCATACACCTACACATAAAAACTCAAAAACACAACTCTATTTTTATTCCCACTTGGCCACTGACACATTTGCGTTAACATTTGGAGGTCATTACAGGGGAAATAAGGTGAAGCTAGACGGCAGATTGCAGATTTGGAAAAAAACCACCAAAAAAAAACATGCAACATATCTTCTGATGGCTGCTTCTATTCCATGTCACAAGGCTCAGATCATCTGAAACTCGTGTCTTGAAGATGATAATGAGGTGACTACATTCAAGTGGCCTCCACAGTCACCACATTTCAATCAAATAGCACCTTTGGGATGTGGCAGAATGGGAAATTTGCATCATAAATGTGCGGCAATTCTCTGATGCTATTATGTCAACATGGAGCAAAATCTCTGAGGAATGTTTCCAGCACCTGTTGAATCTATGCCACAAAGAATTAAGGCAGCTCTGAGAATAAAAGTGGTTCTAACTCAATACCAGCCATCCATGCCTAATAAATTGTAAAAGTATTTCTGAGAGTTCAAGTTTAGTTTTAAAAATTCTTCAGAGCAACGAATGATTAAATGTAATCAAAAATATTCATAATGACAAAAAAGTCAAATGCTGCATGTTTGGGTACCATTGAATGGGCCATTATGGGGTCTTTTTTATAAAAAAGATCTTGCCTCACAAGTTTTACTAAACAATAATTCTGAATTGATTTCTATGATGTGCGTTTCAAGGCAAAAGATTTTTTACGTAACCGTTAAAAATTATTTTCATAGCCAGCACCCCATGAAGGTAAAGTGAGAACTACAGGGTGAATAAGAAGCTGTGGAATCTAAGTGTTGGCTGAAAGTCACAGATCAGCAAGAGAAGGACAGAATATTCCATTTTTTCCTAAGCTGCTGGAAAGCAAGCAGGAGGTTCAGACATCCATATTAAATTACACTCATACCTCAATTTAAGTTTTCTTGTGGTGTTAATAGGGATGGGTACCGGTGACATAAACGGTAGTAACCAGACCGAAAAGCAGCGCACATTTCGGTGCTTTATTTCGGTGCTTTTTTTTCCTGAGCTGTGATACACTTCTAGCCAATCATTTTACGTTTCTGAGGATAGTAGGCGGGTCCAGGTACGTACGTTCTTTTAGAGCAGAGCTACAGATTAAAAATGCCCAAGGCGAAGCGGTCAAAAGTCTGGCTGTACTTCACAGTAAAATATGCAAACTCAGCAGCCTGCAACAAGTGCTTTAAGCTGATACTGTGATACTGTCAAAGGAGGTAACACCTCAAATCCGATGAAACACCTGGCGACGCATAGCGTTTTTTTTTAAAAGCCAAGAAATGCGGTGTATTTGATAGCTTTCTGCGAGACCTCACACCGAGCGCATCTACTGCGCGTGGGTTGCCTGTTATCAGACCCGGAGTTAGCAACATCCCCAAAAACCCGAAGAATAGAGTCCTGGCCCCTAGCCCTGCCAGTGTAGCAGAAATGATGACGGATGATGACGGCAGCAGCAGCTGTTCTTCTCTGCGTGAGTAGCTTAATGTTGTTCGTGTGTAATTTACGTTGAGTAGGCTAACCACGTTATTACATTAATGCATGTAAGGTGAACTAGCAAACATCATCATAGCTACATGCGGCTGTCTTCTTGTTTGATGGCAGATACTCCCTTCACCCTGGCCAAAAAGGCTAAAATGACCAAAGAAAAAGAGGGAAACGGCTAAACATGAGAGGTTTTTGGATAAAGTTTTTAAGCACTGCTTCCAGCCAAGAGTGATACCATATATGCCCCATAGCTGCAGAAAAGGCTAACATTGTTATCTTTTTACAAAAACCAGCTGAACATGAGAGGTTTTTGGACCAATTTTGTGTTCTCCATTCTTTAAGCACCGTTTGAGCACCGGTACCGTTTCAAAAGTACCGATTTGGCACCGGTATCGGATAAAACCTAAACGATACCCATCCCTAGGTGTTAACAATAAAAATTAATTTTTTGTCTTTTGTTTCATGTTTAGTCATGTGATATTCTATGTAGATGTCGTAGAGCTGTTTTTGTGGGGTTCCTGATCGTTTGTAATGATGAGTCTTTCCAATATTTCTGTATGATTTCCCTTTATTTATTTCCTAATGTTTTTCCCTATATAAATCAGTATTTTAGTAGCAGGTTAGGAAGACAAAACTCACATTTTAAGATAATAAATCATGAAAGAATTTCCTCATTTATTTGCTAATGCTGTCTCGGTGTTCACATGCATCTGCATATGTTTATAATAGTAGCCAGAGCCAAACTAATCACAGAACAGGAGCAGCTTGTTAAGCGCACTAGTTTCCTATCAGTCTTCCAAAAACATGATAGAATTGCCCATAATGCGCATGTGCAAACAACCAAACAAAACCAAACCAAAAACAAGCTACTAGCCTCTCTGCTTGATAAACATCAGGTTTAGTTCATGGAACACAGACATGCCCATAAAAGAAAGAGGATCTATATGATGGCTTGGAGGTAGGCAGGTCATAGACTACTCATGTATGGTGTGCCTAACTGCTCTGAACAGCTGGTTGTTGTTTTGTGACAAACAAATGTTGCCTTTGGAGAAGCTGCGAAATGACTTCCGAAGGGCAAACTCTGCAACCTCAAACCCCATAACATAATCAAAGGGTGTTTCTCCCATTTCATCATTAATTTTTTTAATTTTCATTTATTGGCAATTAAAAAATACTGATACAGATATATAGGCTAATAGCCAGGCTCTAATCATCATCAAACATCGATTTTACCCTCACCAACAAAAGACTTAAAGTCAGTCTTTAATCAGTCTACTGATCAGAAACAAAATCATATCAGCACTTGTTCCTGTGCTTATGTGTGAATATAATCATGTTACTCTGAGCAGCAAAAAACTTTAATATTAAAGTTAAATATGCTTTACATTCACACTTAACATGCCAATGTTGCTTTTCTGGTGAAAAAAAGACACATACACATGCAAACACATCTTACATTTGTGACTCTCTTAAAAATGACAATTATCCTCAAGTGTGCATGTTCCAGAGAAAGTAAAAATACAACAGTGTTCACAGACTCTTTCTCCCTCCAGTGTACACACAAATGCACACACAACAAGTACACACACAGTCTTGCTCCCACTTTTTCCTCACTTTCACAGGTCTTAATAAGTGTTGAAAGAGAATCAATTTTGATGACTGCCAGTGCTCTTAACAGTTACTGCATATATACACAAAACACTGATGTAGTCATGCACAGCACACACTTAAAATAAATGCATACACATCGCAGCCAAAACATGAGTGTGAGTTGAGTCAGATGCAATATGAACACGTGATCCCACAGCAAGGGAATGGTCTGTTCCATATGTGCTTTAGATCTCACGTTCTCTCTCTTCTTCAGTGTCTTTACTGAGTTCTCGCACTCCTCTTCCTTTTGCCATCTGGACAGCAAAACCCATCCCCCTTTTTGTCTCACTCTGTGCCACTTTTTCATTTCATATCTTTGACACATTCCTTTTTTCACTCTATTCTAATTTACTTTATTTAAAATGCAACACTGCAGAATTATCAGCTATCCGGGGATACAGATTTGCATTTTTTTTTATGTACTATCATTTTAATTTTGTATTTAAGCCTTCCTTATACTGGCTTCGTGACTGATATGTTATATTCTCATGAAAACGGTGTGCACAAATCTGTTTGAGAGTGTCCTCTCTAGACATGTGATGCCATCTCTTATTTCAGCAAGTTATCTTAAGTGACATCCATCTGTCAAAGTCCTCCAATGGCAATAGTGATTATTAATGTGAAAAAGTAAGTAAATTTTGGTGATCGCAGGATGTATCCTATTACTCAGGGATAAACGCAGGGAATTTTAAACCTCCTAACCAGTGGCATCACACATGTCATAAAAGTCAGCAAATAACATTGATTGGGGAGAAAGAAAAAGGCAACATTTTATGACTCTACAATCTGACATGGAGACCATGATAATGGACAAAAACATTGTGCAGCATTGGAGAGTGGAGCACAAGTCTTTCTTTGTCTTTATGAAGTGATTTTTGTTCTTTAACCTCACTGCCATTGAAAAGTGCAACTAATGTACCAGTTATTCATAGTGAGGTCCAGACATCTGAAATCAATAAAGAAATTAGTTTAGCCTCCCACTTATTCTAATGTGAATCTGTCATTTTAAAGCAAGTGAAGTGAAGCCTATTGAAGTAGTAATTTACAGGTTTTACTCCTAATCAAATGGTCGACTGCTTAACATGTTATTATACGTTGTGTTTATATTGCTGATTGGAGGACATTACATTTTGAATTTATCACAGTCTTTTGCTTCCTTTAGCCTCTGTATATCTATCTATAGATAGATAGATAGATAGATAGTGTGTGTGTGTGTGTGTGTGTGTGTGTGTGTGTGTGTGTGTGTGTGTGTGTGTGTGTGTGTGTGTGTGTGTGTGTGTGTGTGTTCTGTCCACTTAGTCTCAGTATCTTTCTCTCCTTATCTGGACCGGGAAAGAAGGGACAGAGTCATTTATAGGCTGGTGGTTTAAAAAGGAAGAAGTAAAAGAGAGGATAGAGGGGAAGGTGTTTAGTCAGAAGAGGAAAAGGGCAGCATGTGTGCACAACAACAAAAATGCACTGAAAGATTAAAAAAAACACTCTTGTTCCTATTTTATGATGGAGTATGATAAGTGAAAGGGTAATGCATTTTGTGAAAAGACCAAGACTTAAAAAAGCTTAATTTCTGTCCCAAAACTAGCAAAAACAAACAACAACAACAACAAAAACCCAACCAAACATCCAAAGACCAGCACAATTACATAGCCACATGTAGTTTATTTTTAGTCTGTCCTACTTACACAGTCCTGCTACCTTAAATAGACTAAAAGATAGCTGAAAATAGCTTTAAAAAGGTACTTTTTTCTCCTGTTTGCTTAACTTTTGCTAAATCTTACAGTGGCCAGACATGGCAGGAAAGAGAATTAAGATATATTCCTTTGCCTTTCTGCTTTACAAAAAAATAAATAAATAAGAGAACTGAGGAGTATACCAGTTTGAAAAGTGAGGGGAAGTGAGAAATAATCTGTAATCATGTGAAATTACAGAGACGGAATGAAAAATATAGACATATGCAACAGAGGGGCAGAAGCAGTAGGAGAAGGAAGGATGATAAGAGAGGACAGCACCCTTTTTTCTATTTAAAAGATGCAAGTATGCAAATGGTGGAGAGCACAACAAATATAAAGAAAGAGGGAGAGGAGGAGAAAAGGGGGGAAAGGGATCAAAGCATGCAAGTGTGCAGAGGAGATGGAGCGAGAGAGAAAGAGATAGAGAGAGAGAGTTATGGGAGCAGGCAGTGAGGCAAAGCAGCGCAGGAGAGGGAGGGAAGTGTGAGAGAGAGTGTGTGTGAGTGAGAGGGCGGGGGTGAGCAAACACGTGATTCAATCTGTTCACATGGCCTTGTATTACGCTGTTATAAATACTTAATGTGAGGCGCAGCATGCAAAAAAGAAAAGGAAAAAAGGCCTTTTATATAGAGTGATTTTGAAAATGTGGGCAGGAGGCCTGAAATCCAAAATCAGCAGAAAATGCATAAAAGAGGCAGAGGATGCACGACATCACAGCAAACTCCCTAAAGTAGTGTAATGCACCAGTAACACATCAGAGCACGTTCAGCTCTGTTGTCATTTGTCGGAAACGAGCTGAAGCTGTCATCTGCTCTCTGAGTCCCTGTGTTATATAAGGATAGTTAGGCCTGCACTTCTCTGCTTTCCTCTCCTATAGAGACATGAATCAAACCCAGGATGTGTCCTAAATAGAACCTGCACACACAGATCCCAGTGTGTGTATGCGTGTGTGTGTGTGTGTGTAGACCAGCTGCAGCCCTATAGTCGGGGACTATATCCACAGAGTGTCAACCTGATTAGGTCTCTGTGCACTCGCTTGTCTGCAGAAGGGTTTTTATGGATGACGTGATACAGTAAGTTGGGATTCCTGGATGGTGGCAAAAACAAAGGAATGTAAAAAATCTGTTTTTGCTCAGCCAATCGCATCGTGTTATGTGAGAACAATGTGTCACAGAATCAGATATTACTGGTCCATCATTTTTCATCTGGTAGTAAGTAAAGCACAGACAGATTAGGTAACATATGGGGTGTGTTTGAGCACTGCTATCGCATGCTATAGATGTTTTATGGCGTCATTATTATGTAGAAGATCTACAGTATGCTGAACTAGGACACAAGATTATGTGTTTTCATCCAAGAGGCTAGATTTAACTTTGCTTAGGCTCTCTGTCGAATGTAATCTAAATATATCCGCTGCACTCAGATATATATTTCATTCAGGCATGCACTGTGATGCAGTGATTAATGCTATCACCTAACAGCAAGAAGGTTCTGGCTTTTGAACCCGCTGGTCATCTGGGACCTTTTGCTTCCTCCCACTGTCCACAGACATGGCATTTCAAAAACTTGTCACACACACAATATCCTTACATTAACCAGCTGAAGCCCTGAGTAGAAAATCTAGTGAAGTCAATACTGCACATCTGCCCAGGACATGATCTGGACGTGCTTATGATTTGATTTGGTTGGGTAAGATAAGAAGCACCGACTCTGTGAGAAACGGTGGGGCTGCTCATAGTACCAGTAGGCTATACTACGCATCATCAAACACACGCCTACATAGAAAGGCAAGCCCCTTAACGTACACGCACACATGCACGAGCCCCGCACACACTCACACACATTCGGCATACTCCCTTCGCCCATGCGGAAACAAGCGAGGCAATGAAGACGCTTCGAGCACCCAGCTGCATCCCGTCTCCAACGTAAAACACCAAGACGTGACACTGGCACGCCTCGTAAATGAAACCACGCAGCCTCTGAATTACACAATAATTAGGAGGGAAGAGCGAATAAACATGCCTCGTGCAATACACTACGCCAAAGCACAACCCGAGCCAAGAACGAGGAAATACTATTAGGGCAGCACATGACACCGCGGAATAAAATTATCTCATTCTTGGTGACAAGCGGTCACACAGACCAGAGGGGCACGGCCGTCGTAAGGTGGTATAACACGCAATGTCAAACCTATTTGTGGAAATCAGTCTACCTTACAAAAAGAGCCATTCAGTGCAGCTCGTAGTGTTCAGCACCGCGGACAGCTCAGTGATTCTTTTATTTATTTTATTATTTTATTTCACCCCTTACACTCTGAGCATTTCCTCTTTAAAATCCCAAATCCACAAGAGTGGTGAAACACTTTTTAACACCCACGTAATCCCATCCCTGTAAAAAAAACAGAAAAACAATCGCAATCAAGACGGCATCTGCTCTGCTGCTGTCCATCAGCTGTTTCCGTGTTACGGCGCAAATTCGGAGATGCGCTGCTACCCTGAGCACTTCACCCAGTGCTGCTGCTCCTGCTGCTCCTACCTTGTCATTCCCATCCCGGGGCCTCCCATTCCCATTCCTCCACCGGCAGCTGCTCCGTTGACCGGCTTCATGTGCTGTCCTGGTCCCTGCGAGGGTCCTCCAGGCATCATCGACCCCATCATCCCAGCGGATCCCGGCTCCCCGGGCTGCCCGCCGCCCTCCATGCTCGCTTCGTTCCCCATCTCGGTCTCGACTCAGGAGACGGGAGGGGTGTGGAGAAAGGTATTAGGTCAAATCGGCGGTGTCGCTTTTTTGTATCGCTACGTTTTGTGTTTTACTTATGCAGTCAAAACAAAAAGAACTAAGAAGGAGGGAGAAGAAGTGAGAGAAAACTGAGCGGAGCGAACTCAGCGCTGTTCCTCCGTCACCGCCATCATCGTCCTCATCCTCGTCAGTTTCAGCACCAGCAGGCTGCCTCCTCCTGACGTGATGACGGGAGCGTGCCGCACGGCCACGGCGGCTGTGAGAGAGAGAAAATGAAAGCGCGAGCGGCGAGAGAAAGCGAGATTAGATTTGATTTGATTAGATCAAAGTTAAATGAGTCCCGTGGGGAGGAAACAGGGACGCACGGGCGAGATTAGGAAACAAGGAGCACCGGGGAGAGGAATTAAAAGGGGAGTACCTTTTCACCTCCTGTTGGTGAGCATAAGAAAAACAAGCACAGATATGAAGAGATTTCAATTACATTTTCCAAGCTCATCTAGGTCTAAATAAACACCGCTTGAATGAGCTTTATTAATTGTAATGCAGAATTTTTCACATTAATTAAAGAAAAAGATGGTAACATCGTGTAGTTTAAAGTTAATCTCCCCTAACCTGTGGACTTAATCAGCCTGTAGACAGAAAAATACCCTAATCCATCACATTTATTAACAAATGTGAATATTTACACTGCAGTGTCGTGCAAGCATGCAAATAACAGCGACTTAAATGTGGAAATGAGGATCACTCTGCCATGTATAGATACGCTATGCAAGAGGAGCCTGGTTACCTCTGTGTGTGACCAAAAACTACGTAAAATGCCTGGTTTATTACGTAGAATTTATTATGTCACGTGAGGTGCGAAGACACAAACGCGAGGTCGCACTTTCTCGCTGTGGACGCTGATGCTGATGCTGAGGGGAGGGGCAGTGGAGAGTGCAGTAAGACATGGGAGCGCGCGCTCACGTGACACTTTTTCCCACTCTGAGAAGGGCACGAGGAGGTACGCGAACGCGCAGAGGCACCAGGAGCCACTGCACTGGAGTATCACGTGTCCGAAAAGGAAAAAAAATACTCCAGAGTGTTGCACACCTGCCGGGCACGCGCTGTTTATTGACACCCAAACAATTCTGGGCATGAGGTTAATGCGCTGGAAAATTTGCCCGTTATGACGTTGGCTTGTTGGACTTTGGCTACATTAGAACAGGCTAGTAGAAGCTCTTGTTAGCTGTAACTGGTAACAGTAGCCTAAACCAGAGATTTACAGTACTGCGCAAATGTCTTGAGCCACAGCCTCACCTCTTTTTATTTGCTAGGAAAATGTGCAAACGTACATTAAAATACAGTATATGAGGCAACAACAGAGTTTGTTCAGTTGTAATGACTTTAAAAAGGACAGGCTTTAAATGTTTAGCTTTCATGTCCTCTTCTATTCCTCAACACAGCTTGAACTCTCTTAGGCAGCTTTCTTGTAATTTCTTTAAGTATCTTCAGGAATAGTTCTCCAGGCTTCTTGAAGGACATTGAAAGCTCTCATTTGGATGTTGGCTGCCTTTTGTTCTGTTCTCTATCAGTATAATCACACACTGCTTCAATAATGTGCAGGTCCAGGCTCTGGGGAGGCTGATCCATGACTGACAGTGTGCTCTTGTGTGTTTTTCAGGTATTCTTTTACTGCATTGGCAGTATGTTTGGGATCATTGTTGAGCTGAAAAATGAAACTGCAGCCAATCAGACACTTTCCAGAAGGCATTTCATGGTGGATCAAACTCTGATGGTACTTTTCTGTGTTTTTAATACAAGCAATTTTGAGACGATCTCCAACACCACTGACTAAAATGCATCATTAAACCATGACAGCCATGACACATGGCTTTAGATGCTCCCTGTTCACTGACACTCTCTCCTTAAGTCCTTGCTACGTACTTATTTGGATTCATCACTCCATCAACCCTGTCGCTGCTGATTTTCAGTCTTGAGTAATTTAGCTACCTTGGCATGCCTCTTTTCCCTGTTTCCCTTCACTAACATATATACATACATAAAACTACTATTTTATACATTTTAAAATTAATATTTCATAAAATATAGAATAGAATAGAATAGAATAGAATTCAACTTTATTGTCATTGCACATGCACAGGTACAGGGCAACGAAATGCAGTTTGCATCCATCCAGAAGTGCTTTAGTGATATAGATATATTACAATATATATTAGCAATAATATAGATATGTGAGTATATTACAGAAATGGGTCTATTATGGTATGTTATAATGTACACGGTATGAAGTATGTTGTGAATATTCTATAACTATAAGTATGTACAGGCTGTAGTGAGTACAAGCTATGTACAGGATATGAACAGGATATAAATATGAAAAACTATACAGAATATGAAATAAATAACTTTACAGAATCTGGGATATACAGCTATACAGAAATGGGAACTATGCAAGTTGTAAACAGTTGTAGGATTAAAAATTATCGAATGTACAGAATGATTATTTACACAGAGCTATACAGTAGTGCAGTTAAGATAAGTGAGGGTGTAGATAGTTTCTACAGAGGCTATATAAAGTGCTAGTGGTTGTGAGTGGTGGTTCAGTCCATGTTATTATTGTGTTTGAGGGTACAGTTGTCCATTGTGGGTGTGTGTATGTTCAGTCCATGAGTTTAACGTGGGTCAGATGTCAGGAGGCAGAGTTCAGGAGTCTGACAGCTGTGGGGAAGAAGCTGTTCCGGTACCTGGTGGTCTTAGTCCGGAGGCTCCTGTGGCGCCTCCCAGAGGGCAGGAGGGTGAAGAGTCCATGTGATGGGTGACTGGGGTCTTTGATGATTTTCCCAGCCCTTTTCAGACACCGCTTCCTGTAGATGTCTTTTATGGCAGGAAGTGGTGCTCCGGCGATGCGCTGGGCAGTTTTCACGACCCTCTGCAACGCCTTCCGGTCCGAGGCAGAGCAGTTCCCGTACCAGACTGTTATACAGTTGGTCAGGATGCTCTCGATGGTGCAGCGATAGAAGTTCACCAGGATGTCTGAGGACAGGTGGTTCTTCCTCAGAGTCCTCAAGAAGAAGAGGCGCTGGTGAGCCTTCTTGACCAGCTTGGAGCAGTTGGTCGTCCAGGTGAGATCCTCGGAGATGTGGACTCCCAGGAACTTGAAGCTGCTCACACGCTCCACAGCCGTCCCCTTAATGTGGATGGGTGGATGTGGGTCAGCATTCCTCCTGTAGTCCACGATGAGCTCCTTGGTCTTCTCGGTGTTAAGCAGCAGGTTGTTTGTGTCGCACCACTCAGCCAGACGATCCACCTCCTCCCTGTAGGCGGCCTCATCGTTGTCACTGATGAGGCCAATCACCGTGGTGTCATCTGCAAACTTAATGATGGTGTTGGAACCATCAGCAGGTCTGCAGTCGTGGGTGAAGAGGGAGTAGAGGAAAGGGCTCATCACACAGCCTTGTGGTACACCGGTGTTCATTGTGATGGTAGATGAGCAGCGGTTATCCAGCCGGACATGTTGGGGGCGGTTGGTCAGGAAGTCCAGTAACCATTTGCAGATGAGGGAACTGATACCCAGGTCTGTCAGTTTCCTGATGAGTTGTGAGGGGTGGATTGTATTGAATGCTGAACTGAAGTCTATAAACAGCATTCTGGCGTAGGTGTTGTTGTTGTCCAGGTGTGAGAGGACAGAGTGCATTGCGATGGAGACTGCATCCTCTGTGCTCCTGTTCCGGCGGTATGCGAATTGGTGGGGGTCCAGGGTGGGGGGGAGACAGGATTTGAAGTGTGCTAGGACCAGTCGCTCTAAGCACTTAGTGATGATGGGGGTGAGTGCTACTGGGCGGTAATCATTGAGGCAAGATGGGTTGGAGTTTTTGGGTATCGGGACGATGGAGGTGGATTTGAAGCAGGCCGGTACCACAGCGTGGGCCAAGGACAGATTGAATATGTCTGTGAGCACTCCTGCAAGCTCCCCAGAACACGCTCTGAGAACACGCCCGGGGATGCCATCAGGGCCTGCAGCCTTGTGGACATTGATCCTGCTCAGCACCGCTCCTACATCGGTGGGGGAGAGAGTCATAGGTTGGTGGTCTGGCGTCATGTCTGCTTTGGTTGTGGTTGTGGGGTTCCCTCGCTCAAAACGAGCATAAAAGTTGTTGAGCTCGTTGAGGAAGGAGACATCAGAGGATGCGGGGGAGGGTTTGGTGGTCCTGTAGTCTGTGATGGTCTGGAGTCCTTGCCACATGCGTCGGGGGTTGGAGTTGGAGAAGTGTTCTTCTACCTTCTTTTTGTAATGGTGTTTGGCTTTTTTGATGCCCTTCTTTAGATTAGCCCTGGCTGTACTGTAGGCGTGTGCATCTCCTGACCTAAAGGCAGTGTTGCGGGCCTTCAGGAGGAGACGAACATCCCGGTTCATCCAAGGCTTCTGGTTGGGGTACATGGTGATCCGTTTCTGGGTGGTGACACTGTCTGTGGTTTTGGAGATGTAATCCAGTACAGATGAGGCGTACTGGTCCAGGTCTGAGTGGGTGAATCAATTTTATCAAGCATTAAATATCAAACATAAAATTGATCTGTTATGTGTAGACACAAAACTGGTTCATCACTTCAGGTAGGTGCTGAATAATTCATAGGTCAGTGTTTAGTGAATTAACAAACAAAAACCAAAAACCTCTGAAAATGATCAAGTACATTGACTGGACTAAAAATTAGTTAAAAAGCAACCCATGTTCAAAAAAAACTGTGGCTTCTTAGGATAAAAATAAATAGAAATTAGGGGTGACTCAAGACTTTTGCACAATGTTGCACATGATTTATTGCCGCTTGTGGTGTTTAATCCAGGTGAATATTAGCCCCTCTTTTTTTAAAAATAATCAAACCCTTTGAAGAAGAAATAATCCTGAGTTTATCTATGATTGTTGCCTCCTCTGGATGTATTTTTATGTTGGCAAGCTCATCAGAATGTACCAAGCTGTTGCTCTAATGATCACGCCATCACTTTGATAGATTTCTTCAGTTTTTTCTGCATTTTGGGTCAAAGGTTTTCTAAATGGAAATTAACTGCAGACCTCTACACACTCTACTGTCGAGGGAATAGCAAACACACAGCCCACAATACTCTACAAAACAGCTTTTGGGTTATTTGTCCATGCACATTTGAGTCCCTGAAAAAAATAAATGGCCGTAATTCCTTAATGTTCAAAGCAATATCGTTGTTCAGCCTCTCTAATTAAAGCTGAGTGTCTGGACTTGATTGTTTCTTTACAGGTGATTTTTCTTATCCATCTCAAATTCTCCAAATTCAAATGTCACTAAGTGATGTCACTCACTTAGTGTCCAAAAAACAAGGACATAGCATAACAAACAAAAACATATTTAAGAGACTGAGGGGGAAAAAAAGAGGTACTAAATCCATAAAACAATAACAACAAAGCCTTTAAGATAAGAGCGTCTCACACCCAAAGCTACTGGGAAAAGGACCACTTTCTGTTCTAGTGCCAAGTATCTCCCTCTGAGGCCAGACTTTATAGAGATGAATAAACCCTGCCAGCAAACTTCAGCGCTACACACTGCACAGTATATCTTCCAGCACAAAGGAAAGAGAGAAAGTAGTGCTGGTGCTGAAAAGATAAAGAAAAAACAATTATCCTCTGAGCTTATTTTAGCATTCACATTCCACCATTAATGCTATTGCCTATTGATATTTTTCTCTGCTTCACACTTTCTTGTTTTGTCAAACCGATTCACATGGCAAAGAAAGCTTTGTTGCATTTCAGTCATGTGGTGTTATTTTAATAGAAAGATTTATAATGGTTCACAGAGCTCCATCGGGAGAAGTAAGACATCTTTGTGTCAAGGCATTAAAAAACAGGAAAGTGCAAGCTGATAGGTAAAGGCTCTTAAGCTCAGGCAATCCCAGAAGACCCTTTTCTCAAAACTTTACTCTTGAATGAACAATCAGTAACACATTAGTCATTGTTATTTCACTCAAAGCAGTCTTCCGCTTGAATACAGAGACAGTGACATGTGAACTTTAACCTTCCTAGCCTTGAATGTCATGGTCTGCAAGTACAACCTGAATAAACTATTTGCATTTTCATTTGCTCTCACAAAACAAAAAAACAGTTGCCCATCCCGGACTAACTGGCAGAAACCTTTAAACTTACTGTGATCTAAGAGTTTCTTTTTACTTGAATATTAGACCAAAGATTAAAGCATGTCACTGAAATCAGCAGAACAACAAAGAAACAACAAGGACATCCAAGACTTGCTGTGCAAAGCATTAATGGTCCTGTAGCAAAGAACAAAAATCTTCTGCATGGCTGCAGGCACCCAACACATGAACTAACCTTTAATATTACTTTTTATTTCATGGATTTGTTGCAGTTACAGGATTCTTCCTGTAAAGTTTGATACTCGAGTGCAATGATTTAAAAGAAAGTAGAACGAGATCTGTGATTGACTGTAAACTTGATCTGTCTTTGACTTGTTGACTAGTCTCAGTTTAAATTTAGGTTTTTTCTGTCATGCAGTTTTACTGTGTTTGTGGATGAGGAGTTAATCTAACACAGAGTCAGCATTTTATTAAGTTTGAATATTTGTACCTCATTAAGCTACTGCTTTTTTAGGATACTTTGGTGCTAACATTACCCTATGTGGACTGGTATGTGCTACCCTTAAAATTGCTAATGCTCACTTCAGTGCGGTAGAAGAATTTGTTTAAAGTGCGTGAACAAAAACACCCTGTGCTACTACAGCAGGAAGCGTCTTTGGCTCAAAATGGCAAAACAAGTTTGACCCACTGGCTGAAACACCAAGCTTTAAATCAGCTCCTGAGAAAACCAGGAGACGTGTCACACATCGCTGGACCTGTTTTTATTTAATCTATGGGAACAAGCAAGGTGAGTGCAGAAAAACATCCATACTCTCGATTTTATAGATTTTGAACAAATGAGAAATGATAATGAAAAGAGATCAAATCTATATTGTGTTTAAGTTAGTATTGCTTTTAATTATGAGTCAAGACTATTGAACCATTAGGAACTGATTTATATACTTTGTTCATGGCTTTGAGCAGATAGGAAGTCAAAAACCCCACGGTTATTTGACTTTCCTTAAGTTATTTGAATATTTTCAGTAGACGGACTACAGCAGCAGGAGACCACACTGGGTGACATTCCTGTCAGCTAAGGACGGGAAACTGAGGCTACAATTCACTGTAGGTTCCAGAAAATAGGACAATAGAAGATTGGAAAGTGTTAATTTGTGCTGCAACATGCAGATGGTTGGGTGAGAATATGTAGTAAATGAAATGAAAACATGGATCCATCCATCCTTATATCAGCAGTATTGTTGCTGACCGTTTTCATCTCTTTATCACCACAGTGAACCAATCTTCTGACGGCTGCTTCTCCCAGGATAAAACACTGTGTCACAAAGCTCAAATCATCTCAAACGTCTTTATTGAACATGACAGAGAGTTTAGTGAACTCAAGTGGCCTCCACAGTCACCAGATCTCACTCCAGTAGAGCACCTTTGGGATGTGAGAAAGTGAGAAAGTCACATCATGGACGTGTCAGCCAACAAATCTGCAGCAACTGTGTGATTCTGTCATTTTAATATTGACAAAAACCTTTGAGGAATGTTTCCAGCACGTTGTTGGGCTTGTTGCGCCAGGAAGAATTAAGGGCAGTTCTGAAGTTTAAAGGGGGGTGTAAGCTAGCACTGAAAAGGTGTAACTAACAAAAGAAATGAATTGACACAGTTAAAGAGAGCTTTCCTTTGGCGTGTCAGAATGTGTGCTGGATAAAGACGTCTATCAGACCTGCGATGTCTATAATGAAGGAAATGAAGACCATAGTGCTCTAATTACATGTCTGTTAGTGAAACACTGTATTTGGTGTCTTGGTTGTCTGCGAGTGGCCACTGACTAATAACCTCCAACAGCTTTTTGGTCCACAGGCTTTAAAACAGGCAAACGTCTGCTGAAAGGAGGCTGACCACAGGCAACATAAAAACAGGCTGGGAGGATTTAAACATTTGTCATTTCTACAGCTCTACAATAGTGTAATGGCAGAAGTCCAAGCAGTCTCTTTTTAATCTGCCATCATGAACCTTCTGATGAATTGTTGAATCCAAAATGCACTTTCTCAGCCAGCGTTTCCGGCTCCAGCAGAGCACCATTGCTTCTGAGGCAATCTGCAGCGCTGAAATCGATCCCTTTGACAGACTGACGCATTGACGCTACTGTTGAAGTAAATACTTAAGGAGATTAAAATGAGCAATGTGCCAGCACTTCACTCCACTCTGCGCAACAGACCGAGAAAGGGAACCCCTATTGGTCAAATGTGAACAGTTGATTGAATGACTGATGGGAAGAGAAGACCCCAATCAGCACTTTCAGAGCCCAAGTCCAGAGGACACAACCCAGGAGGCTTCTCATATCATTTATCTCTTTCCTGGGAGTCCGCCCTTCCTCTGACTGTACCTTTACCCTTAAAACAAAAAGCACCATTTATTCTTCTGCTGTACTTATTAAAGGACTATACCACCTTTTCTGGCCAAAGGTTTTCTGAGGAAATGACTCATAAGAATCAATTTAGCTTTTTTGGGTAAAATATCACTTTAATAATGCTGCTGCAAGTGTGTTTTAAATACTGTGGACTGGATGAATGGACTTCACTGAGGGGTGTAACATTCGAGGGCAACAGCGCAAGCCACAAGTACGCGGAGTCTAAAAACAACAGCCATGCATCAGCTTTATTTTACATTTTTATTTTATCTTCTCTTTTTTTGGACCCTTTAAACATCAGAGATGGTTGGGCCTCAGTAGATTGAGTTGCTGCCATCCGATTGGCTGATTAGCTATTTGCAATAACAAGCAGTTGAACAGGGGTACCTAAAAAAGTTGCCAGTGAGTGCACATTGCATTTCTTTCAAAAATAACACAAGTCCTAAGTTATACAAAGCTTTGTGTGGCAGTGTAAAACTTTCCATACATTCTGTAGAAGTGGGGTTTATAAGAAGAAATTTATTCTACTCCTAGAAAGTTGTAAAAAATAAAGTCATGATTAAATATCGCATTCATAAATTGGAGGCACCCTTTATGGGATTACATCCCCCACATTTCTTTCCATTTGGTATTCGGAGAATTGATAAAATGAGATTTTCACCAGCATTCTGTGGTAGTTTACCTTTCCCATAACACATCCCGTGTTTCAAAATGAAACTATAAAAGGGAAACGCCGGGCTTTGGTTTGTTTGTACCTCAGAATGCCTTGCAGCAATACGCAATGAGTTCAAGGAAACAACAGAAAACGCTTCTGGTTGTTTTTCTTTACTCTTTCCCCCATGAAAAGACAATTTGATTAAAGCTTTTTTTTATGACTATTATTTCACAACCATTTAAACTCTTCAAAGTCACATGTGATTTTTCATGAGATGGTAATTTACTACTATATTATATTATTATAACACACGACAGGAATGATATGGAGACGTTGTTCTTGCGTCTCGTTTCCCTTTCATTAGTAATTCTCTTTCTTCTCCCTTTTTTTGCCCTGCGGAAGTCATGATAGAAGGAATGAAGCAGTCCTTTCAACTTATCTGAGTGTAAAGTTGAACATGAAATTAATTATTAACTTAGAGCTAAAGAATTTAGCTTATACTTCTGATCCCTTTAGAATTTATAGCCTTACCAATCATCAGCTCTTGCCTTTATATTTCTCAGCTATCTCACAAAAAGGCTGAACTACCTTTTTCATCCTCTGAACACAGAGTTAATTACCATAATGTGCGTGACGGGAAAGATTCAGTCCTCGTCAGCAATCTGTTTGGGTGGTGTCCCAGCACATCCTGCAGGACAGCAGAAAGAGCTAACTCTGTGCTGATAGCAGAGACACAAAGGTTAGAGCAAGTGCGAGTAACCAAAGGGAACGTGGAGCACAAGCACAAAAACTTGAATAGCTGACGAATCTTAATTACGTCCATTTACTAGCGCATGCCAACAAACGCGCTAATATTTCAGCCTTTAGAGCATGAAAGAAAATGCAATAATCTGTCAGATGATTGGTTTAAAAGACAGATAATAATACACTTTGTAATCTCAGATAACATGTTACAATTACAAATCTTAAAAAAGAGTAGTGTAGTGTGATTACAAATGAGGCATTTTTATCTATCATTTTGTTTCATGCTCTGACTGCGATCACAAGGCTGAAACGTTACCGTGTTGGTGGCATGGACTATTCAAGTTTTGTGATTGTACTGTCTTTGGGTACTTAGTATTAGAGTTATATGACTTCGGTTTAGCACAGGGGTGGGCAACTCCAGGCCTCGAGGGCCAGTTTCCCTGCAGGTTTTAGATGTGTCCCTGAACCAACACAGGTGATTTAAATGGCTAAATTAGCTCCTCAACATGTCCTGAAGTTCTCCAGAGGCCTGGTAATGAACTAATCATGTGATTCAGGTGTGTTGACCCAAGGTGAGATCTAAAACCTGCAGGACACCGGCCCTCGTGGACTGAGATTGCCCACCCCTGGTTTAGCACCATGTATTGGGAAGGCAAATCCTCTTCAGAGGCTGATTTAGAAATTGTGCTTTTATTTTAACCAGAAAATTAATAATTGGTTAGGAACTAATGTATGTGTCATAGGCCGGTCTCTTTCACAAAAGAGCCTGCTTAGTACATTTAGGAGGCTGACTATTTGGCAGAAAACGGGAGCAGGATTGGTCCTTTTAAGCAGAGAGTGACGAGCTGATAGATGGCAGGTGAGCTAGTTGAAGAGCAGGAACTCTGGAATAGGACCTCCCAGGATGCATGCCTGCTGAGCCATCCTGGGATATCCTATTCCAGAGTTTTTGAAAACACCAAACTAACCAGTGCAATGTAAACACAGTTAACCACTGGTGTTTTTCCAAAAAGTGATCACTTACCATGTCTACTATCTCTAGACTTTTCCTTTTTTTACTTTGCCAAAAACCGATTCCAGCTTCTAACTTGTGACAGGATTGTTGTTTCTGGCTCTAAATGACTTGAGATCCTTCATGGGAGATATGTTTGACATACTTCTGACAGATTATAGGCCAACTAGTCTGTTATAACTGTTTGAATTCCTGCAATCATTTTTGGCATAAACCCACCCGCAAATCAGAAGTGCCATTGCTTTATATGGGTTATCAAGTCTATCATAATGTTTTAAGGTACCTCAATGTATCTAAGCAAAATCCAAAGCAGAAGGGCCTACCTGCCTTGTTGCTCTCTGTACAGATTATATAAGGACAGGATGCTTTACAGACAACAGATGGAACAGCTTCTCATTTTATGTACACGCACTGTGATAAACTTAAGCCTGCAGTAAATGAAAAATGGCTGTTAGGGGACTTGTATTGGATTCACCATAAGGCCTCTCAACAAGACTCTGTTTTTACATAAAGCAGCATATGGCAGGGCTGATAAATGAGCAGCCACAGTTACACGTGATGCCCCACCCCAACACACACACACCCTGCAGAACACAAACAGGAGAGAAGAAAGGGAGGCGCAGGCATACATCATACATGTTGAGATAACATATACACAACACACACAATTCACTTTTCATTTTGTTTGCCTCAGACGCTCTGAGTTATTATGGTAGAACAAGCACAGCTGCACCCGCAAACGTTAATGAGTGCCCCAGTGGGCCATCGGGCTGAGCCAGCACGCACAGAACCAGGACCGTGAAACCGAACACCTGCACAGCATGCAGCCTTTGTTTGTAATGTCCTACTGTGCAGCCATGCAATTACCTTACAGCTGACTTCAAAACTGAAATATGACTGTAATACATTCTTGAAGCAAACATTGGACATGAGTTATACTTTTCTTTAAATTGGGGTAAGGAAGTAAAACTAAAATATACAGCATTATTCAGTGAGTGGCCCACGACTACTTCTCACCTCACCGACCTGTGGTGGTTAGTCTCTGAGTTCAGGGCCCAGTATGTTTGACATATAGATTTACTCACAAAGAATCAAACATGCAATTTGTTATGATATTAAAAATATGCTGGTTTGTGTTTCATGGTTCTTTATTCTTGCAATGTACATAAAAATAGTTTCAAAGTAGTGAACTGTAGGAGCTTTCTAAGAGGGAAAAAAAAGATCTCTGGACCATTGCACTTTAGGCAGTATTTGTTTCTCATGAGTTGCATTTTGGAGCCGTGATGTCAATTGTCAGAACACTGTATAATCGGGAAGATTTTCCTTGCGCTCCAAGTATGAGCCTGCTTGTCATGTTTCTAGTGTGAACACACTACATATAGTGTTTAGAGGCTGAGTATTAATACCTGGTGAGTGGCTCCATCTAGCGTGTTAATGAGGGAAACACAAGGTTAAAATTCCAAACGTCTGTGCCTGAACTTTCCGTCTTTCTCCGATTTATAGATGTTTTCTACAGACTCTATTTTGACTTGTCACGGTGAAGGAATCACCATTAAAATTTATAGTACGGGTTCATTTCTATGAGTGCTCCAGTGAGAAATGAAACATGCAGAAAATCTCCCCTACCTCACACTGCCTGATTGATTCACATAACATTCTCCCTCTCCGTGGTTTTCAAACAGTTTGGGCTATCTGAATGTGTGTGGTCTCCTCACCAAACAAATACCCTCTAAGCATCACTGTTCGCTGTCCCTCTCTGAGCCTCGTTCTGCCGGAGGTTTCTTCCCGTTAACGTCACCAGGTACTTGCTCAAAGGGAGTTGTTTAATTGTAGGGCTTTTCTCTGTTTTTTGTAGGGTCCTTACCTTGCAATATAAAGTGCCTTGAGGCAACTGCTGCTGTGATTTTGCTATATAAGTAAAACCGAACTGAACTGAACCACAAAATACAATCTCTTCCCGTCTTTACACTTCATGAGCAATCTGCACTAAATATATTGCTTGTACAAAATAAAATAAAATTCTCATTTCACTCAGTTGAACAGAAAAAATATCAATGTTCTTTCAAATAAATTAAGAAAAGAAAAAGTGAACATAATGTAGGAAATTGGTGCAAATACCTACCTTTGAATTTCAAATGTGATTCAATATGAAATAGTCAAAGCCTACAGGTTCAGCTGAAGGAAGAAAGAAAGAAAGAAAGAAAGAAAGAAAGAAAGAAAGAAAGAAAGAAAGAAAGAAAGAAAGAAAGAAAGAAAGAAAGAAAGGAAGAAAGAAAGAAAGACTCGTATAAACCTGACCCCCCAAGTCTTAGAAAATGGATGGACACAGTGTAGTAAATTGTTTGCAATTTTTTCTCTACTAAGATCTAGAGGAGATGCCTTTTCACAAAATATGGAGCAATGGATCGCCTGTATGCTTGTATACGTCCTTTAACTTGTATGGCTACAGTCATTTGGGTCAGTACAGCCACTGGATACCTGAAACATTGGAGCCCGTCCCATTTGTCATAGGCAAAAAGTGCAGTACACCCTGGACAGGTTTCCTGTCTATTGCAGAGGTAACATGTAGAGACTAATAACTATAACTACTGATAACACAGCTAGGTCTAGGCCACCATCAGTTGCTGCTTGATTGTGGGTCTCTTTGCACTTAGTTTTGCCTTCAGTTATTAAAAACCATGCTCTGTTGGGTTGAGATCAGGTGACAGACATCCCATGTCTTTGCATTGAGAAAGTCTTGGGTTGCTTTCACAGTAAGCTATGGGTCACGGTCCGTTTACTGTCCGATCAGTTCAGCAGCATTTGGCTGAATCTGAGCAGAAACTATAGCCCTGTACACTCCACAATTTACCCTGTAACTTTTATCAGCAGTCACATCATCAGTAAACACCAGTGACCCACTAACTGGCAGGCATACATGCCCCTGCCACAACATTGGCTCCACTAGTTTGACAGATGATGTGGTATGCTTCAGATCACGCGCTGCTTCTCTACTCCATACTTTTCTCTTCCCTTCAGTCTTGTACACGTTAATCTTGTTTTGATATGTCCAAAGAAAACATTTTCCAGAACTCTGAAGGCTCTTTTAGATGTTTAGATGTTGCTTTGTTGTAAAGCTTCTTTAATTCCACTCATGAAGGCGTCCAGATTGTCAAGCTTGACAATGATACACCTGCCTCCTTCTTGATTTGGTTAATGTCTTGAAGTTTCTTTTCTTAACCACGGAAATAATTTCCAATCATCCACTTTAGTTGTTTGCTGTGGCCTTTCCGGCCTTTTGGCGTTACTGAGTTTAAGATTGCAGCAGATTGTAGATTTGGCCACTCCTGATGTTTGCTATCTCTCAGATGGGTTCATTTTGTATATTTCAGTCTAATGACAGTCTTCTTCATGTTCATCTCTTTGGGGCTCATATTGGGAGTTTCAGCGAAAAGCTGCCAAACGAAAATTCAACATTTTGGAATCAACTCTTTTATCTGCTTGATTTGCCATGGAATATTGATAGAGTGCAGGTCTCAACTAACAATCAAACCGCCAAACAGATAACCCAATACTTCATATACTTCATTAAACCACTTTAATTTAAGCTGAAAGTCTGAACTTCAATCACATGTTGACTGTTTGATTTCAAATTCACTCTGGTGGTGAACGTTGCAAAACTTGTGCCATTGTCCAAAGACTTATGGGCCTAACTGTAAAATTTTTAGAAGAGTAAACAAGGCTTCAACAAAGTGAAACCAGACTTTTCACCGTATATTAAGGAAATAGAAAATAATTTCTGTATTATAAAGCTTCAAAATATATCACTGTCTATAATAACAATAGGACAGTTTGTAAGGAGGGTCTCTTAGCGTATTTTTGTACTTCTTTGATCTTATGAAATTTGTTATTTATATATGGTAAAACACAGTCTTCATAACTTTAGTAATAATAAATGTATATTATTAATAACATTTTTAGTTTAGAGTTCCAGAAAGTCCTTTATAGCTATAGTTAATATTAGGATTTCTTGCCTCTGGTTTTTAGGACAGGATACAGCTGTTAGTCAATTTAAACACATTTTAAATTAAAAAGGTGTTGATGGGCTGGTGTTTTTAATGTTGAGAATTTTTAAATATGATATGTGTATTAAATATAATTTATTTATTTTATTTGTTTTTGGTGTGCAGTATCTAACCATTTCTTTACAGATCATCACACCCTTGTGTGTCAGACCTTTGCTTAAATTCCATAATCTGGTGTTATGCGGACCATCTACCAAAAGAGGGAGCCATATCAATATGAAAAAGAGCCATGTTTTTCCATCAGTCCAGGAATGTGTGAAGCAGACCACCTGCTGATCAGTTTCATAACGGAGAATATTAACCCCGTTTAATGTATAACATGTTTAGAAGGATTAGGGAGAAGCTGGAGAGGCAGACTGTTCACATGCATGGTCGAGTTGACATTACAGTCAGCTGTTCTCTTTCAAATGAGACACCTGACACATTTTTGAGTTTCAGTTTTGGTTTTGCAGAGATGATGATACATATTGTCAACACGAATCAGAGTCTTTTAGTCCAAAATAAACAAAATCATCTGATCGTGAAGTCACTGATCTATGCTCAGCCAGCTTACATATTGTATTTAAATTGTTAAATATTAAAAACACACATACAAAAACTTAAAATCTACAGAAATAGATACTGTAAAGCAAAAAAAAAACTTGCTCTTTTTTTGAAATCTGTATTCTGGTCAACAGCTGGAGAAAGATGTCAGGGTACAGGTCTGCTTCAGAGAAGAGTCCCGACTTACTAGATGATACTGATGTGCTGGCTTGAAATCATCTGCTCCACTTTAATCATGAGCTCTTCTTATGAAGCAGCCAAACCAAGGCTGACCTTTGGGTTTTAGAATGGAAATGTCGTTCTTTCTAAAAATCCTCCTGATTTAACCGAACTAAAAAACAAAACAACAGAAAAAATCCACATGCTGTTAACTTGTTATAGCTTGTTATAACTGGTTTAGCAGTCAGTAAATAAGGTGAAACCAGAATGCAAAATATTATGAAAGAACCTTTTCCTGTTTATGGTGCATGCAATTTTTTTATTTTTAAAATGCTGAAAACAGTTAAGTAGCACAATGGGAAAGAGACCAGCGGCTTTGTGCATACCGCAAAATTCAAACTCTGTTAGATATGCAGTTATTCAGCTGGAGAGTTTATTTAGGACATAACTCCACGTAAGTGGGCCAGACTTGTGCTGGCATGGCTGCGTGAGCTTGGCAACATTAGGCTTGGTGCACTGATGCACCTACTGTGGCATATCCTTTCTATTAAAAACATTCTCAAAAACAATATTTAGGGCATTAAAATTAATGTTTAGAAGTTAAAATATTGGTCCAATATTCAGGTTTCATGTGTTGTATATGGAATACCTTTATTCAGTAATCACACTACACAGTTGTGATACTATCATGAGAGTACATTCTGTCCAGATCTAAAAAATCAAAAATCAAAAACAAAAAACAAAACAAAACACAATGCAAAGAGCTGCACATTCTTTAAGCTATACAGGCACCTTTAAGTAGTAGCATCAAACAGTATTTTATATGATTGGCCAACTTTTACAGACTTTTTGTTGTCACTGTCCCAGCTAGAAGCATTTTCGCTGGTATCCAATTCAAAATGAGCATTAAAAATATAGCAGACAAATACAATTTCGGTTTATATATATATATATATATATATATATATATATATATATATATATATATATATATATATACATATATATGAGACACTTAGAACTTCAGAGGCCAGCCAGACTGATTGGAAACACTTGCATGCATGGGCGCTTATTCGGAAATCATCGGACATCTGAACAGGAAATTGCATTATGTTAATACCAGTTTATTAAATTAATTTCTTGATCTTGGCCATCTTAGGTAAGCTATAAGCAGGTTTTACACATCCAGACGTTTTGCCGATAGATTATTAAATTTTCAAAATTATATTTTGGGGGTTTTTTGTTTGTTTTTTCGCTATATATCAGGCTTTCTTCTTCTTTGTTTTTGCACAAAGTATGTTGTTGTTTTTTTAAACAACTACTAAATTATATTTTTGGATGATGCAACAAAGGCGAACAAAATGAACCGCGTATTACGCATCAAATAACATTTGACAGTTTAACTTTCATGCAGTCCTTTCCTCTGCTAACCAGCACTGGAGCCCACAACACTTTGGATGCTCGGGCACTTCCGGAACTTTCGTAATGGCTTTTTTTTCCCTGTACAGAGCGCGTGCAGGGACCAACAGGACCGACCCTCCTCTTTCAGTAAGAAACCGATGAATGGGTGAAAGCGGCCAAGCCTGCCCTGCCTCTCATTACCACTTCCTAAATAAAAGCTTTTTTTCCCCTTTTTTTTTTACTTGAAGGGACTCATCGCAGAGACGGGGACGGAAGGTGAGAGACACACGCCGGCTTTAATGTCCGCTTTCGAATGTTTTCTTCCTGCTAAAAGCATTTTCCCCTCTCCTGTTGGGCTATTTTGGAGCGTCAATTAGGCTCCAGACAATAGAGGAGCATGCTGCACTTGCACCCCCCACCCCTTCTTCGCTTCCTCCTCCTGTCTGCATTGCTGTTGCAGCCCCCCCTCTTCTGTGTTATGAAACAAGCAAGCACGCTGCTTTCATTTTCGTGTTAATTTTTCTATAGCAGGACTTCGGAAGAAGTAGCCGACACAGAGATGCAGTCAGGGGGACACATTAAATAAGAAGCGGATAGGTGTTACTTAACAGTTAGGCTATGAAGGGAAAGCATAAGGAAAGTGACTTATGTAAAGACTTATGTAAACTGAGGCTTTCTGTTTATTAGGATGCCGATTAGCACCATCAGCAGCTTAAGCGTTAGTATTCCCGGGATCTTTCACAGCCACTTTTTAACTTCTCCACTTGCTTTTCAGTTCGTTTGTCACACTTGTGCACAGCTTCAACCAAATGACATCACTCGAGACAGTTTGTAGGACTTTGCACAGCTCCATCTAGAGACACAAAAGGCTTCCACAAATATACAGCAGTGAGCATCTGTAAGCACTGGAATATACCAGTTGTCTTAACACGGAAGTTAAAAGTGCAGAGGAAAGTGCATCTGCGCAGAAGTATGGCAGTTTATTTAACTGTACCCACACACACCACTGTGCAAAAGTACAGAGGATTTTATATTTTTTGTTTTCAAGGAGCCACACTTTCTAATTATTCCTTGAGGAAATAGTTCTCCGGGCTTTCTGAAGGTCTCTCAAAGTTTTCACTCAATTTTCAGTCCGGTCCTTGTACCGGACCAGAGGGTTGCCATTTAACACCGGGCTATGAAGGATTAAAGCACAACAAAGGATACCTAGATCACTAGAAGAACTTGTGTTGTGTTTATACTTAATGGACAACTTAGCAATTTATTTTATATTTTAAGGTACTTGGTTACCAGCAGCCTGCTACAAAAACTAGTTCCTTCAATTTCTTTGATTCAATCTGTGGAAAATGCCAACAACATGGTTTGACAGACATAAACATAGTATTTTTTTGCAACAAGGTTATCCCCAAAAAGAAAGTAACATAGCATGAGGTACAGCAGGGGTGTCAAACTCAAATACACAGTGGGCCAAAATTCAAAACTGGAACAAAGTCGCGGGCTAACGTTAATATTTATTGAAATATATTTATTCCTCCAGATATAAGAATGAATCTTTTCTTATGGACTCAAACACGTTTTGCTGAAAAACTGAATATGGAACAAGCAAAGCTTAATACTAAACAATATATATATTAGCTGTATAATACCAGTAGGCCAGCTCTAATAGTAATTTGGTATGGCTTTGCGGGCCAAATTTGGCCCGCGGGCCAGAGTTTGACACCTATGAGGTACAGTGTCTCTAAAGAATCTGTGGAAACTACACAAGTGGAGGACAAAAGAAGAAGTGGCCTAAAAAAACTATTTACAGCAGATGAACAGTGCCTGCAAGTCATGAAAAACACTTAAAAAATGCAAGACCTGGCTCATGACCTTAGACATGCATCTGGTCCTCTGTCCATCCAGCGACTGTTCACTGAAGCCTCATCAGAAATGGTCTCAGTGAAACGTTGGCTGTCAAGAAGCCATTCTTAAAGGAAACTGGGAGAAAGGGCTGAGGAATGCCAGATTACTCAAGAACTGAACTAGAAAATAACATCCTCAAGGGCTCTGTCATGGTTTAGGACTGAATTTCAGCCGGTGGTGTTGGAGATCTTGTTAGAATTATGAACACAGAAAAATACCATCAGATTTTGATCTACCGTGAAACACCATATGAAAATTGCCTGATTGTGCCACAGCTTAATTTTTTCAGCATGACCATTATCCCAAATATGCTGCCAATGTAGTAAAAGCATATTGGGACAGAAAAAAACACCAGAGAACACGAATCAGTCATAGACTGGCCTCCCCAGAGCCTGGACCTGAACGTTATTGAAGCAGTGTGGAAACATAGTTGACAGAGAACCGAAAAAAAGGGAGACAACATCCAAAATATGCTGGCTCTGGATAGTGTAGTGGTAAGACTACGCCCCATTCGGAGCGGGAGTCACAAGTTCGATTCCTACCCGGTATCCAGTAAGGGTCCTGGCTAGACCCCCCATTCTTAAAACAAAGCCCTGGAATGGCGCGGCTATGTCTGCAGCTCAAGAATTTCACTACATGTTGTACCCTGTATAATTGTGTATGAGACAAATAAAGGTTGTTTACTTAAAAAGAGCTTTGAATGTCCTTCAAGAAGCCTGGAGAACTATTCCTGCAGACTACTTAAAGAAATGACAAGAAAGCTGCGAGAAGAAAGAGAGTTGAAGCATACCACATTTCTACTTTAAAGCTCATTAGAAGTGCACAAACTCTGGTTTTGCAACCTGAGCTTATGGAAGCCTCTTTACTTTTAAAAAAATTCTATCAAGCTCCTGTATAAATCTTAAACGCTTCACTAACTGGCCGTCAAGTGTTGTGTTTTTTTGGGGGTTTTTTGTGGGGGGGTTTTTGTGGTTTTTTAGTGAAACTTATTGTGCTGCTGGTAGAGATGAATTTGAAGTACCGTTTTGAAGGTTACATTGCGTCTTTTCTTACTTAAGACTGTCTGGAATGATTCAAACTCAAGCTTTGATATGATCAGGTTGGCAAACTCCCAGACTTGTCAAATCTGGCCGTGTATGTGTTTGTCCAGTTTTGGCCTTTGTTTCCTCTCTCGCGCTCTCTTGAACAAAATACTGTTTGCAGGCTTGCATACTTCAAACACAGGTCAAGATTGGTTAATTACATTTTTGCGGGGGTTCTGTTTAGATCCAGATTCTCAGTATAATTTTGAAAGGATGATCTGGGGGCGCTCCTGTAGTGCTCTTTTCATCCCTCCAGTCACCCTTACATCACTCGGTCTGTTCCTGCTAATGAGCTCAGCAGGCAGCTCAGTACAGGAACACATCCCTAGAAACAGCACAGGAGTGATGGGAGCAAGGTGGCTACCGCTGGCCTGCTTGACATTTATGTATGGTGATGGGGGTTGAGCACCAGATGAGATTTCATCTGCTTGACGATATAAGGGGAAGAACTGCCCGCACTAGCATGATAGCGCTGGTGGCGAAGTCGAAAATGCACTTTTAGTTCTCACTTATCAAATGTTTCAAAGCAGTTAGGGTGAGATGTGTTCATGTAGTTAAAAAATAAACAATAAAGGATGGAGGATATTTGTCTACTAAATGTACTTTCTGCAGATGAATGTGCCAACAAGGGAATCGGGAAAGAATATCTGTCTTTGAGTTATAGAAGAGGGCATGTGTGTCATGCTCACTGCTTCCCATACTGAGTCCTAAACAGCGGGTGAGTGTTGTAAGTGTCTCTTTGACCTACGCTTCTTGTAAAGACGGGGGACAAAAACCACAATGAGATAGAAAGTGATGGATGCCGGGCAGGGCGCTCTGACCTGGGTCAGATGCTAATTTTCAGAGTTGAGTGAAACATCACAGCAGGGAGTTCGGATTAACTAGAGATTTGGTTTTACTTTATCTCTCCTTGTGGCCAGAAAATGTAAATCAGTGGAGCAGAAATGGAAAGAGAACGAGTGAAAGAACGACGGAGCTGAGGGACTGAGCTCCGGTGCTTCTCATGTTTTAGGAAATTCGTAATACCAACACGAGTGGGGTGGATGAGCCACTGTGTCTCTGACCTACTGTAATAGTTAACCTAACTAAATGTCATTTTAAAATCTTTAATAGAGGAATTGTCAGCAATTTCTCTTTTTTACTGTGACACATCAGGATTGATGGAGGAAGTGTGAAATTTTGCAAAAGGCTCATTTTTCTTCTTGTGGCTAATTGAGTGTAAAGAACAGAGGGGCAGATGCAGAGAGCGACTGCTGTCTAGCTTACAGCAGTGAACATGCTGAGTGTTACTTCTGTCTAAAACTGCATGCGGAAGAGTGGTTTGAAGTCTGTGACTGTTCTCTTTATGTATGAGCGTAAAAACCTCAGCCAGTGAAAAGAAATCTGGAGACAGGGATGTAACTAATGGCAGCAGCAGAGTGGCTTCTCCCGAATGATGTCGCCCATCAGAATAAAAAACCCTCAGCATCAGTGGAGTGTAAGAGTAGTACTAAGTACTCCTTTATACTCAGTTCTTCACACCAGTTGTAATGGTTTTGAGGGCTCTGTGGTGTGACAAGCATATCGATGCAAAAGCGTGGCGAGTGGCAGCAGTTGTGATGTCACCATTCGTCAGAGTGACCATGACAAGCTTAAACCAGACTTGTCATAAAACCAAAGCACTTAAAACTTTGAGAGACTTTGTTATACCATCTTTATTTGTGTAACTCAGGCTGCTGAAACATTATCTCCAGTATGTGCAGGAAATAGCAGTTAACAGCCAGTCAAAACCAGCCAGTACGCCCAGAGTTGGTGTGAGAAGGCAGGACCAAAGTGGTGGAGATGATTGGGGCACGTTATGAGTGTCTGTATTTGTATATGTATGTTGTTATGATCGGATTGGTTTAAATAAGTTAAGCAATTTTAAAATGTTTTTTATTTATAAATGTAAAATATCTCTAGCCAATCCACAAAAAAATCCAACGTAGCCGAATTCTGCAGTACTCAGCAAACCTTGGTGTGGCCATAGGGGTATGCTATGAAGAGGGATTAGTAGGTTATCGAGCTATGTCGAACATGTAGTCAGAGTTTTCAGTGTCACAAACGTCATTCTCTTTTTACTGGGTTTAAAATGACCAGAAGCACCACGATTTCACTAATTATTTTACTTACAGCATGTTGTAAGTGTGATAGAGATTCTCTGCTGGGAGAACATGTTTTTAGGTGCATGTTAAGCTGTAGCTTACTACTGCCTAGTTACTGCTCATAAGCCTGTTTGACACTGCTGGAATTGCAGCTACTACTGCACAAAACACACAGTAAGAATACCTGTTTAATCAAGTTCACTTTGATCTTCCAACGAACTAAAGCAATTTCAAAGTCTCTTCTATTAGGCTGTGGGACAGGAACATTTAATGTTTAAATGTCTCTACTTTAAAGTTTCAGACTAATGTGCAGCAGTCACATTAGAAATAAATAGCTCTGAGAGGGCACTGTGATAAAATAAATATATTCACTCAAATTAAAATGTCAATTTTACTGCACTGTGCAGTCGATCACCAGATTAAGGATTTTCCTCAACATTAATCTCTTGTATTTGCAACGGTGTTGGCCTTGACTGTTAAAATTTTTATGTTCTTTATATATTTGTGTCACTGTTTTACTATGATCAGCTGATAATCTCTCCGATTGGAGCCGGTGGCACTCATAGGGATCATTTTGTGCAGGAGAAGAGTCATATGATGCTTGAAAGGGCGCTTTCATGTGGGCCGCACAGAGCCTGAAGCGGAAAGTCCAGCTTAATAGAGAAAGCTGATAACCACCATCGTGATACCCGTTATTTCCAGCTGGAGTTTTGGGTTTTCTTGAGTCAGCTAATGCAGAGAAAGCCTGGCCGTGTTGACTTTCCTACCCTTCAGGCCTTTACACATTCAGTGGGGAATTAATTTGAAGTCCTGCCTTCATGTTCCTTAAGAGTCTGATATTTCTCATTTTCAAAATTCGATGTCATGTTTTGATTTATTACACTGTGTCTTGTCTAACAGTATAATTAAAACAGGGGGATGGGGTGGGGGTAGCAGCTGCATCTGGGCTGTTAGCTGTAGCAAGGTAAACAGTTGAGCATAGGGGTTGTCTCCTGACTGCTTTTTCCTTTAATGGAAAGTTACTACCGAGCCTGTCTTGTAGAAAAATCCTACACACCCCTGAGATGATCCCTTCAGGGCCTCATCCTACTAAACTTTTAATGATTTAACATCTTCTTTCTGAGCACCTGCTCAGTTGTAAGTTTTACTCCCAGAGTCAAGGATTGTATTGATGAATGCAAGTCTGCTGTGATGTATCAGATTTTCAGTGCTAGATATCTGAGAGGATAGAGTCTGTTCACATCTCTGAGTTTTCATCGGCCACTTTTTCCTTTCTTTTCAGTAACACACTGTGAACTCATTGGAAGTGGTCTCAGTTTGAATCTCAGTGTTTGTAAACTGCATTTAAATAATGGTGAAGCTATCCACTGCAGGATTTCTGTCACAGTTATTAGAGTTCATTCATTTATTTCGTGACAAATATTTGGTGACATTTTCAGATTACAAATTATTGTAATAATCCCTGAAAGGAAATTGTTCTGCAACAGTTGCTCAAATGTCAAATTTCTTAAACTGTACAGGTGCTGGACCCAAAACCTCCTTGCAATTGCTTTGTTTGCTAGCAGTCACCCGTAGTTTGTGTGGTAGTATCCGACTAGTCTGTACACTTTATTTCTCATGACCAGATGCTCACAAGTGGTCCCTATGGGTCTGTGTTACTGCGGTCTGTGTGACTGTGGTCTATGATGCTACGGTGACCCACAGGGGTTAAAAATGTACTCATTGCTCTGTTAAGTCTCTCCTTCTCTCTCGAATCCATGAATTCTTGTACATATGCAAATATAAACTACACAGCTTACTAAAGCAAACAATCTTAAGATATGAGAATTTCAAAAGTTTTGGTCAGATGTGGTTCAGTTTAGGATCCGCAGTATTGCAGTGTCTATGACAGCCAACCCTCTTCAGTGTGTTTATTAGTACAGCTATACTTGTGCATCTTCCACTTAACCCAGTGGTAAAGGTTGAATTCGTTTGCAGGATGTTGAAGATTCCAAGAGACCCGATACTTCTTGGGTGTGTGGGTGTGTGGCAGTCCAGGGAACAGTGTTTGTTAGCATTGTTTTTATGTTTGATCTGTGACCTCTGATAAGCAAGCTCTCTCTTCTCTCCTCTCAGTTTTTTTCTTTGCGCATGTCTCTGCGTGTGCAGTGGTTATGATACCTGCTTGTGTAAATGCACCTATTTATTGTTGACATTAGTCATTTGTTGTCCAGTATCCATAGCTACACCTGCTGCATGTCTATCATCTTGTTTACTTTCTTCTCTTTGTTCTATCTAAATTACAGCACTGTGTGTGTGCATAGCTAGATGCTTGGATTCCTGTTTGAACATGATTGTAGGTCAACATGTGATTTGAGGGTTGCTTTTTGTAGCCAAGATTAGGAAACTGGCCTACTAGAACAAAAGGAATACACATACATCCACTGACATGCCTTTTATTATTTACACTTATTCAGCTGCTTGTTAATAGAAGCAACTGAATAAGTGTGTCCATATGACAAGATCTCAATCCAATAGAGCACCTTTGAGATGTAGTGGAGAGTTTCATCATGGATGTATAGTGACAAATGAACTGTGTGATGCTATCATGGACTGGCATGCATCTCTGAGAAATGTTTCCAGGGTCTTGAATACGAGCCATGAAGCATGAACGCAGTTCTGAAGGCAAAAGGAGGTGCAACCCAGTACTAGCAAGGGTTGTGATTATATAAAATTTTGCTCTATACCAAAATTTAATTAACTAATGGACTGATAATTTAGTACCAGCAGTTCTTATAAAAGACAAAAGAAAGTAATAGTAACTATTGTCTGCTTCATGATTTAGCACTTTCTTTGCTAATTGTTTTTTTCCCCATTGGTTGTGTGTTGTTTGAATAACATAAGAGACTTTAATAGAGTCTGCTTATTGCAGTGATTTTGCTTTTTTCACTTAAAAAAGCTCAGATAAGTGTTAATTCTTACTTTTTAAACTCTTTAGACTTTGTTTTGTTCCGAAGTTGATTTTTCTCACAGGTGAGGAAAGTTTCCACGACTTCAGTGTTGAGTGCTTTTCAGCTCTGTTTGACCAATGAGTAGACATATCTATCGCGATATGTCATTTTCCTATCGTTGCCCAAAATTACACCGGTATTACCATGAATGGTATGATATAGCCCAGCCCTGTTGTCAATTACAAGTGGTTAACCAATGAGTGTGCAGTTTCTACCAGAGATAATCCACCATTTTGAATTTTGGATGTTGGCGTTGGAGTGATGTCACTCCTGGGTTGACGATGTTCCTGTAGTAAAGTTCTACAGGATATCAACCCCCAGCAAGTGATAGGTGACCACCCTCACCCCGCAGCTGGTTGTGGTAAATGGTTGACTCTACCTAGCAGCCTAGTTCTTCCTTTTAACAGCAAGAGGTTTCTTCCTGTTAAAAGGGAGTTTTTCCTTTCCACTGTCGTAGAGTGCTTGCTCAGAGTGCTTGCTGTTTGTTTATCTGGGTTTTCTCAGTATTGCTGTAGGGTCTTTACTTTACAATATAACGTGTCTTGTGGCAACTGTTGTTGTGATTTGGGGCTATATAAATAAAATTGAATTAGATATAATACAGGTCTTCAGGCCCTTCCACATTGGATTGGTTTTTTGACGCAGAGACTGTGTACATGTTTTATAGTGTCTAGAAGAATTATTTTAAAAGAGTTTCATTTTGCTTGTGATAAAATTTAAATTGATTGCTGTTAAGGTTCTGAGTCATCTTAACATCTTGATTGCTACAAACACATTTAAATGTGTTTCACACACATCGATAGAATCCTAGCTAAATATCATTGCAGAAACTTCTCCAATCATAGATGTTTTTTTCACAGTGAAGAAAAAAGTGATTTTCTTCTTCCTGTTGTCACCTTTTCCCTTTTCTGGACTTTGGTCTCCAGTTTTGTCTTGTTTTTTTCATGCTGAAGCTATCATGGCTTTTCCAGCAGTTTTTTAGTTGCCTTGTGCTGAGTGCCTTATAGGTAGTACAGATAACCTAAACAGAAGAGACCCGTCCCTGCTAGTGTCTGCACATGAACCTTAAACAAACCCGGTGAACCTACTAAATCCTTCCTTATTGGCTGAAGCACAGCCAGCTATATCCAATTGGATGCCATTGTGGCCTGCTGATATGTGATACCTCCCATGCTGCTCCTCAACCCTTTACCATTTTAAGTGCCTGGACCTTGGTCATGAGAATATTGATTAAGCTTGAAAATCTTTATATTATTTGTTGGTGACAATAGTATGCAAATAAATACAATATTTGTACTTAAATACTCTCCAGCATAAAAGAAAAGGTTTTCCATGCTCATTGTTTCAATTCTAAAAGCTCTTTAATGAAATGTGATCATATGTGGGTGTAGGCTGTTTTTTTTTCTTGTTTTCTTTGCTGTAATGCAAGAGGAGATCAGGTGGGCAGGCATTAGATGTAAGTAACATTTGGGATTGGCCCAAAGGTTTAAAAATAGTCAGTGAAGCAAGCCTGTGCGGATCATTCCATTGATCCAGGTCACTAAGTTGTGAGTGTGACCTCGAAGCTAAAGAATTAAAATGAGGCTAATCCTGGACAAACTTGTACATGTTGTGGGTATTTATAGGCTCAAAGACAGAATTAGAAAAATGGTTGCTGTGTGTGCAGGTTCAGATTAAACCAAGCAGGGTCCACTTGTTAATGAAAAAATACTGTTCATTCTTACTGACTGAAAACGTTTCCTTTTATTAATAGTACCTGCATTAACACTATAATTTGAAATTTAGTGTGTACTGCATTGAATTTTGCAGTATTGTGCAAATAAGAAATAGGTGAAGTGATTAATTGAACCATGTCCAAACAAAGGGCAAAAGCAGAGTTTTTACAGGTTTAATGAGCCTGGAATTGATATTTGATATGACCACCTTTGTTCTTCAACATAGTCTGAACACTCTTAAGCTTTCTTGTATTTTATTTAAGTATGTCCAGGAATAATTTTTCAGGCTTCTTGAAAGACATTCAAAGCTCTTCTTTGGATGTTGACTTCCTTTAGTCCTGTTCTCTGGCAAGATGATCCCACACTGCTTCAACAATGC
Source organism: Aulonocara stuartgranti (assembly GCF_965226115.1). Taxonomy (NCBI): domain Eukaryota; kingdom Metazoa; phylum Chordata; class Actinopteri; order Cichliformes; family Cichlidae; genus Aulonocara; species Aulonocara stuartgranti. The sequence goes on along the minus strand of NC_138956.1, from coordinate 9,058,727 downwards.
TGAGGTCTGGATTCTGTGGAGGTCAATCCATGACCGATGGTTTTCTACTGTGAGTTTTTCTATCGAGATATGCTTTTACTGCTCTTACGTTCCAGATGGTATTGCATGGTGGATCAAAATCTGATGGTACTTTCCCGTGTTCATAATTTAGTCAGTTTTGGCAAGATTTCTTGTCACTGAGGTCAATGCAGCCCCAAACCATGACAGAGCCTCAGCTGATGGTTGTAGACACACTTTCTTGCACCCTTCTCTTAACCAGCTTCTTTATGTTTGGATTCATCTCTCCATAAAACCTGTGATCACTGATTTTTTTTTTCAGTCCAGTTCTTGTGTAATTTGGCATACCTCAGCATTTTCTCCCAGTTTCTCTTAATTAGGAATGGCTTCTTGATGCCCAACTGTACACTGAGAACATTTCTAATGAGGCTTCAGTGAACATTGAAGATCCAGACGCATCTCTTGGGTCCTGTGCAATGTCTGCTGAATTTTTCTCCATTGCTTTTGAGGGCATGACATATTCTTCATCTGCTGTCAGGCCTGCCACTTGTTCTTTTGTCTTCCATTTGTTTAGTTTCAACAGGTTCTTTAAGGACACACTGCATACTATGCCACATTTTCAGCAATTAGCTCTTTGGGTATTATCGTGTTGGTACTATTTTTATGTCAGTCAAACTGTTTTATCTTTGGCATTTTTTGCAGACTGAACAAAACGAAATGGCAACAAATTATGTTTTTTCTTTGATTTTTATCAAATGCTGCTAGTAACAAAGCCCTTAAGATACAATTTAAATTTGGTTCTTTGTTAGGTTGACTGTTATGTGTAGACACAGAACTGTTTCATCCCTTGACTTGAGGGATTTTTTATGCTTGAAGTAGCTTGGAAAACTTTGAAAGTCCTTCAGAAAGCGGGGAGAACTGTTCCCCAAGACCACAGAAACAATCCAAGAAAATCTGGCTCTTTAGAAGCAAAATATCACTAAATGAGGGATGGCTCAAAACTTTTGCACAGTCCTGTAATTAGCATGTGTTTTGGCAACACAGCCATATAATGCATAGCTGTGTCTGGTGATGATGACGCTAGTGTACAAAGTCAAAGGGTCACCAAACAGATTTCCAAAGGAAGACGTAAATCACAGCCTAACTGTGAAGTACACCCAAGTACATCCTCTAAACAGAGCATCCATAATGATCACTTTACAGAATAACATATTCTATTTATAAAAGCATCTGCACTGACATACATTGGGTAGAAATAACTTTGTGTGTGTGTGTGTGTGTGTGTGTGTGTGTGTGTGTGTGTGTGTGTGTGTGTGTGTCATCTTGTTTTGGATGAAAGCAACTTGACTAGATTGGTAAACCCCCTGCCTCCCTCCCCACCACCACCACCACCAGGTTTCAGTATTGTGTAATTCTGTTACACAAGCAAGGGGTTGTGATGCAGATCTTCTAAGTCTGTAAGCCACTTCAATATAAAAGGAAGGTGTTATACAATATCCATTTTCAGAGCCGTGAACCGAAGCGTTGGTGGTCTGATTATTCTTGCAAATGACCTGCATTTGGGGAATGTGCGGTGCACGGTCAGCTGACATCAGGGCAGTGCGTCATCAGTGTGTCGGGTTTTGAGTTTTTCAAAGGAGGAAACTGATCTGTTGTTAGAAACGCTTCAGTCTTTTGTATCCCTTTTCTGTGAAACACATGTGATGGAGAGGTACAAGTGAACAGCTTTCAAAAATACAAAAGCCAGTGTCAGCCCTTTCTAATTTAAGTTTAAATGAAGAGCTTATATACAAGTTTTTTTTATGGGAAAGCTTGACTCTATGTAGTTCATGTTACCATTCCCCCCTCCTTCCCTCTTTAAAATCTGCATCGAGCCTCCTGCAGGGTTTATAATGAGCGCCTGGTACACACTGTTCAGCACTGCTGACGTCTGAAACCAGGGTGCAAGATCACTGCGTTAGTATGTGTGAGCTCTTGTTACATCCTTTTTTTGCATGTGAAACCAGTTTGAGTGTGAGAGTCCTCATCACATTTAGAGCACATTTTTGAGGGTTAATATTAGATTTGGGCTACGATTACTCTGGAAAATAAATGTGTCAGTGAAGGGCCTTGGTATAGAATACAAAAGTGTGTGTGTGTCTGAGAGAGAGAGAGTTTGTGTGTAAAGTTTAATAAGAAAATGTGATTTTTCATGCGTACGAGTTCTGTGAAAGAAAGGGATGGAGAAATTAGTTTGTGTGTGTGTACAATGTCTTGCATCTTGGCATACATCTTGTATAACTTAATTTTTTCTTCTAAGCTGAACAGTGGCATTATTAGCCAGATCTTATGTAAGCCAGCTTATGCAAGCAGCTGTCTTCTCACTGCCCCCCTCCTTTATCATTTTAACTTTACTCTTGCATGCGCACACTCTCAGGGGATTTCAACAGCTAATTACACGGTGTCTCTGGGTATGTAGGAAAGCATTCTGTACTTTACAGGTTTTTTTGTTCCAGTCCAGTTCTTGAGTCATTTTGAATACCTATACTGTTCTCTTTTGTCCTCTGTCTATTCAAAGTCTTTACTTTTCTTTTTAATAAATACTTGACACTATACCAGGATGTTTTGTTTTAAGCTGTTTGGAAATTGCCTTGTTGGTGTAAAAATGCACGACGTCAAGTTATGTTATCTTTGGGTTTTGTCAGATTCAACCAAAGAAATGGGAAAGAATTATAGAAAATTATGAAGGTTTTCATGCTTGAATGATTCATAACTCAGTGTCAATTGGCTTAAAAAAACAAACAAAACATCCATCCATCCACTCGCTTCCGCTTATCCTTTCCAGGGTCGCGGGGGTGCTGGAACCTATCCCAGTTGTCATAGGGCGAGAGGCAGGGTACACCCTGGACAGGTCGCCCGTCTGTTGTAGCGCTAACACACAGAGACAGACAACCATTTGAACTCACATTCACTCCCGCATTCACACCTATGGGCAATTTAGATTAATCAATGAACCTATCCCCACAAACTGCATGTCTTTGGACGGTGGGAGGAAGCCGGAGCACCTTCATACCAGCACCGTGTGGCACGGTGGTTAGCGCTGTTGCCGCACAGCAAGAAGGCCGGGGTCTTTCTGTGTGGAGTTTGCATGTTCTCGCAAAAAAACAAAACAAAAAAAAACATTCCTCTGAAAATGATGAGATACAATGACTGGACTGTAAATCAGTGAAAAAGCAGCCAATGTCCAAAGAAAAACTCTAAAAGTTCTTCAGAACTGCCGATCAAAACCACTTCAAAATATTTTGGCTTCTTGGGAGCAAAATATAAAGAAATGACTCGGTCGTTAACATTTTTGCACAGTTCTACATGCTACAAATATTTTAAAAATGTATGTACTTATTTATTTGCTTGTGTTTTTAATTAGTTTTGCTAATATCTGTTACATGAAGATAGAACATGACTTAGAGATATTTAAGTACAGAGTTTCCATGTGATTTTTTTTTTTCACACCCACAACTGCATAATACTGGGGAATTCAAAATGCCCATCATTCACACATTTATTATGTTTCAAAAAGTACCATATAAAGATTCAAAATATCATGTCAGATTTGACCTCTGACCTCTCGTTGAAGGTCAATAGATTGATCTGAAGGTCAAAGTGATAATAATGGTATAGTATGTGTTTGGAAGTAGTGCAAAGCAGAAGACTTCGTCTGAATAGTCTGTATGCAAGAGGCCTGAGTGGCGGAGGTTACTCAGACCATGGCTCAAATTGGTGAGGTGAGTGGGCAGGGGTTGAGTGTGGGGGGGAGGGGACAGTCTGCATGGCCCAGGGGAAGAAGCTGTTTGTGAGTCTGAAGGTGTAGGACCGGATTGATCTGAGGCGCCAACCAGAGGGCAGCAGGTCAAACAGGTGGTGAACGGGGTGCTGAGACAGGAGGCTCTGGCGATTGCCTCCAGGGGTGGCAGAGGGCAGCAAGTGATTTTTTTTGGGGGGGGGGCAGTGTTAATTACCCTTTGACCAGCCTTCCTGTTCTCAGTTGTGGACCCTGCGGACCAAGACCAGCGGCAGCTTCTAGTTCATATTAGTCCAGGTTGAGCTCCTCTGCAATTTTCAGACTGCTGTTGGGGGTTGGGGAGCTCTTGCGTTTGTAGTTGGTGAGGGCTTTGATGCCTCTCCACAGCTGGTGGGGGTTGTTGACTGTGAGGAAGCTCTCTGTGCTCCTCCTGTAGCCCTCCTTGGCCTGTTCAAAGCCCCTCCTCAGGTTGACTGTAGCAGTGCTGTACAGAGAGAACCAGTCGACCATTCCAAAAGTGCCTTTAGGCCCACTATCATTAATGGAGGTCCCATTTGAGCACATTGGCATGGACCTCATCAGGCCATTTCACTGGAGTGCACGGGGATATCGCTTTGTATTCGTTTTAACTGTTTATGCAACACAATATCCTGAACCAGTGCCACTGCGCACCATTTCCCCAAAGAGTGTGGCACAGGTGGTGTTTCAGGTCATCTCCTGAGCCAAAAGAGATACTGGCTGATCAGGGCACATAAGTTCATATCTCGCACACTAAAAGAGCTATATGAATTACTGGGCATTAAATATGTCGCTGGTAAGACCCTCAGCTGTTTGCAGTGTGGGAGGTGCCTCAGACCTCCATGGGATTTCTCTGGGATTTGAATTTGGCAGAAAGCCGCCGGGGGTGTTGGACTTGATTAAAGAAAACTGGGAGAAAGGTCCAAGCCCGGCTAAAAATGAAATTCAATATGTTTTGGACCTAACAGCAAATCTGCACACATTTGGGAGGTTATGACGGGAAAATTTGCGTGAGGTATGGCAGTTTGATGCTTTCCCCATACCCCGGCTCAATGAGCTCCTGGCACAGTTAGACACAGCTCACTTTTTCACGACACTGGATTTAACCAAGGACTATTGGCAGATTCCCTTGTCTGCAGAGTCTAAGGAAAAAACGGGTTTCTCCACTGAGTACGGTTTTTACCAATTTGTCATACTTCCATTTGGCTTACTCAGAGCCCGTGCCACCTTCCAGCACCCGATGACCAAGTGCTGCATCTTACAGGCTGCTTATGCTGCCGCCTACTTGAATCAGATCATCATCCACCTTAACACTTGGCTGAAGCATGTGCAGCAGGTGGCCATGGTCCCGGAGTCCCTGACGCAGCGGTGGCTCATGGCAAACCTGAAGAATTATGCGGTTGTACAGAGGGAGGTACAGTATCTGGGGTACCACTTGGGAAGTGGACAGGTGTGTCTACAGGTGGATAAAACAGAAGCCATCCCATCCTGGCCACATTCCAAGACCAAAACAGAGGTGAGGCGGTTCTTGGGGCTGGCTAGTTATTACTGCCAGTCCGTGCCCGGCTTTACAGATCTGACTGGCCCCTTGACTGATCTCACCTGAAAGGCTGCCCCAATTTGTGTCACAACGGGACTGCACGGACTCACGCGCAGGCTCTAAGTTTTGAAAACACAAGAGTCTTTATTACAGCAACACCAGGTGATCTATTTACAAAGGTGAGGGGAAAGCCAGGCTCTGGGGGTCCACACACAAATGGGAAAGATGCAGAAAGTCCACACACACTCCATCCACGCCTCACGCTCCTCTTCACACTCCACGTACACTCGATCGCTCGGGAAACACAAGGGTTGGTCCAGGGAATCTGTACGCAGAGACACGAAGGGATTACAAAGGAAGATCGCTGAGAAACACTCTAGAGTGAACTGAGCTGGGGTTACACTGACGAGGGTCGGCAACGGTCCAGCGACGAGAAACACAGAGCTGCCATCTTAAAAAGGAGCTGGAACACTCTCAGGTGATGAGCCACAGGTGCGTGATTGCGACCAGGTGCGTGGGCCAAGGGCAGGAGCCCACAAGTGAGCTCCGCCCAGGCAGAGGGAGGAAGGAGAGAGAGGAAGGGAGAGAGCAGGAACAAAAATGAAAATACAAACATATGTAGCCATACTGAGCCGACCAGGTAGGCACAGGGACCCTGACAATTTGGTCCAGTGGATGGAGCAATGCCAGATGGTGTTCGTCCAGGTTAAGACACGACTAACTTTTCTCTCCCTTTTATTCTGCAGACTGACGCCTTGAACAGAGGGCTGAGGTCCGTTTTGTCCCACCAGAAAAGGGGGACGGGGTTCAATTATTTATATCAGTAGGAAACTCTTTGAGCAGGAGGCCAGGTACAGCACAGTAGAGAAAGAGCACCTGGCCATCCGGTGGGCGGTCGACACTCTTCCTTATTACCTCCTGGTCGGCCCTTTCTCCCTCTGTTCAGATCATGCCCTGCTGCTGTGGCTCCATCGCACAAAGGATCCCAACATCCGGATCACCTGGTGATATCAGACTCTCCAGCCTTTTAATTTCTATGTGGTCCATAGGCAAGGGGTGCAGGTGGCTGTAGTGGATTTTCTCTCCCGGCAGGGTAGGCTAGGCCAGATGGCTCCCTGGTCTACGTCAGGCGATGGGGGTATGTGGTAGAGTGTGGTTTGTGGCTCAGCTGCAGGGGAGGAGTGGAGCAGTGGGTTCAGGGTGTGTTGTCAGGGGAGGCTGACTCATACAGCTGACCCCCATGATCTGATCATGTCTCCCCATTTGAATATGTCACTGGGACCAGATGACAGAACTGTGCGTGGCGTGAAACAGGAGGACAGCTGGAAAGCTGTTGCAAAGACAGTCTGTAATAAAAGCAGTCAACCTACAATGCTATGTGCGTGGGCACTTTATCACAAGAACGAAGAAAAAAAAATGAATACATGCAAAATATAATACTAATTTATTTTTTTTAAATGAAACACGGCCTAGAGAGTGAGCTCCTTTGTTGGAGTGCTTCTTGTTATTTTTGCAACCTTCAAGATAAGTTATGCTAAATGTCCAAAATATCAAAATGTTTTAAAACAACAAATGCGTTGTAAGGCTTTTAACAATAAGTATGAAAATAACTTCACCCCCCCAAAAAAGTGTAAGATGATAATATCTTTTAATAACAACTGCATTGGTTCCACGTCTTTTTTGTAATCTCATGTCAGTCCAGACCATAGTGTTGTTCGGGGGGGTTGTTTTGTTTTTTAGCAAGAGAAATTTAGGCTACTTCATCCCCTCCCCTGTGGTCATGGGGGTGGTGTTTGTAGGACATTACACAGACTGCTCCCCTCCCCCTGCCTCTCCAGCCAGGACCCCGTCTTTGTTCATCTACACCGTCGCTCTGTATCTTTTATTTGTTTTTTCTGTGCTTTTCATATTTTCCCATTAAGAGCGTCCTCTTCCCATATTCACAGAATTTAGATTACCGCTCGCTCTGTTTGGCCAAAAGTAATGCTGTCCTCCACAAAGCCTTATCGGCTGAATCATACGTCCTTGGAATCCCTCCTTGGCCTGCTGTTTGAGGTTACGTAAGGTAGAATTGTACAGAAAGAGGAACACAAATGGCTTTTCTTTTAAATTTTCAACCCTGCGTATGCAAGTACTTTCAAGAGAATTTCAACCGTCTCTGTGCTTTTAAAGGTTCACAGCAGCAGCTTTGGTGCAAAGGAAGAACTCTTTCCACAGATACTGAATTTGAAAGACTTTTGCATTCTTCTCTTGCTTTGCAATACTGACGAGGAGGTGAAAAGAAAAAAACATAAAGGGAAAAAACAACACTGAAAGTTTTGCAAAGAAAAAAGCTCTGCTTAAACTGTGCATTCATCTCTTCTTTCAGGTGGTACACCAGGCTTTAAATGACGATGCACGCACATGTTTGAGTTGCACGTTAGACACTTAGACATTGTGGTCTGCAGCAGTGTTGCTCCAGCTGCACAGTTTCATAAGATTTGTATAAAATTTTGCTTCTCCAACATTAGTGTAGTCCATTGTGAGTCATATGAATGGGCAAAATTGACCACAGTCTGGCGTGCATTATCCACTGGGGGCAGCAGGCATTCCTTTAGCAGCTAAAAGAAACAGAAGACTAAAGGCAGTGAATTGCCCTCTCTGACAGCTGGAAGTTGACTCACACATTGGTGTTTCATCTGTGGTGTGTTGGGGTCAGATCACTGCCAAGCTTTGTAAGACATGCAAGTTAGCTTTGACAAACAGTTATAAACAGCAGCACGGACACCTGAACAAAATCTAGTGCAAGAGTGCTGCAAAAAAGAAAGAATCCTCCCTTTGTGCTCACCTCAGCTAGGCTTGAGGCTATAATTTGTGGGAAATGATCTCATTTTAATGTGAGCCTGTAATTTTGTAAGTATCCTTCACAGTCCTGAATCAATATTCAGGGTTAGGAAAAAATGGCTGAATGTGAGTTTCACAACGTTAGTACAGGCCTGTTGCATAGGATTGCATTATATTTGAACAGGTGCCGTCTTGTCCACCTTCAGAATGTTAAAACGGGTCATCTTAGGTAAGAAAGTTTCTTGCCCAGTACAGCTGGGGCTGCTTAGAGTAGCAGACATATACTGCATGTGTGTTATGTAACAGTTATTTTATAGCCTGAAGGCCTGACATAAACAGAATAGTTTGGCCTCCTTTCCACTGGTATATAACGTTACATAAAGCTTGATGGCATTGAATCAAGTGTCCCCTTTTTAGGGGGGGGTAGGAGCTGGATTCGACTTCTGAGTAATGAAACAAGCTGTACAGTATTTCTGCTGGAGTTCATGTGACCTACTTTTAAATATAAGTAAAGTACTTTAACTTATCTGAATTTGAATCTACAGCCCGGCTGGGACCAATTTTTGTGGCATTTCTATGTCCCCGTGTTTGTATGGTTTCTGTACAGCTACTTCGACCTTTTCTCCCAGCCCGAAGACATGCATGTTAGTGTAATTTGTGATTATGAATTTGGTGTAGGTGTGAATGGTTGTCTGACTCTCTGTGTAAGCTCTGCAACAGACTGACAACGCACCCAGGGCGTACCCTGCATCTTGCCCTATGACGGCTCTGATAGGCTCCAGTCCCACTGCAAACCTGGAGTGGATGTGGGAGAAGATCAGTGGATGGCTAGATGGATTATTATCACAGCTACTCATTGGTTTTAGTGCCAAAAATGTGGTATATTGCACTGTCACATGAACAGAACACCTACGAGTCTATGAGCAAAGTAATTCTGGTCCTCGTTGTTCACCCAGATTCAATGCAGCTCTTAGAAGAAAGATGGGATGGTGGGGAAAAAAGCTAAATTTGACTCTAAATGAAATCAACAGGGCAGTGCTTTCACTTTTACGCTCTGCTACAGTAAATTAAAACATCTTTGCCAACAAATGAAGCATTTATTCACTCGACCTTTAGGGCATCGCTTAGAAGCAAAGTATAAAGTCTTACTCAATTCATTGTACCTGCATGGATTGATGTGAATAGATCTTTTGAATTTAAAATGAATACAATTGTGCTCAGAATATAGGATAACTAAAAAATAAATATGCCATTGCAGAATGCTACTAAATCCAAGGCAGCACTATCTGGAAAAAAAGGCTCACAGACTGTTTACCAGTTTAGAAAAACCGGAGGTGGTGACACGTCTTTCGCCCAGTATGTTGAACACTTACCCGAAGCCTTCGTTACTCACCGTGTCTCTGTGGATGTATACCCTGACATGCTGCAGAGGCTCACTTTTATGGAGATCTGAGTAGATGTTGGATAAAATCACATTAGCAAGCATTGCCCTGTGTTCTTGGCCATCATGCATTAATTATACCGCAGTTTGTGGTGTGTGTGTGTTTTTTTTTTTCACATGGTTGAATAAGTTATTTGTGTTGCTTTGCCTTGCAGACACACCTCCACAGCACTCTCTGCATATGATTTCTTCCTGGTTAACATCAGTTGCACTAAATCCAAAGTATTTCCAAACAACAGAGGGTGATCTGCTTGGAGTGACAAGCTCTTTGACTTCTGCTGTGCCAGGCATTTAAATTTAATTGTATATCTGTCTTAATCTAGAGTTACTCACTCTGACTACTCCTGGAAACCTCAGGCTGCATGGTACAGGGAACAGCTGTGATTGGCATATGCAGGCGCTTATTCAGGGAGCGTTTTACTTGTTCTATTGGCAGAGTATGCTTTTTTTAATTTATTTTTTATATTGCACGATCATGCTCTTTTAATTACGGGAAGCCAAAATTGTGATTGAGATTAGAATTATATGTTCTTTCCAGCTCTGGATTCTTGTGATTCGTTTTTTCTGTTTCTGGTCTTCACACTCTGCTTTTAATGATTTTACCTTTTAACACTCAAAGAATCTTTTTTTCTGTACTGAAGACAACATCTTCAGTGTTCGTAATCACTTAAAATTGCTGTCAGACTGAGGCTTTCGTAAAAGTAATGCTTTTAGCAGTCTCATGACACAGGCTTTTCCACGTCAGAATCCTGTCTTTTTTTGATAGAGTAGATGCACAAACGGTGTGTTCTGCTCCAAGTACCGCATGCTTGTTCTCATTTTAACAGCAGTGTGATCTTCCAGCAGTGGTTAGTTTGGAACAACTGTGTCGTCGTCTCTGATGCATACATACTTCTATACAGAAAATTATGCAAAGGAAGCAAATTTTGAAATTACCTGAAAATAAACTCTTGCTCTATTGAAGATGGGTACATTGTCACTTGCTGTGCTAATTACAAAAAGGCATTATGCCCTTTACGCCCTTTATTTAGGGGAAATATTAAGTAGAAAGAGTATATGGTGTCTGTGTGAGTGAGAGATTGAATATTGGTTGCATTGTCACTAGAAAGTCCGAGTGAGAGGGGGGTCGTGTGGGATGTTTGGCCTCAGGTCAAATCCTATCCTCTACCAACTGTTAATGCTGGTTTCTGTTAACCATAAAGTGTGTCTGTAAGTTTCAGCAGGAAAGTGCATTTTCTGTCTTCATCAGTGGTGCAGCTGTGACTGCCTTGAGCTGATTTGAGGAGCTTTCATGGGAAGATGAGCTGTAGATTTCATTTATTTCTTGACTGATCACGAGTGAATGAGATGCAATGAGAGGATGATGATCACTGTGGTTTCCACCGTGCTGCTGTCAAATCAACTGCACTGCAATTTCAGTCTTTCCCATCAGAGATTTAGGGGGAAAAAATCAGCAAATTCTTTGCTTGCTGGTTTTTAGGCCCAGCAAACCAATCCATGATGTTTAGCTTTGCTTTATGAAGCTGGTAAATCGACCTGTGGGACCAATAAGTCGGCTTGGCTGGAGCTACCTGTTGTGCAATGTGCTGAGTAAAGTTATGCAAGGTGAGCTGGCAGATGATCAAGAGTGAGCCTTGCTGTGATAATGCTGCGTCTGGACTCGTCTAAGTGGGCGCGCGCATTATTTAAAGCCTTCATCTTCATCCAATAGAGAAAAAAGGTCATGGTTTTAGCTTGTGCAGCTAAATGCAGGTTTAGGATCTATTTTTGCTGGTCAAACACTTTTGTGAAGCCTTTTTTTTTTTCATAATATTGCTCAAGATTTCTGCAGTAAGGATCATATCTGTGGCAGTGAAACTTTACATAGGGGTTAAATATTCTTGTTTGTAGCAGAATTATATTGATATACCGGTAAAACAAAAAAAGGGGAAAAAAGAGAGCAAAACTTTGCTTTTACTGATCCACGCCGGGTAATGAAAGGCACATCTGCTCTGTGATCCTGTGAGCAGCGTTGGTGTAATTTTTCTCCCGCTCCTACAGAGAGATAAAGAGAGCTCTTTATGTCTCTCTTTGTGGCTTTTTCTCACTGGCTTTGTCTGTCTGCACTGTAGTTCTTTCTTTCATTTGCAGGTCAAGATCCTTATAATGTCTCTCTTAAAAAGCTCACATCCTGTCTTCTTAGAAAATTTAAATCCATGTTCTCATTGCCTGATTTTAAGATAACATTGTATTTTCCACACCTTCTCTTTCAAGGCTACATGATTATGGCCAAAATGATTATCACGATTATTTAGTTGTTTCAGACATTTACATTTTTTTTGTCTGTCTTTCTTTTAACTTAGTGTTCATCCAGACTGCAAACTTGGATGTAACGGCTGTGATTGGCACGTAGTCGAGGATTTAGGGAGCGCTTGATTTGCGTCTGTTTTGCATCCTATCAACGAAGCATGCATTTTCAGTATCGCTCGATCATAAATTAAAATTTGATGAATTGAGCAGCCTTACTCTCTTATCGTTCAGCATTTTTTTAGTATTTGAGCCCCTTACCTGCCTTTCCTGGACGTAGCTAAAAGGGTTTAAACAGTGGGGCACTAGTTTTTTATATTTATTTATTTATTGGGCTGACATGAAATAAGCTGTATTTTCTGCAGACATTTTTATTTATTACAACATGATTATTCTAGAAGAATGGAAGATATCTCGAAATCTTCTGATCAGTAGCCAGGAGCTGTTTTTTGCCTGACCAGAGAATAAAAATGACCAAGTTACATCCCATATTTTGGAAAACTCTGAGATTGTGTGACAGATTTTACCCTTTATATGTGTTTTTAAGCACCAGATGAAAACTGGACTGATACAAAGTCAGGTAGGGCATTTAAAGGATTTAACTACCTGCTGATTACAGAGCTAAATAATCTCTTATCTAATGGTTTATTAGTACTGTGTAATGTGTGTGTGTCTGTACATATAAAGGATTGATGACGTTGTGTGTCACTAGGGCACAAAATGCTGTAGGTAGATTTGAACATTTCAGAAAACATAAAATGACCTGTGTTGTGACGCAGCGAGGAAGGTCGATGATTAAAAACAATCATCCCTTACATCTTCCTTTTCAAACTGTGCTGAGAGGCACAAGGAGCAAAGAGCCATCACTTTCTGTTCCTTAAAAACTGTGTTCTGTCAGTTTGTGTGTGTGTGTGTTTATAGTTGTTTATTGTGTGTTTTCTATATTTCAGGTGTAGATTTGCTGGCCATGCTGAGGTAGCAGCGGCCTTTTAGGTCAGGATGTCTGATGATGAAATCGAGTGGTTCAATGGGAAGGAGAGAGAGATCTGCTACATCAGTGATGCGGACGAAGACAATTATCGAGACGATGAAGATGAGGGTCAGCTGGGTGAGTCACGTTAGTGAATGAAGGCCATCTCACCTGCCTGTGTTTTGTTGCATCTTATACAAAGATGCAAGTGAGTCGGGCTCAGGATCAATGGGTTATTTCAATTTGAATAAACCAAAATTATCCTCTGAATTTATAAATGACAAGTACAAAAAGCCGTTTTACCAAAAAAGAGTAAAGTGAAAAAAAAGAAATGTGTGTGGACTGAGGAACTTTGATAAAAGAAAGCATTTTGCTTTTATTCCTTACTGATCAAGAATTAAGAGCACATTACAAACGACTGCAGATTCTTCAGTAAATTTCACAGATTTTTTTTTTCTGGGTAAAATAATTCAGTTTATATTTAATAAAACTAAAAGACTGTTTGTCAAAGCAATAAACCTCAAGTTTTTACAGTTTTCAGTCTGAATGGCCACGCCTGTAATTGTAGGTCCTTTAAGTTTAAAAAGTTGAGTTACCCAAAAAAAGCAACAAAAAACAAGCCCCAGGGCAGTTATTATGAAGCCCTAAAGTAGCTTTAAAGAGTAATCTGTAGCTATAAACATGATTTATTATGTAACATAGGAGCATTGTAACAGAGGAGTCTAGTGGGATTGACTCACTTTTGGAGCCAGGCTCAAGTGGCCTCATCTTTCAGAGCCGTCTGAATCTACATGATTGTGAAAGTCACCTATAAATATAATGACTTGCAGTTTTTAACAGAATCTAACGACGATGCCGCCTCAAACAGAGTTTGTGGGTGGGCAGAGAAAAGTTTAATTCTCTCTTTTGTTATTCAAGTCTACATCTGACACAAATGACAGCAGCTACTTTCTCTGCTTTGTCATCTAACTCACATGTAAACAGACACATTTTCGCAGAAGCCACCAAATAACTGAAGTGACCCAGCAGCTTTATTCTCTGTATGTGACCAGACCGGCTCTCCTCAGCAGCCTCTGCTGTTCTGTCCTCCCTCAGGAAACAAACCAAACTCTCATCTCCACCTCTTCTCTTATTTCTTCTTTTGCCAGTATGTGTTACATAACCTGGTGAATCATCTATTAGCTCTATTAAATGCAGAGGTGTGTGTGTGTGTGTTTTGTGTGTAGGAGGCATGATTTAAACTTTGATTGGATAACTTCAGTGACATCACAAAGGGCAAAGTTACAGTTTTTTACAGACGCTAGGACACATTTCTCAATACTTAGGTCACGTTTGCAAAACTCCTCACACAGTGAGCACAACAGAAGTCTATGTGGGCTAAACTGAGGACCAGTTATCATTGTTTTGGCACAAAATGCATTCAATGACTACATCTCTCAAATTTCATGAATTATCTTCTCACTCAGACACAACAACTGCCAAAAATCTTTGTACGTACAGGACATTTTGCATGTGCTTACATACTGTTTTCAAAACTGTTAAACTTATGGCCAAAACAATAACACAATGCAAAACTTGAAAAGACAGCAAAATTCAACAGCAATATTTTATTGAAACATATTTTAAATCTAAAAATGCAGTTTAACCAGCCACAGCTTATTCTCATTGTAGATGAACATCTACACAGGTGTTACTCCTTCAATTTTTCAACTCCTTCAATTCTGGCATGCCAGCAGATTCTTTCCTAGGTGTATTACCCTAGATGACATAAGATGTGATGTGGATGAGAACCTGTGGCCAAATGGAGAAGACCGAGTAGATTAGCATTACTATTGTATGTGTATCAGTGGATGGTGTGTATACAAATTCTTGTATTTTGGGATTACTTAGTGCAAAAAAATAAAAATACATAAACAAATATTAACGAATTCTGCATGATGTCTGATTCATTCCAGTAACATATATTGAAATTATAAACAGAGATGTGTCCTTGTTTTACACAAGAAAACACTGTGTAATGCTACATGTTGTTAGTGTTTTTCAGGTCATTGTTTTGTGGGTGACAAAGTGTGTTTGTCGGCTGTCAACCTTTGCTAGTGTTCTGGAAGAATGAGTTTATTTGAGACCTGAATGAAGTGTTTTGGTAGTTGTAGTGCATTTTGAATGTGAAATAAACTGCTTTGCCAAGCTGACGGTCAGTTAGGAGGATTGTGTGAAGAGTTTTGCAAAAGTGACCTAAGTATTGAGAAATGTGTCCTAGCGTCTGTAAAAAACTGTAATGTTTTTTCCCTGCAGTATTTACATGTTTTAGGATTTCTACCGAAATCTAAAAACTCATTGTTCACTGATGTGACGTCTTAATTTGTTGTTGTAAAAGCAAAGACAAAGAATGGGAGATTAACTGAAGGAATCACAGTGTCCTTGAATTTTAATTCTTCGTTTTCCTTTTTTCTCTAGTGTGTGTGTGTGTGTGTGTGTGTGTGTGTGTGTGTGTGTGTGTGTGTGTGTGTGTGTGTGTG
The DNA here is from genome assembly GCF_965226115.1 of Aulonocara stuartgranti. NCBI lineage: Eukaryota > Metazoa > Chordata > Actinopteri > Cichliformes > Cichlidae > Aulonocara > Aulonocara stuartgranti. Next base: position 9,043,355 of record NC_138956.1, on the reverse strand, counting down.
TGTGTGTGTGTGTGTGTGTGTGTCATTAGAGGATGCGCCTGGGCTTGACTTTGATTTTTGTGGGGACTTACCTTTGAGTTTATGGTTAGGACTTGGGTTTAGGTTAAGGATGAGATTAGGGAAGGGATCATGTAAATGTGTGTGGTTGACTCCTTTTGTCTCAGTTTCATTTTTATTTACCATCCAACCATAATGACTGTATAGTTGAGCATACTCAAAGCTAACCAAGTACCCACTGTGTGTGTACACAAACACTACACTACAGGTCTCCTTCCTTGTCTTGTGAGTGCCTTTGCTCTTTGTTTTTTTTTTGCCTTCTTTGGTTTCTGACCAAAGACGGCAGGTTTTTTTGTTTTGTTTTTTGCAGCGAACCCGGAGCCTTTTCGAAACGATGACACATTTTAGATATGTGATGCAGTCATGTGACCAATTAAACTAAGATAGCGGAGGGCATTATACAGCACTTGTTTTGTTTGCTCTCAATTTTGACAGCCCTATTAAAGATTAATATCAGTCTGTACATGCTCCAGATAGCTTTTCTTCAAATCCAACTTTGTACTTTTGTGTTACTTGGAGCAACAACTCCACCTCAGTGTTAGTCCATTTAAAAAACTCGGTGCTTTTCCTCAACATTTTGTCGGAAAGTAAATAAACGGCTGACAGAAATGAGGCAGGCCGAATCTTCTTGCATTTTACGCATGTGCAGTACTGGAACGTGAGCATTTTCAGCCATTTCAATGTGGACGCACAACTCTGTGAAAACAACTGAAAACAATAGTGTGGACGCAGAGCGTTTTCAGATGAAAACGCCGTTTTCAAATTTATCCGGGCTAGTGTGGACGTAGACTAAGACAGCTGGGATAGCCTCCGCGACCCTGACAAGAATAAGCAGAAGAGAACTGAATGTGAAATAGATGCAGCGATTTTTTGAAACGTGCAAGTGTCATGTAAATACAGTATATACGGCAAAAGCAAAGTTTGTACAATTCTAATGAGCTTGAAGATCAATATTTGTATGACTAACTGCAGCACAGCCTGAACTCTCTTAGGCAGCTTTCTTGTCATTTCTTTCAGGAATAGGTCTCCAGGTTTCTTGAAGGACATTCAAAGCTCTTCTTTGAATGTTTCTGCCTTTTGTTCTGTTCTCTGTCACACACTGTTTCAGTAGTGTTTAGTCCTGGGCTCCGGGGAGCCAATCCAAATTTTCACATTTGGATTCATCATTCCATTAGACCTGTTTTTAAGGACAGGGCTGTCAGTTACTGTTCATCTCTTCATCATATACCATGTTTTTGGCTCTTTAGAAATAACCTTGTTGGTTAAAAAATGCTATTTTGTGCCTGTCATACTGGCCTTTTACCTATATTCAACTAAAGTACACTTTTGTAACAGGCTGCTAGCAACAAGTCCCTAAGGGGTACAGGTTAAAACTGGTTTTCAAATTTTTTTGTTGTGTAGACACAACACCGGTTTATCTGATGAGTTCAGTGACTTTTTTATGCTTGAATGATTCATAGGTCAGTCTTAAGTGGCTTTAAAAAAAACAAACAAAAAATAAGATTCCTCTGAAAATGGTCATGTACAAGGACTGGACCTAAAATGAGTGAAAAAGCAGCCAGTGTTGAAAGTAGAGATGGACCGATCCGATATTACGTATCGGTATCGGTCCGATACTGACCTAAATTACTGGATCGGATATCGGAGAAAAATAAAAAATGTAATCCGATCCATTAAATATCACGAAAGCACCTCACAAAACTTGCAACACGCCGTAACTCACCTCAGAACGTTAGCACGTCGGAGCAGTATGCATCACGTGATAGAGCGGCTGTGGCATGCGGGACCTGTCGGTGGTCTGGATAGCATTTGGAGCTTCGCTAGCAACCCGGCATTTCATCTCCGACAAAGTTATCCCGAGAGAAGTAAAGCAAGTGTGTAAGTCCATCTCTGAATGTTTGTAAAGCATTCCTGCGTTAAGCTTAACAAGCGACTGCCTCTCCTGCTGCTAATCATGAAACTGCTTAACGATCAGCTGATCGGCTTTTCTGTCGCGAGTCCGTGTCTCTAGTTTGCTTTTGGCCCACTTTGCACCAGAAAGAGGAAACCAGCGGCTGAACAACAGCAGCACGTTTAAGCTTGATCAGCTATTGTTAGAATGTATTTAATATTACTTTCTACTCCAGGATCTTTTTCTACGTAGCTGATGCTGGTAACTGTGCAGGGGCAGATCTAGCAAAGTTTAGCCAGGGGGGCCGATAGGACATTAACAGGGAAAAGGGGGCACAAAGACATACTTTTCTTTCTTATTCTCATTTAAAATGTCTAGCTTTTAATAAATAATTATCTGACACCCAAAGTTTTAATTTGATGTAAAATGAATAGAAGTCAATTACTGTATATAGTAACTATTAAGTCTAATATATATACCCTAGTAAGCTATAGTACTTTTTCCTTTGGGAAGGTACCATCTGTGCAGTCTGCAATTTTGTTGAAGAAAGATGTTGAATCTATTTAATATTTCTTGAAAAATAATTGATTTCTGTGCATTTTTTTTCACACTGCATCAAATTAAGGTTGATTACGTTGATTAAGCATCATGAGGTGGAGCGTGAGGGGTGGTTCCCTATTTTTTATTCATTTATTTTTGTTGTTGCTGGGAGTTGGAACCCTATTAGTTAGGTTGCTTAATATTTATGCTAAGTACTCTTTAAAATACCAGAATAGGGAGGATGGTGTAGGTTTAAGTTTATTAGATTGATCAGTATTGCTGAACTATGAAATATTTTTTTTGCATACAGGTATAACAGAATAGCTTAAGTGTAGTTGTTGTTTTAAACTTGAGTATGAACTTATACAAAATGCAGCAAGATATTTAAAAAACAGTTTTGTTGATTAAAAAACACTATATCGGATTCATATCGGTATCGGCAGATATCCAAATTTATGATATCGGTATCGGTATCGGACATAAAAAAGTGGTATCGTGCCATCTCTAGTTGAAAGAAAAACATTGAAAGCCTGGAGAAGTGTGGCTCAAGACCACTTCAAAAATAACAAAGTCGAGTTCCTTGGAAGCAAAATATAAATTAATGAAGGGGCGTCTCAAGACTCACTCGTACTGTGCAAAATCTTCCGTAACATTTGTTGAATTCTTACATTTTGTCAATTTAGAACAAAAGCTAGCATCTGTTTAAAAAAACAAAAACAAAAAAACCCCCAAAGTGATCATGTCATATTTTTTATGCCTTTTTTGTCATCTTTAAAAGTTTAGAAATGATCTTTCTTGATTTAAGCAGAGTGAGAATTAGACCTCTGTCATATCTGTATCCTACAAAACTGGACTTTCTTGAACACCCACTTTGCTAACATGAGACTGTTTGGATTGATATTACGTTGGCTGTGAGCACACGGAATGCCTTAAAATAGGTGTTTAAAATTATTCGTTCAAAAATAATAATAATAATAATAATAATAATAATAATCAATTGCATTTATATAGCGCTTTTCGGGGCCCTCAAAGCACTTTACATTTCCACTATTCATTCACTCTCACATTCACACACTGGTGGAGGCAAGCTACAGTTGTAGCCACAGCTGCCCTGGGACAGACTGACAGAAGCGAAGCTGCCATATCGCGCCATCGGCCCCTCTGGCCATCACCAGTAGGCGGTAGGTGAAGTGTCTTGCCCACGGACACAACGATGGAGACTGTCCAAGCAGGGGCTCAAACCGGCAACCTTCCGGTTACAAGACGAACACCCAACTCTTTGAGTCACGATCGCCCTTTTCCTTAGTGTAAGAAGCTTTATGGGAGCTTCATATCCACATACTGGTTAATTCAGGTGGTTAGTTTAGTTTAGCTTAGTACATTACACCTAGTTGTTGCTGTTAACTAAAAAGCAATTTCTCTCGCCAACCAATTTTGTGAATTTTGTTTTTAAAAAACAGCCATTTAAATATTTGTTGTGCTTTGTTGTTGTGTATTTATATGCTAAGTGAAAATGAAGCTACCAGTTACACAGTTTATAGCAGTGTATCAGTATTCACATCTTACACTCAAGCAGAAAGTAAATGAGCCTATTAATTTTTCCTTTTTTTGTTCTTTTCCTCCAAAAGTCTGAAGCACCATTCAACAAGATTCTTGCTGTTGCTTAACAACAGCAAGCTTGGGTCAGTTAAACTACACTTAAGTCTCAGCCGCAGCTCTGCTCAGTCTAAATGAGTGAGTAAGTAAGTGTGAGTAAGTAAAGAAGATGTTATATGTAGTTGGCTCTGTTTACAAATGTAACGTTTATTCCGGTGGTCAGTGGGGAAATTCCTTTTTGGCGTGTAGTGGTGAGTACTGTATCTCTGCAGGTCTTCAGCTCTTTTAATAATTCCTTGAATGGCCATGTCTGTCTTGTGGAATCAGAGATCTGGGAGTGGGTAGAAGCGCATCGTGCTCGAAGTTTGCAGCCTGTGGAGACCTTTTTGGGCTTCTCATCACTGTGAGTCAGTGTTGGATAACCCTGTAATGTGACAGATTGCTTGTTATGTTTGGGCCTGAGCAGCAGCAGAGAACTAAAACACACACACACACACACACACACACACACACACACACACACACACACACACAGAGGCTGTACATGTTGTCCTAATTACATCAGAACTCTGTTAGACTCTGTAATGGCAGCTCTGCAGTAATATGGACTCTGAAAGAGTGTCTGTGTTTGTGAGGCAGAGGGCAATGATGATGGACACTTAATCATCCACCAAAGGAGGTTCAGGTCTTTGCGCGTCCCTGCTTGGTCAGGTTTATAAAACATTTTACCACAACAGTTGTGCAACACTTTGTATAACTGACCCAGCATATCAGCAAAATTGGCAGACGCCGAAGGCGACAGAACTGGCTTTGTGAGGTTACCTTAGGAGGTCCTGATGGGTGAAAACAAGTTTGTTTGGAGTTTGTAAGCTGTAGCTGAATGTACAAGACTTTCTTTTTATACTCTTGAAAGCATGTGCTCAACAGGTCACCATGACTCTCCTTAACATAGGTGACTTGTTTTCGAGTTGGAGTTGTATGTACATGTATGTTGTAGGTTAGGATGGACAATGTTCATGTAGCTGAAAATCTTTTGTTACCTTTTAGTGTATTATCTATCTCCTGCCTAAAAAAGTGTCTTCTTTTAGTCGTGCGATATCGGATCGGCACCTCAGATCGGTCCAATCCCGACTCTAATGGATGTGTGGCGTGTTTGCAGCTGATGTAATCCAGTTCTTTCTTGGTTCGGGCTATCGACCCACAGGAGAACTGTCTGATGGAGAAGACACATTTCCATGTTTATCTTCCCCACTTTGCAAGTCTATTTTGCTCCTGTGACATCGTCACCCCCCCTGCTGCTTCCTGCGTCTGTCCCATAGTTACCATAACAACTGTCACCAGGACGCCGGCCCCCTCATAGTTGTGACAGTTTACTCCTCCAGGTTTGACATCCCCTTTTTTCCTCCTGTTCTTCTTCTTCCTCCCCTGTTTTCTCCTATTCACACTCTTATCTTTATGCTTTTGTCTCTTCTCTTCAACTAATTAGTGTAACTTTGTCCTCCTTATAGCTTTATGTTTTTAATCCTTGCATACACTAATAATTTAATTATTAGTTCTAAAGCATGTAAAAGAAAATCTACTTTCAACCAGCTGCTATAAAGTTTCTCCATTCATGTGACTGGTTCAGCACACACTGAGCAAACACTGAACAAAGAAAGGGATGACAGAGTGGGTGTGAGTTTAATAAACACGTCACAGGACTATTAAACAGAAAATATGTCAATACCGATGTACAGATGGAGTGTAGAATTAATCGGCAAAACTTGTCGTTGTTGTTATTGATCACAGAAATGATTCATTCTTGATATATTTTTAGGTGAAATTCACTGTTGAGCTACTCTGTGCAACTTAGTGAAAAATCTCTGATGTACATGAATTTTTTTTTTAACTTTTAATTTGCTTTTTTGACTGCATGAACTGATGAATAATGTGTCTTCTTTCTGGAGAAGTTTGGGTTGTTATGGTGATCACATCACTGGTACCACATAAAACACACATACAGTTGGGATATTACACTTTCAGCGTGGTATTTTTAAAAAAGTGTCATTTGGAGTCATTACATGAGTTTAAATGCCCATGAAAATAACTATTTGTGCTTTAATTTAGCAGTTTTTATTCTAGTATGCTTCCCCTATGTAAAAGTGAAGTGAAATTTATTTTGGTCAACAACAACAACACAGATTATCATTTTACATAAAAGTACTCAATCAAAAGTACACACATAATAATTTAAATATATACCGTAGTTTTCGGGTCATAAGCCGCTACTTTTTTCCCACACTGTGAACACTGCGGCTTATACTGACATGCGGCTAATGCATTTTTTTTTTTCATGCGGCCAAAAACATTTTGCCTGGTAACAGCAGACCAATAAAATTGGTAAGTAGTATATATACGGTATATATTTTTTACCGGTTGTTAAGAGACGTTGTAATGTTGTTTGTGCACTGTTCCGTAAAAAAACCATAAGCAACGTAATTTGTGTGTTACTGATACATACATACATACATACTACACTGTTCGAGGAAAAGAAGCATTTGCAGTATGTATTTTTGTATGTTACCATAACGTTTATGTTGCCATGTTTATGTTACCTTACGGATTAAATTAAACGTTAAAAATCCTCACGTGTAATATTTCTGTGTAAATATCTCATATTACGAGTGAAACGCATACGGCTTAAAATCCAGTGCGGCCTGTACAAGTACAAAATTGATTTTCTTTCTAAAATTAGAGCATGCGGCTTTTAATCAGGTGCGCTCTGTAGTCCGGGAATTACGGTAATTTATTGTAAAAAATAAATATTGCTTGAGAGAGATGGAAAGTCAGTTTTCATAGCATACCAAAGAGAGGCAGATGGGGAGAGAGGCTGTTGTTAATAGGCAGGTATATAACGACATTTCAGTATTTGTTTCGGTGGAAACATGTTTGGTAGAGACAACAAGCAAAAGTCTCTTCAGATTTTCTTTTTTAAAGCTTCAGAACAGCCTCTGGGTCAAGATTGGATATTAACACAAATGAATGAACAAGACTGGTTTAAAGCAGTATTGTATTTGCAGGTTTTTACGTGCTGGATTTGTGATAATTAGACCTTTTCTTCTGGCCACTGTGATAGTTTCACTAGTTACATTTTCAGGTCACTCGAAGGTAGGGCTGCTCGATTATGGCAAAAATGATAATCACGATTATTTTCACTGAAATTGAGATCTCGATTATTTGACGATATTTATTTAACAATAACAATGTATTGAATAATGACTTTAAAGATTGTCAAAAAATAATATAAAATAGTGTGCAAATACTGATAACAGTGCAAATGTTGCAATATAAAAAATAAATGAAAAATGTAAACATCTATGTTTAGTGAACTTTGCAGTGTTGCTCTGTGGTGCAGCTACGACACTGTAGCAAAGTTTACACACTATGTCTACTTGTTCCACGTCTGACTCCGCGAACCCATAATGTTTCCGCACCACTGAAGTTTTTTTTACCTCTCTTTTCAACCAACGGTAGTCACTCTCCTCTCCAAATAACTTCTGCTTAGCTTTCCGAGCTTCCCTTGGGTCCTCTTAATTGTTGTGACACGTGTTCAAAATGCAGAGAGGTGCGCTCGATTTGCCACACGGAGCAGCGCGAGAGTAAAGCATGAGGGAGGTGCTAATAATCGGCTCAGTCATTTTTAATGATCGTTGAAAGCCCAGATCATAATCTAGATTAAAATTTGATTAATTGAGCAGCCCTACTCGAAGGTTCGTCTCATTTACTTGAGCCCTACCAATTTCTATATTTCTATAGCCGCAGCTCACAGTGTAGTCACACAAAGAAGGGAAGACTGAAAAGTTTGGTCACAGAGATCCTATGATATGGATTTTATGATTTAAAAAAATGAAGTGACAAAAGATGTCACTATCATATCAATCTATCTATATTCTTATAAAACCCTGTTTATAGGCGTAAGCACGATTTGTATAGCACCAGCATAAAATCTTTTATGTAAAATCCATAAATATAGTTTTGAAAAGCACTTTTAATCAGTGCAATTCTTTCATTACTACCTTTTGGGTAAAATGCTTAGGCTGTTAAAAACAGGGCTTAATGAAGAAAAAGGAAGCATGCTGACCTAGAAAACTAGGAATATATGCACATGAAAACCCAAGAAAGAGAAGAGAAGAAGGTTAAAAAAAAGCATCTACAGAGGCCATTCTTCAAAAAGTGACATTGAGAAATGGACCTGGGGAGGTGGGACCACTATTCTAAAATAAAATCACCATCTTCAGCAGCATGGCGCTGCAGGGATACCTGTTCTGGGTCAGGGTGTGTGTGTGTGTGCGCGCGCGCACGCACGTCCGCTCATGTGTTTTTTGAGTCTGTGTGTGAACAGATTGCGGTGTGTGCGCTGCATGTTGTTAGCTCTGTTGGCAGTTCTGATGAAGCTGTCATGAGGTTTAGTCACATCTTTCATAAGACTTGCACACACACACCAGAGAGCAGGGGAGTAATAGTCTGTTAATTAGCCTGTTGCTCCCCTGCATGTGTGTAGGCGTTGCTAAGCAGAGCACGCTCCCCGTCGCTGTAGTTCAAACTGAAGAAAAAGAGGTAAACGTGTTTCTTTGCGGCGATTGTTGCAGACACCTGGTGGTTTAATCGGCTACCTGATGCAACACATTGCCTGTTTTTTTTTTGCCCACGCTAGATAAGTTACGCATCAGGTAGCTTTTTTTGTAAGATGGACTGTGACTGTAGGTTTTCATTTCCAACGTCCAGAGAGAAAAACAATGGTACAGAGGGGAAAAAACAGCTTACAATACGGGCAGCTTTGGCTAAATCATGAGTCTAACATGCTATACTGGAAATCAGAGAATCATCACAAAGCTCAAATTAAGATTTTTAGCCTCATTTTATTTTATGTTATTAAACCAATATCAGCTTGCTAGCTTGCCTGGTCAGCATGATGTTATCATATGTCACATCTGTTGACTCTATTCAAGGTTATACACCTATTTAAATGAAACTAGCTGTCACAAAGCTGATGATACATGCAAAAAAGATCATTACTAACATGTCTGGTTCTTTGTAACTGCAGTTATTTTTTTAATGGTCACATTCAGGTGCCATCCTATACAGTGGTGTTGAGGCTACTCACCATTACACTATTACAGTACAATTATTCTTTCAAACTGGTGGATCATCCCCTTTTAAAGATGTTAGATGTTCATTTTGCAGCATTAGCAAAGCAATAACAATAAATCACTGGTTACATAAAGTTGCTTGTATATAAATACATGCATTTCCCTCTGTAGTTGAGTAAACTGTAATACAGGGCTTGGATTTTGTTGAAACTAAACCATGATTAAATTATGTTGTAGGATTAAAAGTAAGTAGTTGAAACAAACATTTGTCAGCGAGAGAATGAGCACAATATCTGCAGGAGGAGAAAGGGGGGGGGGGAATGAAATTACATTTCATAACATCAAGTGTGTGTGTGTGTGTGTGTGTGTGTGTGTGTGTGTGTGTGTGTGTGTTTGTGAGACCTGATTAAGGACAGTACAGAATGAAGTGTAGGAGGTGATACAGTAACACCAGCTGGTCTACATACTGACACACCAGACTGCCAGATCCGTGTGTGTGTGTGTGTGTGTGTGTGTGTGTGTGTGTGTGTGTGTGTGTGTGTCAAAGAGAGAAACAGACTTTGTGCGTGAGCAGACTTGAGATCAGATAACAGACTGGCTTGATGTCAAACTGATTATAAGTTACAATAGCTCATTAGCAAAACCACCTGCATGTTTGTTTTGAATTACGTGTTAGCTGTGGTCCCCGAGCTGCTATAATCTGAACGCATGTTCAGAAAAACTCATCCCTTTTTAGTCAAGAGTGCAGAATCCAAAGATTGGAGACTGATATCAGGGGTTCATGTATCTTCTAATCAGAGATGGGCAGTAACGCGTTACTGTAATCCGATTACTTTTTTCAAGTAACGAGTAAAGTAAGGGATTACTATTGCAAAAACGGTAATTAGATTATGGTGACTTTCACGTAGGAACGCTGCGTTACTGCGTTACTAAAACCGTGATTTTTTTTGCGAGAATGTCTCATGACAGTGACGTAAGCGAGTGCGACGTTCGTGACAACAGCTGTCTGCAGATCAACAGTCGAGTGCAGGAGAGAGTATGAGCGTGCAGCGTTTAAAGCGTGGAAGTACTGACCTTACTTTAAGTTTGATTCCATAAAAAGTGACAAAAACATTAGCGTCCATTGTGCGTGGGAAGAAAACTTCTTTTTCCAGCGAAAAAACCCCCTAAACTTCCAAGCAAGCACCGAGTAGCTACCACGTAATGGGAAACTCACAGAGAAATTCTTCCACTGACCGCCGCGGCACACCTGCACCAGGGTTAACCTCCGCCTACCCTGCTCCTGCTTTACAGGTGAAAATAGAGCAAAAGGGTCTGAGCGCTGAGTCTTTGACTTTATTTATTTTCTGCTGTGTTTTACTTGCATCTATTTGAAAGAGTGAGTGTAAACACACAAAAAAACAATTATTTTATGTGCTGGAATGTGCAGAAAATGGGTTTAAATATTAAACAAATTTCTTCCAGTCAGAGAATGTTGCATATAATTAAATTTTTGCTTGATGCATAAAGTTAAAAGATTAAAACTAATAAAACAAGTTTTAAAAAGAGACTTTTCCATTTGATTACATTTTGTATGATGGATTATGTAGAAAAAGTAGAATTGGGCTGAAAGATCTATCACTTTATTACCTATTCAGGTTGTAAATCGTGTTTTTAAAAAGTAACTAAGTAACTAAGTAATTAATTACTTTTGAAAATAAGTAATTAGTAAAGTAACGGGATTACTTTTTGGGGGAAGTAATCAGTAATTAGTTACTTAGTTAAGGGGCGACCGTGGCTCAGGGGGTTGGGAAGCGTATCTGTAACCGGAAGGTCGCCGGTTCGATCCCTGGGCTCTCTGTCCTGGTTGTTGTGTCCTTGGGCAAGACACTTTACCCTACTGGTGATGGCCAGAGGGGCCGATGGCACGATATGGCAGCCTCGCCTCTGTCAGTCTGCCCCAGGGCAGCTGTGGCTACAACTGTAGCTGCCTCCACCAGTGTGTGAGAGTGAATGAATAGTGGCATTGTAAAGCGCTTTGGGTGCCTTGAAAAGCATTATATAAATCCAATCCATTATTATCATTACTTCTTTCAAGTAACTTGACCAACACTGCTCGTAATAAATAAATAGGAAAAAGGAAAAAGTAACAAAGAAATAACAAACCATATATTTCTGACAATTTATGTTCAAGGTCCTGAAATTAGACATTTAAGAAAAAAAAACCCATCATGGCTTTTTGCTGCTCTAAAATCTTAATTTTGCCCTAAATTTCCAGTTCAAAATGGTTTCTCTGTGAAGTCAAAGCTTTGTTGTGCTGAGATGTGGGTTTCAACTAAACTAACCTTTTTAAACTCAGGCTATTCAAGGAGAGATGGCAGGCAGGTCACAGCTTTCAGGCAGTAAACACATGCTGGAAATCTCTTCTGTAATTGGGCTTTCTGGTCGTGGTTCAAGTCTGACTAATAAATTATAAGGATGTTGAATAAATCCATCTGTGCCAAAGTTAGTCTTTGCATTAGTAAGAAGACTGATTTGACTTGATAGCATTTACAGCACATAATAAAAATGTGGACTTTGTTGTGTAATTGCAGCTATTGCTCGACATCCAGCGTTAGTAGAGCTGGCATATCAAAGAATGAGATGAGAAGGCATTGGACAGCGAGAAAGAGGGGAATCAGATTTCCATCAAGATCTTGTACTGATGATGGAAGAGTTTGTCAGCTGTGTAAAGTCTTCTCCAGAAGGTCTCTAAATTCTAAATGTGTTGATGGACATGATGTCTGGTATGACATGCCCCGAACACCTCTCCCAGGAGGCATCCTAATCAGATGCCCAAACCACCTCAGCTTTCTTTTTTCGATGTGGAAGATCAGCAGCCCTCCAAAATTTCCACTGATGGAAAAAACCTGGGTGTATTGAATGACCAGCTTTTTCCTGAATGAAAAAGCAGGGAAGCAAAAATCCATTGATGGAAAAACCTGCTCATTCAGTATATTCAAGATGTCAGCTGACCTCATTTTTTGGGCACATAACATTACAAAAGCTTGACCTCACCAACTGAAGCTAACCCAGAAACAAAACACTGCTCTCGCAGGCTTGTAGGCTGGGCAGTAGGAATGATGGGTGCCTCAGGCCACATTAAGTTTTCCCTTTGCCACTGACTCCTATCTTTATGCTCCTTATCAAAGTGAAGCTGTTTTTCGGATTAGCCTCCCTGATAAGCGGTTTTCTGAAGGCTACACAGCTGTTTGGTACCAATCTCTTCACATTGTGTGTGGAAATGCTTCTACTTTCACTATTAAACATAGGCATAAATTCTACTGCTGATTATTTACAATTTATTTTATATCTTATTAGTATTGATATATTATTTACGATTATATATCTCCGATCATGATCATTCAGATCATCGAATGATCTGAAAGATGGTTGTTCACTGCTATCCTTCCAGGTTTTAATAATATATTGGACAGTCCCAATTTTCGAAGTTACAGCAATCTCAATCGTTGTTTACTTTGCTTAATCTAGACCGATTATTTCTAAAACAGAGTAACATGTCGTGTGCAACCACAGGAAACGTCTTCCGTATCAACTTCATCAGTAAGGGTTAAATAACAAGGTGCCAGCTGAAACTTTAAATAATCACATATTCAGTGTAAGGCTTTTACCTAATTTAGTTACATCCAGGTGTGACTTTTTTTTTGCCTGATATATCTTTGGATTTAATAATTTTCACACATATCTAAACCATGTAATGTCTCACTTATTTACAAAATTGGAAATAAGCTGTCATGGCTTCATCAAAGATGAGGATTTCCTGGTGTTTTTACATTATAAATGACCAGAGTGCCATAAGAGGGCAATTTAGGAATTTAGGAAGTCTTGGTTAAATTAAAAGAAAGACCAAAATGAAATGTCTTTGTAACTTTTTAGGCCGGCACGTGTTTTCAGAACCACTCCAGTGTGTTTTTGCATTGATTCTACATGTCTCCCTTGTTTGGTGGGAGATGATGGTGATAAGAGTTTTTTTTCTTGTCCTTTCGAAACAACAGCTGACAAAACAGTCTAAGCACCAGGTCCCTTTGGTCCCTGTTCAAAGTTCCTCCAATCTTTTTAAGCTGATGTGAATTCATTCATCGTTAGATAAATTGAGTAGTTCCCGTGTGGCTACTGAACTATTCTTGTTTTACCAAGTATCATTTTAATGAATTAACAAATTTCATATTTTAATTTTAAAGTCTGAACCAAACCAGATCTAATCCTTGAGTGTAACATAGCCTAAACAGCCCCTTGGAGGAGGTAATCAGAATCAGAATACTTTATTCATCCCGAGAGAAATGATGGAGAATTAATCGTTCTTTTATATTCCTCAGCAGGATTGATCCCTCTAGTCACAGGTCCCTCTCTCCAACCTTAAAGAGTCCACTACGCTCAAAAATTAAAGTTCATAGACATGCTGCATAACCGTGTCTAAAGGCAAAAGTGTAAATTGCCGCAATTAAAAGAAGTGCAATCACAGCCTCTTCATGGCTATGTCTAACTGCTCTGATTTCACCCCAGGATTCTGATTTGAAGTGTGGTTATTCCTGAGCCAAACTTGAGATCTTTAGTTTAGTTTTTCTTTTTTATGTTTTGGGTTTTTTTGCACTATGATGTTTCAAATATATGCAAAGGCTTTTGGGCACATCATGTGTTTCAACATATTTTTTTAACTAAATTCTTTGTGACATGTCTAACAGCACAGTTCTTGTGTCAAATTTTAGCTTTTTTTTTTTTTTAGATCATCTCATCCACTTATGGGTGATGATAATGAAAGGATATGCATTGCAATATCTTTTCATGTCATGTATCTGTGGCAACTTTGTACAAAGGAAAGGTTTAGCCAGTTTATCAGTGTTTGGCTCAATAATAAAAAGCCATTTCCGACTTGAATCTATTTGTTGTTAGTTGACCATAGTCTACCAATAGCATCATCAGGTCTCTGAAATGGCCCAAACCAAGTTTGTTGTTCAAATAAATGTTTATATTAATCTGCCAATCAAGTCACAGAAACCTTTACGGTTTGCTAGGTTGTTAACGTCAGGGCTACTTTACGACCAATGTAGCCAACCATTTTGCAGCAGCATGACACCACACCACACCATTTAGAATAGAATAAAAAGCCTTTATTTTGTCAACGTACGTGTGGACAAACAAAAATAATGTCATAGTCTTTAGCAATATTTTACAATGTCCTGAGTGGTGAGAGTGCAGATCTAGAGTTCAGTACTTTGATGTCATTGTGATAGAAGCTTTTCTGTAATGTGAAGGTGTGGAGTGCCAGGTTCCTGTTGGAGCACCTTTATGACAGTTTACAGTCTTTATCCCTGTAGGCAGACTCATTTCCTTTGTGTATTAATCTTGTGGTGTCAACTGAAAACACAATGACTAAGTTGATTTTGTCGGTTGGTTGGCTGCGATTAGAGAAGTGGGCCTAGGGTGCATCCCTGAGGAGCACCTGTGCTATATGTCAGAGTAGGGAAGTGATGGGTCCCCAGTCTAGCAGACTGTGGTCAGATTTGTTAAGAAGTCACTGTTGCAACCTCTGGTGGGCCTGTGGCTTCTGAAGAAGATTCTGTCTGCTGTGATCTTCGTCTCATCCTAATTAGCTTTTGTTGCAACATGATGTCTGCTTCTCAGATATGTTGACTGGTTCTTAAAAGGAACCAAAATAGAACTGACTTTGCTCCAACTCTGAATAACAGGTAAATGGGAGACACTGATTACATTGAAAGTTTAGGTACTGCAGGCTGTGCTGATTACATCAGTAAAGCAGATAAGTGGATATCTCTACATGGCTAGCAATCATATGCATATGAGCCTGCATATGCACCTGCCTCGTAAGCCATTTTCACACAAGACCTTTTGGCAGTCTCAGGGCTGGACATTTTTTCACACATTTTCCTTTCTGTAATATAACTCAGAGTAGGAAACGGTTCACTTCAGGCACACTCCCACTACTGGAAATACTCCATGTGGCTTAGAAAAGGTGAGTTTTCAGAATAGAGCATGCAGGAACTACACATGATGCACATATGCGAGCAGTAAATGGAGGAAATTATTTGTTGCACCATTCTCAGATGACATCACACAGATTTGCTACTAGGTCAACTGAAACTAAACTAAAACTAGGGTAAAGAAACATTTAAATTAACCAAAATAAAATAAAATAAAATAAAATAGAGTTTTGAAAATAGCTACTCCAGAACATATTGTGTACTCGCAAAATAAATGAAGTAAAAAATCATCTCGCTTATGTGATCTACCTTTAAAAAATGCTGTGATTATTTTAAGACCCATTCTGAGCTTTTGAAAAATTTGTCTCTATCAAATGTCCTAATGAAGCCGACAGAAGAAGAAGAAAGACTAGCTAACGTCTGATTAGACTTCAACGGGCATTTTCTTTCTTGAATCCACCTCGGTTGGTTGACGCACACAAGAGTTTTGACTTTCAGCATGTGTATAAAAATGGTGATAGAGCAGTGTTTATGCAAAAAAAAAAATCGGTGTGGATTTAGACGCCAAATGCATGCAGTTATCTTCTTTGTTGACTCTGGGACTCTAATCTTTTAACAGCTATAATCTTCCCCTGTTAGCAGAAGCTTGTGATTTCTCTCAATCTTTCTTAAACTTGGTGCTGTTTACTGTGCAACAACGCTGTCTCCAGACTTTGCACTGAACACACATGCATTTAGTGTGAGACTATAATATTGGGTGGATTTAAAAAGGCTGCTTTTCTTCTTCTGTTATGTAAAATGGGTCATGCAGTGTAACATTATGGCATAACAAGGTGGTTGATATATTTATTTATTTATTGTTAAAAGCGTTTAGAATATATCCTCCAGTCTAATTTCCTGCTGATCAAACTACTCGGGAATAAAAAAAAAAAAGATTATCTGCCAATCTGCTTTCATGATCGACATAAATACAACGCCTTAAATGGTTCATGACATCAATCCAACGTATATCATTCGATTTTCCAAACACACAAAGGATCTCAGTTTTTCATCTAGCTCCTGGCCAAACAGAATATGAAGATGGAAAACAGCGAGGCACAAATGCCTCTCTCTCTCCTCCCTCTGTTGGTCAATCTGGATTATGTAAACAGGGAAGTGCAAGCTCGGGTAGATACCGTAACTGTGGTAGTGTGGCAAAGGTGACCGTGTGCGAGCGCGAGCGTACTCGTTTGTTCCCAGGCAGTCCTGGCTTCACGTTCCAGCTGTCACTACCTGCTCTTTCTCTCCTCCCCCACCTCGCTATTTCCAATTCTGCTGCCCCTCCCCCCCAGACTTCCTTACAATGTGGGTTAGTATGTGTAACCATGTGACTGGGCTATGACCTTTCACCTTATGTGTGTGTGATCTGTGAAGGGTAATCCCACACGACCTCTTCCCTTTCTTTTCATCACGCTCTTCCACTTTTCTTGTCCTTTAATTACACATCTAGCCATTTTCTATTCCATCCCTTCTTTCTTGTCCTCCACCCTGTCAGGCTTGTGTTTTTCTTCCCCCACCTCCATGGTTCTTACTTCTCTCCACAGTTCGTCTCATCTGCACTGACAGTGTTTGCATTTATGTGTCACTGAAATTTACCATTTGTTGCAGTTGCGGTGTTTACGATGTGTTTATTAGTGTTAATGATGTGCGATGCTGCCCCGAGGAGCCAAAAAAAAAGAATTTTCCAAACAGAAAGTTGTACCACATGACTTTATTCATCTCCTTGTTTCAGCTTTGCATCTTGCAGCCATAGTTTGACTCCAGCATCACCCTCTCTATCGGTTCATATTGATCGCCTCCCCTCTCTGTCCACAATCATAAATCAGGCTGAAGTGGATTTGTGATTATATGTTACCGTTTTAGCTTGTCAGATCTGTATTTACACATTTATTACTACTAAACTAGGCGCCAGTCTATCCCAACCAATAAACAAATTCATATTCGATCGTATAAAATGTGTGCTTTTTGGACACCGACCGAGAGAGATCCTCCAATCTAATGTTTCTGACATCAGTTTTGAAGGATTTCATTTTCATTGGGGCAAAACAGAATCAGCACAATAAAAACTGCCATAAACTATCAGATCGTTCACTCCTCCTCTTCCCCCTTTCCCGATCTCTCATCCTCTTCTTTTCCTCTCATCTTCTCCTCTCTGTCCATCTCTTCCTGGTTGAACCCCATTACCCTTGTTACCTAAGGCAGCTTTCCTTGAGTGGGTGTGTCCTGCTGACATCACACACTGGCTCCTGTGTCGGTTGGCTGGGGGAGGGGAGAAGCAGAGAGAGGCGGGAGGAGGTAGACCGGAAAAGCTGCGCAGTGGCGTTGCGGGGGTGTTTCTACGTACGGCGGTCAGGGGCAGTTTTCAACGACTCATTGTTTTGTAATTGTCCCGATGGTCTTCTGTCCTCAGTGGAGCGCCGGTAAAGCTGCGCGACGAGGCTAGGTGTTGGGTGACTCACACACACACGCGCGCGCACACATAGACAGACACCTACACACACTTTGACACGCTCGGTTCAGACAGAACAGAGGAAGTGTGTAAACTGTATGAAGAAGGAGCACACACACAGATTGGAATAAGTTTCTGAGAGTGATAAGGAGGAGGCATGAATCTCTCACCAGACTAGGATACAGAAAGTTGCAGCCACATGACATGGGTGAGTAGCTGAAACCTTTTGACTGACTGGTTCAGTGTGAGATTCCTTCTACCGCTTTCTCTCTCTGGTCTCGTCCCCACACGTGTGTTTTGTTCTGTAATCTCTCAGTCAGCCCAGTAATATCTCCTGCTCTGTCTTTTTATCAGTACGAATGCAGACACATTCTATCATACTGACCTATATGTGGTGCCGTGCCAAGTCTTTAGCTGGGCTGTTGAGGCAGAGCAGAGCTCAGAGGTTTCATAAGGCATGTTATGAAATAGACACAGGGGTTGTCCTTGTTCCTGTTCCTGCCCCCCAAAAAAGTGTCTTTGCCTCAAGTTTCAAGGACTTCTGTGTCATTTTATTTATGTAAGACTTTCTTCTTGTTTCTGATTCACTTTTTTTTTTCTTGAGGTTGATGTAAAAGTGTCTCGTCCCAAATCAGTTTTTGTAAAGTATAAGTAGCTTCCAGTCTTTGGGGTAATAGAATAGAATTCAACTTTATTGTCATTGCACATGCACAGGTGCAGGGCAACGAAATGCAGTTTGCATCCATCCAGAAGTGCTTTAGTGATATAGATATATTACAATATATATTAGCAATAATATAGATATGTAAGTAGGGCCATATCATACGGTTCACGGTAATACCGGTATAATTTTGGGCAACGATAGAAAAATGAAATATCGCGATAGAATATGGGTAAAACGCGCATGCGCAGCGCCTTTGTTTTCATACGCACATGTCGGAAAAAGCATGGCGGCGAAAGCAAATCGTTGAATGAAACGCAACTTCAGTGGTGTGGAACTGGTTTAGCTTTCGTCCGTCAGATACACAACAAAGCACTATTTTTGGTAGAGCATGCTAGCGGGCCGTCGTTATTACCGTGTTTTTTGGAAAATACGGCACACTTAAAATCAATCCTTTGTCAAGCACCCTTGGCCACTGTACTAGTGTATTTCCATTGTGGGGGTGTTTACTGTAGGGGGGAGGAGACCAGAGGTTATAACTGTAACTGTTGTGTGGAGTTCTAGAGATCAGCCTTTAGAATAGGACTGCAGTGTGCTGATCTCCAGATGCATCTGTAAGAATAATGGGTAATAAAAGGATTGTGTAAAACATGGAAACATCTCAGCGTGATCTCTACCAGGACCAAAAGAATCGCAGAGACCGGCGTTGTCTCAACAATTGTCAGCAAGGAATTTGCATTTGCACTGTTAAATTTTTATATAACTTTAATTCACATAAAACAGCTGCTTGTTTAAGTGAAAATACATTGATGTTTTGTTTTGTTTTTTTGCACTAATAAAGTTGTGGAGTTGTAAAGTATTTTGTCCAGTGTCAGTTATATCGTCAGTTATATCGTTATCACAAATTTTCAAATGTATATCGTGATAAATATTTTTGGTCATATCGCCCTGCTCTAGTAATAAGCCATCTAATCCAGGATGAAGGGCTTCCTGTAAGTTTTTATAACAGTGTTCCCTCAGGTCTGTTAAAAAAATGTAACAAATTGGATTCATTAGCTGTAGAAAGGGTTAGGGTTAGGGTGTTAGGGGTTAGGGTTAGGGGTTAGTAGAGTAAACATTTGCTTGTTTACTCTACTCCATATGAATAGATATGAGTTTGCCACTCAGTGATTTCAACAGTGTTTCAGATCCACAAATAAACTTCTCATATGTTTCAGTGTGCGTTTAAAAATGTGTGGAAGGTAAAACGACACATTTCGAAGGCGTTCTATTACTGAGGTCACTCTTAGTATAACAGTAAACAATCGGTTTTAAGTATTGGACTGTCTTTATAAAATACGTGTGATATAATGTGTAACAGTTTTGAGTTTCTTAGCAGAAACCGCATATAAAGTAATAATGACGATCTTATAACACATGTAAGGGTTCTGATGGATGATGTGAGCTTTGATCTTATTTTGAAGGCGTTTCAGAGATGCTCACTCATGCAGAGGCATTCCTCTACGCTCTCTATTCTGTCACACACACACACAGTGGGGTCACCACGGAATCCCGACTCTGTCACTTGTCCAGCACTTAAAACAATCTCACGTGGGAGCGGGGAGATGCCTTTGAACGGGTGTTGTTTTTGTGTGGAACTGTGTGAAGTTAATGGTTCACTAAAGTATTTATTTAGTCTTCAGTGGCTTCAGATCTGTTATAAACAGGTGGGATTTCCAAAACTTTAGCACAGATTTAAAAAGAACTGTTGATTATTTGAATTTATTGACTGAATACTATTAGAATATTCAGTCAGTGAAGTTAATTTCACTAATTTCCATGTTTCCTTCAATATACTACAGCAGCGGTCCCCAACCCCCGGGCCTCGGACCGGTACCGGTCCGTGAGTCGTTTGGTACCGGGCCGCGAGAGTTGAAATGTATAGTTTTCAGGGTTTTTATCGGTTTTCAGCATTATTTTGTTATCGTTTTTATCGTTTACTTGGTTTTCCTGGGTCTTTGCACGTGTGTTATGAATAAATCTTCTTTTTTTCGGTACCGGTACTAGTTTTATTTTATTGTATTTATCCGCGACACCTTAAAGGCCGGTCCGTGAAAATATTGTTGGGCATAAACCGGTCCGTGGTGCAAAAAAGGTTGGGGACCGCTGTACTACAGCATCAGTCAGCGCTTAGTATATAAATAGGTGTATTTTGATGGTACACATTAAAAATAGAGCGCAATGAAAATAAACATATTCTCTTATAAATTTGCAGCAGTTTACTTCAGCATTGCTCTCTCACCTTATTTTGAAACACCTTTATTGTGCATTGCCTCGATATTTTTTATGTCCAATCATATCTCTCCATGATGTATTCCTCAAGATCGGGGATGTCAATCATAAGGCTTGGATGCCAGAATCCAATCCAGCCCATTGGATTCTTTTGGAAAATGAAGGAGGGCATATTTTTACTTTTTAGTGTATTTTAATAAGTTTTGCACCTTATGGGGGATAAAGACCTCCCCACTGACTGTTCATACTATACAAAAAGTAATTAAGTAATAGATAAACAATTAAATAGTTAGTTAGTTGCTGTGCTTTCTATATTGACTTTAGAATTTATTTATTTTTAACAAGGAGTCAAAAAAAATTGACATTTTCTATGAATTAACGGAAACTTTCTGTTTTCTAACTACAGGATCACGTGAGTGACCAGGATACAGGATATTGTTCTGTAAATTTAAACATTTATTTCTTACAATTTAAGCCCAAAGAGTCATGCTGACAGATTTCTGTTATTTACTACAACAGCTTTTTTTTGTCGTGTGGAAAAACTGAGACGCATTGTTGAAATTGCATTATTTCTTATATTATGATATTTCAGGGGATTAAATGTGTAAACTTCTTTTCACTGACAGACACTGGTTTTTCACCAGTCTGCCCCACTTAGGATCAAACTAAGCTATGAGTTTGTGACCCACAAAGTAAACTGATATAGAATTAGAGATCAGTAAAATTAGACTGATCTCGAGGGATCTGTTTAGTGCAGGAAAGCCAAATGATGCATCAGAACGTCTCCTTTATGTGAGTGCACCTTGGGCCTTGAAGTGCGGTAAAAGTTATAATGGCCATTATCACTCACTAGGTGTTTAAAGTTTGAGAGTCTGTGAAAGTCACTTTGTTGTAATGCGTGTTAATCCTCTGACGTGTGGTTGTGTGTACATGTATGTGTAATTTGATCTTTGAGGCAACAACTTTTACAAGCCTTGCTGAGATGTTGTAACGCCTTTAATCATCAACGAACACTTAAATGGTTCCTGCTTCTGTGTATGCTTTGTATTCCTGACTCTGTTTATGGGGGAGTGGTTTAATATGACAGTTTTTTTGTTTTTTTTTAGCTTTAGTTGAGCGAGGGGAGGAGATTGAAGGGTGGTAGGAGTCCCCCCTCAGCAGGGCCCCAGCTCCAGCATGAAGGGTTATGTAAGTTTTCAGCTGCCAGCCTTCCTAGCTGCCTCTGCCTCACATTCACATTGTTATTGACCAGAAAGGAGCACACAGTGGTGGACCAGTAGTCAGAGAGTCAGTCAGTCACTGAGGTAGTCAATTTAAAGCCCACCTAAGTGTAAAGCCAGGCTAAGAGGAGGGAAGATCCACCTCCTCCTTACTTCTTTTTAAAAGTTTTTTTTCCTTGAAAGGGGAAGCAATTTTGAGAGTGTGACAGGGAGGCAGAGGACACCACCTTTTCCTCTGTTTCTGATAACCATGCTGCTTCTGGATGAATCGGAATCATTTGCAGGTGGGTGACATAATTCGCCTGAACCGTGTTGAGGTTGTGGAAGCGATTCATCTTTGGGGAGAAAGTTAGAAAGAAATGAGGGGAAAATATGGAGGTGCGTAAATGTTGTATGCGCTATGAATGCTTTAAGAACAGGAAGAAAACGCCACACAGAGAGCTTCACGCGTACGCTGAAGTTTATCTGATGAGATAACGAACAGTGTTACTTGGCTGCAGAGGCGCTTCCTTTCTGCATCCTGTTTCAGGAGAGGCAGCATGAAGAGAAGCCAGAGAAGAGGTGCACGGAGGGGGAAAATGAGTTAGAAGCTGCAAGATGATGAGAAATGGGGAACTTTGATGTTATAAAACCAGCTAAGAATTGACTAGAATGTGCAGCAGTTGTTGATTGAGGGTCGTTAAGTTACTTAACATTGTTGTGTAACACTGGATCTATACCTCCTTAGGCGTGTGCAGTCTATCTGAGCACGCTTTCTATTTACTTTTCTGGTTTCATCTATTTTTCTCTTCTCAGTCACCGTCTACAATCGCTGCTCTCTCTCTGCTCGATTCGTCCCATTTTTCTTATCTTCCTTCCATCTTTCAGCCGGTCTTTCTCCCACTCGTGTCCACTGCCTCTCTCTCTGTTGTCAGTTCCTGCCTCCGATTGGCTGTCTCTACGGTTACCTAAACCAATGCCAGTGCTGTGATTGGCGGACGGGGGTAGGATCGGGCCATGCTGGAAGTGTGAGCATGTGGAGGCAGGAAAACATATGGTTCAGCAGACCAGTGGGTTAGGGGGGTAAACGGCTGTAGCTGGAATGAATGAAAATGAAGGCTCTGAGTTCGTTCACATTTCTTCATCTGTTTATCCAGCAAACACAAGATAATCAGAAACTTCAAATCTTGTGTTAGATCAACTTTAATAGTTTGTTTTCAGTCAGATCAGGATTTTAAGTCTTAAATTTGTCTTAATTTGAAGCTGTCTTCACTGAATTTAGATGTACAGTGCAATGATTTGTGAGTCTTGTTGCACATGCGCTCAGTTTAAAGTTGACTCACAGATATTAAAAACATGTGATCGTGTGGATGAAGTAGGATCCAGAGTGGCCCTAAAACCATATTCAGATTGTCCTTGTTCTGCTTTTTATTAGTTTTTTAAGATCCATGTACATTTGCAAACAGTGAACGGAAATCTTGGTCCGGACGTCTTTGCACGTATGCCAAAACTTCTGATAAATTAGACACTGCCCTCCAGGGGCACTTTAGGCAAACAATGGCTTCCCGCAGTGTGCCCAATAGGAATGTAACTATTCAAGGTAAAGTTATGCGTCACGTCAGTCATTGTTTCATTTTATGCCCAATGTTCTGCAGTAAAAAGACAAAACAGTGCAGCTGCAGGGATTTTTACACGTTTTAACAGCAGTTGTTGAGATTAAAACAGGTACTGTTAAGGTCTCCAGAAAAGGTCACCAGCTCATAATTCAGGATCTGCCTGATCACGTAAGCGTTTTTTTTTAGACTTTAAAAACAGTGCTTTAATTTTGCTTAGCGAGCACCACGGCCCACTGACTCTCCTCTTGTTCCCTTTTGAAAAACGTTCACAGAAAATCCTTTATGGAGAAATAACTGTCTGCATGCTCGTAATTCATGGGATCGCTCTGGGCGTTTGGCTCACTATGAAAAGAGACACTAGATACCTCGTCATGTCTCTGATTGTGCTGTGTCAAATAGCGACGAAGGGTAAAAAGAATAGGACACACTGTTTTTCCCTAAATCTGTTGTGCGTGCGTGTATTTGAGAACAGTGCGTCCGTCAGTGGAGAGAGGGTTTCCGTGAAAAGAAAACAAATTTGACATTTTAATAGCAGCAAAAAGTCTGTCGTACAATAAAACAGGAACAGGCTTGTACTGATTGTTCTTCCATCGTTCTGCACTGCTTGCTCTGTTCAGCTGTAATTGGCCTCAGCATGCCGGGGAGGAACAACCCGTCCTGTTCAGGCCAGCACTGGAGTCCGGGCCAAGCACCAGGAGCACGTGCAGTCTGATTGCTTTCATAACGCCCTGGTGCTGAGGATGGACACACGGCTAATGCTCTCTTTGTCAAGAAGCAGTTTTTATTAAATGTTCTTTCATCTTCCTGGTACCGCAGATTTCTTTGTCTTTATTGTAAAATTTCCCCTTCCAGGTTCGAGTGACCTCTCTTTTTCATCTTTCTCCCATCCACACTTTTCCGAGTGCCTCACTCCTCCTCTCTCTCAAGTCTTAAAAAATTTGACCACAGATTAAAGCAGGTAGCAGATTTCCTTTTAAGAAATTTATACCCCATAAACTTGAGATCTTCTTTAACTTTGTGTGTATCCTCTGCTGCACTTCCAAGTCCTGTTTTACCTCATCTAATCCCCACTTATTCTCTCTGTCTCATTAAATGGCCGCAGTGCTGTATAATGTTACAGTACAAAAGTCTTTTGATCAGATAGCGAACGTCATGGGTGTGGTGCCTGCACTAAGCCAATACCGGTTACATTATTTCACATTGCTACTAAATATTGGCTAGATTACAACGAGCTTAGAAATCTAAAGATGCTTTTTCAGTCTGCAGTGATCATTTATTCAGCTTCTTTTTGACAACCTGATTGGTAAATGTAAAGAGACACAAGTCCCTGAAATGATAAACAAATAATTATAAAACAGCCCTATGATAGATTGGCGATGTTTCCAGTGTGTACCCAGCCTGTCGTCCCGTAATAGGTGGGATTGAATTAGTGGAAGAATAACGGATGGATTATAAAATGTGATTTGTTTCAGTCTCTTTATAACGACTTCACAATCATAAATTTTACTTGTATTGATGTGTAATTAAATAGTCGTTATGGGTTGAAGAGAAAACAGTGCTTTTGCGGTGTAGCTCGAAGCGTTTCACAATATGAAATGTTTCTTGGTACTGAAAGAGGAGTAATGGGAAATGGTTACGTGAGTTTTGCTCTCTTTCCACCTCCGGAGGAGCTGTGACCGGTAGTTCATTAGCTGAAATGTTTCTCATTGTGTGCCAAAGTGTTAAGATTTTGGGTTTCTCAGAAGATATCTCACAGGGTGTTCAGAGGCTGAAAGTACACACTGTGTGCAAACTGTTGCCAATAAGGGTTTTATGTAACAGGCTATAGTGTGACCAGCACGAACCATCCCGACGTTCTCTCCTTCTCCTCTGGCTCCTCCTCCCTCCTCTGCCTCCCTCCCCAGCAGCAGTGACACACTGGCCTACTAACAGCCTGTTCTACCTCGTCTCACCCCCTCTGCTGTGCCGTCTTTATCACATGGCCGTTGTCTCTCCACCTCCTTTTTTTCCTCTCTGTCTTCTCGTCTCACCGCCTCATCGTTTCTCTGACACACTCGTCGGAATCGCTGCCAACAGGAACATTTCATAACTCACCTGCATCGCTCTAATAAAGCAGCCTTAATAACTCATTCAGGGCAGTGTCTTACATAAGAGAGGTGTGCGCGTGCGTGTGTGTTGCTCAGCATTAGTATTGAGATTTTATTTTCGTCCTCATGGCAAGCACGTAACCCAGTTAAATCTCGGTCAGTCTTTCGGGAGAACAACTTAAAAACTTTGAGAAACTTTCCTGCATTTGGCTGTAATTTGGTTGGGTGGGGTCAATAAACCACAACAAAAAATTACAGAGACAGCGAGTGAGACAATATTTTTATTTGAACTATGAGCTTATAAATTGCTCTAATTTGGCAGGAAGTTCATGATGTATTTGCACTGATGATCATTTACAGATGCCTAGATCTCTGATTTGGTCACATGACCTTATAAAGGTTTAGAACTGCAGAAGTAGAAAGCATTTACAGTCTATATATCTACAGTGGGGCAAAAAAGTATTTAGTCAGCCACCGATTGTGCAAGTTCCCCCACTTAAAATGATGACAGAGGTCAGTAATTTGCACCAGAGGTACACTTCAACTGTGAGAGACAGAATGTGAAAAAAAAATCCATGAATTCACATGGTAGGATTTGTAAAGAATTTATTCGTAAATTAGGGTGGAAAATAAGTATTTGGTCACCTCAAACAAGGAAAATCTCTGGCTCTCACAGACCTGTAACGTCTTCTGTAAGAAGCTTTTCTGTCCCCCACTCGTTACCTGTATGAATGGCACCTGTTTGAACTCATCATCTGTATAAAAGACACCTGTCCACAGCCTCAAACAGTCAGACTCCAAACGCCGCCATGGCCAAGACCAAAGAGCTTTCGAAGGACACCAGGAAAAGTATTGTAGACCTGCACCAGACTGGGAAGAGTGAATCTACAATAGGCAAGCAGCTTGGTGTGAAAAAATCAACTGTGGGAGCAATCATCAGAAAATGGAAGACATACAAGACCACTGATAATCTCCCTCGATCTGGGGCTCCACGCAAGATCTCATCCCGTGGGGTCAAAATGATCATGAGAACGGTGAGCAAAGATCCCAGAACCACACGGGGAGACCTGGTGAATGACCTGCAGAGAGCTGGGACCAAAGTAACAAAGGTCACCATCAGTAACACACTACAACGGCAGGGAATCAAATCCCGCAGTGCCAGACGTGTTCCGCTGCTGAAGCCAGTGCATGTCCAGGCCCGTCTGAAGTTTGCCAGAGAGCACATGAATGATACAGCAGAGGATTGGGAGAATGTCATGTGGTCAGATGAAACCAAAGTAGAACTTTTTGGTATAAACTCAACTCGTCGTGTTTGGAGGAAGAAGAATACTGAGTTGCATCCCAAGAACACCATACCTACTGTGAAGCATGGGGGTGGAAACATCATGCTATGGGGCTGTTTTTCTGCCAAGGGG
Organism: Aulonocara stuartgranti; assembly: GCF_965226115.1. Classification (NCBI taxonomy): domain Eukaryota; kingdom Metazoa; phylum Chordata; class Actinopteri; order Cichliformes; family Cichlidae; genus Aulonocara; species Aulonocara stuartgranti. Next base: position 9,016,427 of record NC_138956.1, on the reverse strand, counting down.
ACAGGACGACTGATCCGTGTTAAGGACAGAATGAATGGGGCCATGTATCGTGAGATTTTGAGCCAAAACCTCCTTCCATCAGTGAGAACTTTGAAGATGAAACGAGGCTGGGTCTTCCAACATGACAATGATCCAAAACACACCGCCCGGGCAACAAAGGAGTGGCTCCGTAAGAAGCATTTGAAAGTCCTGGAGTGGCCTAGCCAGTCTCCAGACCTCAACCCCATAGAAAATCTGTGGCGGGAGTTGGAAGTCCGTGTTGCTCGGCGACAGCCCCAAAACATCACTGCTCTCGAGAAGATCTGCATGGAGGAATGGGCCAAGATACCAGCTACTGTGTGTGCAAACCTGGTAAAGACCTATAGTAAACGTTTGACCTCTGTTATTGCCAACAAAGGTTATGTTACAAAGTATTGAGTTGTATTTTTGTTATTGACCAAATACTTATTTTCCACCCTGATTTACGAATAAATTCTTTACAAATCCTACCATGTGGATTCATGGATTTTTTTTTCACATTCTGTCTCTCACAGTTGAAGTGTACCTCTGGTGCAAATTACTGACCTCTGTCATCATTTTAAGTGGGGGAACTTGCACAATCGGGGGCTGACTAAATACTTTTTTGCCCCACTGTACCTGATATCATGGCCATGATCTGTTGCTAGTGAGTGAACGACTACAAAAGCATATACAGCGTGCAGCTACTCCTCCCCTGCACTGATAGGAGCCAGTTAAGGTGGTTCAGACATGATGCCTCCTGGATTTCTCTTAGGTGATGTGTTTTTGATGGCTGGCAGGTGGTTAATCGGAAGAGGAAGGTCTGGGAATTCCTGGTTAATGTACGCTCTTACCTGGATAAGCAGATGCTGATAAGGTGGATGAATAGATGGAAGAAGACATTATTCCATCTGTCATCAACTATGGAAAAAGCAGAAATAATACCCTAGCTGTAACTGTCAGGCCAAGTTTAAGAGTTTTGCATTTTTTATAGTTTATAGTTTGTCTGTTGGTATGTTCTTCCAAGCAGTCTGTCCACCAGCGTCACTGTCTGTGCTCCATCCAGCCACCTTAAATAATCTCTGACACTCTCCTTGCCTTAAGAGAACAGCACGGACGCTGCTGAACAGCAGGAGCGAGGTGGAAAATCATGCCGACACACTCATCACTCTGTGTGTGTGTTTCAAAGTCTAGATGTTCTTTAAACGTCGCTGTGAGACCATCAGCTCTTGCGAGTGTGCTCTGTGTGCTTGCAATGCGTTACATCTTTTAATGTGTGTGTGTGGAGGACGTGAGATTCTTGTGAACATGCTGGTTGTGTAACAGCCAGAGGCAGCAGTTACATAAGCGTCCCTTCTCGTCGGACCAGCCTTAGCGGCGGTGGCCTGGCTGTCTGTTGGGGAGCAACTTTTTCCCTTTGTGAGACTCGGACTGCGTAAATGAGAAAGCCAGGAAGTCACTTAATAAAGCAGGTCGTCTTATTGGACCTCCACCTGAACACAAATAGAAGTTTTGTCTTTTCTATACTTTAACTCTTTACACAGCAGACTGACCTTGTCAACATATTCATCAATGACACATCTCCAGTTTGGATCCGTCATTTACGTTTCCACTCGAAACAGTATGTTGAACTGGAAGCTGTTATTTACTTCTGATAACAATCAAACTTTTTGTTTTGAGTTTGTCGGTTTTTCACATATTTTCCATCATGTTCTAGTTTACTAGGAATCTCTGAATAGTTGGGCCACAAGACAAGCCTAAATCACACTTGATGGTATAATTTAGCAGCCATTATATGAAGGTAGATCTTATCTCCAAGCCTCTCTGAAACTGCGATTTTTAATCTCAATTCTAAAGCTATGTTTGCAATACCAACTCAGATTAACTTGAAGTGAAAAAGAATAATGGCAGTTAAACAAGTAGGAGGATGGTTTCATTTCTTTTGTTCAGAGGGTCTTGGATTTCTGGCAGGTTACTACTAAAAGAAAAAAATATGAACCTCTAGCATAGGAAATAAGAGGGGTTTTTTTTAGATTGATTTCTGCATTTTGTCATTTAAAAATGTGCAGTGAAAGATTTCCTTCACTTCACTTGCGGTGCTCCTGTATTTTCAAGTGAAATTCTACAAATTGCATCGGCTTTCAGTTAGCGTGAAGCAAAATCTTAGCCCTGAGTGAAAATTGGAGGCCAAAAAAGGCCATCAGCCAAGAAACAAGTGAAAATAAACAAAAACTTGTACCAATTCTCACCATTTTATCTCTTGCCTTAGCCCCCAGTTACATGCGAGATCAATAATTGGCCATCTTTCAATTGGGCCCCTTGGCAGATGTGTATTCCCCAACGTCTTTGCTGGTACTGGAATGCGACTGTGACCACAAAGAGGTATATGGTGCTGCACCTAAGACGTCCTCGTGATTTCTTTGGTTGATAGCAGAGGGCTTTGGTGAAAATGTGGAAACTAAGAAACCAGAACAGAATAGAGACCATTTCTTCTTCGAAGTTTAAGGGGCACCAGTTGAAACGAGCTGGCTGCTGAGGTAAGGCGACACATTTACTTTGAAGGTGAACGCATTATGCATTATGTTGTTTGTATTACACTTTTTCAAGCTTTACTACCACTCTGCTAGTGGGTTAGCAGGTGTTTGCAGACAAGTTTTCCATGCAAATTACAGGTGACTGCTGCAGGCTGCCGGTGACCAAAACAATCACCAGCAAGCTTTTGCTGCAACAGCCTCGCCAACACTCAGCAACCAGTTGGGGAATGCACATTTTCCCCTCAAGACTGGAGGTTCCCACGGGGGTAGCGGATCAGTCAATAGGTCTGTGTGACTGAAGCCTTATAAGTTTTCTGTGATTATATTTGGATCTACCCTGACAAATTCATCTCTATTTACACATAAGCGCTTATTAAAAAAAATATCACCCGAGCTTTTAGTTTCTTATATTTGACAACCTAAATACCCTCCATGCATCCATCCACTTATGCTTGTCCTGATCAGGATTTCTTTAGTAGAGGATAAACCTTCATCAGCATCATCAGCGAAAACGTACAGCACATTATTGTTTGATATGAAGCATCGTGCCAGTAATCAGCTTGCATGTCAGACCGATGGAATTACAGCTTCTAATGACAGCAGAAATTGTTTTATAAATGGATCTCAGCATGGGGGCAATTGTGTACAAGTGAGACTCATTGATGAGGAAAGAAATCCAGCGAAGGAGGAGGAGAACAAGTGACAGGTGAGTGCGATGAGGTGGAAGCAGGATTAGATGGGAAGGGGAGGGGTGAGAAAATGAGAAGCAGGAAAGGACAAGTGTGAAGATGGTGCATCTCTGATTTCATGCAGAGCTGCATTTGGAGTGGAGAAAGTGAATAAAGACTTATAATACACACCTGCAGAATAATGAGCTAGTAAAGCAAATGTAGACTCAGGTGTTTAGTACGCATTCTAACAAAGGTTTAATTTTTTTAAAAAGTAATGAAAAAATAGTCAGGAATAGTCATAATAATTAAAAAATATCAATGCATGAATTGCATTTAAAACCACTTAATTTCAAATAGCTTTTCACTTTTCAAATAAATAAAACTTGCCAGTTACAAAAAAGCATTTTTATTTAAGCATGGCTTACTACTTGCTTCTTGCCTCTAATTCTTGTTGCGTCACAAAGTTGCCCTGTTTTACAGGCATTTTAAAAGTCTGTGATGTTACACAATTTATATTGCAGTTTTTCCAAACATGTTGAATAACTGCAAGAGAATTTGTGGTTCTCGGTAAAGGGGATTAAAATTGATTCTTTTTTCCACCAGCACTTGTCCAGCTGAGCCTCTTGGGACAGCGTTAAATGAGACGATTAGATGAATCATTTAGATGCTCTGTTACTATAAATATTCTATTCTTCTATTTTCTATGTACTTCCTGGAATACCACGTTTGAATAATAATACAGTTTGTCCTCTCTGTGTGTTTGTGTCTCTGTGCACGTAAAACGTGTGACGCAGAGGATTCTCCACCGCGTAGTAGTAAATATGTGCCATCATCTGTAATCTGCTTACACAGACAGCAGCTGGCCAATGACGGGTCGCGACACAGACAGATTGTCCACTTCAGCCTTTCTTTCTTTCTTTCTTTTTACGAGGCAAGAAAAAGATTGAAAGCTTTTTTTTAATGTTTTAATCTTCAAAGGACATTAGACCCTAAAAACATCCTCAGGTCTCACCATTCCTTGAATGTCTGACTTGATGGAAGTTGGTATGTAGGTCAGAACCTCATATTTCTTGTGTGAGGCTGTGTTTGTGTGCATCTCTCTAAGCTCGCCCTCAGATGTCTCAGGTCATGATTTATAGATGCAATTGAATCTCATGCAGGTGTCGGATCTCAAACTAAATTGGGGTCATCGTCAGTTCATTGTTAATAGAGAAGCTCGGGAAAATGGTACTCGACGACTTCGGAGAGTACCAATCTTTACTCCCAGTTTTAGTTCAAGGTCCAGATTTCTATCCATCTTTTTTTTTGCCAGAGAAGTTTTTTTTGAGAAGCAAAGACAGATTACAGAAGAATCTGCAGTCTGCCATCTGTTTTTCTCACTTATGGGCAAAACCTTGGCATCGCTAACTTGTCAGTTTTTTCAGAGCCAAGAAAACAGCCTGTACCACTAATGACGCTAGAGAAAAACAAGACTTTATGAGGGGACTGATGCGTTATACTGCTGTTAGTACATATTTGTAGGTAATTCTCTTTGGTTACTCTTTTTAACCCTGTAGTTTTAACCTTTCCTGTTCTTCTGCCTCCTCACTTTAAGAAATTGACACATTAGGAGTTGCCACTTACTTCACATAAACACACACACACACACACACACAGAGTTCTTTGGCACACTTATGTTTGTATGTTCGGCAGCATAGTGCGAAGAGTTATATAAACACTTACATGCATTGATGTGGTTACATAAACTTGGTAAGCAGAAGATGTTTCTTCTCTGCAACCCCACTCAGACACTCATACGTGTCACACCAACCATGAATCTGTTGCCGGTGGCCTTGCATTCTGTCGAGGCTCGTATCTCTCAAGAACATGTTGTGTTGTCTTTTGTGAGGAGCGCTGGGTCTCGAGCCCACAGGGAGTGTCCAACTAAGCGAATTAATGGCTTAGAAAATGTGCTGCGGGTGCTGCTTACTCTGTGACGCTCGCTGGTCCCGGTGAGTCAGCATTTCATCAAGACACTGAATTACTTTCTTTCCCAGCTCTGTCGTGACGGAGGTTGAGCTTTCACCACGTTTCACACTTTGCTTTGACTAATTTTACCCACATATTGTCACAGTTGTTTTCTGCTCCTCGCGGCTTCGCAGCAAACTGATGGTTTAAATCAGTCACCTAGCAACAGTCAGCTCTCCAACTCTGATTCTCACCTTGAGATAACGCCTCAGCTGGCCTTCTGCACAAGGGAGGGTTTTTGTTTAATTAGGTGGGCGGGTCTTGGACGCTGAATTTAGATCAGAACTGAAACTGTGTAGTTACTGCATTTGAAGTGTGTGTGTGGGGGGGTTGCTATAACTCATGTTCTGAACTGAAAGAGTTTTCAGATTCTCATGAACCAAGCAATCATTTAATTAAAACATACTGATAATAAAAGCTGGTGTGACGCTTGGGGTTACGCTCTCAGTGTGTGACAAACTCTGTCGTTATTGCGTTAGATATGCAAGTCTACCACATCTCATGGACCTCCAAAACTCTTACAGCTATAACCACATGTTTATGCTCTTTTGAGTGAGCATATTTGGTCTGCTATGTGTATAGTAGGGGTGCAACGATACACAAAATTCACGGTTCGGTTCGGTTCGATACTTTGGTGTCACGGTTCGATATTTTTTCGATACAAAAAAAAAATGTTCATGCCTTTTTAATTTGTCATTTATTAAAATTATAAATATATATTTTAACACAAAAGTACAGTTTTTAAATTTAACCCTAACCCTTGTGCGTGTTGTTTTTTAGCTCGTCATATTGCAGCCACAGAAATTCTTTTGTCCATGAAACCATAAAGCTGCACTTTCTTTTTGCCTTATAGTCTGATTTGTCATAACTTCTCCGTTTTGTGGTAAGCTTTTCTTTGGCTGTCACTTCTTCACCCTGACCTGTCTTATTTGGCTCAGCAGAACTGAAATGCTTTTACACGCGCACTCACATAAGCTCAGCGATTCTCTGCGCGATCAACCTCTCACATGTTTAAGCTGCGGGAGATTTCACTTGTCATGTTTGCATAGTAAGCTAACAATTAATAAGACGATGTCAGAGGAATTGGTGCACAAATTATCATCACTCACAGATCAGTGCTGTCGCTCTCTATACACAGTTCGCGCGATTGCAAAGTGAAAGCAAAAAAACAAGCGCAAATTCAAACACGATTTCAATATGTCACATATTGACAGTGGCTCACCCAATGACATAATTACCCAGCTACATTTCTGAAAGAATGCAAAAGCATTGACATATATTTTTCCTTCCTACAATAGCCCGACAGGCAGGGCAGAGATAGCCCCGGGACGTTGGGCTAGCGATATTGTGAGCCCTGTATCTGATTGAGGAATCACTCATCTTTGGAAAAGAGAGTTTATTACAGAGAAATGTCTCTTTCCAAAATAAAAGCTATACTATCCGCTTCTTCTGGGCTATATTCTCAGCAGCATATTAAACATATCAGGTCTCCATAAGGAGAATCCTGTGCTAACAGCTGTCTAAATGACTCGGCTAAAGTTTGTAGCATGCATGCTTGTTGTTTTTGTCTTTGCACTAGGATGATGTCGGTGTAAATGTGCAGTCATATTCGTTGTGTTCCCACTAGTGCTTTCAGGTTAATCTCGTTGAAATAACCTTAACGCCACAACACGGCAAATCTCCGTTAACGAGCTACCCTATACAGAGGGGCTAGACGGCCAACACGTTAACGAGCTAACTGCGCTAACACACTAGCTCCCACCCATGTAATTGAGCATTGCATGGCACATCCAACATACTGTTTTACTTTAGTCCATGACTCGCTTACCTTCAGGGTCATACGTCACATGAAAACCAAAATAATTCCAAACGCCAGATCTGAATGAGGGTGGGGAGGTCCACTTCTGTCTTGCTAGCTTGCCCTGCGCTCTTCCTTCTGACCATGCTGTCTGTGTTGAGTGCTCAGTGAATCTGCGTTCGACTACTCCGCCTAGGCTGCACTCTCGAGCCTAGGCGGAGTAGTCAAATGCAGATTCACTGAGCGCTCAACACAGACAGCATCGTCAGAAGGAAAGTTGATAAAATAAATTACAAATTTTGTATTGTTCTTTTTTTTTTCTCCCCTTTGGTTTTCTTTCTTTCTCTCCCCCTCTTTCTTTCATTCTTTCCCCCTGTCCTATCCCACAGTCATGTCTGTCCCGTTTGCAACTGAAAATAAAATAAATTCATAATTATAATAAAGGTCAATCAAATGGACCAATATGATGATCCACTTAAAATAAATCCTCTTGGCATCTTTCTTGGCCTCAAGACAACAATTCTGATGGCTATAGATCCAAACGGGACACAAAAAAAAAAAAATTGAAAAAAATTGAAAAAAATTGTATTGTTCGATACATATGCGTACCGAACCGAAAGCACTGTATCGAACGGTTCAATATCGATACGAATATCGTTGCACCCCTAGTGTATAGATATGCTGGTATGACTATATGTGTTCTCCAATATGTGCCGATTTTAAATCTTCCCAAAATAATGCAGAAAAGGGTTTGTTTGTTTGACATGGTGCGATCTCCTAGTTTGCCCATCTAAACCCTTCAAACCCCACTTTTTACAATCACAGCACATGCCATGTAAACCTCTGTCTTCAATTGAAATCATTAGGTTGCGAAATAAACTGTACATCTAGAATATCATCCACTATTTAGATATCAAGTTGTTTTATTTAATACCAATTGGCCTTTCTCCTACTCATGGCAACACTAATCTTTAGTGTTGAGATTTATTTATGTTCATTTCATCAGAAATCATAAATAAAATCTTTAGTGTGCTGAAGTGGAAAGTAGCATGGAAATAATAAGCCACCAAATGGTAATATGCTACTCAAACTGGATTTCCTGCTTCCTTGTAACTGACAGGTTATTGGTTTTTAGACATAATGGAGAATAGACCTGAGAAATTGAATCTGTGAGCAGTTTGGCAGGAGTTGCTGATACTGGAGGGAATCAGGTGATGAGGCACAAAGCAAAGGCCATTTGATGCAATTGCGATCCATATTGCATTATGTAATATGTTTGTGTCTGACTTCCTGCAGCCGATGACATTTATCTTCGCCGGCTATTTTGATTGGAGTGCTTCCAAACTCGTCCTCACAGAGTTATGAGCACAGCACTCAAGACGCAAGTGTACGTTAGCAAAGCATGATTCAGGAGAGGCTTTTGCTTCCTCGGGCCCTCGGCAGAGAGTATTGAACAGTTTATCTGTTATATAAGTTATTTTTGCACATTTATGCGAGCGTGTTGTATAACCTGTCGGGCCGTAATGCGACGAGATTCTCCCCCCATGTGTGCGTTCGCGAGTCTGTGTATGGGTCTGTACATCTTCCTGTATATATGAGAGGCACTTCATCGTGACAGCTTCCAGATTGCTCTCTGAAACACGCTGTTACAGCTGCACGGTGCTCTGTTTTCTGTTCATGTTAAAGTCCCAGCTCGGCTTTCACCTTGACATCTCTAATTTGTCAAAGTTGAGTTTAAACCCACAAAAAACAGTTAATATTCTAGTGACACGATGAGAGGATATAGAGAATGGGTAAATATTCTGTGGATGTGCAATCTTTTTCCCTTCCCTTAGAAACTAGTGACATGGCTGAATAGCAGCTTGTGTTCAAAGCTGCTACTGTTAAAATTCCTTCGGTTATTACTTAATAAATCACAGT